>NC_139036.1:37838358-38468071 GCF_964662115.1 Mustela nivalis
GAATATGATCTTCAAATGAAGGAGAACTTTCATGATAATATGGGGTCTCAGATAAGGACATGGAATAAAACACTCATGGTAACAGTATTGAAGTTCTGTAGTGTTAAGGCTTTCTTGGTCATAAGGAAAATAAACCTATTTAAAGTAACATATAAAAGATTTTTCCAAAAGAAATAGTTGTAGAAGAATCCAAGGAGAAGCTGAACAACAAGACCTTAGAAAGGGCTGGAATCAAAACAGTTCCAAGAACGTCAGCAGTAAGACTTCATGGACTCTAGTGTTCTGCCGTAAATAGCCCTCAGTATCCATGAGGCTTAATTCAGATTCCCAAATGATATCTGACTTGGCCAGTCTAAAGCATGATTTTCCCTGGACCAGATGTCTGCCCTAGGTTCAACTCTGGTTGAGGATGGGGAAAGGAAGATTTGCTCCAAACAGCAATCTTGGCAGTGGCTGGAATCAGAGACAGATTCTCTTAGAGCAGTGGTTCTCAAACTTTCTCGTCTCGTGGCTCTATACTTTAAAAATTTTTGAGGACCATAAGAGCTTTTGTTTATGTGTTTTATATCTATTGATATTTACCAAACTAGAAACTAAAGTAAAAAACAGTTTAAGGGGTGCCTGGGTGGCTCAGTGGGTTAAGGCCTCTGCCTTTGGCTCAGGTCATGATC
Source organism: Mustela nivalis (assembly GCF_964662115.1). Taxonomy (NCBI): domain Eukaryota; kingdom Metazoa; phylum Chordata; class Mammalia; order Carnivora; family Mustelidae; genus Mustela; species Mustela nivalis. The sequence goes on from NC_139036.1 coordinate 37,839,030, forward strand.
CCAGGGTCCTGGGCTCGAGCCCGGCATCAGGCTCTCTGCTCAGTGGGGAGCCTGCCTCCCCCTCTCTGCCTGCCTTTCTGCCTACTTGTGATTTCTGTCTGTCAAAAAAATAAAAAAATCTTAAAAAAAAACAAAGCAGTTTTAAAAAGTTAATTACCTTGGTGGCTAAGTTGGTTAAACATGCAACTCTTGGTTTCTGCTCAGGTCATGATCTCAGGTCAGCTCTGCACTCAGTGGGGAGTCTGCTTGAGATTCTCTCCCTCAGCTTCCGCTCCCTTGCGAGCATGCACTCTTTCACTCTCTCTGTCTCTCCAAAATAAATAAATAATTACCTAAAAAAACCTTTCTCGTGTTAACATAAATATCTTTATGAAAAATAAGTTTTCATAAACTTAGAGAAATATGGCTTTTTTTTTTTACACTTTTGCAAATCTCCTAAATATCTGGCTTAAGAGAAGATGGATTTTTATATCTGCTTGTGAATTCAGTCTGATGTGATTGATAGTTTTGATTGAAGTATTTGAAGAAAATATAACCACAAGGGATATGTAGTTGGAAAAGGGAGGAGAATTTTCAGACAGTTGTGCGTATTCTCTGTCTCTGATACTACACCAAAACTTGACAAAAGTTAAGTTGCAGTGTGGGAACTGAAATCATTGATGTTACTGTTACATTAAAATCCATTCATCTGTCTTGCCCTTTGAATGGGTTTTTTACCCATTTGTGATTTGATAATATGCATTTGGTGTTTGGGAAATATTGGTTCATTGAGTTAAGCAAATTTTGCAAATGGCACATTTCATAATGCAATATAAAAAAAACCACGTTAGGGGCTCCCAGGTGGCTCAGTCAGTTAAGACTGACTCTTGATCTCAGCTCAAGTGTTGCTCCCAGGGTCATGATTCAAGCCCTGAATTGGACTCCATGCTGGACATGGAGACTGCTTTAAAAACAAAACAAAACAAAAAAACCAAATGCAAGAAAACACGTTAGTTAATATCATCAGTCATAGGAAAGTCTGTAAGTATTGGGAATCTGTCATGCAGCTACAAGATTTTCAGAATTCTAATTTTTGATTAAAAGCTTCAATTTTATCATGAAAATTTATTGCTTCATCAAAAACATTCTTAAGTGAAACTGACTTAAAAAAAAAAATCGCCAGGATATGATAGTGAAGGACACTGGACTCTAGTACAGTTTGATGCCATTACCTTGATTTATGCTAAAGCACCAGTAGTTTTACCCATTGTTGATTTTGTACCACTAGTGCAAATGTCAATGTAGTGAAAAAGGCAGAAGATTTCTTAGTATTATGAAAATAGTTTCAACTTTATGGACTCCTTGAGACAGACCTCCAGGGATCTGTGGACTACATTTTGGGAACCACAGCCTTATGAGAGGGTGTGGGTAGGGAAACAAAGGCCTGTACTTGAAATACAAGTGTTTCGTGGTAGGATTTTATAGCATTGCTACTACTGTTTGTCGCCATCTTTTAACATGATGTGGAAATGAATGGAATACTTTAAAAGTTTCAGATTTCTTGTTGAACAGAAACGTTTTCCTAGTCATGATCATTTTCAAACAGCAGAGTTTAAGGTATCCAGATTTTTCAGTCAGATATTCTTTCAAATATGTAATAATCTTAAGATAACCCATTTTAATATATTTTATGGGATTTCTGTCCTGGTGGTAGCACGTGCAGCTTAACATATTTTTTCAAGCAGTTGAATACATTAAAAAATTTGAGATCCAAAAATTTGGGAAGATCTTGTCTCAGCAGAAAAGCCAGAGAAGGGGAGGTTAAGGCTGGGAATCTGCTGTTCCAGCCTTAATATCTTTTGGTTATTAATGGTCTTGCTAAAGAGAACCGCTGTACCCCCATCTCCTATCCCCATTTAAATATGCTTTATGATAGAGATAGGAGTAGTGGTATTAACTGACTTCATTTCAAGAAATACCTACTGAATAACTACAAACAAAAGGTTTTGTGAAAAGTGAGGAAGGGGTATGTGGTGAAATGAGTGGAGAACTAAACCACTATTACATATTTTGGTGTTTAAAAGAGGAAGGGGATCATTTAGTTGGGGAAGTTGGGGGGGTGGGAGTCAGGACTGTCTTCGTGAAGGTTACCTTTGAGCTGGAGTTTGAAGGGTAGGTATTTTGAAGGCTGGAATTTTGATTGGCAGAGATGGGAAGGGGATTTAGGCAGAAGGAATGTCATGAGCAAAAATGCGGAGGTGGGGAAATGCGGTGTTTGTTAGTATAGGGTGTGTACTGGAAATAATGAACAGTGCAGTGTAGCTGAAGCAAAAGATGCCTGAGAGAATAGGAGATAAGATAGGAGAGAAATCGGCCCTGATCATGGAAGGTCTTCTATCAACACCAGACTGTTAGGCTTTAACGTGGTAAGTGATGGAGAGACTTTGAAAGATTTTGATTGGAAAAGTAACACATCAATGTGTGCTTTCAGAAAATGTATTCAACCTCATTCATTAATTTATTTGTTAACTGTTTCTTGAAAATAGTTCCTCTGTGCCACTAAGCACGAAAAAGTGTCTATAATAGCAAACCAAATAGAAAATCCCTATTTTTTTTTTAATTTTTTATTTTTTATAAACATATATTTTTATCCCCAGGGGTACAGGTCTGTGAATCACCAGGTTTACACACTTCACAGCACTCACCAAAGCACATGCCCTCCCCAATGTCCATAACCTCACCCCCCTTCTCTCAACCCCCCTCCTCCCATCAACCCTCAGTTTGTTTTGTGAGATTAAGAGTCACTTATGGTTTGTCTCCCTCCCAATCCTATCTTGTTTCATTGATTCTTCTCCTACCCACTTAAGCCCCCATGTTGCATCACCACTTCCTCATATCAGGGAGATCATGTGATAGTTGTCTTTCTCTGCTTGACTTATTTCACTAAGCATGATACACTCTAGTTCCATCCATGTTGTCGCAAATGGCAAGATTTCATTTCTTTTGATGGCTGCATAGTATTCCATTGTGTATATATACCACATCTTCTTTATCCATTCATCTGTTGATGGACATTTAGGTTCTTTCCATAGTTTGGCTATTGTGGACATTGCTGCTATAAACATTTGGGTGCACGTGTCCCTTTGGATCACTACGTTTGTATCTTTAGGGTAAATACCCAGTAGTGCAATTGCTGGGTCATAGGGCAGTTCTATTTTCAACATTTTGAGGAACCTCCATGCTGTTTTCCAGAGTGGTTGCACCAGCTTGCCCCTATTTTTATGGAATTTCCAGTCTAAGAAAGGAGCGTCAACAAATAAACACAAATGTAATGACAAATTATTAATGAAGGAAAGGAATAAATTCCTATCGGGGAATAATGGGATACTTCAGTTTAGTTGGAGGAATCTGGGAAGGCCTTGCTGGGGAAGTTAAATACTAACTGAGTGCCTCCCTTGGGCCAGATGCTGTTTTAGGTACTGGGGATATATAAAGGAATAAAAGAGACAAAAATCCCAGCTCTCATGAAGTACATATTCAGGCAGTAAATAAGATAAATAAATTATATGATATGTTTGAAGTTGGTATGTCCCAAGGAGGAAAATAAAGCCCAAGAAACAGATAGGGTGTGTTGGGATGGATGTGGATTCCACAGTTTTAAGTGGAATAGCCGTGGAAAGTCTTCCTAAAGCACTACAAAGGTGGTATTTGAGTAAATATCTATAGAACCTAAGGAGTGAACCAGAGCAAAGGCAGATGCCATGAGTGATGTTCAAGGACAGGAGGGAGGCCAGCATGGCTGGAGTTGAGGGAGCAAGGGGGAAAGTAGCTGAAGTGGGTTCAGAGAGGCTAGTGGTCCAGAACCTGCAGAGCGGTGGTTCTCGCCCAGAGCTGCGTGTTCTCATTACCCGAGGAGCTTTTACAAATCCCAGTGCCTGGGCCGCACCTCATGCCACTGGAATTAAGAATCTTTGCAGGTGGGACTCAGTGGCAGAGGCAATGAAGAAAAGGAGATGGATTTGAGAAGTATGTTAAAGAAAGAATCCATTTAATTATAGATTGCATGTGGGGGTTGAGGAAGAAGAGTGTCAAGACTGACTCCCGGCTTTCTGGCTCAAGCAGTTGGATGTGGAGAGGTGCCGCTTACGGAGATGGGAGTGGGAGATAAGAATGGGAGGGGGAGGTGTGGGATTTGGAGGGAAGATCAGAAATCAGGAGTTCAATTTTAGACATGTTAAATTTGAGATGCGAACATGGCTAAGTATAAATACGTTAAGTAGGCAGATCTATGAGTGGGGCTTGAAGTGAAGTCAGACCTTGAGGTAATAAATTTGTATATCATGTGCTTATGATGATCTTCAAAGCATCTAAATGACATCACATAGGATAGATTTGATGGAAAGAGCTGGAGGTGTGGAAACTGGTCCCCCTGTTCCAGCAAGCTGCACAGGGATTGGTGCTAGTGTGAACTGGGATCGTGGCGGTGGGACTAGAGAAGAGAAAAGAGAGTAAGTTGGAGACTTGAGGCCCTGGGGAGCCTGTAAGGAGTGGGGGCGGACAGTAGGCCAGGAACGCAAGACAGCTTTGAGATAGCAAGCCTGGGTGAATGATCGGTCTGTTAGCAGATATGAAATAGTCAGGAGGAGCTGCTTTGGAAAAAAAGATAGTGTTTGGCTTTGCATGTATTGACATTTAGGAGAGGCTGCCTGGCAGGCAGGCAGTTGAATCTATTGCACTGGGTTTTCGAAGAGCAGATGAGGTTTGAAAGATAGATCTAGGTCTCATTTATATAAAATTGATTCACCGTGGGAGCGGCAAACTTTATGAAAATAAACATCCAAAGTCTCTATCATAACCTGTTAGGTCCTTTGTGATGTGGTTCTTGCCGGTTTCGTGTACGGTATTTTCCTTTGTTTACCATGATCAAGCTGCCCTGGCTTTCTTTTTATTTTTCCAATATATCCAGCTAAGTCCTCCTTCATCTTAACTCTTTTGCACTTTTTCATCTTAACTCTTCTTTTCCCCTTGGAAGAGGGAATAGGAGTTCAGAGAAACAACTTCAGAAGTTGGTATCTGGGGAGTAAAGAATAGTCCAAGAGATCCTTGCTTCGGTAGAGAGTGTGGATGAGAATCTGAAGTAGAATAGTGACGGGAGCCACAGACTGTTGCAATTCTGTCCACACAAAGACACCGAGGACCGTGTTGGTCTTAGTGCTCCCCAGGACTCAAATCTGTTGACCAGAAAGGCTCAGTCAGGGATACTCCCCCTCCAAGTTGGTGCTCTGATGATGGAGTGGTTGTGGAGGTGATGGTCGACCTTTGGAATATAATTCAACTTGGTGATAACCTGACTCATAGCCCTCCTGTCACCACTTAGGGAAATGTCCTCTGCGTAGGTGAGAAGCTTCCTTTTTGAAAGCTGCTGGTAAATTATTACAGAAACTTTTGGCTTGAAGAAACAACATGGAAACAGCAGGGAAATGAACTGCATGTTGACCCTGGTGGCTTGTTAGGGACTACTTCTCTTCACAAGCTGGTGCATCACTCAAGTGGTGGTGACAGCAGTAAATGTGAGTAACGTACTATGTAGTCCTTAAAACGATATGTGTGTGATTGCAAAATCTATGCTATATTTTTATTCAGAATGAAAAGATTTCCTTTTTCTGATTTTAAAATAATAGAAAAAAAAAGAAAAACTTAAAACATCACATGCCACTAAAAATAATCTTTTAAAATAACTACATAGAATTCCTCTACAGAGTTTTGTTATACGAATGCATCATTATTTGTCAATTCCCTACAAATGAACTTCCTTTTTCTCCAGTTTTTGCTTGTAAATTATGCTCTGATGAGCATCCTAATACATAAATATTTATACACTGATCAGATTGATTCATTAGGGTGGATTCTCAAAATGGAAATGGGATTTTTGTGTTAAAGGGTCTGCATTGTTCCATTTTTTCCTAATTATTCTTCAGATATTCTTATAGTTGCAAAGATATTTAAGCAGCATTAAAGAACATTTTAATGAAGGAAAGAATCTATTATTCTGTCAGCCATTTCCCCCTTTCCATCTGATATGTTGTTTTGTTTCTTAAGTACCTATCCTTAGGTCTCACTAGACCTACTTAAAGAGAATTCGGGGGTAGGGAGAGACATACACAGAATTACAGTGCTGGGCATCCTACATTAATTATCAGGTAAGGGATTCTAAGTAACCTTTGTTAACTGCCAAGAAAGTAACAATGAGTATGATAGGAATTCGGAGGGAGCTGGGGTGATCAGGAAAGGCTTCAAGGCAAGATAGAACTTGACCTGGATCTAGAAGGGCAATATTCAAGTAAGAGGTAGGAGAATATTCCTGGCTTTCAGAATCGTATGACCAGATTTGAAGAAGGCACATGACTGTGTGTATGAGCTGACACACAGGCTTACAGCCTAACCGACAGACTAATTGGCGAGAAGCCTTCGTGTGGTGGTATAGTGGAGAAGCTTGTATGGGAGTTCAGTTATATTCCAGAGGACTGATTTTATTCTTAGCACATCTGAAGTTGTTCAGTATAGAACTGGGAGATAGAGCAGATACATAGATGTGGCCCAATTTAAACTCATTAAAGTCTCTTTCTTACAAGAAGTGTAGGAGAATGTTATTTATTTATGTAAGTGCATTATTTAAATAATGAAATTTCTATAGATCTTTAAAGTTCTCATCCCAAGGAAAAAAATCTTTGTAACATGTGTCATTATTCACTTTAACTAACATTGTGGTGATCATTTTGTTGTATTACACATATATTAAATCATTATGCACCTAAAGCTAATACAATGTTATATGTCAATTATATAATAAATAAATAAAGAGGTGAACTTCCTAGTACTTAAATATTTATTATGTGGTTTCACAGATATGTTGTAACTTCTGTGGATCTCGGTTTCTTCTATAGACTCAAAGAGGTTAGATAGGGTGGTCGCTGAAATACTTTCTGGTGCGGAGGTTGATATGGAACCTTTCAAGAAAACCTGGGTTTTACGACAGATTGGCCTGCAGTTAGGCTGGTACCTGCTTCTAGCTCCTCAGGCACAGTAATGCACCCCCACATCTGTGAGAGCAAAAATCTTCAGTTGGATGATTGTCTCCTGGCTCCCCAGTTCTAGAATGATTCACCTGTGGGAACTCAGTTGTTCTCACCTTTTATTTCTGAATGACATTTAGAGATTTTCATTTGAAAGAATTTTATGGCTAAGATTGAGCCTTAAGAGGATGCTGTGAGGTTGAGAGGAGTTATTATATAATAATAATCAGTTTTAAATGATCTTCCTGTTATTATCCATAGGAATTTATTTCATGCTGGCCTCCTTTTATTTTGAATTCATTCCCATGATGACTTTAATGTATGGCCATGCTGTGTAAATATATTTTATTATTAGGTTAGCCCAGGTACAATTTTGGATATCAATCTATAGGAAGATTACATAATACATTCCAAAGTAAAATATTAAAGATTTGTTTTTTACTCTCTGTTTTGAATTACTTGTGCCACTTTTTACCCCCTTTTGTATGGATAATTGAGAACTGACTAGTACTTTTTTAACTCAGACTCTATTTAAAGTGCACAATTATCACAGGGTGTTGTGTGGAAGTGTTGAATCACTATGTTGTACACTTGAAACTAATATAACAGTGTGGGCTAAATTCAGTGGGATTAAAATAAAAACTTCATAAAGTGCACAGTCAGGTTCATAGCTAATCAGTGGCATACTTTAAAGTGTCTCTCACCTAGCATCATATTCTTTTCACTGAACTGTACTGCCTTTGACCAGAATGTTGTGTTTTAGAAAGAACCAATGTAAGATGTCATAAGGTGACCAACTAGCTCTTCTTCTTTTGTTTTTTTTTTAAAGATTTTATTTATTTATTTGAGAGAGAGAGAGAGAGAGGTCACAGGTAGGCAGAGAGGCAGGCAGAGAGAGAGGGGGAAACAGACTCCCCACTGAGCAGAGAGCCTGATGCGGGCCTCAATCCCAGACCCTGAGATCATGACCTGAGCCGAAGGCAGAGGCTTAACCCACTGAGCCACCCAGGCGCCCAGACCAACTAGCTCTTCTGACAAGCCCTCTCAGGATGCTTTGGTTGGGGTGGGGCCTTCAGGATTCAGGGTACATTCTAAAGTTTTGCAAGTGAACTGTTTCTTCAGTTTCATGAGAGTTGATTGGCCTCAGGGAAAAGTGCTACACAAACTCACAAGGGGGGGACAGATAAACCAGCACACCATTTTATCTATCTATATCTGTTTATTTATTCATTCATTCATTTATTTATTTACGGGGGTGGTGAAGTGCAGAGGGAGAAAGAGAATCTTAAGCAGACTCTATTCCCTGCGCAGAGCCCAGCATGGGGCTGGATCTCAGGACCCTGAGATCATGACCTGAGCTGAAATCAAGAGTCCCTTAACGTTGAACTGAGTTCCTCAGAAACTCAGTTCCACAAGAATGCCATTTTACTAATTTTCACTGAAGGGTGGTCTAACGTACATAGAAAATGTATGTCTGCTCAGTCCATTCCCCTTCTAGTGTCAGGATATTATTAGCAAAAGCTAACAATTGCTAATGTTTACCGAGGACTTACTGTGTTCCAGGCCCTGCTCTAAGCATTTTACATGTATATAAGTCATTTGATCTTCATAGTAACCTTATGAAGGAAGTATTCTTACCTGTATTTTACAGGTGAGGAGTCTGAGGCACAGAGGTTTTTTTTTTTTTAATAACTTGCCTGAGATCATGCAGCTTGTAAATACTGTGTTGTATTAAGCAGAAGATCACTTGTTAAGTGTAGAATCTTAGCAAAGTAAAAATCCTTGAGGCCATTTTATCTGAATCATGATACAGTCACTCATTCCTTTTTCACTTATTAAGCACCTACTATTTGCTGGGCACTGCCTAGACACCAGGCTTGCCAAGGTGAATATCACAGTTGAGTGCTGCCCTCTTGGGACTCAGAGTCTAGTGAGAAAGGCAGGTAATTACAGAAGCAAGAGATTTACACATTGAAAATGGGGAGGAGGAAGCATTTAAATTCAACTTGGAGAGATTAGTCGTTTACAAAGGGGAAAGAAAGGCATTCTGGATGGAGGAAATACTTTGCGCAAAGATGTGCCAAGCACTAGCTTACTCTGCAGGAATGAAACAAGAAAGTGTTATACTAATTAGGGTAATACTGCAGTCTAATAATGTCCTGAACGAATTAAGCTGTTGGTTGTGGGGATCAAGAGAAACAGATGGGTTTGAAATATATTTCTGAGGTAAAATTGACAAGACTAATTTTGGGGTCGGAAAGTGGAGGTGCAGTGAGAGTGAGTGGGGAGTTACAGCTATCTCCAGCATATCTGGTTTGAGCACTTGGGTGATTGGTAGGATCATACAAGACAATCAGGTTTTGGGGGAGGAGGATAGGATTCCGTTTTGGATCTGCTGAGTTTAAGATGCCTGTGAGATAGGCGCTTGATGCGTAGTAGCAGGAAGTTGGTTTGCAGTAGAGATAGGCACGTACATGGTGACTGAAGCTGTGGGAATGAACGAAACGGGGACAATTATAGTGATTTGGGATTGGCTAGAAGGCAAGAGCAAAAGTGGACAGGGCCAGTATTCCTCTATTTTCAGTAAATCCTTGTTTAAATTTTTAGGTCCTGTTTTGTCTGCTTTTGACTTAATAGAAATCTTGTCTTTTGAAGTAAGTGCTTTAAGTAATTCTTTTATTTATGGTTGTCTTAAAATTTATGTAAAAACTTTTGTATTTTGATTGCAGTGGTCTTACACATGAATTTTGTTAAAATTCACAAGAGTGTACACAAAAAGGTTAATTTTATTGCATATAAACACTGTAAAAAAAAAGTACATCCAGAGTTTGGACCCCCCCCCCCCCACTTTTTAAGATTTTGTTTATTTATTTGTCAGAGAGAGAGAGTGCACTCAAAAACAGGCAGAGCAGCAGGCAGAGGGAGAATCAGCCTCCTCGCTGAGCAAGGAGCCTGATACAGAACTTGATCCTGGGACCTTGGGATCATGACCTGAGCTGAAGGCAGATGCTTAACCAATTGAGCCATCCAGGTGTCCCCGTTTGGATCCTTTTAATAGGATCTGGTTAAAGCTTCTTATAATGCCAAAACCTCATTTTAACAAATTTTTCTAAACTTAGTCTCCAGTTCCTTAACCAAGCTCACAAGTACTAAAATGGGTGGATTTAAATTTATCTCTTCTTCTCTTATCACTACTTGAAGGCAGAGAGGCAAGAAAAGATCTGAAGAGTCTACAGACTGCATGGTGAGCACTGTGCCGACATCAGTCTCCCCCTACCCTCCCTCCCTACAAATTGTGAATGATTTCACTGTAAATATCTATAGTCCTTTTTTTTTTTTTTAAAGATTTTATTTATTTGTCAGAGAGAGAGCGAGAGCGAGCACAGACAGAGTGGAAGGCAGAGTCAGAGGGAGAGGGAGAAGCAGGCTCCCTGCCAAGCAAGGAGCCCGATGTGGGACTTGATCCCAGGACGCTGGGATCATGACCTGAGCCAAAGGCAGCTGCTTAACCAACTGAGCCACCCAGGCGTCCCTATAGTCCTTTTTAAAACAATTTTTTCGTTTTGAATAATTTTTCATCTCCAAGTATTATAGAGATTAAAGTAGAGATCATAATTTCATTCTAGAATAAATAATTAGGATAACAGGGGGCGCCTGGGTGGCTCAGTAGGTTAAGCCTCTGCCTTCGGCTCTGGTTATGATCTCAGAGTCCCACATCAGGCTCCCTGCTCGGCAGGGAGCTTGCTTCCCTCTCTCCCTCTGCCTGCCTTTCTGCCTACTTATGATATCTCTCTCTCTGTCAAATAAATAAATAAAATCTTAAAAAAAAAAAAAAGAAAGAATTAGGATAACTATCATGTTTATTGCCAACTAGGAAGATGTTTTGAATTAGCTAAATTAACATCACTTGTGAAAAGTCAGTTTATAGACATGAGATACTTACAGAAGTGATTGAGTTAATTGTAAATTATGTGGAAGTCTCAAGGACATTGGACGTCAGATTTTCACAATTTATTACACAACAGTAGAAAACTACGATACCTCCCTTCCCCCACAGGACAGTGCCTTGGCTGCTGTGCCTTGTATAGAAGATGTATTCATTCAAAACTGATACAATGGAAAAAAATTCAAACTACCTACTTTTGGGAGTTATTTGTATTTCGTGATCTGATTGGATAAACTTTTGTGGCAAGGATGGGCAGTAACCAATAAATATGTACTTGGTTTCCCAGACTGTCTGTAGCCAATCATAAGCCATTGCTTTCTTTTAGGTCATAGTAGTCTGCCATTCAACATAGCAACTCAACCCAAATACTGCTTTAGTTTGTTCTTGACAGTATGTGCAAGCTCAGTATTAAATTGAATGTCTTTGGATTTGGTTTTTGGATTAGTTTCAAGTAGTCATTTGTTTTTCTGTCCTTGATTCATTGCCACTTAATACCAATCTGAAATCCAAGAAACAGATTCTTATGTGTCTTGGAAACAGTAGATTGCAGTGAAGGACATAATTATTTTGTCCCATTCTGAGATCTGCTTCTTTAATTATGTGAATAGAATATTTGTTTTTATTTGTTTTATAATTTTTATTTGAAAACTCTTAATCTAGAATTTTTACCTATTAAGCTGTGGACTTCAGTCTGGTAGCTGGGACATCGAACTCCATTAGGTAGAATTTGCCAGCTTTGAGAAGATTTTAATTTTTCTACAGCTGCCGTCTGAAAGGGCCTACCCAAATCATAAGCCTTACAGGTAAGGGCTTCTTCATTAGTGGCAGAATTTGTGGACCTCTTAAGTGATTTTTTGATAATATCATAGGACCCTTGCCAGGCACTTTTTCCGTTTGACTTTGCCTCCCATTTAGTTCAACTTCCCCTTCCTTTCCCAGTTGATGCCTCATTGGATACCCAGAACTATCTGCTCCGAGTCCAGTGTCTGGAGTTGGGCTCCATTGATCATTTATGGTGTAGTCAGAGCAAGGGCTGAGAAAACCACCCTCTTCCCCCCCACCCCCCACTCTCATTTTGAAAGAAATGCTTCTGTCTCTCAATGTAGGATGTGATGGGCTTGGTTAGTTTTGTGTGTGTATGTAAGGTTGGCCTTGATTCCGAGGGCTTCCGATTGATGCTTAAGATTGTGAGGCTTTGTGTGTGTCTTTTTTAGTGATCCCCTGACAATATAAGAACCTGGGGGGCAGTGTTTTGGAGAGATTTAGTGTTGGGTGTGGTTGGTTTACTTGGGTGAGGAAAGGAAAAATGTGTTGGGAATAATCTCATAGTAGGTGGTCCTAAATTGTATTTTCCCAGTGTTCTTACAAAATTAGAGGGAGCTCCTGCTGAAAGCAAAACATACAGCATTACATATACTGCATTTCCCTGATACTAAAGTAAAAAAAAGGTTGTTATTTTTGTTTTGTTTTGTTTTACATATCAGTGTAACCTTAACATATTTTTGTTTTTCCTCCAAAATGTGATAGCATACTGCCAGTGAAGATGTAATGCTGATATTAAATTATAGGAAAGTAAAATAAGATCTTTTGAATATATTTATTTTGTTCTTAGAAACTCATGTGCTACCCCCATACACACACGTATACACACACAAACACTCTTGAGAGTCACCTGATGTTTACATGGTCCTTTGTGAATACGTCCTGTTAAACTAAGATAATTGTCCAAGTGAATAACACTTTAAAAATACATCAAGAGTTGCTTCCTATGTGCTTCATTAACAGTTTTATCACCTCTGGTTCATATCTATCCCATTTAATTTGGGGATAAATTGTTGAACTCTTTGGGATCCTTTGCCAGTGACAAAGATAAGGAACTAAATTGACTTCTGTGTTGATAAACCTCTCTGGGTGAAAATAGCCAGGTTATATGTGAAGGAATTTAGCGGTACATGTTATTAAATCCACATTCCGATCTAAAAACCATGTGTTCTTGGGATTCACGTAGACTCTGCAGCATAAGTTGCTTACCTACGCTCCTTTTGCTTCCCACCTGAAATTTATTTTCCTGTCAGTGTCTTTTTACACAGCAGCACTTATATCTTATAAACAAGCAAGTACCACATATCATGTTTGCTATATTTTTGAAGTTTGTCCACTTAATTCATAAAAGATAATTCTGACTTTTTTTTTTTTTTTTTTTTTTGGTCTAAGTCTCACTGGTTCATTTTGTTTCTGTTTTTCTGTCTCTGGCCATTCTGGATGATTATCTGTCAAGTGGGTATATGCTCAAAGGTGCAAGGAATCTGACAGTCATTCAGGGAATATATATAAATATAACATTTGTAGGGCAATTTGGCATTATCTATCAAAATAAACAATGTACAGGCTCTCTCGGACTTTTTTGCATATATGTTCAGATATACCTGTTTGCTGGGCTCTTTGCCATAGCAGATGCCTGGAAACCACACATCAGGGTACATGGAATTCTTTACAACCTTTAGGAAGGATAGGTCTATGTGTGCCTCCAGGGAGTGAATGAATACACACACACACACACACACACACACATACGTGCCCTTTTTTGTGTGCATTTTTGGGGTTTGTGAAGCTGCAAAACAGTGGTGGTCTTTAGGCTTTAGAAGAGGGATCTGGGTGTCTGGAAGAAAGCTTTTACTTTTCATTTATAGCTTCCTATCACTTTTGAATTATTTGTACTGTATATATATTGCTTTTAGTTTTTAGAAAGCATATATGAAGAGCGGCACATACATATTTTTGTTTAGATATATTTATTTGAAAGAGGGAGAGTGAGTGTGTATGAGTGGAGAGGGTGCCGAGGGAGAGAATCCTTAAACAGACACTTTACTGAGGGTGGAGCCTGACTTGGGCTTGATCCCTTGACCGTGAGATCACAACCTGAGCCGAAACCAAGAGTCCAAAAGTTGGACACTCAACTGCCTGAATCACCCAGGCACCCCAAGGCAGATATAGTTTTAACATTATTTCCAGAGGGGCATAAACTTGTGCTCTGAAAGAGACCTTGGACAGTCATCCTCATTTGAAGACTGAGAAAAGTCTGATTTAGGAAAGCATCTGCAAAGCCTGCACTAGAATTCGGGTCCCAAGGACAGCAGAAGCTTATGAATATATTGACTTGTTCTATTCTTATTCTATTTATCTAACCGATGCCCATTTCTCATTGTGAAGAATTGATTTTGGAAGACCCAATAAAAGTTGACCTTTGTAAGATAGTTCTTAAAGGAACTACCTCTGTCAGTAAAGATAAAGGGATAGTGGTAACTTTTGCCCACGGTTTGTAACTTTGGAGGCCCAGTCCCTTAAAAGTGAGTTTATTTATGAGTTCTGTAAGTTTTAATATTTGAATGAATTTGTGTTCAGAGTCCAAAACTTCCCTGTTTGATTTGAATACCTCGCTGACTCTTCTAGATTTCTGAAATTGATTTTACTGGGTTTTCTTTCCATTTGGTATCCAGGGGTTGAATAGTTGGAGAAATAATTTTTGTGACTTCAAAAGGGCTTGCTATTTAAAGGCAAAGTGTACTGTAAAAGATGTAGGAAAATTTTTTAAAGGAAGAAAACTTACATATTGAGGAGAAGCTCTCAGTTCCTGAAAATATGAGCAGTTCTTCTAACTATAAGTTGAGTCTTTTCCTGGCTCTTCAGGCCAGAAACATTTTCTCTTTAGTCAAACCAACCAAGCAGGGGTGCCTGGATGGCTCAGTCAGTTAAACGTCCAACTCTTGATGTCTGCTTGCAGCTCAGGGTCATGGGAATGAGCCCTGTGTAGGGTTCTGCGCTCAATGGGCAGTCTTTTAGAGAGTCTCTCTTTCCCTCTTCCTCTGCCCCTCCAGCCTCCGCTTGCACTTGCACTTTCTAAAATAAATAAGTCTTTTTTAAAAAAGCAAAAACAAGCAAAGAAATTGGTAGTGTTAAGGCTGATAGTTCAACATGGGACTGGAGATATTCAATGAATATTTTTTATGGTTGTTGGACTATTTGGCTGCAGCAATATAAAAACACATTTATTAATGTTATGATTAGTTGTTGGGGGGTACCTGGGTGGCTCAGTCAGTTAAGAGTCTGCTATCAGCTCAGGTCATACTCCTTCGTCTTGGAATCAAGCCCTGCATCAGGCCCCCTGCTAAGCAAGGTGTCAGCTTCTCTCTCTCCTGCTTCCCCATTCATTCTCTCTCCCTCTCCCTCTCTCTCTCTCTCTCTCTCTCTGATGAGCACGCTCTCTCTCACTCAAATAAATAAAATCTTTTTTTTAAAGATTTTATTTTTTTGACAGAGATCACAAATAGGCAGAGAGGCAGGCAGAGAGAGAAGAAGGGAAGCAGGTTCCCCGCTGAGCAGAGAGCCTGATGTGGGGCCAAATAAATAAAATCTTAAAAAAAATAAGAACATCTTGAGGATTAGAGTCAAATCATGTCTGTGCAGTTGTGATCAGTAAAGGTTTGGTTGAATTGAAAAGGAAAAAGGGTTCTTAGAGGGCCAAGAACAAAGAGTGGCACATTTATCTTTGTAACCCCACATCCTTAGGGAGGAATCCAGTCTGTATAGCCACGTTAGCTCTGTGACTGTTGTCTGAGCAATGGAATTGGATAGTCCGACAGTTGATTGAATTTGAACAGTCATGTTAGGTAACACTGGAAAGCTAGATTGGAGGGTGCCAGTGGTAGGTGTGTTTCCTGGTTTGTTTCCAGTATCCTTTATAATAATAGAGATCAATTAGAAACCTGTTAAGGTGAGAGGAAACGGCATAGAAATGGATAAATGTGGAATGTGTTAGGAAGCAAGAGTGCTGACAGGACTTGGTGATAGATAGGAACCCTAGGAAAAGAGGGTTTTTGGCTTGAGCAATTGGGTGGGGCATGGTGCTATTTAGTATTTTAGTCACGGTATATATATCTCAAATCAATATTAAGGAATGATAGAAATTGTGCTTTTTAATTCTGTGAGCTTATGGCAATAGAAAGAGAGATCTTGAGGGAAAGATGCTGGTTTCTTGGAAACTCAGGCTAGAAAATTGCTCTGGCATGTTAGAACACTAGACATTTTATTTTAAAAAATTGATTAGGTGATAAACTATGGAAAGTCTTTCTTAAAGTATTAGAACGTATGATTTGTTCCCAGGGTCAAGCCTTGAAAGTAGGCATGAGCCTGTCAATGATTAACTCAGGTCTCCCTTAATAATATTGCTCAGAATTGGTTAGAAAAAAGGTCATACTTTTCACCAGAGTTGCCACTTGAAAATGAAATGGGAACTGAAAGCTAGAGTATATAAATATATCTTCTATCAGATATTTTCCCATTTCCTACATATTGAATTGAATTGACCATGCCTGACCATACCTGATCCAAGAATCAGTCATAGGAATGATAAAGTTTTGGATTAGGAGAACTCAAAGAATTGAATTCTGAATTTAGATCCTTTCATAGCCATGCGACCATGATCCCTGAGCTTCTCTTTCCTTATTTGTAAAATACTTGCTCCACATCCTCACAGAGCTGTTATAAATCCCAAATAAGATCATGAATGTCAGAGTACTTTGGAGACTGAGGCAGTGACTGATGTTTGTGAGGAAATGGTTATATAGCTTAAAACATTTAACGCAGGATGACCTCAGAAGTCCTTTTAACCAAGACCAGGAGAATGGGGGAGGTAGTGCTTGGGTTGTACCTCTGTTGTCAATCTTGAGGCTGTGGTTTTATTAGGTTGTCATACCTAACTTTACGGACCTATTCTTAGTGGTCTTACAGTTTTTAACCGAAGTGTCTTGTGAAACAGACAGCCCCAGATACATTTCAATCCTATAAAGATGATAAAATGTAAGAAAGGAAGTTTGGTTTTGCTGTCTTATTTGGTAGTTGGAACTGTATTCCTGGTCTTTATGCCAAAATGAAAGGCAGCAAAATATGGTTAGTATTTTTGACTTTAAGTTTTCTCTCCTTTAGTTGACCTCTGGGCTATGGCATGGGATTTTGTTTGGTTAAGAAGTGAAAAGTATAAATATGCCAGAGGCTTGCTAGCAGTTGAAAGCAGCCGTTGGTCAGTCAGAGAGTGGAAGAGAAAAAAAAAAAGTTGGGAGATGACAAAAAGCAAAGGGAGAAGAAAAAACATACTTGAAAGAGGAGAAAAAGCATAAATCATTTCAAAAAGTCTCAACTTCTCTTTTTAAAAACCTATCTTTGAGTTCAGGCACTAAAAATTGAGGGATTAAAGAAGGTGGGATTAGTCTTATGAGGGCAATGAATAAAATTACAGTAGGATGGAGGACAGGTCTTCAGAGGTTAGAAGATAGGATGGTGGAGAGGAAAGAGAAGGTCCTCTATATAAACCTGGTTCCTTTATAAGGATTTACAGTCTCTGAAGATAGCCTGGATTACTATGAGTATTATTTGTATGTAAAATGTGCTTTCTTGGGGGTGCCTGGGTGGCTCAGTCTGTTAGGCGTCTGACTGTTGATTTTTGGCTCAGGTCATGATCTCAGGGTCATGAGACTGCGCCCCTTGTGGAGCTCCATGCCTAGCACTTTCTCTCTTCCTTCTCCCTGTCTCTCTGCTCCTTTCTCCCCCAATCCCCCTTTTTAAAAAATGCTCCTCTGCCTCTCAAAATTAAATAAATAAAAATAATAAAATAAAATATATTTTCTTGCTGAGGTATACGAAGTCAGCCTCTTCCTCCCTCTGCTTAAGTAAGCCCAGTGCTATGTGATTCCAGGCAACGGGGAAGAGCATTTTACCAACAAAAACTAGTTTTTTCATTATTAAGAAGATATGGGTCTGAATTCATTGGCTTTATTTGGTTTGATTCAGACAGTCTGTTTAAAATATGTCTCTGATGTTGATTTTACAAAATCATTTCTAATTTACTTTTCCTTCTGAATTCATTGTTTTTGAAACATTTTTTTAAAAGGCAAACAAAAAGTGGAGAGATTGTGATAAACCTCTCTAGCTGAAGTCCCTCTTTATTTACTTTCTCAGTTCTTTTTCCCACCCTCACTCCCCCGAGACAGCCTTTACCCTGAATTTAGTGTGCATCCTTGCAGTGCAGTGTGTGAGCATGTTTTTGTGAGAGAGAATGTGTGTGAATATGTAAATTTTGTAACAAGTCATTTGAGGGTTTTTTTTTGCTTATTGTTTTTCAAGGTCTTTCCATCTGGATGCATATAAATCTAGGTCCCTCTTTTTTAGCTGTTTAATGTTTATATCACTGTGAATATTTCAGTTTTTCCAAACCCTTTGATGGATCTTTAAATCGTTTCCATTTATTTGCTGTTACAAGACAGAACTGCAGTGAACAACTCTGCATGTGGATCCCTAAGGCTTTCCCTGTCCTCCTCTTCCTCCTCATTATTGTGACAGTTGTTCTTGCCGCTTCTTTTTTTTCCCTAAGTATCTTACCTGAATTCTGCCACTTGGCCCATCACTTTGGTATTTACATCTTCATTTGGGGGATGAGGGAGGGATGAGGAAACCCTTTCATAACTCGGAATGCCAACTTCTTTTATTAGGGTCAGAGGTTCTAAAATTTTCTTTTCCTATGGATTCTTTTTGGAATCTGATGAATTTGGCGACTTTTGCATTTCAGCGTTCTTTATTTTTATTGTCTCATATCCAGTAGCTGTTTTTCATAAATGTCAGTGACTCCTCACCTCTTCCTTTTCTCCCTTCCTTTCTTACTACTTTTTAACTCCTAGGATGCTTCCCACCCACTAAGTGTAGGACTATTCACTGACCTCAGTCCAGTTCAGGGAATTCTTGTGTTACCTTCTAAATTCAGCATGACTCAGACATAGCTGATAGTTATGAATTTCTTGGAGCATTCTTAACCTAATTAAAGCATTAAAAATATAAACCTTCACCTTATATTAGAATGATTACTGATAAATTTTGTTCAGGGACCATATGTTTCAGTGGTCAGTAGTTTTCATTTGTAAATTTTTTGTCTGGACTCTTTAATCCACTCTATTTTCTTCATTATTGCAAGGTTCAGTATATTTTTAATTTTTATGTTCCATGTCTTTTCCTCTTTAAACGTGGATGCTATTCAGAGCTTTGAGCACTTGGAAAGCTGAAGTGTTACACATGAAAACTGTTACTCTTCTCTAATAATACACTCTGCTTGCTGCAAGTGTTTGAGAAGGACTTCCTTTCTTAACTAATTTGGGCCGCCACCTCCTGTACAAATATATATTCGTGATATTTTCACCTCATGGATATGTGAACTGACTTTAAGAATTTGATAAGAATTTATGTGTGAAGTGTTTTTTTAACAGTTGATAAGACCTTAATGTTGAAGTCCTAGTAATAAGTGTAACTATGGAATATCAGATGCCTGTGTATTTTCTTGCAGATTTCTTCACGTCTTAGGATATAGTTCAGGTCACAAGTACTGTGGCTGGAAAGTAACCTTTGGATCTAAGTTTACTGCGGTTTTAACTTGAGCAGAGTGTTCCATCAGAAGTATAAGATCTGTCTGTATGCTCGGACCATCATGTCACTTGATAGGCAGCTTTGTTAAGCGAATTACTGCCCGTATGCCACTGTCCTCACTAAGTTTGAATGAAGTTCTTTACCTGCTCTTTATCACATCAGTCCCGCAACTTACGTTGGAGAGAAATGTTCCTACTTTAAATCTTTCTTTAGAATAAGTAAGGAGTTTTGTTTTCCCTTTCTCTCTGGACACTGCTATAACAATTTTTGGTACCTAATTCAGAAATCATTTTTTTTTCTCTGTAGTCACCTTCTTCTCTGTAGTCACATTTCATTGGGATACATAAGAGAAGCCTTCTGCTTCTGTGGGAGTAAAAATATAAAGGACTTTCTTCTTGAAATTATCTTTTGTTTACAGAAGTCTTTTTAAAGACACCTTTTTTTTCTTCTATTAAAATAAAACCTCATTTTAAAAAACAATTGTCCTGGGGCACCTGGATGGCCTAGTGGGTTAAGCCTCTGCCTTCGGCTCAGGTCATGATCTCAGGATGCTGGGATCAAGGCCTGCATGGGGCTCTCTGCTCAGCAGGGAGCCTGCTTCCCCCTCTCTCTCTGCCTCTCTCTCTGCCTGCCTCTCTGCCGGATAAAATCTTAAAAAAAGAAAAAAATGGTCTTGATGAAGTCCCAAAAGTTCATTTTTGCTTTTGTTTCCTTTGCATTTGGAGACATGTCGTGAAAAAAGTTGCTGTGGCTGATGTCAAAGAGATTACTGCCTGTGTTCTCCTCTAGGATTTTGATAGATTCTTCCCTCACATTGAGGTCTTTTATCCATTTTGAGTTTATCTTTGTGTGTGGTGTAAGAGAATGGTCAAGTTTCATTTCTCTATACATAGCTGTCCAATTTTCCCAGCACCATTTACTGAAGTGACTGTCTTTTTTCCACTGTTTATTTTTTCCTGCTTTGTTGAAGATTATTTGACTGTAAGAGTTGAGGGTCCATATCTGGGCTCTCTACTCTGTTCCACTGGTCTATGTGTCTGTTTCTGTGCCAGTACCATGCTGTCTTGGTGATCACATCTTTGTAGTAAAGCTTGAAATCAGGCAACATGATGCCCCCAGTTTTTTTCTTTTTCAACATTTCCTTAGCAATTCAGGGTCTCTTCTGGTTCCATACAAATTTTAGGATTGTTTGTTCCAGATCTTTAAAAAATGATGCTGTAGCATCATTGCTATAGCAAATGGAATCCATTCTCTAATTTCCCTTTCTATATTTTCATTATTAGCGTATAAACAAGCAACTGATTTCTGTACACTGATTTTGTATCCTGCCACGTTTCTGAATTGCTGTACGAGTTCTAGTAGTTTGGGGGTGGAGTCATTTGGGTTTTCCATATAAAGTGTCATGTCATCTGCAAAGAGAAAGAGAGTTTTTGACTTCTTTGCCAACTTGGATACCTTTTATTTCTTTTTGTTGCTGTTGCTAGGACTTCTAGTACTATATTGATCAACAGTGGTGGGAATGGACATCCTTGTTGTGTTCCTGACCTCAAAGGGAAGGCTGTCAGCTTTTCCCCATTGAGGATGATATTCGCTGTGGGTTTTTCATAGATTTTATGAAGTTGAGGAATGTTCTCTCTATTCCTGTACTTTGAATCATTTTAATCGGGAACGGATACTGTGTCTTGTCAAAAGCTTTTTCTGCATCAATTGAGAGAACCATGTAGTTCTTCTCTCTTCTCTTATTGATTTGTTCTGTCACATTGATTGATTTGTGAATGTTGAACCACTCTTGCATCCCATGGATAAATCCCACCTGGACATGGTGGATAATCTTTTTAATGTACTGTTGGATCCTGTTAGCTAGGATCTTGTTGAGAATCTTGGCATCCATATTCATCAGGGATATTGGTCTGAAATTTTCCTTTAAAAAAAAAAAAAAGGAAAGCTTAAAAAGCCTAAGTAAAGGAAGCAGTCAGTCTTCATGCTCCATCTTATCAGAAAGCTCCCATAATGGGTAGACCAGTACACAGCTGCACCAGTGCGCTGGAAGAGAGTTCCCGCCTCCCAGGAGTTTCCCAGAATTGTTATCACTAGCATAGGGACTGCACACTTGGTAGTGGGAAGATGCAGCTTAGTTTGCATCAGCTCTTTATAGCCTTACCTTATCCATGACTTACTAATGCTAATAAACCTGAAACTTTTAGTAAAACAAACTTTGTTAATAACTTTGATATAGAGGGGAAATTTTTTTTTTAAGATTGTATTTATTTATTTGAGAGACAGAGATCACAAGTAGGCAGAGAGGCTAGCAGAGAGAGCAGGGAGCCCGATGCGGGGCTCGATCCCAGGACCTGGGATCATGACCTGGGCCAAAGGCAGAGGCTTTAACCCACTGAACCACCCAGGTGCCCCACTTTTTTTTTTTTTTAATGTATGGAATAACGTCTAATCTTTCAAGAATGGAAATCCAAAAGAAAAAGAGATTAACTCAGCCATTTATTGAATAAATGTTTATTTCTGGCTTCCCTTGTGCCCAACACAGTCTGGGGACAAGCAGACAGGCATCTGCCTTTCAGGCGTTCCAGACACAGTAGGGTAGATGATTTTATGTGCTAGAGAAAAAAATGAAATAATGAAAGAGGAATAGGATTGTGGCTTCGGGGGAGGGAGGGTGATATTTTTAAGGGTGTCAGGGAAGGCCTCACAGAGATGGTGACTATTACAGAAAGACCCAACAATGGTGAGGGAGTGTGCCAGGAGAATATCTAGGGGAAGAGTTACCCAGGTAGAGAAAAAGACAAGTACAAAGCCCTGAGGCAGGAATGGGTCTGTTCTGTATCAGGAACAACAGCAAAGATGGGCAGTTTGACTGGAACATAGCGAGCTCAGGAAAACGTAATTGGAGGTAAGGCCGGAGAGGTAATGAGGTCCTATTGTGCAGGCTTTTTTCAACCATTACAAGGATTTTGGCTTTTACTCCAAGTAAAGTCACTGGAGGTTCTATCAGAGGCTGCGATTAAACTAAAAAAGGCAGTACCAAAAAATACTGTATCTTGGCTTTGCTTTCAGAAGCTTTTGATTATTTTTTATAATAATTTGGGTTTTAACTAATGGCTTCTGGTGAGTAGCCATATGTAGATTTAAACATTTGTGTCAATATTGTAGATTTCCCTGAAATACAGATCTTGAGTATTTCATTTAAATTTAAAGAGAGAAGGTATGATGGGAAAGTCTGTCTGTAGGTGTTCATTTCTGGGTGGCCCTGCTTTATTACTGATTTCTCCTTATGAATTGCCTGGGAACAAAAAAATAAACAAGGGTATATGCTTTAGATGTAGGAGGATAGATACATATATGTATATATGTGTATATACATATGTAGCTACTCTATTTCAATGTATGTCTTGAATGTTTTTATTATGAAATATAAACAGAAAAATATATAAAACATAACTATAGTTTAAAGATGAATTATAAAAAGGAAGTACTATATAACTACCAATTAGACCTAGAAATATATCATTCACAGCACCCAGAAGCTTGTTACATTGCGTATTTCTTCTAGATCATAACCCATACTCTTGTAGAGAATCTGACATTTATGATAATCATTTTCTGTATGATTTTACAACCTAGAATTCCTTACAAACCATTATAATTTAGTTTTATCTGTTTTGGGGAATTTTCTATAAATAGAATAATACAATATGTGTTCTTCCGTGTTTTCTTTTAGGACCTAACAGTATGTTTGTAACTTTCAACCATGTTGTTATGAGGAACAGTGGTTTAATTTCACTGCCATCTAGCTTCCTATATGAATGTGCCATAATTTATGTATCCATTCTACTTGATGTTTTTGGCTGTTAAGAACAATGCTGCTATGAACATTCTTATTTATGTGTGCTGATGGATGTGTAGGAATTTCTCTGGCCTGTTTTTGTGAGTGGAATTGCTGGATCTTTAGTTTTATTAGAAAATAAACTGTTTTTCAAAAGTAGTCATATTAATTTGCCCTCTTACTTGCAGTGTGAGAGGTGTCCCTGTTCCACTCAATCCTCATCAGTATTGTCAGACTCCTTACATTTTGCCAATCCATTGGGCCTGAAAATGTTCACTGTAGCAAACTGAGAAACCAAAGCCTTAACACTTGGGGAAAAAAAAAAAAAGAGAGAGAGAGAGAGAGAGAGAAAGGGACTATAGGTATTGGTTTCTGTTTTAAGATTCACCAACATTTGGCATTTATATTTCTTAAGGTTGATTGGCATCTTCCACCTAGGAATTCTTACCGAGTCTTAAGAGGTATCTGTCTGTCTACCCTCCAGAGGGTCAGGAACTGTGTCTGTCTTCACCGTCGTCTTCTTCTTCTTCTTCAACACTGTGTCTTGCACAATTGGTGTTGAGTAAATATTTGTTAAATGAATTCACCCTGATTCTTGCTACTCTTAAATCTTCTGATCAAGACTGGCCTGTTTTAGCATCAGTAGTTGAGGACAGTTTTTGGTGAGGGCTCCTTCCATTATTGATAGTAACTAGACTGGTTTATGAAAATAAGAGAAGCTTATTTGTAGGTGTATAAGTAAAAGTTAATGTTTAGATTTTCAAGAAGAGATTCTGTTTTTATGGAATCAGCCAGTGTATATATACTACTTTGTTTTCCCACAAAAGGAAAGAGAGTGCTAGAATTTTCTGCTTATATTAGGCTTCCGGAAGCCTGGCAACCACTCTTATCCCTGTTTCTGTTTTGAGTAACTTTGTAGGTTATGGTAGATAATTAGGGTGGTGGTGATGTTTAGCCAAGACATCTCAGTCTTCACCAGGAACCTCTCTGTGGTAGCTGTTCGTTAAAAATCATAGAATACATTGCTTTGCTTAAGTGTATCTTGCTTTAGTGTAACTGACCCACAGAGCACTTTTTATAAAGGACATTTTATATAAAAACAAAATAATTATTTCAACAGTCTGTGAGGTAACTGGCAGATGTGATGATGACCCCCTCTTGTACGTGTTGATACAAAGCAATCCATCAGTTTCATTTTTGCTGCATTCATCGGCCGGTTGATTAAAGGAATTAGCTTGGATTTTTTGGACTTTATCATATCTAAGTATAATCTTTTTGAGAGATGAGTAAAAAAATAGAATATCCAGAACTAGTGATAAAATATAAGAATGGTGATTTTGACTAGGAAATCCTAGCAAACGTATTACCTGCTTTTGTAAGGTTTTCCCTTTCGGAATAGCCAAAATGAGTAAAGACTTGTATGAGATTCAGAATCTGGGTAAGTCTGATTCATCGTCTCTATTTCCAACAGAGGTTTCCTGTTAGACCAGACAAATTAGAGTCTTCCTACTGACTTGACTTGGTGAGTTTTTACATAGTTTTATTTTAAACATAGTTTAAGATCATGAGGAAAAAAGCAGAATGAAATGCACAGAAATATTTACCATGATTTTAAAAAATGCACATCTTGAGTTTCATTTCAGTGCAAATGGTATGTAAAGTTGGAAGTCATGGAAGGTAAACATGTAAGGTTTGGGTTTTTTTTTTTAATAATGGGCATTACAAATGATGTTAAATATTTTTCATATGTGACTTCAAAAGAAGTTTATTCTAAATATTCGTTCCTGGAGTTAACCATAGCTATTCGTTCAGATCTCTGGTGACTGCAGCGTATAATATAAGGCTTTACACTAATGGTGGAAGGGAGAAAAGTTGGGATTTACATTTCCGGTGGTTGCTAATGCATGATATAGAGACCTTAGAGTAAGGTGATTTTTCTCCCTAGAAAAAAGATTGTCAGAGAAATGAGGAATTACAGTTTATAAAAGGAAATAAAGTAAGTCATGGGCTTCATTTTACTCTGTTCAAGACATTTGATTCTGAGCAGATTGCGTTTGTGTATGAATGTAGAGCTCATCTCTTTATGGGTAACTTAAAAAAAAATGTTTCTGCCATTCAAGCCAGCATCTTAAAAATTTTACTGTATCCTATGAGATTCATGCCTCAAATGTTTATGTATGTTTTTGTAGAGTTTTATTGGGTAAAATAGGTATTACTGCATTTTAGTTTTCTTTTTAAATCTGACACAAATTGTTGGGAGCCAGGAATTTCTGTTAAGACAGACATTCTGTCTAACTTTCCCCTGTTTTGTCTGCCTGTGTGGTTTTACTTTTTCCTTGTGTCATGAATTTTGGAGTGAACATTTAAAAACAGAACTTCCTGCCTGCCCTTTGTTCCATTTAGCTTAGTTAGAACCTTAACATTAACATCAAAATTGGCTTATTTTTAATAACTTTAGAAGAAGAGGGAATTTATTTTCTGCAGATGGTTTCAAAGTAAGGAGCATGGACATGGCTCATGTGAACAGTCATCAGATTTTTTCTGGTAAGACTACAGTTAAAGGAGATTAAAGCAGAAATACACTTCGATCTCTCTTTCGTAGTTGAAGGGAGGTCTAAGAGTCTCTTATTAAGAACAGAATCTCCAGAGAATACCAAATTCTGTAATGCTAGACAGTAGTAATTAATACTGAAGTGGATTGGTTGCCTTTGTAGTATACCAAATTTTCTGGAGTAAATGGGTCTTTTCAGCTTTGAAGTTAATGAACTTAGTCCACAGAGTTTACCCTAAGACCAGTTTAGATGATCTTCTTTGCTGTATATTCCTTGAGCTCTTTCTGTAGCCAAATTGTGTTAATAAATATTTTTAAATGGTTCGATTAAAGTATAGATGGCTGAGGAGAACAGCATTGTTGAATTTGGCTTCTAGAAAGGCCAGAGGACCTTGTGGGGTTATGCAACCTCTGTCTGTTTGTTTCATGAAATGAGTCTTCTGTTTTTGAATTCCTTGCAGATTGGACACACTTAAATTGTATTAGGGCCAAGCCTTTCATGTGTTTACTATTCGAGTTTTATAAGGTTCTTCGTAGTTTGTAGTTGAGGGAAGAGGGTGAAAAACTGTAACCTCCCAAATCTTGAAACAGCTTTGAGAATATAATTATATAATAAACATATCTTCTTAGCCATAAGGTTTTTTCCCCTCTTCCTCCTCCTCCTCCTTCTTTTTTTAAATTCTGTTCTAGCTCTTGTTTTAGAATGAATTTTCTCAACCTAGAGGAGAAATCTTTGATAACACGTGGGATGTGTTAAAATCTTCATCTTTCCTAAGTTTGCTCTTTGTGGCCCTAGAGATTTTTGTCCAAGTCATCAGTGGAATCAACACATTATTATAATTTGTGAAAAGAGAGAAATTGCTGATTATTTGGTTCTGCCTATTTAACTTCATTTCTAAAGGTGTTTTCCTTTGGAACGAGATCCACTTTGAAGTGAAATAGCCCCCTTTATAATCAGATTTGTTTACTGATTTGGATTCCTGTCTTTCCATTACAGACATCTCCCAGATGATGGGTTTTGAAAGTGATGTGTGGAGAAGCTTAATCTAATGAGCTCTTTTTTTTTTTTTTTTTTTTTTTTAAGCAGATGGAGGAGTTTTTTTGTTTTGTTTTGTTTTGTTTTCTAGCAGGGTTTCAGTAATTAACAACAGCAACACATCACCTGATTGTATTAGCCCAGAGTTTGTGAAACCTATGCTTGTTGTAGCCATGATAGGTTGTGCTGGATCTCCCTCATCCAGGTGGAGACAAGATGTGGATATATAGATGCATTTAACTCAGTCATTTTTACCTAAATTAAAAAGCAAAACAATTCAAAAAGTCTTGAAAAGATGCTATCCTACAGGACTATTGAGTGGCACCTGCCCATTTTCAGGACAGACTTTTGCTTTTGGAACAGAGAGAGCATGCTTTGCATTCTCCCTGGATATATTTTTGGGGTAGTGAACTATGCTAATATGTCTGTGTAACAGCTTTTATAGAATTGATAGTTTTTAGGGAGAGGGAGATTATTCCCCAGCCTTTAACTTAAATTGGTGATAATTTTTTTTGGCTTTTTCATTTTTCTGGTAACTGGAAGAGTTTCATCCAAAGTGAGAATTATTCCATATTTTAACCTTTGAGCTGGCTGCAAAGGTCTCCTTGGGGACAAGGACACTTTGCAGTTATTTATAACCCATGGAGAAGGGCAGTAAGGCTGGAAACAGCCAGCACACACTAAGGTTTGGGAGCCAGTGTTGTTTTGGTTATCCTACTGCTTTCCATGACTTGAGATTCTTTCCTATACCTTCTTGTTCATCTTCATCTTGGCTTTGAATGAGTCTTACTAGCCAGGCTGTTTCTGTAAATCTCCATCTTATAACACTTAGATTGAGGAGAAGAAGGTCGAGTAGCCTTTTTATGTAATGAAAGTATATCTAATCCTGACGATCATTTCAGTGTCTATGCTTGCCTAAGATAGTTGTCAGCTGGGGAATCTTAAAGGTACTGACCTGCATACATACTAGTATACCTGTTTCTGAGTTTTCCTTAAATAACAATAGTTGCAAGAATAATTCAACTCTTAACTAGATAAATATTTGGCTATGGCAGAAATATGTTCTACATATTAGCCTGGTATAGAAAAAACTTAGTTATGTGTGTAGGCATGTTTCAGGGGTATGTCTCTCTCTCTGTATGTATACATGGACATGTTTACATGTGTATATATTTAATGTTAAATATGTTTTCTCTACATGTCAATTTTAAGGGAATCAAACCATGTCAGATATGAAAATTTAAGGTCAAATCTAAGTAAAGATGCAAAGGATCTGCCTCAGTTTTATCAATACATTGGAATTTTATTATATAAGCTTCAACTTGAAAAAACTCGGAAGGTCTAGCCTGAATTCCTGACATGATCAGGATTGCCCTATTCTGGAAAATGTGCTTTCTTTGCTGTTGTCTTATGCATTTAGAACTCCCCATTTAGCTGTATAGGCTTATCTTATCTCCCAAGTTTTCTTGGAATTTTTTTTTTAATCGAAGAAGAGTATCGTTTTGGAACATATTGAATTTACTTAAAATTGGAGTGAGATGAACTGATACTTTTCTTTTTGAAAATGTTCTATTGTTTTAAAAGTGTGCCTGGATTCCTGTAGCTGTTATTCACTCAGCAACTCCCTAACTTTAACCTTCTAACAGGAGTTCATTAAGGAAAAATATGAACCCCAAAGACAGTAGTCTAGTTATTCAACAATAATTTCATTGAACAAATATTTACTGAGTACCTGTTATAATACCATGTTAGGTATGGGGGATGCTGTTCTCTGATTGCGCTTAATTTCTGGAGGGGGGAAGACATTAGACAGGTAAGAAACTTGAAACAAGATCATTTCAGGTAGTGATAATGAAGAAAATAAAATAGGATAATGTAATGAGAGGGGCAGCCTGGAAGTAGGGAGTCAGGGAAGGCCTCTCTCAAGATACTATACTTGATAGAACACTTAAATGACAAGGAGCCAGCTATGAAAAGATCTGAAGGCAGAAAGAGCTTTCCAGGCTCAGGAAAGAGCCTGGTGTGCTCTCTAAGTAGAATTAAAGGCCTGAGTGACTAAAGCATAGGGACTGTGAAGGGTAAGTGTTAGATGAGGTCAGGGACATAGACTGAGGTTTTGGCAGTCATGACAGAGGTAGATTTTACTCAAATAGCAGTGGAAACCAATGGAGAATTCCTATCTTGTCTTCCATAAGGCTCTGGTTTATAAGCCATCACATCAGTTAGAAAAATTAATTGTAAAGCCTGCTAATGGCTTTAAAATTTTTTAAAAATTTTATTTGAAAAGATTTATATATTCACATAGTACAAAAGGGAAATACAGTGGAAAGTTCCTTTCTACCCAAGTACCCTGGTTTCCTTCCTTGGAAGTAACCAGTGTCCCTGGGGTCTTATATAACTTTACAGAGAATATTATGTATATGTTAAAATAAATAATATTTTTTCCTCTTTAGATAGAATCTCCC
Organism: Mustela nivalis; assembly: GCF_964662115.1. NCBI lineage: Eukaryota > Metazoa > Chordata > Mammalia > Carnivora > Mustelidae > Mustela > Mustela nivalis. The sequence goes on from NC_139036.1 coordinate 37,868,381, forward strand.
AATTTTTAACAGATTTTTATTATATTGTCTATTTGTATCATAATTCATTTACTCAAACCCTTGTTGGACTTTCAGGTTTTTTCCATTCTTTTGTGATTACAAATAATACCACGGTGAAAAAACCTTTTATATTTGTCATATTAAATATATTAGTAAGGTAAATTTCTAGAAGTGAAATTGCTAGATCAAAGGGTATGTGCATTTCTTATTCATTCTGATATACATTTCCCTTCATGCAGAATCTAACAATTTATACTCTAATCAGAAATGTTCTCCTTACTCTGAGCAAGTGTTATCAAACATTTTGATCTTTGCCAATTCACTGGGTGAATCAGTGTGTGGTTTAATTTGCATTTATCTTATTATGAATGAGAGTTGAACATGTTTTTGTATATTTCAGAGCCACTGGTATTTACATTTCTGCAAATCATGGGCTGTTCTTTGCCCATTTTTCCAGTAGGCTGTTGACTTTTTCTTCTTGATCTTTAGATTCCCTTAATAGGAAATCCTTTTGTTAAAGAATTAAAAAAACAGAAACAAATAGTGTTGTATGTCAGTTATATCTCAATAAAGACAAAAGCAGTCATCTTTAAGTTGTAAATTCTATAAAGCATGAATCTGATAAGGAATATAAGAGAAACCCCAGTCTTTCCTTTGTTTATTAAGGTCTCTCTTGATTGCCCTTAGTTTCATTATAAAAGAAGTGTCTGTTTTTTAAAAAGAAACAAAAAAGGTACATTTAGTATTTTGTTAGACTAGATTGAATTGCAGTAACTTTACCTATGACAGATAGATTACCTAAGTCATTCAAACCTTGCAACAGAGGAAGTCAGTATGACCTGTAATAATCTATCCTTAGGGTAATGAGAAGTTCCTATGTTACAGGCTGTATATTATTGAGGACACTAAGAGGAGAAATACAAACATTACTTTGAGGTCACATTATTTTCTCAAAAATGAATATATACAACTCTTCCCATAGTTTTGTGATTTATTTATTTTTATTTATTTATTTATTTTTGGTCAACAGTCGTTTTGACATCTTCTGTTTGGGTAAATGCAACATCTCTCAGGGTTAAGATAGTATGACATTGGGATTTTTCTTTACTTGGAAACTGTACAAGGCTTTAAACCAAAAGAAAAAAAAAATAATAGGCTTTTAAAAAGTCCCTAATAAACCATTCTTTTAAGAAGCTCTGTTCCCAGCCATCTAGCTTGTGCATGTTTGTGCACTATGTTGAACCACATGAAATTGCCAGTTTGACTAGTTTTGGCTGACAAAACAATTTCATGGTTCAGTCTCATATTATCTCCTTCCTGTAATTATTATTATTATTTTTTAATTCCTGTACTTTTTTTTTTTTTTAAAGATTTTATTTATTTATTTGACAGAGAGAAATCACAAGTAGATGGAGAGGCAGGCAGAGAGAGAGAGAGGGAAGCAGGCTCCCTGCTGAGCAGAGAGCCCAATGCGGGACTCGATCCCAGGACTCTGAGATCATGACCTGAGCCGAAGGCAGCGGCTTAACCCACTGAGCCACCCAGGCGCCCTAATTCCTGTACTTTTAAGACCAATGGACCTGTATAGCTAACTTACAGATACCATGTATGTGATATGCCTGTGTTTGTTGCTGATATTCTTTTTTTTTTTTTTTTTCCCCTTCGCTGGTTGACTGGATTAGATTGAAGATGGAGGAATGCTTATGGGGAATAAAAGAAAGATAAAAAAGAACTGTAGAAGCTGTCTTTGTAACACTTTTCAGAGAGTGTTCTAGCCTAGCTGTGCATATATTGTAGGTTAAACTATTGGGACGTTTCTCTCCATTGTAAAGGGAATTCATCTTCTGTCCTCAAAGAATCCTGATTACATAAGAGTTTAGTTCAAATTACTGATTCATGTTTTCAAAATGAAAGAAATTTTATCCGTTCTCTTTCCCCTTGTAGAATGAAGATACAGTTGGTACTGGATGAGAACCTTAGTTTTACCAAGGCTGGTACTTGAGAGTGCCAGGCTAGGAGTTTTTGGCTTTCTGTGTAACTCATCCAAAAGAACAAATTAATGATTCTCATTACATTGCAAATCTAATATACTCAGCACTGTTCCAAGGGCTCTTTTAGAGATATGTGAGAGAAACAAGCAGAAAAGTTAATGAACTAGAATGCAACTGGGTAAGTGTTTCAGTCATCAAAGTATTTTTGCTGAATGCCTTGTTTAGGCAGGCTGTGCTAGGTGATAAGGGGACACAAAGAAGAGTTACAAGTTCCTTTTAAAGAGCTTCAAGTCTACTGAAGGCAACAGAAGTGTTGATAGGTATAAAAGAAGGCAGAAAAGAAGTACACTGTATAGGCTTGATTGAAAGTATCATGCATATGCATCATGATAGCATTAAAATATTTTCTTTTTTATTTTTGTCTACTCTCCAGAGTTTAATGTTCTAGTTAGAAATCATACTATATTGTTTGACTGGAGTCTCTTGGCAAAAATAATTAGCAACTTTATGAACTAGTACCTGCTATTGGTTGCCAACTTGATACTACCTTCATTGTAATTTGACCAGTTTTACCGTTGACAGATATTTTGAAGTATATTTTTTTGTTGTGGCTCAGAAGAGGTGTTGCTGCATGGGTCAGGATTTAGTAAACAGGAAAATAAATAATTGATATATAACAGACATGTTCAGCCTCAGAGTTTTGTCAGCATACTGGGAAGTTTGCTAAGCTTTGGAAAAGAAATTTCTCACTAGACAACTTGGTCTTGTCCTAACTTGTTTAAAAGCCAGGGATACTATATTTTGGTCCTAGTTGCCTCCTAGAAAGGGTCTCAAACCATGATCCTCAAATATACCTCCCCTTTTCTGAAATTGTTTTCCTGCTGGGCACCTGAGCAGTTGGCATGAAGAGCTAGAGAGTTCATGTAACACTAGGCTACTTTGCTGATGAACACTTTGCCCATGGTGCCAGCTATGAGTGAAATTAATTAGACTTGTGCTATCCTAGTCAATTTCCCTCTCAGCAGGTTGTGTGGTTAGAGCTCCTCAGAGTCTAAGGCGCATCTTCCAGGGCTACTAGCTGCTGGGTTAGAAATTCTTTAAAATTGGAATAAAAGTGATATTATTAAAAAAGAAAAGAAAAACCAAAAAGACTTGGCTACAAAATAAATGAGAAGCAAAAAAGATAGAAAAAATTGATCTAGACCAAAGTAGTATTTTTTTTTCTGGTTTTAATAATGGACCATGGTTCAGTAACAACAATTAAGCCATTAAAATAAACTTTTTTAAACTTGTCTTTTTTTAGGCTTAGAGAATCCTTAAATTAATTGTTAGATAAATTTGAAGTATTTTTTTAAAACTTCAAAATAAACTTAAGTTAGCATTTTAAGATCCCTCAGTGTAGAGCTGTACCACACACCTCTGGAGCCAAATTTTATGCTCTTAACTAATGTGTAAAATTCACATCTTCATTGTCAATCTGCCCAAAAGATAGTTTTAAGTGGGAATTTTGAAATTTCATTCTGGCTCCTACTGGCAGTAATGGTAAGTGGGATTTGTAAAACTGCCTAAGGTGCATTTACTCATTACTAGACAAACAGTTCTTGAGAATGTGTTTTCCATCAAATGGAAGCATACCTTCATCACAGGTGATCAAGTGTAGCGTTTCGTTTCTTGAGTATATCATGGAATCATGAATTGCACAAACCAGGGAGCCCCAAATGCCACTCTGTCGCTTAGTTTGCTAGCTTAAGTGAAATAGCATGTCATGTATATAAAACTGTTAACTCCTATCTGTGATTACATGGGATGCTTTAGTTGTAAATGTCTGTAGGATAGTGTTTAAAACCAGTGGGGACTTCGGTAATACCAATGGTATTACTCTGTAGGGATACAGCTGTATCCTGTTAATCCCCTTTCATGCCTATTACTTAAGTGGCCAGCAAGTATGTGTAAGTTGAGTGATTTTTGTTGTTTTTCATTTATACCTCTTTCTACAAAGGATTTGAGGCAGTTTCCAGAAGTATGTAACATATAAAAGAGTAAACAGTTGAGTGAATAATACTTTGCTATATATATATATATATATATATAGCAAAGTGAATAACTGAGCACCTGGATGGCTCAGTTGGTTAAGCATCCAACTTTTTTTTTTTTTAAGATTTTATTTATTTATTTGACAGGCAGAGATCACAAGTAGGCAGAGAGGCAGGCAGAGAAAGAGGGGGAAACAGGCGGCAGAGAAAGAGGGGGAAATAGGCTTCCCTCTCAGCAGAGAGCCCGATGTGGGGCTCGATCCCAGGACCCTGAGATCATGACCTGAGCCGAAGGCAGAGGCTTAACCCGCTGAGTCACCCAGGCGCCCCAAGCATCCAACTCTTGATTTTGACTCAGGTCATGATCTAGGGTTGTGGGATCAAGCCCTGCATCCGGCTGCACCCTTAGCAGGGAGTCTGCTTATCCCTCTCCTGGTCCTCCCACTGCTCGTTCTCTCTAAAATAAATGAATAAATAAAAGTAGAAAAAAGAAAATAATAAAGCTATTGTAGAATGAACATGTGATCCTAGAGTTTCAAGAAATGGCTTACATATATGTCTCATGGCTTCCTAGTAGCCAGGCAAAGGACCACATGATCTGTTTTATCCATATTGTCTATGCACAGCTGAAAACAAACCAGGTGTTCAGGAAAGAAATTTCTCCCTTGGATATTATAAACCAGTGTTTGATGTAATGGAATACGTCCTTGCACTATTCTTACAATACAATATATATTTTTTAAATAAAGCAGAACAGTAGGAAAAATGGTATATACTCAAGAGGCTATCATCCTAAACTAACAGACATATAGGTATTTCCATATTTGCTTCAGATCATCCTCATTTTCTTTGAAAAAGAAACAGGAGAGAGCAACTTGAGATGTCTTATATCCTTATCCTGGCCTCATTCTTCTCCCCGGCTCTCCCATTGTGGATCTGATGCATAGCTTGTCAGTGTGTTTTGTTAGTTCTATTGAATGCATATATTATATCTGTAAATAATATATAAACCTTAAATTTGCGTAAGTAATGTACTGCACATGACATTACAAAATTTCCTTTTTTTTCATTAGCATTGTGTTTGATCTCATCTCCATGGTGCTGCTGATCTAGTTCATTAATTTTAAATCCTGAAATATAGTTTTCCATTATAATGGAAATAACCCAATTTAGTTTTCTGTTTCCCTCCTAATGGATTTTTGGTTTGTTTCTAGTTTTTCATTGTTACAAGCGGTGCCACACTGAGCAGCCTTCTCAGTGTCGTCTTTTGCCCACGTGCAGGGTTTTTCTAGGGCAGTGGTTCTTAAAATGTGGTGCCAGGGCCTGAACATCAAGATCACTTGGGAACTTGTTAGAAGTGCAAATCTGTGGGCCTAGCTCAAATCTCTGAATCAGAAATTTGGGGGATGGTGGCCAGCAGGTGATTCAGATGCACACTGATGTTTGAGAAACCCCTACACTAGTGCATGTACAGTAAAAGCAGAGTTACCACGTTTTGGGGTGTGTGTGGACACACTGCATACAGAAAGTTCCTGCCCCAAATACACATCCTAGTTTACAGTCTCGCCATCAGTGTAGGAGAGTCCCCATGGCCCCACACATGGTGTGGTTGATTTTTTTTCTTGCTGGTCTGAGAGGTGTAAGACTTTAAGTGCTATTTTATTTCCTTTTGTGTGAACAGTATTTTTACAGGGTAGTTGTCCTTTTTCTTGTGAATTTTGTAGAAAACTTACATATCAATTCATAAATTATCCCTTCGTCATGCATTGCAAACTCTTTTTTTTTTCCCAGATTATTTTTTGGCTTTATTTATGGTACTTAAAAATTATAACCAGATTTACCAATGTTTTGAATGGCTTTGTGTTTAGAAAGGCCTTGGAGGGGGGACGCCTGGGTGGCTCAGTTGGTTGGACGACTGCCTTCGCCTCAGGTCATGATCCTGGAGTCCCGGGATCGAGTCCCGCATCGGATTCCCAGCTCCATGGGGAGTCTGCTTCTCTCTCTGACCTTCTCCTCGTTCATGCTCTCTCTTACTGTCTCTCTCTCTCAAGTAAATAAATAAAATCTTTAAAAAAAAAAAAAAAAGAAAGAAAGAAAGGCCTTGGAGGGGAGAAGTTGGACTTGGATTTGATATACTGCTGGGACACCCTCTTGAGATGTACAGCAGTTATTTAAAGGTGGCCTGAGGCTTATGAGACAGGTCACAGAGAGATTTGGGAGTCATTTGTATAAAAGCAAAACTCTGACACTGGGGGTGGATAAAATGAGAGAATGTAGATCGAGAAAATGATGGCAAATTAAACCATGGAAGCAACACTGGAGAAAGAGACTCCAATAAGAGAGACAGAGGAATGATCAGAAAACAGAGCAAGGAGAGGAATCTGGAAAATTGGGTAGTGATAGAGTATGTAAGCAAGGAGATCTCTAATGCTGCAGAGAAAGGAACACATCTAAGAAGGGGGGGAATGTTGCCCTTCAGGAGAGCAGCCAGCACTGAATTGAAGAATAGAAGACTTCTCTTAAGAAGTTTGCACTGCAGTGTAGGAGATGAGACAGTAGTTAGGGAGGTAACAAGGTCATTTCCTTTTAGGAGTGGACTGTTTGTACCCCCAGAGAAAGGAGCCAGTGGCAGAGTTGTATGTGGTGTTCACTGTGCTGTCTTCTCTTTGGCAGCCTTTTCATGGATGTGCTTTATCTGCCCTTTGAGAAGATTCATTTGGTAAGATAATATTAGGAATTGGGGGGCTCCTGGAGGTCTCAGTTGTTAAGCATCTGCCTTTGGCTTGGGTTGTGATCCTTAGGGTCCTGGGATCGAGCCCTGCATCAGGCTTCCTGCTCAGAGGGAAGGTTGCTTCTCCCTATCTCACTCCCCCTGCTTGTGTTCCCTCTCTCACTGTCTTTCTCTCTCTGTCAAATAAATAAATAAAATCTTGGGGGAAAAAAAAAAGGAATTGAGCAGAGGATGGAAACAGGGTGATAGAATTGTGAGCAGGAGGCTGCTTCCGATTAGGTGGTCTTCTCAAGGTTAACACTGAATGCTAGAGCCATTTGAGTGATATGGTAGAGCATTCCAGGGCAGGAGACACAGTTTCCAATCTGCAAGGTCAAACGGAAATAGGATAGTATACCATTAATCTAATAAAATCCTCATGCTTCTTGGGTCAACTAGGGTGAAGAGAGAACAGAAATCTTTGTCCCCTGACTTTGGAGATCTTGTTTAACCTTCAAACTGGCGATGTCAAGGGTTCCAAGTCCTCCACCTCCGGCAGAAATGTCGAGTGGCCCTGTAGCTGAGAGCTGGTGCTACACACAGGTAAGTTCATATTATCACCCTGTAAATCATGTATCTTGGGAGGGTTTGGGTGAATGAAGGGAAGAAGATTTCTTTTCTTCATTAGGTTTCCTGCTTTCTCTAGGACATAACTGTCAAAGAGCGGATAAAGTACTTGTCAGCTTTCCATTCCTTGGTTTTCCACATGGCATCTGAATGTACTAGGCCAGTGGTTTTTCACTGGAGGTTGAAAGCAGGGGGAAATTACTGAAACTAGATCCACTCACAGCCACCTTGATGGAAATATGTTCCTCTTTGGGCAACTCACAGGAAACCAGGTTTGAGGTTTGCAGCTCCAAGCAGTATCATCAGCAATTGTCAAACACTGCTCTGAGCAGAGGCTTGTTTTAGGTACAGCTTTATTATCTGCTTGCCCACCCCTGTCCATGCTTTTCTCACTTTCCACCCAGTGTTTCTCAGAAGTGGAGAAATGTTATGAAAGCAGTTGGTCACTGTGAGATTTCTTAAAATGTGGGTGAGGGACAGAAAAAGCTGAGCCACCGTGCCGGCCAGACAGAGCTATCTTCCTATGGGACTCATGCAGATGGAGGGAGGAAGGGAAATGATTATTTGATCTGCAGCCTGTTTTCCAGGTTGCTCACTTCCTATTTAATTTCTTGGTTTTCTGTCAACAGATCAAGGTAGTGAAATTCTCCTACATGTGGACCATCAATAACTTTAGCTTTTGCCGGGAGGAAATGGGTGAAGTCATTAAAAGTTCAACCTTTTCATCAGGAGCCAATGATAAACTGAAATGGTGAGGAAGACTATCTCTAGCTGTTAAAGTTTTTCTAAAAGTTACCTGTTTTGACTAGAACGTAGGATCCACGAAGGCAGAGACATTGTTATGTTCTTCACGTATTCTCTAGTGCCTAGAACAGTGCCTGGAACATGATAGGTGTTCATTGTAAAAATGTATTTTTAAAGACTTACTTATTTAAAAGAGAACATGAACAGAGGGAGAGGGAGAATCCTCAGGCAGATGCCTCCCTGAGCACAGAGCCTGACCCGGGTCTCGATCCCTGGACCCTGAGATCATGACCTGAGCCGAAATCAAGAGTCGGCCACTTAACCGACTGAGCCACCCAGGTGCCCTCACTGTATATTTGTTGAATTAATTCAGTGAGTAATATCAGGGATCAGCAAACTCAGATGGCTGTAGGGTAATATAAATGAGTAAAGAGGGCCAGTGTTGTAAATGATGTTCATACATGGTGTGAGTGTTGAGTGACCTTCTAAAAGGGGTGGTGGCTGCTCAGCTCCAGCTCTCTGTGGCTGGGTGTGGATAAAGGCTGACCATTGTCATATTTGCTGACTTTTTAAGAAAAGCAAGAAACTTAGATTTTAGCATGAAAATTTCAACTTTAAAGGCCTGCTTTTAAAACAATGAAGGAGATTTATTTGCTTATGTAACCAGAATGCCCAGGGTGTAGGGTGGTTTTGAAGGTAGTTTGATCCAGCAGCCCAGTGGTGAGGTTAAGGACCCCATCTCTCTGTTCTCCACACTGTTGGACATCTCAAGTCAGTTTCCCTTGTGGTTAAAGGATGACTGGCAATAGCAATGGGTATAACCCACTACCATCCAACAGAACTCTTTGAACTTTCACTGAATTAACTCTGTGGCCAAGAATATGTCCTACATGTACTGACTGGCCTAGGTTTGGGTTCCCTCCATTAATCTCTAGAGCCAAGGGGAATATGATCTGAGAGTCAGGGTCGGTCCCAGCCAAACCATGCATCCCCTTGAAGAGGCGCTGGCAGTTAAGGATACAACCATAGGTTTGCTGCCAGGACCAGAACACATGTGTGCCAGCCACCCAGTTTTGATCTCTGTTAACCTACTGAAGAGTTAAACCACTCTCTTTAGTATTTGTTGGCTGTGTGCATTAAGCAGTATATTACGAGGTTCCGAGAGAATGCTTTATTTTTAGGCACTGTATGTATGTATGTATTTAAGAGAGAGGAGAGCATGAGCAAGCATGGGGTAGGGGCAGAAGGAGTGAGAGAGAGAGAATCATAAGCAGGCTCCGTGCCCAGCACAGAGTCCAGTGTGAGGCTCTGTCTCATGACCCTGAGATCATGACCTGAGCTGAAATCAAGAGTCAGACTCTTAGACTAACTGAGCCACCCAGGCACCCTACTTGGGCATTGTATTTAAATTCACATCTTGAGCACAGTGTATACGGCATATGCACTGCCTGGAGGGGCACTGGGTTGGGCCACCTGTTTGAGAGAGGTGCTGTAACACTGGCAAGGCGTAAGGATACATATGGCCTGTGTATTATATGTGGTAGAAGTAGCGTGAACCACATGCAGTTCAACTAATGACATTTGCAACTTAACTCAATTGAACCTATTAAATCTGTCTGAAATTTGTCTTGATTCATTGGCAACAGATTGTCATCTCTGACTTCATTTGGAAGCCTAGCTTGGAACTCTACCCTGTGTAATGGGAGTTTACTTTTGTCTGTGCTTCCTCCATACTGCCTTCTTTATTTCAATCTTAGGATATTATTGCCAGATTGATAAAATACCTCTAAAAGATGATTTACTATTCACATATTTCTCTGGAATTTTTTTCTCTCTCAAAGTGATAATAGAGAGCTCAATGACACCTTTTTTAGGGCAGGGGGAGGGGAGGCAGAGGGAGAGGGAGAATCTTCAGCAAGCTCCACAACAAGTGCCTGATGCAAGGCTCGATCTCACAACCCTGAGATCATGACCTGAGCTGAAATCAAGAGTCGGGCACTTAAACAACTGAGCCACCCATGTGCCCCCAACATTTTGTTTTGCATAGTTTCATTATAGTCCTGACAAAAGAAGGGGGGTTGCCTTTCCTGAGATTGAGGATTAGAACACAGTGGAAGTAGGCTCAATTTTAAAATATTTTAGGGAGAGAATAGGTGATTTACGAAATTATGAGGAAGGAAGCAGAGATGTAAAGGATGTGTTGTCAGGTTCTAGAATGCCTCTTTACTTTTGTTGTTTACTCTTTAAAAGGTGACTCCGGTTGCTCTCAAAAAATGGTTCCTGAGGAGTCATTCTGCTGAATCTGAATCTCCTGCTGTGGGGCCCGGACTGGTTTTCTTAACATCTTCCTTTCTTGAGAAATAGATGTTCTGTTTTTCCTGTCACTTCAGAAGGCCTATAAACGTGGATGCTTCCAACATCTTTTTTTTAATTTTCCCTCTTTCGGGCAGGTGTTTGAGAGTAAACCCAAAAGGGCTAGATGAAGAAAGCAAAGATTATCTGTCACTTTACCTGTTACTGGTCAGCTGTCCAAAGAGTGAAGTTCGGGCAAAATTCAAATTCTCCATCCTGAATGCCAAGGGAGAGGAAACCAAAGCTATGGGTAAATGTTCTCGTCTTCATTCGACTCTTTAGTTGCACATCAGACAACTTTATGCACAGACAAGTGATGGATTTGATCTGGTGTGGTTTTTTGTTTTTTGTTTTTTGTTTTGCGTAAATCTAAATACGACTTTTATTTTTTTTCCCACTCCAGAGAGTCAACGGGCATATAGGTTTGTGCAAGGCAAAGACTGGGGATTCAAAAAATTCATCCGTAGAGATTTTCTCTTGGATGAGGCTAACGGGCTTCTCCCTGATGACAAGCTTACCCTCTTCTGTGAGGTGAGTCCTTTACCCCATGCTGAGAGTCACAGTTCCCAGACCTGATCGGTATCCGTAGGCTTCATTATGTTGTATTAGGGATGGAGAGGGAGAAAACTCCCCGAGTGGAGTGGTGCTCCACGAATGTGGTTTCTGTGACTGAAACTGCGTCACAATTTCAGGCTTGTTGCACACGTCACCTTTCTGCTTGTTGTTACTGTGCTTAAAAACAAAGATTGTGCACTATCTAGGTATGAGCGATTCTGGGCTTGCTTGGGTCAGGATTCTGGCTTTCTCATCAGGGGTGTTTTCAGGTAGCCTGTGGACAGACTGGCACTGAACGCTGAGGAGAATGCCGGCAGCTCGGTGTGTGGGTTTGTCCCTTAAACTTTCTGACTTCTGAAGTGTGAGGTCCACTTGGGTCTAACCTCAGATCACTTTCCTGTTGTGCTCCACTAGATGACTCGTCTCAGGAGTGGGATATATCCGGTTTGTCTTGCTGGAGTAGTTGTGAAATGATGGCAAGAACCGTTTTTTCTGGAGTGAAGGGTAGATAAAGCTCTCTAACTTGTGGTTAGCTAGCAGGGTTATCTGTCATCAGCCAGGAGAGTTTCTCTCACTCCAGTGACCTAAGAGTCTGTCTGGGTTTACAGGAGAAGCCTTGAAGTATTCCCAAAGTCAGAGTGAGTTGGAAAATGGCTTCTTTAATGGGCTTACATGTACTCATCAGTCACTTCATGCTGTTATCAGTATATTTACAAATACTCATAAGCTTACGGCATAATAAATGAATAAAACCTCCAGTCTGATGGGATCTTTGTGTTCCCTGTACTTTGTGTGGTCGAGAACCACTTCCTGAGCCACACCACTTGCAAGTGACCACTGTGTGTTCATGGAGAGGGTGCGAGCAAGTTCCCTAACTACCGGTGTGTTCTGCCAAAATAATGGGCTCAAGCTGTGAGTTAATGACACTTCCAAAGGCTTATGCCACCTGTGCAGCAGAGAACAGTGTCCCTTAGGGATCTTGCCCTTTCTCGGAAAAGGCCTGGCCAGCAGAAGTCGACTTCTCTCCCCAGTCACTGCTCATTGAGTATTTCTGCAGAATAGTTGCTGGGGGTTAGACAAATCTGGATGCAGAGTTTATTAAAATACTACACTGAATATATAAAACAGTTGCATAATAGCTACATCTTTTTTGTTGTGAAGTAAAAGAAGGAAATACTAGACTGATGGCATCTCTATAAATACATTAAAGTGTTGCAGTTGTTTTTGTCTGTGAACTTGAGTTTGGAATTCCATATAAGTCCTACTAGATCAAACCCAGCTGCCCAAGTGAAGAAATGAGAACAATTAGGTGGTTTCATGTGAGGTTCGATGGAAACTTCAGACCATCAATTTAATCTTCACCTACTTTAGAGACTGGTATTTCAAAAAGATTTAGAAATAGTGGAAAATTCTGATTTCTGCTGGAAATGGAAGCCAGTCTTTGAACCCTTCTCAAGAAAGAGAACTCTCCTTTAAATATTGCCTCTGGTGTTTTAGGCAAAGTGTTCCCCTGTATTGCCACATTTTCCAGTCCACAGTGGGTCCAGCCTTTTCTCCCATGATCCCTCTTCCACCCTGTCCCCGCAGATCCATTCCAGCTGCTCCAACCCCTGCACTGACATTCTTGATTTGGAAACTGATTGGCCTGCCCTCACTTGGCAGTCTCTCATCCTGTGGTTAAATCCAGGGCTCCACTTCCCCATACGAAATTCTCTCCCTTCGCTTCCCCATATGAAATTCTCTGAGGAGAAATCCTGTGGTTAAGTTTAGATTTGTCTTACTGACTTAGAAGGGAAGTGAGATGACACTTTGGAAATGAGGAGATGTTGAACAGGGAAGCGTCTGCTGAGTTCTGCTGATGCCATCGGTTTCTTACCATCGAACCAGGTGTGCCATCTGTTCCTCTCACACTTCTCTGTTGGCCACAGGTGCTGAGTGTTGCTTCTCATACTTGGGCTTGTGCCTAGTGAGACTCGTTTCTGTTCCAAGGCTCTCTGTGGACTTAGTAGCATTCAGCATTGCAAGACGGTTGCGTGGGGCGGTGTGTTGGATGTGTGGGTTTTAAAAATGTCTGCAGCTCATCTAAGTTCTTAGTGCTTTCCAAAGCTAGATCATTCTTTTCTGCACATTCTGTCCTTTTGACCTGTTGCTGCCTTCTGCCAGTGGATTATTTATAAACAAGTATTTTAGTTCATATTCTATTTTATATATTACTGGTTGAGCTAGTTTTTTTATTATTATTATTCAGAGGCTTTTATGAAGTTGATGTCCACATACAAATTTAGGTCATGAGCCCTCCACTGCTCCGTTCCTCACTCAGCCTTTGGCCTGGGCACTTCCATCCTATCTGCCGATGGATTATTTATAAATAAGTTTATTGCATTGTGATTAAAAAAAAAAAAAAAAACAGTTCTATGGATTCTTTCGGCTGTTCCTAGAGACCACAGGAAGGAATCCTAAGGTGAAAGACTAAAAATCACATGTCTGTGTTTGGGCTTTATTTCAGTGGTATTACTGTTAATGAACATTTGAATGAAATTAGATCGCATACTGTCCAAATGCTGAATGGGTGGTCTTGTTTATAATATGCCACACTGGGTTCACCTTCAGTTCTCAGTGATGTTTTTGTCCATTAGGAAATGTGCCCATTCTTCCAAGGTGATATGGCTTAGTTAACATATATAGAAGCATTTTCAAAGTATTCCCTGAATTGTCTCTTACCACAATCCTTTGAGCTGGATTAGTTCTGTTATCTTCATTTCATGTTACTGGGAGAGAAGCAGCGCCTAGGGAGGTCAGGTAATTTTTCCTAACATTGTACCGCAAATTAGTGTCAGGCCATGTCAGCTCTGCATTTTCCACCTCTGGACGGCCGCGCAGTGCTAAGTGAGCTGCATGCCATTCTCCCGAGGAAACATGGGCTCTAGCAAGTTTTCCTAAAACAGAGTATTTACTTTGGTAATGAAAGAATCAGGAAGGCTTTACACTTTAAATTTTCTCTTTAATAGTTCGTCTCACAGAACATCTGCACGAAATGTTTCAGCTTCTATTGGCCCTTCCCTGTTTGTTTATACTGAAAACAAATAGCTACTAACAAGAAAGGGACAGATATTCCACCTTCACTGTACGTACCTTTGACAGGTGGAAGATTCCAGTGTCCGTTTGTGATGTTGCAGCTAAAGTTGAAACATGAAATACCGTATGAAATATGAAATACCAAATATGGATCGTGCAGACACTAGTTGACTCTTAAAATATCCCTTTTCTTCTCAAACATAGAATGTCCTTTCATAGCCTGGGAATATGTATGTTTACCAAATTTGAAATATGTGTCTCTTCTTTTTTGGGGGGTTATTTGGATATATTAATTGAACTATATGACAAGGCTAATATTTGATAGTCTTGACCTATGAAAATGGTGATTTTAATATGTAACGTTATTTAGGTTATCAGCATACTGTAATAAACCCAGCACCCAACCCAGCAGCATCACCAATAACTTGGAACTAACCTGTATATGTTTCTTCACTCTCCTTTAGACCTGTTGTCCCCCCACTCAGGGAGTGATGATAAGTAGCTGTCTGAAATTGTATGCAATCATTCTCTTGTTTACTATGTGTGTGCCTGAACAATGTACTAGTTTAGATTTGCTTGGGTTTTTTTTGTGCTTTATAAAAATAGTTTCAGAATGTATTTATAATGATGGATGTAACTCTAGTGCTTTCATTTTTAGTGCTATGTGATAGTGTGTTTTGTGAATGTACAACAGTTTGTTGATTCATTCTTTTGTTGGACATTTAGATTGTGGCCAGTCTTTTGATTAAAAGTAATGCTGCTGCTATAAGCCATCTCTATGCAGAGTCTATTTTTTCCTTGATTGTTTTAATTATATAGAAGTTAAAAAATGTATTTCCATTGGTCTTAGTTTGGCTTTTTATGTTTAGATAAAATGTATAAGAATTGGCACACTCTTTAGTCTTTTATGAAATTTTCTTTTTTAAGACAAGAAATTGACTTTAAAAGTGAGGCCCGTTTATGACTTGAAATGTAGAGGGTTATACAGCCTTCCTGAGACATTTCCATGTAGTCATTTATAAGACGACATAAATGTCACAGTCACGTCATCTTCACAGCTGCAATTCTGAATGAGTCTCCATAGTCAACTTTATAGGCATTAAAAAAATCTTTAGTTTTTCTCAAAATGGTCTCATTTTAGCATCATCATTTGCAGAGGAAAACAATCCCTTCCTAAGTTAAAAGTTTGGGCTCTGAAGACTCATTTGTGAATGCCATTTAAAATTTATTTTTAATTAAGCGTATTTAATGTTGGTAAGAGGTGCCAGACATTCAGCGCTCTGGAGACTCCAGGCATCCATATATCTACAGAACAAGTCTGGCTCAGACAGTAAAGGTACATTCTCCTTCCTGCTGTGTTCCTGTCTGTGTCTGGAGAGAGGAATTGCCCCAGTGAGACAAATCACAGTCTTTGGGCTCCATTCATTACCAAGCGTGCGTCTAACCAGCAGAGGGTCCACTGGTAACCATAGCTTGACATTCGGCTTAGTTCTTGCCAGTTCATTTTACCCCATCCAGTAAATTGCCATCAAGTGTTAATGACTGGGCTCCTATCAACCTGGTTTAATATAAGCTTAGGAACCCAGTGCCAGAAGCATCCTCCATTCCCTCCACTGGCCATCCCAAGAGATTCCTGCCTTTTCCTGTGAGGAAGTGGATTTAATTGTTCTTTTTCTTTTCTCCACCCACCCCTCCTTTTTTTAAAAAAATCAGTATTTTGAGGCTATAACTGGAAACTGGAAACTTCTACTTCTGGTGTTAGTATGAGAAAGTGGCTGGACCAAATTAGAGATCTTAACATAGGACAAGAGAAAATCTCTGTGGGGTAGTTTGTGCTGGGTCCTGAGCTATTAAAATAATGTTATAATCTGGCTCTGATAAATGTGCTATTGATGTTAAATACATTCATAATTGATTAACTTGGCTGCTTCACTGCACGGGATCATAATGATTAGTTTGAAACAAATGAATACATTTCTCGACCTGATAGTAAATATCTCACTCCTTCAGAAAAGAGACTATGGGTTATTGGGATGCCAGGGCATTCGTTTTGCCTCTGGGTTTATGACTGCATTTAAGCGATGACTTGCATCTTGAAGGTTGAGAGAAATTTGGGTCATTTAGGATATTCCTAAGCTGTCTTTCTCATCTAACTTGTAGCAGTAGAGCAAGAGTGAGGAGCTGATTCTCAAGGTTTGTGAATTCTGCTTTGGTATTACCAATTTTAACCTCATATGATGGACAAGGTAAAGCCTAACAGTGGTTGTTAGGCAGAAGACTGAGCTGCTGGGCCTTAGCTTCAGTTTGATAGTTTCCATTTATTTTAGAATGCTACATTATTTATAAATCCTTGTACTTGGCATCTAACAAGTTTATCTGAGTTTCACTGACCCATCTTGGTTTTTATCTAGACTGAACAGTTAATTGAACTAGTTAAAGTGTGTTGTTGTTGAAGTCATGGGGGCAAGTTGGTTCCCTCTGTAAATCTGTGGCTGTCACTCTGTTCTAGTGCACATGGGGCTGGAGCCAGGCCTCTTGTAGGTCAGTGTCACAAGGGACTGAGGAAGGGTGTCAGTGGTGTGGGATACCCACTGAGTTGTTAACTGCTGGGGAAGATCTTCCAAGCCCAGTTCTGTTCATTAGACTAACATCCGTGAGGAAATGCTAATTATTTACCAGGCCCAAGAGAAGCTGCATTTTATTTTCATGTTCTAGACCTAGCTAAAATAAGTGAAGTGCTTTTAGGCTTATCAGAAATTTTTTCTTTTAGAGAATTTTAAATGGTAGTTTCCATAGGAATTCTTTGTTTGTTTTAAAGATGTTATTTATTTGAGAGAGAGTGACAGAGAGATCACAAGCAGGGGGGAAGGGTAGAGGGAGAAGCAGACTCCCCACTGAGCGGGGATCCCCATGCAGGACTCGATCCCAGAACCCTGGGATCCTGACCTGAGCCAAAGGTAGCCACTTAACTGACTGACCCACCCAGGTGCCCCTCCATAGGAATTCTTTGTATTTAACCTTTTGCTTAAAGCAGAATAAGGTAAACGCTTGAGGTTTAATGTGTGCTTAGGTCAGTATGCCCATCTTCCCCTACCACCCCCCCCCCCCGTTTTGCCCAGGTTTTCAAGGCAGGGGAGGCAGAGTTCATTAGCATTTGGAGGAGAAGGAGATTTGTGGGGCTTTTGCCTCTCATCCTAGGATGGTGCAGAATAAGTATGATTGTGGCAGATTGGAAATTACTTGATCCACAGGATAAAGCCTCGATTTGTGGAGGTGGTTTCAAGAGAACATGACTAACGTTTGTATCTGAATGTACTACAGCACTGAGGTAAAAGTCATCTCTTCTCCTGCTGGGAAGAAGACTCTTGGTAACAAAACCTCTGGGCTGTGTTTCCTTGTCTTTCACAGGTGAGCGTGGTGCAAGATTCCGTCAACATTTCTGGCCAGAACACCATGAATATGGTGAAGGTCCCTGAGTGCCGGCTGGCGGATGAGCTGGGAGGACTGTGGGAGAACTCCCGGTTCACGGACTGCTGTCTGTGCGTTGCCGGCCAGGAGTTCCAGGCTCACAAAGCTATCTTGGCAGGTTGGTCTTTATTCATGAGAGGCTTTAGTATTGGTGAAACAAGGAAAAATGGTGGCTGCATAATCACCTTTTGAATAACATCAACTCTTCAAACTGGTGCACAAAAAAGTAAAGCTAAATATATATATTTTTATGGTGAGGACATTAGTTGTCATAACCAAAAAGCCTACTCTTCGTGGAAGTGGAGTTTCTGTTTTTCCTCTCTCTAGGGGACTTAGGCCACCATTGTCAAGCAGTAGATGTGTATATTGAATGCCTTTGCACCTAGAAGGTAGATGTCAAAACACTGGTTAAGAGGAGGTGTTAGATCCTAGACAAAGCCTTAAGATGTAGTGGAGAAGATTCTGGACTTGGGACTAAACCACCATCTAGCTAATTCTGCCAGCCCTGGAGTGTTAGCCTTCAGTACAGACATACCAGAAGAATGAGAATTTGCTAGTGACGTGGAAGATTAGGTCTTGTTCAAGGCCATTGTCCTTAAGACCAGAAAGACTGACAAAGAGTGGGAGCTGATAAGACAGGACTGACTTTACTTCCCACGAAGGCATAGCATTCAGCCACAGACTTCTGTTCAGACCGTAAGACATAAGAGGAAATTGCATGAACTTTCAGGCAACAATTTTTTTTACCAAGACTCTCAGCTCTATCATTCTAAAATACACACCTGGCAAAACCTCAGTCTGGCTCAATCTAACTGTCTTCCTGTTCCTGCTCTCAACTAGGTGTTACTGTCTATTGCCAAAGGAAGTCATCTACTCTTAGGTTAGTGTCTCCACAAGCAGCTAGGCTCTTGGCACTGCCAAGAACTCTTCTACAGATACATAGTTAGCTCTCTTTCTTTTTTCTTAACAATAGATACTTCAGACTGTTTACCAGTCTCCTTTAATGTCTGGACTCCTGAAAGAGTTGCTTGCTACTACTTCTGAGAGAAAATTGAGGCCCTTCTCCCTCAGCTCTTGCCTGTCGCCTTACGTGCATTTTCCCTGCATTCTCTGTGGAGGAGGTGTTCTTCCTCGTGTCCAGAGCGGGCTGTCTCTTCGGCCTTCTGTTTCATATCACATGCCGCCTTCCCAGAGTCCTTACTCTGCCGGTTATACCCTTGTTGTCTGATATCTCCACCATCTCTCTTTCTCCGATTGTCTGTTTACCCTTAGCCTGGAAACTGGCTCAGCCGTCTCCCTCTAGTTATTCATTCATTCATATTCATTTTCTCTGTCTCTCTCTCTCTCCCTCTCTCTCCATTTCTCTTTAAATAGAGCTAAGTTTCTTGAGTTAGCACATTTACTGTCTCTGCTTCTTTCCTCCCACTTATCCTCAGTTCACCTCCATGCCACGAAAGCAGTTTTCCAAAGTTCTCTGACCTGCTAATTCCTAAATTTGAGGGATTCCTTGGTTCGTATAGTATTTGACTTCTTTCTTCTGGTTCTCTCCTGATGCTCTGGCTACTTCTGATGTGTGGCCTCCCTCTTCTTCACACGTCCCTGTCAACACCGGTGTCCCTAAGGGCCTGCCTCACTTCTCTTTTCCTCTGCTTATTTCCCCTGGGTGGTTTTATTTATTCTCATAGCAGCATTTTGTGTTTAGCCACTGAAGATCCTCTAAGCATACTGCTGCTTTGGACCCTTCCCTTTTTAAAAAAACCACCAGCCCTTTTACTCTCAGCTTTTGTGATATACTTATTTTAATACCTTATAGCTGATAAGCCTTCTGAACTAAAAGCAGTGAGAATTAATGTCCCTTTGGAATATTTTAAAATATTGAGTCACAGAGGGATAAGTGATTTTCCCAAGATAATGTGGTTAGAAAATGACAGATCCAGAATTAATCCTTTCTGACATAAACTGTAGGCCCAAGTTCAGGTGACCCGGTGGCTCACAGTCCTGCTACGTTTTCCATCTGGTGCTCCTCTCTCAGGTAGAAGTTTGTTAGTCTCCGCCTTCATCAAAACTTCTGATTTATTCAACAACATGATAAAGTTTGAGGGTTTTAGGCCTTTTATTACTTTCATGGTTGAAATTAAGTTGACTTATTTTTCTGTGTCCATTAGACCACAGTGGGCTTAAAACACCATTTCTCAGCCTTTTTTTCATTATCCCCACTCCCCCGAGGAAAAAAAATCAAATTATTCCTAATGGGAGATACTAAATACTAAGGATTAAGTTTTTGTCAGGAAGGGTGGAACTTTGAAGGACCACAGATGAGATACCCTAGTTTTTTGGGGGGGTTTTTTGTTCTTTTTTTTTTTCCTCTTTGGGGTGTTATCATCTCTATTGTGAATGCATGGCCTGAGGAACAGAGCACCTGCTGTAAACAAGCATGCTCTTCCTTTAGTTAATGGTGCACTGAGCCCTGTTCTTGGCCTCCTTGCCGTGTGGTCCCTAGAACTGGAGAATTTAGTATCATTGTTCTAGACAGAAATTGGGATATTAGGATGCCTTGCTTAGACCATGAAGGATCTTCCGTTTGAACCCCCAAATCTGCCCAGAGGAGGTCATTGTCCTCCAGTCTGAGTAATTTCGTTCCAATATGAATGGTTGGAATGGAGCTCCTGAGAAATTATTTTTAAAGTACTGATTTCTTTTTTCCCCTCTCTCATATTATTCTCCTCTGGTGTAATGTAAAAGAGGGATTTTATTATTCCAATGTAATTTGATGCTAAGACCCTTTCAAGTAGCAAAAGGACAAGTAAGAAGGTGATCTCCTCTTCATAACAGAAGAACCAAGAGGTTTCAGTGTGATAACCTTATCTATCTCTGTTTTCCTTTCACTTTGTAGCTCGTTCTCCAGTTTTTAGTGCCATGTTTGAACATGAAATGGAGGAGAGCAAAAAGGTATGTGACAGAATGAAGATATGTCTTTTCAGCTAGGTGACTAGGTGCAGATGATTTCCTAGTTTCACACCAGGTGTATTTTTCCAGTCATATTATTAAAATGGAATACCGTTCTCTGAACACTTTCTGAGTGCAGGGAGAGGTGGTCCAGAAGCATTCTAGGTAAAACAGACTCACTCCATCCCAGGTAGATCATCGAGTTTTGTGTGAGGTTCTTAGACGTGTGTTTCTACTCAGGCAAAGAAACACCAAAAAATACAAAGAAACAGTTGTCTTGCTCTTGTATTTGAGAAGATAAAGGTGGTGCATATGATGGGAGCAAAGGCTGTTCTAATGAAATAGGGCAAAGAGAGAATTCTCATCCATGTTAAGTTTTAGACGATAACAAGCCTTTCTCTCACCAGAGCTTAAAATCATGAAAATTGTTTAGGGATTTTGTTCTGTTGGAATGTTTCTCATTTTCAGTTTTTCTGGCATAGAATCGGGTTGAAATCAATGATGTGGAGCCTGAAGTTTTTAAGGAAATGATGTGCTTCATTTACACGGGGAAGGCTCCGAACCTCGACAAAATGGCTGATGATTTGTTGGCAGCTGCTGACAAGGTGAGATAAGACTAGAAAATGAATCACAAGAGGAGGAGTGTTTGTGACCTTGTGAGTTTCATGACTGGGCCTCTATGTTACACAGTAGGTAAGACGAGCGTGTATCTCAGTGTGCCCAGGGCAGTCCTGGGTTGCAGTAATTGATAGCACCACCACTTTTATTTTCCAAAGTGTCCTGCTGTCAAAGTAACTTCTGTGGTCACCCTAATTACAGAAAAGAAGGGTAAGTTTGATGTTCACCTCCCTTCTCTTCCCCATCTCACATGTAAGCACAGGGATATTAAAGATTCAGATAATACTAACATTTGACTTTATAATGTACAAAGTGTTCTTGAGTTGATTAACTTTTTCTTTCTAAATAGTGAGAGATTTTATTTTTTTAAACTTTTTCTTCTAATTCTAGTTAGTTAACCTACAGTGTTGTAGTAATTTCATATATATAATATGGTGATTGAACAATCCCATATATTCTGTGGCTCCTGATGGGACAAGTGCACTCCTTGATCTCCGTCACCTGTTTTACCCTCCCCCCCCCACCCGCCTCCCCTTGATTGCATAAACTTTTATTTTAAACTTTGTCAATAAGAGGATAGTCTTTTACCCACTGTTGTGGTTAGAATTTTCAACTTTTACCTAAGGAGCTATTGAAATATGCCACAGTCAGAATTACAAGATGACCGGTAGCTCTTGGGACGAAGAAATAGTACTGCAGTAAATGCGTGCGTTGATCATTTCATTTCGATTTGAGAAATGTTGAAGTGTGAAAATTAAAGTCTGGACCTTAGGATCAAGGAAACAGGGGAAGGACCAAAAACAGTAGGCCAATGATTCCCAAAAGAAGTTTGGAGGGAAATGTTAATGAAATACTGAGTTTAACCAACTGAGCCACCCAGGCGTCCCCTGAAATACTGAGTTTAAACAAGTCAAATTGGGGTTCCTGTGTGTTGGCTGTCTTAACTGCAAGATTTCTCAGAATCTTTTTAGTATGTTAATGAACACTGTGAGTTTTCTAAAAAATATGATAGACCGCATTTCTCTAGCTTAATCAACCCTGAAATCCTTTTCCTCAAGAATCACCTCTGGGAATTAGTGTTCCCAAAAACACACCTGGGGAAACTGACTTTCTTTATGCAGATAGGTCAGAAAGAGCTCCGTAACCTGTCCTCCGAGGCCCTGTGGTCTGAGGAAGCACACGCTCTTTTTCCTCTGGAAGTTTCTTAAACGGGTTTATACCTGGCCAGCAGCAGACCCCATGAAAAAGACCATTCCCTGCTGGAAGTGTTGCTCCTCTTCCTACCGTATGGTGCTCTGGCACCCATCTGGGGGCAGAGGTGGCTCAGACCTGAGGCCACTAGAGCCTTCCCAGGATTCCCCCATGGGAAGAGTCTCCTTCCACCTTTCTCTGTACCTCGAGGACAGAGGAAGTACGTGCTTTGACAGTGGAGTTTTGTATTTATTGATCAGCTTTTTGGAGTGTTTGTAGAGGGTGAGGCACGTAAATCCTCATTGATTGCATTTGAAAGGATTGAGTAGTAGCTGTATCCTTTCAAGATTTTAGGAATCCAGTTAGGCAATGCGAACATTCCCTGTGCTCCCAGTCTGGCTCCGTGCTGACCACAGGAGTCTTGCTTTCAGTGGGGCCAGTAAGGAACTATCTGCTGTGAGCTCTGGAGAACTAGAAGACACAGCTTTTTGTAACACACGTTTATAATGATCCTGCCTCATCTGCCTTCTGATTTTCAGTGAAATTTATACATGCCAGTATAGCATGACTACGTATAGCTAGACCACTTCTAGCTCCTGTAGAGAGGAGTAGTGTCAGAAAGCCCACTTTTCAGATAGAAATACTGAGGCTGAGCAGTATATATTCTCAGAGCCAGGGTTTGACGTCTGTGTCATTCCTGGGTTTTCATTCCTGCTCCTCATCCAGAGAACGTACTGGGCAGCCCCTGTCAGTACGCAGAGCACGGGGATCAGCCTGAATTGGCATTCTGTGGCTGATGTCTTCAGTATAGTGTAATAACTTACAGTTTTAAAAGACAAAGTAGTCGAATTGCAGCAGTGCTTTAAATTTATGAATGAGAAGTAAGTGAAGGTTGCATTTTCAAATTCCATTCAGAATTTCCTATCAGACAGTCTTTGCTCCAAGCTTACTTGAAAACATTTTTACCTTTACACCTCATTGTGAGCTTCAGGAAAACAGAATAAGAAATCTTTCATGGAAGGATCTAAACATCTAAAATTTACCCAAGAGGCTGAAACAGCTTCTTCTGGGCTTTTCCAGTCTCCTGGGGACACGTGTAATTAGACCAAAAACAAAACAAAACACGTCGGCCAGGCCTGGGAGACACAATTTCAATCTCCTGAGTAAGTACAGCCATTAGGCAGGTTTTTCAGAAGCATAATTAAGGAAAAAAACTTTGTCTCCCAAGGGACAAGAATGGCTACTTTTGTCTAATTATGCAATAGGGATCAGAACTATTCACAGTAAAAAGTCCTTTTAAAAGAATGTATCGAGAAAGGATAAGAGGAATGTTCTGTGCAGCACTGTATAAAGACCAAACATTTATTCAACCTTTTCCAGCCTTTTAAAACAAAACGGCAACCTAATTTCTTGCTTGTCTAGTGTCATTCCTGTTTTCCATGGAAACTGTTTTCTAGTTACTCAAATGTAAAAAATTAAAGCTGCACCAAAACTAATAAAACTCTCTTTTTGCTGCAGGAGATTACAGTGCCCACAGACATGCCTCCTCACCCAGAATTCATAAAAATAAAATTGTCTTGGTTTGATTGCCATGATTCAGCCTGAAGTAGTTATTGTGTCATTGAGTTCTGAGGTCCTGAAGGTGGGACCAGTACGGAGACTGTGGATACCCTTAAAGCAGAAGGTTCTCCTATGAACTGATTAATAATGTTTTATTTTGTGACTCCTTTTATACCTTCCTCCTCCTCCTCGCTCCTGAAGTTCCTTAGTAAGTTCATAATCTCATATTTGAGAGCACATGCTACAGTGGCATCAAAACAAATCCGCTAGATCAGATGTGCCCAGTGTTAAACCAGACCTTCATTTCTAGAACATTTATACTCTTTACTTGGAAAATAGGAAGTTTTTAGATCAAAACTGGATCCAGGGCCTCTGCTGCTTTGTTCCTACCCTGAGAATCTTAACCTCAGCCTCAGGAAAGAGGACTCCATTTATCCCTTTCTCTTGAAAAGGAGACCTTTGGTTGACCCTCATTCAGGACCAGCTAGTGGCAGAGATGCTGGTGAAAGTCACCCCGGGGCTCCTTTTCACAGCCCAATGGCCAGTTGGCATACCTGCCGGGCTGGTGACATTGCTTAAGTAGAAAGGACTGTGTTTCACCCTCATTTGGCTCTGACTCAAAGGATGGCAGGAATGTAAAAGGTCATGTCCCATTGGCTTGAAGCACGATTATGCCTCATCGTAAGGGAGGGTAGGTGGTGGTGGTCCAGGAAACACTCGAGTCCCTCTTGGGGCAGGGTGACCTTGAGGATGTGGGTGTACTCCCTAATGGCCATTTTCCCAGCAAATGGATTTTAGAACTTGAGTGGCAGCCATGCACGCTATTTTAGCGGTCTTCTTTTCAGCCTTGGGGCGTGCTTGTGCCTTATCACTGCGGTAGCTCAGTGGCCTTGTCACGCGCTGTGCAGTTCTGCTCCGGAGTCCCGTTGCACGGCGGTCCCGCTGAGGAGCACAGCTGCAGCAGCCACAGCCCAGAGACACCCCCGCCCTGACCACAGCAGTGCTTGTGTCTTCCAGTACGCCCTGGAGCGCTTGAAGGTCATGTGCGAGGACGCCCTCTGCAGTAACCTCTCCGTGGAGAATGCCGCAGAGATTCTCATCCTGGCTGACCTCCACAGCGCCGATCAGTTGAAAACTCAGGCAGTGGATTTCATCAACTAGTGAGTTGGCACCTTCAAAGCTGTCCCTTCAGGAGAGCCGGGCTAGCAAGAGAAAGGAGAGGGACTTTGAATTAGGGAGTAAAACAGGCACGTGGCTTCGTTAGCCCCTTGTAGTAAGTAGAGGGTTTTCATCTTTCCCTTCAGCTTGACTGGACGGGAGATGGTTTCGAGAGATGGTTTTGCTCTGTCTTGTGGGGCTAACCCGATTGGTGAGCAAGGTGCCTGCCTTCCTGGTGGTGATGGGAAGCAGTGAAATAATGAGCGGCTGGCCTGGAAAGGCAGGGTTCCCGGAATGGCAGCACCTTCACTTCCCACTCCTGGGCTTAGTAGAGGACATGTAGGTCTCCGGGAGAACAGAGGTGGGTTTTGTATGAGTTAGTAAAACGTGTCTGACAGCTGATTGTGGAATGGGGAAAAGAGAAGGGATAACCAGTTGTCGAGGCTATTAAATACTGCTTGGAAAGGAAGTGTTCATTCCAGCAGATCTGTCCTGTCATCCTAAATGACAGATGACCTGGCCATACTACTCTCTGCAGTAATTCTCAGTGGGGCATGTTCTGCTCCCTTGCCTGTTGGAGAACAGAAGTTGGGAAAAACCCAAAGGGGAGAAGCAGGCCTTAAAAAGCCCTCACAGGGGTGCCTCAGTAGCTCAGTGGGCTAAGAGACTCTGCCTTTGGCTCAGGTCATGATCCCAGGGCCTGGGATCGAGCCCCGCATCGGGCTCTCTGCTCAGTGGGGAGCCTGCTCCTCTCTCTCTCTCTCTCTGCCTGCCTCTCTGCCTACTTGTGTTCTCTGTCTGTCAAATAAATAAATAAAATCTTAAAAAAAACCCTCACAGCAGCAGTTCTGGGCTGAAGCCGGTTTAAAAGGTTGCTGAACATTATTTAACATAGAAAAAGGCCCTAAAGAGGAATCAACTTCCTCGATGTAAGGTTGTTTGTAAAGTTGTTTTAAAGGAGTTTACCAATTGCGGCAAAGGCAGGTGGGAAGAGACCCCCAGATGTTCCTTCTAGGGACAGCTTGCTCCTTGCTGGACACTCGCGTGGTGCTCTTTAGATGTTAACATTCGGTAGGGTGTGGTATGGTCCCCTCCGGCTGATCGAATAGAGCCGCGGCCATGATCTGGTCTGTGGTCGGGGACTTCTGAGAATGATGGCAGAGCCAGATGGAAGCTCAGAGCTGCAGGGCAAGAGAGCCCTTGCTCTCTCTCTGTCGTAGCATCACCAGTGAATGTGAGGAGCATCAGTGATGGAGAGAAGGGCCCGAGGAACATTTCGCCTTTTGTATTTGGGAGGGTGGGGGCTCCAAATCCAGGCTTTCCGAGCTGCAGCAGCCCCAGCCTGGGCAGCTGTCTTCACGTTGTGTGACGGGCTCTGTCTACGAAGGGTTCTGCCCGAGTGTTTGGCACCCTTTACAGCAAACTCCGGGAGGTTAGACTGCCCCAGGGGTGGTGGACCCCAGCCCTCTCGCACCTTTGATAATCCATCTCTCCACATTTCTCCTAGTCATGCTTCAGATGTCTTGGAGACCTCCGGGTGGAAGTCAATGGTGGTGTCGCATCCCCACTTGGTGGCTGAGGCCTACCGCTCTCTGGCTTCAGCACAGTGCCCTTTTCTGGGACCCCCACGCAAGCGCCTGAAGCAGTCCTAAGATCCTGCCTGTCGTAAGACTCCGTGTGTTTTCCTGAAGCAGCAGCCACCATTGCTGCCACTGACCACCAGGTAGACAGCGCAATCTGTGGAGCTTTTACTCTGTCGTGGGGGCAGAAGACTGCATCGTGGCCCCCAGACGTTCAAAACAGCACTAAATAAACTTGGGGGAAGCGGGGGGTGGGAAGGGCCCGGGACCTGGGGCTGCTCAACCTAATGAAAACCCTGTTGCTGCGTCACTGTGTTCCCTTTGGCCTGGCCGACTTTGGTACTGTGGGGATTCAGTTTAGGTGCCGGCCCAGAGGATGTCCCAGCGGTGGTACTGCAGAGAAACCTGTCTGCATCTGACTGAGCAGAACAGATCGTCAGGTGCCTGGAGCAAAAAGGAAAAAAAAAAAAAAAAGAAAAAAAAAAAGGACATTTAGTTATAAGAGAAGGGAAAAGGAAAGGAAAGAAGAAAGGATTTTTGCAGAATTTCTCAAAAATCAATTTGTGGATTCTAGTAGTATTTATGTTGAGAGAAATTTTAGTCCATCCAGCTGTGCTAAAACTTCGATATTTGTGACAACTCCTCACCACCATACAAGTATCAGAAGAGCTCTCTTGTTGTTAGCACTTATTGTTTGCAAGAACAGAATACATCCTTTTATCCTTTTATGAAAATTGACAAGTGAAGGCGAGAGGGGAAGGAGGTTATTTGAGCTGGAAGATGCGTGTTCTCATGTGGTGGCTTTTGCAAAAAATCTTTATCGGTGTTGAAAACTGGAAAAAATAATTCATCCAGAATTCATACTGTCTTGACAAGAACTCTGGTTCTCTGTTTTTAGATATTGTGGAAAATGTTTTTTGGCATTTTTCTCTGATTTTATTTCTCCTCCCTCCCCCCCTTTTCTAAGAAAATAAAATGCAAAACAAAAACAGAACAAAAAGAAGAGAAAAGAAAAGGAAATTTTATTATTAATGCTGTGTGACAAAATCCCAGCCCAGATTGCTCAGCTGTTCATACCTGACTTGCCGCCTGCGTAGGAGCCAGTCCTGTTCCTTCCAACTCACCCCTTTCCTACAGGGGAGAACTTCCAAATGTTAATTGTTTTCTTTTTGAAAATATAAATAATTACTATTTTGTACTGTGTGGTATCTCTGGTCTTTTGTTTCACTCACCTGGCTGACTTTTTGTGTCTGAGTTCCTTAAGGGATTTCAGAGACCTGGTTTGAGCCTTCAGCTTGCAGAGATTCTATGAGAAATGTCTACCCATGGGGATTTACTGTGTCTCCCTCACCCCGGGCTGCCTCTTGGAACTCCCAGCATCTACCAGTGTCTTGTCCTCCTCAAGTATCTCACAGGCCACATTCTAATGAGGGATCAGGCTCCTGCCTCTGCCAAGGCAAGTAATGGGGGTGGGCTTTTCTACCCCCTACATGTTCTAACACCTAACCCCCAACCTCCCTTCTCCTAGCTAACTATAAAAAGATCAAGGGGACATGAATGTGGAGATTAAATAAAGGGAAATCATTATCTCTGACTGGTTCTGTCACTGACTTGATGTGTTTCCAGAAAAGTTAATGTCTGAATACCCACAAGGACACTCCAGGGCTGCTCACAAGGACACTGACAGTGCTGGACAGGACAGGACAGTGGGACACACCAGAAAATGCAATGGCCATGTGGCCAAGGTGTGTACATTTGACCTTAGATGGAAACTCAACATATTCCATCTCCCATTTCTCTCCAGTGACTTTGGCCTTGGCAGATTTTCCAGTTTTCATTCATCTTGCCCAAGTTTCTAGAATGACCAGCTGTGGTCGAGCATCGACACGGGCACACAGAGGATGCACTTATTAGAAACCATCCCATTGCACTTGTCAGTTTCCTCCCACGGCTCACGTCCAGGAGGAAGTGTCCAGTGTTCCACATCATGGCTGCCGTCCTGTGCCACCTCATCCTGGCTCTCCAGGTCAGCACACTGGTCCAGGGCTCCAGCATGCACACAGTCTGCTCCGTCCATGTGGCCGCCTGGGCCACTGCATTGCCTCATTCGCTCAGCTCTTCTCGGTTTTCACCAAACCTTCACAAACAGTATTTCATTTCAACTTCCCAACAACCGAGTGACAGACAGCACCTTCCCATTCTATAGTGAAGAGAAGTGGAAACCCAGAGCAGTCAAGTGACGTGCGTCAGATCCCACAACTGTCGAGTGACAGTTCTCCTGATATACAGTACCTTGAGAAGATTATGTAAGTAGAGGGAGGAGGTTCCATTTCTGAAAAGTTTCGGTCCAAAATCAGAGGTGAAGTGTCCTTCCTATGGGAAACATAGGAAAGCAAGAGCAAAGCTCTAGAGAGATCCATCTGCTGTCCTGTTCTTCCAGCGGGCGAGGAGGATCAGTCTGCCTTTAGGTTTGCTTTCCTCCTCTGATTCATAGAAAGCGGTGGTTTCAGGGCCTATGCCCCCGGGAGGGGAGCAGTCCTGGTACCAAGCTTCATCAGGAGGAAGGTCTCTCTGGGGATTTTCCAATATTTTTGGAATCTCCAATGTGGGTACAAAGCTGTTAGGATTTCAGGTACAGGTGAAACTGCTCGATGCTTCTCCTGTCATTATTACATTATTTCTGGACGTGTTTGTTTTTGTTTAAAGGATACAGTTGAAGCCATCTGGTTACGACAACATCCGAGCCCCAGCATACTGTTCATAAACCTCCCACTGCCACCACTCCCTCCCTCAGCTCCCCCCACATCTGAAATTTAATTCAAGTTAACTCCACAATCTGGGGCATGTGCTGTCTGCAGAGATGTCCGCGCCAGTGGAACAGTTGGAGATTTCAGTTCCACAAGGATATAGCTTATTTATCAAAACAATATTTCAGGCGAGTAGTTGGAACCTTTGGAGTTAACGGTTTGAGGTCCAAATAGAGTATCTGGCTTTGGTCCCTACTGCACCCCCCACCCTGTTGTTGGCCCCCGTATCTGGTCATCTGTGGAAAATTTTCCCATTGCTCGTGTGGAGATGAGCCCTTTCTGTGTTGCCATTAGGCATCTTCTACCCCTTTATGGGATTTAACAGTTCAGGTAAGAGCGGCCTTTCACTGGCTACTCTGCTGGGCTTGCGGATCTTTAGAAGAGAATCTTCTTCTTCTTTTTTTTTTTTTTTTTTTTTTTTTTTAGTTCTAGCCAGGAACGTCAAGATCCTTTCTTAGGCCAGAAGATCTCTGGCTTTCCCATTCTGCGCATCCATTTATAAATCTGGTTTAAACCTATTGTGGGTTCTCTGTATTGTGTGAGCCTGTGTAGATGAAAGGAAACAGCTTGTATGTTTATGAGCCGAACAACAAACAGAGGGGGCGTGGCGCTGCACTTCGAAACTGACTGTTGCTTTGTTCTGGCTCCTCAACTCCTAGAAAAGAACAGCAGCTGAATCCCCCAACCTGACTGCATTGGATCCTTCCGTTTATCTTCGTCAAAGACAAACTCTTGGCTGGAGCCCAACCTTATTTTCCACAACCAATTATCTTTTTAATCAGCCTGGGCCCCGTGTGTTTCCTTTATCTCATGACTTTTCACTGAACTCTGCCCTACATCATTTAGATTCATTTCTAATGGCTTGCTGACTAATCTAACATTCAGGTGAGGAGCGTCGGGCTGCTCTTTAGGTACGTGCATGCACAGGGTGGCTGTGTTTTCCCCCTTTTAATTTCGGAGGTGACCGTACCACGTTGGGGCCTTTGACCCAATAGGTGGACGCCTCACGGAGGCAGCGAGCAAGAAAGCAAATGTAGGACGATCAGTATCTGGGATAATGAGCTGGGAGAACCAGAAGCTTTGACCTCCAGATGAGAGCAGAAACTTGAATGTTGTTGACTGATGGGATCTTTACGCCGCTAAGCCATTAGCAAGATGATCGCTTCCCCACTCTGTAAATCCTGTAATGCTGGAGTGGAAAGTGGCATCTGGAATACTGTTTGGTTCTGATTCCTGCAGCTCTAGGAAAAAAAAAGAATTTTAGACTTGAGGGAATTCAGCACAAGCAACAGAAATGATTAAGGAGTTGAAGGGGATCAACTCCAGGGGGGAAATATTATGAAGATAAAATACACGTAACTCAAGTAAGGAATGTAGCATCAGGACCCGCGGTTTACAGATCTCACAGGAGTTCTGAACACTTGCCAGCTTGTCTTGCACGGTTCCCATTCATCCCAATCTTACAGCTTGGGAAGGTGATAACATAACTTCCTCAAGGTCACTCAACCTGGCTCTGAGCTCAGAAGCAACAGAAGGCAAAGGAGTAGCTTTGGGGCTTAGGCCCAAGGCCCAAAGAGAAAATGAAAATCCAAGAGTTTGCCTGGCAGTGGAGTGGACACACATCTGCTCGTAAGGCTCCGCTGAAGTGGGGAGAGTTGTAGCTTTCTCAAGACCCTTTAAGATGAGCTCTTGACAAGCCAAAGGGAAAGAAGGGCACCCCACACAGTTCACCTTCTTTTGATACCTGAGCAAACAGATATCCAGCCGAGGGAGAGGACATGTTCAAGGTCACACAGATTAAACTTGGGCCGGTGATTCAGCAAACAATGGCAGAATATCCAGAAGGTACCAAAACATCATGGGGGGTGGGTAGGGTTGGGGTAGAGGGTGGGATTTCTGCCTTACGAATTCAGTCTAATGGAGGAGGCAGGGGCGTGGCCCTCAGAAACAAAGCAGAGAGGTCATGACATTGAGAACAGAAGAGAACAGAAATTTTGCAGTAAGGAGGTCAGTGGTTACCTGAGAGCAGTTTCTGTCAAATGGTGGAGGCAGAAGCCAAGACTGATGAGAAGGTAAGCAAATATAGGATGAGTAGAAGCTACGCTTTCCAGAAGTTTGGCAGGGAGAGAGAAAAGGAATCTCTCCCGCCCACTCTTAAGGACTTATGCCTCAATTTAGTCAACACGTTTATTTTTGTCTAGCAGTCATGGTGTACAGGTTGTTCCATAAAATTACACTTTAGTAACTGATATTTGTATTAAAATGGATGTAGAATAATTACAGCTTTAAGCTGAAGAAGAAAACAATCACCTTCAGCCCTTAACACAATTTTGAGAATGATTTCCTAAATTTAGACAGACATATGTTTCTGTACTTCTTCAACCTATCCATCTTCCAAGTAAAAGTTTGCCTCACATTTACTAGAGACCTTTAAAATGTTTTAAGGAGCCAGTGGTTTGGCTCAGCATTGAGCTACCAAAAAATAACATTCAGTACCCCAAAATGTACGCCGTGATTGGTAGCTTTGCCAGTTTCCGTGGTGTAAATACTCCCACCGGGCCCAGTTCAGACTTCAAAGGTGACGTCACAGGGGCACAGAGTCGGAAAGCACGCAGCTCCCCGCTGCCTAGTATTTCCGCAATGCTGACCTGGCAGACATAGGCAATGGTAGAATGAGAAAGAATTTGGGAGAGATGAATTTGGAGCATTTATTACCTTTGCTGTTCATTGTACGTTAATATAATTCAATTTTTAATTGGCTGTTTAACAACCAGCTCTCAAAATTTCTAAAAATGTAAGAGTTCAACTTTAGAGAGCCAGCGTGAACCACTGGTGTGGTTTCAAATCTGTCCTCCCAACATCTGTGCACCTCCTTATTTCCTGTTATCCCACGGCACTTGCAAATGCCTTAAACTCCTTAGTTTAATGGTGAAAGGAAGTTACAGCTGACCCTTGAACAACAAGTTAAGGATACCCCCAACCCCCACTGTGGAGTCAAGAATTTGCATATAACTTTTGACTCGCCCAAAGCTTAATGATGAATAGCCTACCGTCGACTAGAAAAAGCCTTACCAAGAACATAAGCAGATGATGGACATATTGGGTGTGTGTATTACATGCTGTATTCGTACAATAAGGTAAGCTTGAGAAAAGACTATGATAAGGAAAATCATAAGGAAGAGAAAATGCATTTATAGTACCGCACCGTATCAAAAAAGATGCATGCATGAGTGGACCCATGCAGTTCAAACCCGTGTCGTTAAGAAATCTATAGTTAGGGGCACCTGGGTGGCTCAGTGGTTTGGGCTGCTGCCTTCGGCTCGGGTCATGATCTCAGGGTCCTGGGATCGAGCCCCGCATCGGGCTCTCTGCTCCGCAGGGAGCCTGCTTCCCTCTCTCTATCTCTCTCTCTGCCTGCCTCTCTGCCTACTTGTGATCTCTGTCTGTCAAATAAATAAATAAAATCTTTTTAAAAAAAAAAGAAATCTATAGTTAGACTGACACTGATACGTGAGCCAATAGTGTTATTACACATTTTAATCTCTCAGAGTAGAGAAACATTTTCTCTCTAACTCTTATCAGGGCTACAAGTATTTTATTGAACCACTAAGGAAAAACAGGCATATCCCCTAACCACAGGATCCAGTGGCATCTCCAGCCATTCCAGGGATGTGATCACCGAGGGTCCTCCCTGCCCCCACGACCTCTGAATCTGGAGAAAAGCGAAGGAGCGCAAGTGTTTGGTCTGCATACCACTGGGCTATCCCCAGGGCCTTCCACTCTGACCTAAGTCTAAGAAAATGGCCTCGGTGTGGCCTTGCAAGAATGAATTCTCTTCGCTTTTCTCTGCTAATTATTCATTTACACATTCAATATACAATGTGCCAGGGACTGCACTAGCTTTTAGCAGTAACACGGAGTTCCGCTAACTGCTCCCTGCCCCCATGGAGCTTCGAGTATGATGAGAGAATGTCCCTGATGATCTCACAAATACGGGATGTCAGACCACGCTAAGTGCTCTGGAAGAAATGTATGGGGCGCTGGGAGGGCCTGTGAGTAGGGAATTAATCTGAGGGGTCCGGAAGGCTTCCCTAAGAAAGCAGCTTTTGAGGTGAGAGCTGAAGGGTGAAGGGCTGTGAGCCTGGAGAGGTGGGGGAGGCACGTTCTGCCCAGAAGAAATGGCGTGAATTCCCGAGCTCGGAGCACTCAAGGAACCCAGAAGGCTGGCAGGCTGGCCTGCAGACCAGCGACATAGACGCCGGAGCTGGGAGCGCCTCCCTAGGTCACATGCAGGATTTAGGCACTTAATTGAGAACAGTGGGAAATCATTGGAGAGATGTAGGCAGAAGAGGGTGACAAGATTTCATTTTAATAAGCTCTCTGGCTAGAGTTTAGAAAACTTAATGTTGGCAGTGGGGACGATGGAAGGCCAGAGATCACAGAACTTGCTTCAGAACTTGTAGCAGAGCTGAAAAGAAGATCCATTTGAGAGAG
The DNA here is from genome assembly GCF_964662115.1 of Mustela nivalis. Classification (NCBI taxonomy): domain Eukaryota; kingdom Metazoa; phylum Chordata; class Mammalia; order Carnivora; family Mustelidae; genus Mustela; species Mustela nivalis. The sequence goes on from NC_139036.1 coordinate 37,902,290, forward strand.
ATTTAGGGGGAAGATTTGGCAGAAGTTGGTGATAGGTTGGATGGAGTAGGGACAGAGAGGCCACCAGGAAGGAGACCCCCAAAAAGAGACAGATGGGAAGATAAACAGGCTGGAGGGAAAATCGATCACTGATTTCTTCTGACTTGCTGATCATGAGATGCTGTGAGAAATCCAAGGGAGGCATCACGTGGACTCTTGAATGTATGAGCCTAGCACTCAGAGGGGAGGTGGGAACTGGAGAGAAGGTTCTGGAGATACTGGTCTATAGGTGGAACTGAAGCTCTGGGTGTGTTGGATCCAAGGAATCCAACAGAGTGAGGAGAGAAGGGGGCCCGCGTCTTAGCTCTGAAGGCTGGTGGAGGAAGATAAGTCATGAAGGAGAAGTGGCCAGAGATAGGAGGAAAATCATATTCAAGAGGACCAATACGAAAGAGTTAAAAGTGTCCAATGCTGTCAAATAAGAGCAAGGATTTAAAATGCCCATTGGAGATAGCAACATGGAAGTCATTGGTGACCTTAGCCAGAGTCATTCAGGGAAGGGCCGGGGGCGGGGGGAGGTGAGGAGTGGGGAGAAGGTGAGAGATAGGCACAGGCTTCAGGTGTGGCCGTGAAGGGGAGAAACTCTGGCAGTGCCTGCAGGAGGGAAATGAGAGGGAGGTGGGCTTTCCCAGAGGACAAAACCTATTTGGTTAAAGCTGATGGGAAGGCTCCAGTAGGGAGGAGGTGGTCCATGGCCTGAGGTTCTGAGCCCCCAGGGGGCTGGGGAGCTTGAGGAAGAAGAGGAGGAGGGATACCCTCTCTGGGTGTGAGGAGAGTCCTTCAGACACAGGCGCGTTTGTGTGAGGATGGGAAGTTGAGCAAGGTTGCACCTGGGGACTTGGATGTATTCCGGTGTTAAGTAGGGAATAAGGTTAATGGCTGAGAATTGCTGGGAGCTCTGCACTCCTGCCACCACTTGTGGTTCCGGCCAAAGTACTTGCCTGTGTAGGCCTTAATTGTCTCATCTGTAAAATGGGCATCCTGCATAGAGTTCTCTTGGGAAATTAATGAGAAAACACATATCAAGTCCTTAATCCAGTGACTACCATTGAACAAGAAAGGTAAACTGCTAATGTTATCACCACATAATTCACATTGGTTCCAGCCTACGCTATATGATAGCCTTCGGAGTCTGTTCGCTTTTAGGATTTCTTGGAATGAATATAAATCCTCGATGACACGCCGAAATGGGCACCTTTGGGAGCATGGGGGAATCTTCTGGAGCAGACTAACCTGTGGGAGAGGACCTGTGTTGAGAGGCTAGCCTGGTGTCCTGTGAGTGAGCTCTGGGCTCTTAGGGGGCTGGCGTGTGTGGAGGAGGGGAGTCCACAGAAGCCTCAGGAAGCAGTCCGCCTGCGCCAGATCCTTCAGTCACCTGGGATAGTGCGCGTAGGATCACCCCTGTCACCACTGTCACAGTCTCCGAGAGCGAGCAGCACTTGACATTAGGCATTCCAGAGAGAAAGGTAGGAGGCGGGGCAGAAGCCCCTGGGCTTGCAGATGTGAGAAGAGAGCCTGGAGACTGGGGAGGGGGCGGCAGTAACTTTGGGACCCAGGAGCCCCGTGTCTCTGGCTGTTGCTGGCTTCTGAGTTGCCGGCGAAAGAGGCATAATGTCAACACCATCTTCTCCACACCATTTTTCGTCTTGGGCTCCTCTTCCTTTTACCTTCCTTCTCTACTCCCTGTCCTTCCCTCCTCCTGGAGCATGGAAGCTTCCATTTCTTTCTCCCCTGTTTTCCTAGACATTTCTCTCCCCCGTCTCCAGTCCGGCTCACTGGAGTGACATCTTGAGCCTGATCCTGCCGCATTAAAAAAATAAAAAAGCCTGCCTACACCGAGCCCTCCAGTGCTGATCTCTGCTGAGCTGAGGCAGATGGCCGAGCCTGAGTAAGCAGCCCCTCCTGGCCCAGGCCTGGTGCTGCCAAGACTGGTAAATGGGGCATTTGTATACCCTTCCCTGCTCCTAGATCCCGCACCCAGGCCCTGTTTCCCTAACCAGCCCAGTTCTTGTCTTGTGTAAATGCCGCCCATTGACCCGCGTCTCTCTTCTCATCCCTACCCCTATAAGAGACTCCCACGATAGCAGTAAAGTTCCGGGGTCGTCTGTGAGTCAAGATCCACCGGCTAGGTTGTGTCTGTACCCCACGCGCTTGGCCCTTCTCAAAGTGTGGAAGAAATGGGTGACACAAGGCCCAGTCCTCCAGGGGACTCAACCTCAGGGGTAGCGTCCGAGATGGGCGTGCTTCCTGTGCCCAGTTCTCAGGGGTACCGATGAGAGGACCACGGGCCCTCCAGGCTGATGAGAAAACCGACCCGTAGGGTGGAGGTGACAGATGGAGGGGACGGGTGGAGGTGATGAAGAAGGCAAGGTAGGGGGGAGGGCGAGGTAAGGCAGGAGGGGCCCTGGGCAGGCTGCCTCGGTACGCTTGGCTGTACGCTTGGCTAGCTGCTCTGTGATTCTGTGCTTCTAAATAAAGACCCTGTGGCCACCTGCGTTCTCTGAGCCTGTTGTTACGTTTATAAGTAGAGGTCCCAGGCGGGGGCTGGGGGGAACACAGAGGAACCTCAGTGCTCCGCCAGGCTTCTGGAGCGAAGACGCGGGCTTCTGGGCCCAAGGAACAGTAGTAATGCCACCAAGGGCCCTGTTTCTTAGCCAGAATCGAGGAAAACAAAAGTAGCTTCCTTTGTTTGCATCTTCTTTTGTAGACATGACAGACTTCTGACCTCCCCTGTGGGGTTTCTCCTGCACATTCTTCCAGCAGAGAAGAATGCATGTGTCCATGGCTGTTCTCCCTCACTCCCCCCATCCCAGGCTTGGCCCAAAAGGGGGGCAGGTGGCCGTAGAGTGGGTCTCCTCAGAGCAACTCACCTGAGCTGCTGTGAGCTGAGTTCAGCACCAAACACAGTTCCAATGGCTACACACGTTCCAGTTCACAATGGCCCTCTGACAGGTAAAGATTATTCCCATTTTACAGATGGGGACATCGAGACACAAAGATATTCAGTAACTTGCAAGGTCTACAGTTAGGAAGTGGCAGCCTGGCTCCAGGATCTGTGCTCGCAACCACTGCCCTACACAGCCTACCTCAAAAAGAAAGAGAAACCAGCTTTCTGCCCCTTCCTGTGAGGCTCTGGGAAACCCCCGGGCCCCGGCAGGTGGGCAGAGGGCCAGGTGGTGCTACATGCCCGTGGGCCTCCCCCGACATGGTGCCGCCGTTCACACAGTCAGTTTGTCCCTTATAGTAACCGCGTGGGGAAAGAACTGTGGCCCAGAGAAGGCTGGTGAGACCGGGTCATGATCACGTGCAACTAAGAGGTCAACCCACCTCTCTTCAAACACACCATTGCTGGGGCGTGGCCTTGCTTTGACCTCAAGGTAGGGGAGCCCTGGCTCTCTGGGCTCCACCCTAAGCCACGAAGGGGATCTGGGGTGCGGAGGCCTGTTTTAATGGAAAGAGTGGGTACTGGGTCAGGATACAGAGGGCCCTGGCTTTTCCCATGAATCTCAGTGACTCAGGTCGAGACCCTGCCCCTCACTGTGCCCTCGGAACTAACCTGGGGCCCTGAAGACCCTTCTAGAGAAGACAACATACAATCCTGGGGACAAGTGGGTGGAGGGGTGGGGCTCTCTCCTAGCCAGGCAGTTGGGCATGGCAGGTGGGGACAGTGACTTGCCCTCCTGTCGTCACTTCCCCTCCCCAGCTGTGGTCATCCCAGGGTGGGGAAGGTTCGGTATGCAGGACATCGGGGTGCAGGGAGTTCATTATTAGCTGGGCCTCGGAGGAGGGGCCTCTGGCTCTGGGGAGCTCCAGGCTAGCGGGCCAGTGGCACGGAACCCCCACCCTCACAGAGTCTCCATTCCAAGGGAGCAACAGCTCCCGTGCCCAGTCTCTCATTAGTCTAGAGGGGAAATCCACATGTCCTATGGTTACAGTCCCCAAGTTGTCAGGGACATAGCACTGCAGGCACAGCCTGAGTCAGAGATAGGAGCAGGATCTTCAGAGAGAGAGCTGTGGGGGTCAGGGGGCAGCAGAGGACACGGGACGGAGCACGGGGCAAGGCTGAGCCCAAGAAGGGGGGAGAGGGATGGGACAGGTGGAAGCAGAAAGGCCTAGGTCGTGGGGAGTGTGTCCAACAGAGCAAAGTACAGAGTGTCTCCAGCTTGGCTTTGGAAGGAGAACATTTGGGGTGTGGAGTGGCAGGGCCTGGTGACTCTGAATCTTTCCCCTTGCATTTCTCCTTCACCTTGGGGTTTCTTGCTCCAATTTCGACCACTGACATCATGCTGACCTCAATAAAATGTTTCCTTGAAGGCCGTGGCTCAAGCGTGGATGGAAACCTCTTCTGGATCTCCTGGCACCGTGGAGACCTGCTGGAACTTTCAGAGGCTTTATTAAACAGTATTTGTTGAATGAATGAGCACTGAGGGAGAGAACAGATGGGTATTAGTGTATGATGTCCACAAGGCTTAAGACTAGCCCGGCTCACAGAGCCTGGGTTTCAGCATCTGCCCCTGCCAAGGCTTGGTGGGCTCTGGCCGGGGCCCCTTCCTTCTGCCTTCCTAGGAAGGAGCCAGCTGAGGCCCAGCACCATGGAGGACCTTATCGGTGCCCAAGTTCCTTTGGCGGATGTGGAGGTACCCCTGTTTCTGAAGCCAAGCCAGTGCAGGAGGCATCAGAAGCATGCCTGCTCTTACCCAGAGTGCCCTGGGCAGGGCCAGGGTCTTAGGCAGCTCAGACCTGAACTTCTGCACCCTATGGCCATCCTGGCGCCAGCCCCAAACCAACCCTGACAGCATCGGTTTCTAGAGCCTGCCACTCTGCTCCCCGGGGCCTGCTTGGCCTGGCTCCCCGGCTTGGCTGCAGACCAAGCCAGAGGCAGGGGCTGCACCGTCTGTTCCCTGCAGTTTGTGTCCACCGGGTGAAGAACCATCCCGAAAGCCTGCGTTTATGGAGTGATGGAAGGGCAGGCATTCCTCTGCCCCGCCCTCTCCCCTCCCAACACCAGGCCCCTCCTGCCCCGGACTTCCAAAGCTGTGTTGTTGCAGGTAATTAAAGGGTTTTAATTAAATTAGGATCCCATCTGGCTGGGATCAGCCAGGCCCTTAACGAGGATTGCGTGTCACCAACATCAGAATGTGGATGGGGACTCAGACGTGTGGGGTTGAATTTGGGGATTGGAGGCCTTTCAGACGGGGTGGAGAATCCTTCGGAACCCTCAGGGGCTCCGGGCCATGCTGCAGCAACTCATTCCCCTTCCGAAAATGGAGGCTGCGTGCCCCGGTGCCAGGGAGCCGGGGGGGAGGACCAGAGCTTTCCCAAGTTCGTTCTTGCCCACCAGCCTAGGAAAACCTCCCTGATGTGTGGCAAGATACGGGAGCATTCTTTCATCTCTCCAGATGAGGAAACACGTCCGCATTAGGGCAGCGCTCAAACCCATCCCCTGGTTTGATGGCAAGGTGGTGGGTGGGTAGGGAAGGGGGCAGGTGGCAATAGATGTAACTGTAGGAAATGGAGACCCAAAGCATGGCGGCTTACATAAGACAGACGTTTGATTTTTCTCTCACAGTAAAGTCTGAGGGGGGAGGCAGGTTAGGGCTGGCATGGTGTTTCTGTCCACACCATTTTCTATTTCACGAGGCGTTCGGGAACCAAGACGTCCCCCAGCTCGTTGCTCTGCCACTCCCAGGATGTGACTCTCGTGCCCCTGGTCTAAGATGGCAGCGAGAACTGTCTTTCAAACTGTCTTACCAACTGTCTTTCTAGAAGTTGCCAAATAGCCCTTTGGCTTACGTGTCACTGGCCAGATCTCAGTCACATGACCACATCTAGGCGCAAGTGAGGCAGAGAGATGTAGTATCTATCTCAGGCAGCCAGAAGCCCGGCTTAATCCTGAGGATCCCATTCCTGCGGAAGAAAGGGAAATGGATAACAGGGAACAATCCCCTGCCTCCTGCGTTACAGGGCAGAACCAGGCAGGGAAGCCGGGTCTCCTCCGTCTTCCTCCCTCCCTCCCTCCCCCAGCTACACCGGGAGCAAGGCTGAAGCGAACATAACCCACGTCCAAAAACAGACGAGGAAGAGGTAACATTTGTCGAGGAGGTCGTTTCATTTCCCCCGCAGTGCTCCAATGTAAGTAGATCCCTATGTTTCTAGCTGAGGAGGTCCGGCAGATGACGTCCTTTGCCCAATAGGGACAACCAGTCAGGACAAGGACACCAATTCCTGCAAGCACACGTGTTGTCCGTTTGGGGGCAGCCTCCATGGTTCGGGAGATGGGCCCGAGATGACGGACTGGAGAACGAGAACTTTGAAGCAGGCATCTGTCGCTTGGGCTATCCGGTCAGCTTTTGAGCTTGGCAGGCCGATGGCAAAGAGGAGTCCCGTGGAACCAGACCCCAGCCCCCGACTCCTGAGTGCAGGGTCCCCTTCGGTGTTCGTGCCTTCAGGATGGCGACAGCTGTCACTCCGGGACTTTAGTGTAACTGGCAGGGCGCCCCCTGCATTCAAGCTTGCCTCCTCCTGGTAGGGCTGTTGGGGCCTCTCTTTGCCTGTCGCCCCAGCCCCCGATTCTCCTTGTGGCACCACAGGACTCAGAGTCTCCGGAAGTAACACTTCTCTCTCCCACTCCCAGCCATGGTATTGAGTCACTTTCCCAGCCCAGAGTGACTGCTTCACTATGTCTCCCACACCCCCCTCCAAACCTACCCAACTTGATAACCCAGGTCCCCGGTCACCCTCTGACCTTCAGCTGCCTCCACCTCCATGCACTCCCCCTTCTCCCCCCCCCCCCCACTTCCCTTCCCACCCACCACCTCGTGCAAGCTCTGAGCAACGGGCCTCGCCTCAGGAGACTGCCACACGCAAGGTCACCGGCATCCCTGCCAAGGATGGCGAAGGGGGTGACTCAGTTCCCGCTTGCTCATCCCAGGGAGGAAAAATGAGGGGGAAGGAGGAGAGAGGAGGGACCTAGACACCTCTTGCTTTTGCCTCAAGCTTCATTCAGAGGAAGACTCGGCTTTGTCGCCTGTTGACCCGCCACGGATTCCCTCGTTAGCTTTGCAGGCCGCTGGGAAGATTCACCCCGTCTCAGGTGGGGACGCGGAGGCTTAGACAGTACCTGTGCCCAAGGCCGAAGGGCAGAGGCAGCTTCCAGGGGTTCTGAAAGCAAGCTCTCCCACCCGTGCCCTTACTGTAGTTCTTGCCTCGGGAGACGTCAGTCTGACGGGGGAGGCACAGACTGGCCCCGCAGGGTTACAGACCCTGGTTCCTCAGTCTCTTAGGGCGAGGTGAGCCATGACCCTTGCTCCCCTCAGATGAAGGAGAAGAGGACTCTGCCCTGGGGTGGCTCCCTAGCGGGGTTGAGCCGATGTGGGAGCTGGACCGCGGGACCCAAAGCCTTGTCACAGCAGGGCAGTGTGGTGGGAGTAGGACCGAGAGCTGCTTCCTGTGAGAGGAGACAGGTTCATTCCAGAGGAGTCTGCTCCCCTGTGTTTGAATGGCAAGATCAGACGATCAGAGAGCGCCTGGTCATGCCTGGGGGTCCATCTTCCCTGGGAAGATGTCATGGACGTCGCTCACCAAGGGGAGCAGAGGTTGTGCCTTCATGATGGGAGACAGTTGGATAGACAGACCCCTTACCTTCGTGAGGACCATGGGGGCATAGGAAGTATCTGGTGGTGGCCAGAGTACCAGGGCCCAGAGGTCTATTCCAAAAGAATTACAGCTCAGGAGAAAAACCTATTAGCAAGATCCTAGCAGAGAGGAGCAGCCAGGTTAGCGGGGAAGGCAGAAAAGGAGGGAGGAGGCCGCGGACTGTGCACGGGGCTGAAATGAAGTTATTGAAATCAACCCAGCCCCTGCCCAAGCAGACCGCGTGCCAGGCGGGCCAGCCCTCCAGCTGTCCGCAGCATCTGGCTCTCCACAAAAGAGGAGCCGGAGGGGGTGGGGCAGAGGGTCCCCCACTTCCGGCTGCTAGTTCCACCGGACCAGGTGAGGAGGGCTCAGGGCCGCTGGCCTGCTTCTCTTCCTCCAGCGCCCACACGGCTGTGGGAGGAGGTGAGTCTGGAGGGCATCCGCAGGTGATAGAGTCCACCAGATCCCAGCAGACCCCCCACCCCAGCCCCGGGACAGAGCATGAGCCCCTGGGCCTGTGTGAATTCTGAGCACCTATCCCCATGGCCCAGTGGGGGGGGGGGTCTCAAACCTCCACTCTGGAGAGGTGACCCCAGGAGTCATGGTGGAGGGGAACACTGGAACTGGAGTGTGAGCTTGAGTCATATGCCCTTTCTGGGTCACTTCTTACAGCAAGATAGCTGCTAAGGTCTCGTCCAGCTCTGCTGTGCAGTGAGAGGAGCCCCAGGCCGTGCTGAGCGCTGGTGGGCAGGGGAGGCAGGCTGGGGGTGGCGGGACCACCTCCCCCATATGCTAGGATGTTCCTTGCTCTGGCTGCCTGGCTGGAAGGGACCCAGGGGACCTGAGTGCTGCCCTCCCAAGCCAGCAGACCTAGGATGGCCTCGTAGGGGGTAATGCGATCTTGGTATTTGGGGCTCAGCCTTCTGCTCACTGAGCCCCAAAGGGCCCAGCTGACTCCCAGGCAAGACGCCACCGGCAGACATCCATCCCGAGGCCCTCCTCTCGGCGGGGGCAGGGCAATGACTGCTTTCAAGCCTCCTTCTGTCCCCATTTTCCCCCAACCCGTCCTGTTCCTGCACCAGCACATTATCAGACTGAACCCCTGACACCCCGAGTCCCCAGAAGGGCCCTTCCAGGAGATTTTCCAAGGAGAAGGAGCTGGAAGTCACAGTTGGGAGAGAGCCTCAGAGGGGTCTGTTCATGTTAGGGAGCCAGAGCCAGAGAGGACAGGAGAGGCCATACGAATGGTCCTCAGAGTGTGGTCCCTGGGCCAGGAGCATCGGAGTCTCCCTGGGTCGTCATCAGAAAGGCACATCCTTACACCCCAGCCCTGACCTAGTGGATTAGAAACTCCAGAACCCAGAAACGCATGTGTTACCCACCACTCTCAGTGATCCGGATGCCCCCTCCCATGGGAGAAGCTCTGGGTTGGGCAAGCATCTCATTTCAGAGAGAAGGAATAAGAGATCTGGAGAGGAGCATGGAGTTATCCAAGGCCACGGTGCAAAATACTGACAGAGCGAGAGCAGGGGCCCCCCACCCCGAGCCACCCAGATGGCCACCTAGGGAGGCGACAAGGAACACAAGGGGCCATGCGGCCTACTAGCTTTTCTTCCACAAGTGGCTTTGCGCCTGTCACCCCCGCCCCCCAGGAGCACCAGGAGGTGTTGGCCCAGCCTTCCTGACAGCTCCAGAAAGGCGGCTGGAGAGGGAAGCTCTGAGCCCTCAGGGAGCGACAGCTCCAGCAGAGCCCCCCCAGCTCTGGTCTCCAGGACTCATCCCGCCGCCCTCTGAGCGAGGCTGGCTGGTTGGTGGGACTCTGGGCGCCCTTTCCCTCCCTGGACAATTCAGAATCCAATGCCTTGGGAAAGCTTTATTCCCGGCTCCAGAACAAGACTCGGCACACAGAAATTGACAATCAGGTGATTCCACACCCCGCCCGCCCCTCCCCAACCCACAGATAGACACCATGGAACAGGTCCAGCACGCCCTTGACAGTCTGGCGCCCCCCAGCCCCACAGGCCAAGAGGGGGAGGTGCCGACCCTATCCAGGGGAGTCCCAGGCTGGGGGGCTGGACAAGGACACTCCCAGAGGAGCCGGCAGGGGGTGGGGTAGCAGAGGGACACAGCGCAAGGGCGGGCTTCCATCTGTGGTCTTGGTGTTGGGAGAACCACGATCATCCTCTGTCTCAGCTTAAGGATGAGTGTCCCGTCAGCAGAAGGCGGGGCGGGAGTGAGGGAGGACACAGCCGTGGCAGGAGAGGGAATTTCGGAAAGGGATGGCCTGGCTGGGATCAGAGGGTCTAGTTGTCAAGACATCAAAAAGACTTCAAGGGTCACCACTTGAGCCTCAAGCTAAGTTCAGTCCACAGTCCAGGACATGGGTTTAGGGGGCTGGGGGGTCCCCTCCGTGGAGCACGAGAGTTCCTCCTGCCCCCCCACCCGCCCCTCTCCCCTCCCAGAGCTGGCTCGCAGGCTGCCCCATCTCTTCCGCCCTTTGTGGCCTACTTGTGTCCACGCTGATGAAATGCCCCCTCCTTGTTGCTGCTCTTCCTCAGGACAGCGAGGAGGGAGATCAGGCTTTGGGCTCCTCTCCAGCCCTATACTGGGGCCACACTGGTCTGCTTTCCCCAGAAGCCTCCCGGACCCAGCATCTTCTTGCTGTGCAGTGGGGAAGCCCCACGGGGCTGCCCAGAGAACCCGCTCCTCCTCCAGCGCTCCCATGTCCCAGTCGCTCCACAACCACAACCACAGCTGGGCCAGTGCTTGGGACCCCTTCCCCGCCACCACTGGAGACTTGGCCCTGGCCCCACTCGGTATCTCCTCCTCTCCACCCCCCCCGCCCCTGCCTGAGATCCCTTCCCTTCCCTGCCCAGTATCCAGCCAGATGGCCTCCTCCATGGGCAGGCCTGTTCTTCCAGCCCTGCCTGGCCTCTGCGGCCTGCCCAGGGTCACCCCGAGGGGTAATAGGGAGTATCGCTGTGGTAGTTGTAATCCGGGCACACCTTCTGGACCAGCCTGTAGTCTGTGCTGTAGAAGGCGATGTAGACACAGACAACTTTGAAGGGCTGGGAACAGCTCCAGGTGGCGGAGCTCTGAGCGTGGTCTCGGGAGCAGGTCTTGGCTGGGTCGTGGGTGCAGAGCGAGGTCCGGCGGCCCCGTTCCACCTTCTCCCACTCCATTCGGCAGTTGAAGATTTTGGAGGCCTTGGCTTCGATGAAGATCTGTTGCTCCTGGTGAAATTCTACAGCTTTACTGGGGGGCACGAGGCTGATGGAGATGTTGCCTTGGCCGGTGGCATTGTGTCGGAAGTGGACGCTGAAGGTCCCGTTGCCATGGTCCACGATCTTCCCCGTGACGAGCAGGTTCAGGGCCACGGTCTTGATGTTGGAGTAGAAGTCACCCCAGCCGAAGATTTTCTTCACCTTGGCTGAAGGTGGGGGGCTGTGGTTTGGGCGGTTGGGGGCCTGCCCAAGGACGCCCCATGCCTCCCCAGGCGGAGCCAGCAGCCCTAGCAGAGTGGAGTTGGCCAGGGGACGGGACTTAGGTGAGATGTGGCCCCGCTTCCGAGGCATCCGAGGCCGGGGCTGGCTCTCGTGGTCATCGCGCTCAGGGTCCTCTGAGCCAGGAGGGCCATCATCCAGGCCACAGATGACCTGTGGAGGGAATTGGGAGGAGAGTGAGACCCCCATCCCCAGAGGACCCAGGAGTTCTGGTCCCTGTCCCCCACCAACAGCCTGTCCCTTCCACTGACCTGAGGTTGAGGGACCTCTGCACATCACCCACTTTTGCTAGGGGTTGAGTGTACACTCTGCCTTGTGTCATGGCCCCAGATCCCCTGCTGACATTCAGGTCACCCCCAACCCTTCCCTCCCACCATCCTGCCTTTGGCCACTACTCTAAGTCTGGAAGGATGATCAAGAATTCCCTCCAGCCGACAGGAGGACACAGTCCCTGCCCCTAGGGAGTTTCCAGTGTGATGGGGGAGGCCCAGCTCCTGATCCTGGGAGAGTCCTCACCTGTCAGAGGCGTAGCCTTGTGCTGCCGGAGCCTCCGGTCTTACGGGAGAGGTTGGTTATAAGGTCACAATTTCACAGAGGAAATTCCCTGCCTCTGAGAAATTCACAAGGTGATGGGAAGGCATAGCCACTGCCCTGAAGGAGCCCTGAGTTGAATAGGAAAGCTCCACCCCTACGCTGGGAGAGACCCCGGGTTGGCAGGAGAGGGGCAGCCACTGCTTTTTGGCATGTCCTTTTCTGTCGGATGAGACATCACCACCCTTACACCCTAGGATATTTTGTCCTCGGAGGCTAAGAGACCCAACAGACAACAGAATAAGAAAGCAGTGACTTTTCCGGTCATGTATAAATGCAGTTTAAGTTTGGACAGGAGGACTAGGAGAAGCCCTAGAGTGAACTCCACCACCAGGAAGGCCAAGATAGGGAAGGTCAAAAACTCAGGGGATCACCCACGAGGACGTGCGGGGACCCTATTGCTTTCCAAGGCAGGAGTTCTGTGCCCATTCTACAGATGAGGACACCAGGATTCAAAGGTGATATCCCTACAAGGCTGAAGCACACAGGGTCAGCCCTTTCATTCCACGGCTCCCTCCTGGCCTCAGGGACCAGATAGGGTCGTTTATGGAGGTTCTACTCAAGCCCAAGCCCACTGGGACTCTTGTGCCAAACTGCTAAGCCTTGGCCAGCCAATGCCGGATCGGCTATGGCAACAGGCAGCACCTGGGAAGGCTTCCTGGAGGGGCTGTAGGGCAGGCCAGCCGGACAGTGTGACCCAGCTCTGACACCCAGTGGCTCAGGAGGGCATGAGGGAGTAGATGAGGTCTCCTAAGGGCAGCGGCGGGAGTGTGCTTACTCAGCTTCTAGAGTACTCGCCCTGCGTGTCTGTCTTTCCAGCGCTAGGGGCTCCAGCTCACAGCTGGGCAGTGTTTGGGTTTCCGGGTGGCCCCTGGGGTGAGGATGAGGGAGGCCGGAGGGCTGGTCTCTGGAGGGCTCCAAAGGGACCCCTGGGTCTCCATGCTTCCCCCCTCCTCCCCTCCACCGTTCTTGCCTCAGCTTTGCCCGCAGAGGTGTGCCAAATGACCCTACCCGCTAGGCCCCAGGGGTAGGGCAGAGGGACAGTCAGGAGGGCCCCAGGCTGCAGCCCCGTTACTTGGCCCCCGGGGGTCGCCGCTCAATGGCTGGAGGGTGGGGAGAAGGGCCGCAGGTGCTGATAGAAGGAGAGGGTGCTTCCACACTGTGGCAAAGGGGAGGTGGCACGGGGGGGGGGGGTTGTTATTGTTTTGAGGAAAGGGCAGGTCCGATGTGGGGCCGAGGCTTCCCTACGGCAGGACTGGGGGCGGGGGCCCGGGGTGGGACTCCCGGGCGTCCCGGGCGGCAGGGACTCGGCGAGCGAGCTTTCGGGGAGCGGGCTCTGGGGCGCTCCGCTCAGCTGCCGCGGGCGCCCGGGGCGGGAGCCGCCTGCCCAGGTCCTGTGGGGCTCGGGCTGCGCGCAGCCGGGAAAGGAGAGGAAAACAACAGGCGGGGAGGGAGGGAGCGGGAGGGAAGGCTAGAGCGGGCGCAGCGGGGGGCCGCCCCCTGCCTGGACAGGCTCTGCGCGCGGGGGCACCCAGTTTCCGGGCCCTCGGGGTCCCCGAGGTCAGAAAAGAGCCCAGGGCCCCAGACCCGGCAGGTGGTCAGCTCCGCCGCCCACCTCCATTCCCCTTCCGCGCGTCCCGGGGCGCCGGGACGGGGTCGAGGGAACCTTGGCGCCCAGCTGCTGGCCTTTTTCCCTCGTGCTGGTCGCACCTCCCGCCGCCGGCGACCGAGTGGGTGGGCCAGCCGCGCACCCTCTCCCCGCCCCTATTAACCCTTGCGGGCCAGTCTCGGTCCTCGGACCCGCCCTCTCCCCCGGCCTCCGGGCTTCCCCCTCCATCCCGGGGATGTCGTGGGGAAGGGAGAAAGTTTCCGGGCTCTCCCCCGTCCTCCGGGCCCCCGCCCCTCCGCGCAGCTCCCCGCGGGCCACTCACCAGATAGAGGCTTCCCTGCACTAGGAACACGAAGCAGCAGCGAGTCAGTTGCATTTTCCTCCTTTGCTCTCGGGCCCCTCGCTCTCCTCTTTTGCTGCCGGGCTCCCAGGCCCCTGCCTCGCCCCTGCTCCTTCAGGCGCGCCGTCCCATGCTCCAGTCCCCAGCGGCTCGCGGCCCTCCCCTCTGCCGGGCGCCCGGGACCGACCCCGCCCCCTCCGGTCCAGCTGTGTGGCCGCCGCCCCCCTCCCCCGGCCCAGCTGTGCGCGGCGCGGCCCCTTCTCGAGGTCCCAGATGTGCGCCCCGAACGCCTCGAAGGGCCCCAGTCGCGCGGTGCCTCTGCCGCTCCAGATCTGCGCTAGGCGCCCCCCTCGGTCCAGCGGCGCCGCTCTCGCCCAGATGTGCTGGGGACCCGCGCGCGCGCCCGTCCCTGGCGCTAATTCCCCAGACCAGACGGCCCCTCCCGCCCCGTCGCGGCGCGCCCCCTGGCGGAAGCCCCTAGCCGCGCGGAGCCCCGCCGCCCGCTCCCCGCGCAGCACCCTGCCAGACTGGAGCGCTCCTGGCGCCCAGGCGGCTCCCGCGTCCTCGTCCCTCCCACCCGCGGCGGCGGCGGCGGCGGCGGCGGCGGCGGCAGCGGCAGGTACGGTGAGCCCAACCGGTACCTCCGGAGTTAACTCCTCCCCTGCCGGCCCGCAGCCCGGGGACCTAGGACGAAGGGGGCAGGACGCGGGGGCGGAGGAACTCTCGGCCAGGAGAGGAGAGGGTGGTGGCCCTGGGATGGGGACCCTGCCCTTTCCATCCCTCTGGCAAGGCGCCCGTTCCTCTGCAGCGGGCAGTGGGAATCCGCTGTTCTCCCCGAGCCCCAGGAGACCTGGACTTGGGAAAGGTTATTTTTTCCAAACCCATTGCTACAGCCAATAAAGAACGTCAATAACGAGGAGCCTATCCCCATAGCTGAAAGTCACTTTGTTTCTGCAGGACTTGTTTCTGTGCTGAGGAAGTTCTTCTAGATGTCTAGCTTCTACTCCCTTGTTACAATGTCAGTTTTTTCTTCTGCTGCTTTACTCAGAGGGTCTCAGATAACCACCCCCCACCCCCGCACACCCTGTCCAGTCATTGTGACAGGAAACTTTTGTCCAGAGTCCTGGGCTGAAAAGGGGCCAGGCGGAATTCTGGGGCTGGGGTTAGAGGTAAGCCTCCCAAGAAGCTGAGGACAGGCAGGCAAGGTCTCCCTGGGAGCTGTGTCGGCAATCTTCACTACTTCCTCTCCCTGTCACTCAGGGAGTGACCGGGCTGGGACATGGTGCTCCTATCCCAACGGGGTCCTTCATCCTCTCTGACCTCTCTGCCAACCTCCAGGGCAAGGAGGAAGAGTAGGACCCTGATCCGAAATCCCCAAAGGTGCGTCCGATCATCCTCCATCATCCCACTCCTAACCCTTATTTCCTTGCTGGAATTCCAGAACCCCTTTAAAGTCCTTAGGAAAAGCAAAGGTCAAGTCCTAGCACCCCTTAGAGTCTGGGAGGGTGAGGAGGTACCCCAGCAGCTGGAGTGGGCCCCTGCTTGGGCCGGGGCCCAGGGAGCACGCCGGGTGGGTACTGTGCTCTGTGGCCCTCCAGGCCCAGCTTGGTCTCTGGCTGCAGCCCCCAGCACGCACCCAGCCTCCTCCCCCACCATCTGCCAGGCGGGTGCGCGGGGAATGCAGATGAATCTTAATATCAGCCTGGGCCAAGTGCGATGAGGGAGACAGATTCTGCAGAACCCAGACAGCGTCACAGAGCCCCCTGCGTTCCCCCAGGCACTCTGGGAAGTACCAGGATGCAGCAGCCCTTCCCTGGTGGAGTTTGTGTGTTTGTGTGTGTGTGCATGTCCATCAACGACCCCCAAAGTCAGGGGAAGAAGGAGCAGATAAATCTTGGTCTGGCCTCTGAGCCTCCGGTCCGGCTGGGAGGGAGAAGCTGTCGGCCTGAGCGTGGGCAGCTGGTTCCAGCGTTCAGCCAGGCAGAGGCGTAGTGGGGCCCACTCCCTGTCCATCCCCAGAAGGTCCTAGCCCCAGGAGAGCGGTGTGGCTCAGGGGAACAAGCACAGGTTTTCAGGCCAGACAATTCCTGGATTCCTCTCCAGGCTCGGCTGTGTGACCTTGGGCAGGTTGCTTTGGTTCTCTGATGCCAGTTTCCTGATCTGTTGTTGCAAGAACTAAAAGAGACAAAATGTGCAAACAAAGCTCAGGCACAATGGCTGGCGGGCAGTCGTGGGAGTGCAATAAAGGGAAGTTCTCGCTTTTCTACTTCCCACACATTTGCTCTGGCTGTGCCTCCTGCCAGGCTTGCCCTCCCTGCCCTCTTGGCCGTTTCCGGCTCTCACTTCCTTGAGTTCCCCCCTCTGCATTCAAGTCTCGAGCACTAGCTGAGCCTGTCCTCAGTGCGAGGTTCGAGGCCAGGGTCTGGGATACACAGGCAGATGGGACACCCACCCTCCCTGCCCTCAAGGATCTCACTGGCTGGTGTGCATCTGAGACATGGAAATCAATGATTATAATTCAGTGTGGCCAGTGGAACAGCAGGATCCCTGTAACAGGCATTATGGATGCACCAGGTACAGTGCAGGCAAGGTCCGGGAGAATCAAGGATGGCCTCCTGGAGGAGGTGATGCCGAGGATGTGAGGAAGAGTCAGCCCAGCAAGGCCCCTTCCTGGCAGAGGCCACTGACTGGTCAGAGGTAGAAGGCTGGAAGCAGAAGCCATGTGCTCTCCCTGGAGCACCGAGGGGAGTGAGGTTGGGAGAAGAGGCCGGACCAGGAGGCTCTCATGTGCTGGGTCATGGGCTGGGACCGTTGAAGGGTTTTCAGGGGGCTGGTGATTTTAGTCAGATTGCATTTTGGAAAGCCTTTGGGGAACACACTGGAAAGAGGAGAGACTAGAGGGAGGGAAGGGGTAGGAACCAGTTAGCGGATGGATGCAAGGGTCTGGGGAAAGAGGGGGGACGCCAAGAACATCTTTTGGAGGTGAAATAATCAGGAGGTGATTGTTGCTGGGATGAGAGAGGAAGGGAGGAAAGGAGTTGAGTATGATCCCCAAGTTTCTGGTGTGGGCAACAAGGCAGGACGCTTGCTGAGGTGAGCACCAAAGGCGGGGTTGGGGAGGAAGAAGGCGGGTTCTGGGGAAAGGGTGATGGGGTCAGCTTTGGTCAGGTCAAATCTGGATACTGCTGGCCATGCAAAGGCGGAATAAAGTCTAGCCTGGGGTGCAGGAGAGGTGGATATACAAAGGGAGCGAGGGGCTTGGATGGGGGAGCCCTGGGCACCCTGGCATTAAAGGGATGGGCAGAGGAAGAGCAGCCCCCAAAGGACCCCAGCGAGGAACTGGATGCCAGGGGCAAGGAGGGCAGGCAGGCTGGTCCTGGAAGCCAGGGTTGCGGCGGGGCTCTCACAACTGAGTGTGCCAAGCAGAATGGGGTTCTTACAACACATGCAGATTCCAGGATCCCACCCCAGGGAGCTTTCCAGGAGACCAGAGCCCAATACCATAAGCCCCTGCACCCCCGCCCCCACCCATCCCAGGTGACATCAATGGAGGTTGCCTCTGAACTTCACTCTGATAAACCCTGGTGTGTGGGGAGTGTCAGGAAAGAGGGGAGGACGAGCAGCCCGGCCACAGAGAGACAGAAAAGTAACCGCCAGGTTGGGCTGAGATCCCTCTTGTAGCTAGCTGTACCCCACCTTGGTCCCTCTAGCTGCTCCCAGGGGAGGGTGGCCAGCATGGCTAACTTCTCCATGTCCCCATGGCTCCTCCCCTACCATGCCCGGGGGCAGAGGGCAGCTGCTCAGTGAAGGGGCAGAACTCAGTGCATAAGCCCCGCTCTCCTGGCCCCCAGCCTCCCTGGTGCCTCCGTGGGCACACCGGGTGCCGTTGGCATTGACTTATCTCCTCTGTTTGCACCTGCTTCTGCCTCTCCCAGGGCAGGATCATGTCTGCCTCCCTTTCCTCCTCCTGCCCACCCCCCGTTGCTGTCGGAAAGCAAACAGCACAGGCTGTCCCTGATCAGTGCGTATCGAATGGATGGGAAATGGGGTTCCTGATGCTTTGAAAGGCAGAGATTGGATGCCCTTGAGCCAGCTGGAGCCAAGAGGTCTGGGGGCAGGGGGAGATAGCCACAGATCGTGACCAGCAACAATCGCTCATATTTACCTGGCCATTTGCAAGGTGACGGTGTTGTCATGGGTGCTATGTACAGGGGACTCAGGGAGCCCAGAGGGAAATCTTAATTCAAATGAGGGGGCCAGGGACTCCTGGCCGAGAAATCGGTCCTGTGATATGAGGATCGGCCCATGTGGGAGGGGAAGGAAGGAACCTTTCCGGAAGAGGAAGCAACTGCAAAGGCCAGACATGAGAGCAATGGGAGTGGGGTTCTGAGAGGCCGAGATGAAAGGATGATTTGTTCCACAAATAGGCATTGGGCCTCGACTTTTATGTCGGGCCCTGGGCTGGGTGTGGGGGTACAGCTGTGATTGGCGGTCCTTATGGGCACGCAGAATTTGGGCTCTGACAGAGGCAGAGACGAACCAGCCGAGAACACAGAAGCACGAGCTCTAAGCGGTGGCAAGCGGTGTGAGGGCAGGACAGCAGGTTCTGAGCGAGTGGGAAGCTCAAGAGGGCCCGGGGCGGGCGTGGCGGGGGGGGTGCTGTGAGAGCTGCCGGTGTAGCTGGGACCCAACGGCCAGAAGGCCTGGGCTGCCACACAGCAGGAGAAGGTGCTTCCAGGCAGAAGGAACAGGGTGTGCTGGGACCCCCGGGAGGAAGAAGAGTCCAGCGCCTCAAAGTATAGCCCAGGAGGGGAGAGGGAAGAAGAGGGCCAGCAGTGCCGATGGGACTGGATGGCCCAGGGCTTTAGGGGTCCAGTTAAAGAAAGGTCTTGGGTTTCATCCCGTGATTCAGGTGGTTTGGGTTGATAACGAGTTTTAAACAGGGGTCAGATCTGCACTCAGAACAGTCACTAGAAAGATCGCTCTGACAGCAGTGTGGAGGGTGGATTTGGGAGGAGGTCAACTGCAGGCTGGAGGTGAGGGTGGGCTGATTTAGGGCAGGGGTGTGGGATGGACGGGATGGCCTTAAATGATGTTTAAGGGGTGCGGTGGAGAAGAGTTTGACTTCAGGACATGGGGTTGAGGAGGCAAAGATGACCCCCGGCTTTCTGGTCTGAAGGACGGGACTAAGATCAGATTTGCTGGAGGAGAGGCAATCCCATCCTCGACAGGGGGAGTATCCCGTGCTATGGGGTGTTCAGGGGCAGGGACTGGATGGGGGAAGAGGGCAGGACCCCCTAAGAGGGACCAGACTGGGAGGTGTGGGAACCCAGAGCATCATCTGAGGTGAGACTGGGAGGAGCTTGCACAGAACAGAACGCAGCAAGGGTCCAAAATGTGGCTTCCAGGGGCTGGCTGGTCACGGAGGAGAGAGTGGCGGGACGTGGGGGGCAGGGGGACAGGGGAGGGGCAAAGGAGCCAAAGAAGCAAGTAGGAGACACCCTGGCCTGAGAGCTCTGAGGGGAGGTGCCTACTCATATCCCAAGCCTGCACGCTTCAAGCTTTGAGCCGTCACTTCATCTACGCCCCTGCCTCTCACAGGATGTCGCCAGCCAAGAGGGACCTTCTTCTTGCTGTCAAGGCTCCCACATGTGCTCTCCGAGAGGGATGAGGGTGAACACATGGCATCCAGCAGGCCTGGATCAGGGCGCATCTCTGAGATTGGCTGTTGGGGGTGATCTTGGGTGAATCTCTCCACTTCTTTGGGCCTCAGCTTCTCCACCCCAAGAGATGGTGGAGACTGCTGAGTGTAAGAGCATCTGGCTCTCTGCTGGGCTCATAGTACCACCCCCCCCCCCCCGCCCGGTCTTTAGTCAGAACTGAGCTAGTGGAGAGGGCTTTGTTAACAGAGAAGCGCACACACACACACACACACACACACACACACAAGCATCTGGCCATGTTCCTTGCTGTTACATCTCAGTATCTTCAAAGGTGAGGAGCAAGAGGGAGAAAACAAGGCCAGAGCTGGGCCGCTAAACTGCAGGACACCTGGCAGGGAGCCGACACCTGGCACCTGGTCACCTGTCCGCCACCTGTCGGCCGGACCCGGGTCGCTGTGGTCAACACCACCTCCCGCAGGGGGCGATGGAGAGATTGCGGGGGCGTGGCGTGGCGCGGCGGAGACGCGTGGGGTCAGCGCGCCACCTGGTGGGCGCTTGGAGCTCCCGGGGAAGGCAAGGACCTCCGCCCGCAGCGCCCCACGGCCCGACCCCTCCCACCCAGCCCCTGCTGGTGCGCACACCTCCCCGCTCGCAGCTCGCGGAGGCCCAGCTAAAGACCCCTTAAAACAACCCATGGCGAGTGCTACTCAGAGGCGTTGTTATACAACGCGGTCTTCGGCCAGATGGCGGGGGTCCCAGCCCTGGGACCGCTTGGGCTTGGGCAAATGACTTCACCAGTCTGTGCTTCAGTTGCCTCGTGGGGACAGTAACAGTATCTGTAAGAGGTTGTTGTTACTGGTGTCCTCTTACTGTTATCAGTAAGAGGTTGTTGAGGACAACATCTGGCGCATAGTAAGTGCTCAATAAATGCTGGCTGGTACCTGCGCGCTCAGTTACTCGTTCAACCACGGATTTTCAAACGCCGGGAGCTGGGACGCAGGGCGGGGGATGGGGGCAGTTCCGTGGGGGAGATCACCTCAGCTGCCAGGGGGAGAGGGGCTTCGTATGACTTGGTGCCCAGAATTGTGCCTTGGGTTTTGAATTTATGAAATGGGTCAATATAACACCTGCAGTGAGAAGTTCCCGCTTCCTTTTCACGGAAAGGCGCGGGGTGGGCGAAAAGGCAGGGCCCCCCAGGACCCGCACGTTCTCCCGCAGCTCTAGACGGGATTTGCCTCCTGAGTCCCGGCCACACAGGCTGGAATACAGGGGTGCGCGCCCCCTGGACACCCCCACAGACAATGGGGCCACAGCGCCAAGTGGCAGTCACTTCCGGAAGTCGGGGAGCCCCCCCCCCCTCTTCTGCCCCTCACCGGCCAGTTGTTGTCAGGGCGTCCGGACACGCCGGGCTGCTCCTTCCATTTCCAGGCCTGTGGTGACGCCTGGCGGCAGAGGGAGGGACAACCGCGACCTCCGCCCTGCAAGGAGTCCCGGCTCAGAAGCTCTTGGATGGGAGCTGGTGGACTGGGGTTGGGGGTGCAGGCACTGTCAGAGGATCCAGAATGTAGAAGAGCTTCCTGGGGGCAGCATAGGCCTGGGTTTCTGTTAGAGAGATGGAATATGGGGTCTTCCATGTAAACTAAATCAGAGATGGGGCAGGGGATTGGGGTAAGAGCCTGACCTGACACTAGAGAGTTCAGAGGAAGGCTTCCCTAGTTTTCTCCCTCCACATCATTTGGGGTAATCACGGTTACCCTCTGGTGCCCTCAGATTTCAGTGGGAGTGGTGTGGGGACAGTGCATGGGGCTGGGGTGGGGACAGAGCCTAGGAACGGCCACAACCTGAAAGGGGCCTTGGTCTGCAGCCGTGGAGGCCTAAGGACCAGCAGCAGACTTGAAGCAGCAGGAAGGATGTCCCTGGAGATATTTTTCTGACTCCTGTTCTGTCCTGGACAACCAGGGGAGTGTAGCTGCCCACACCCACTTCCTGTCAACTCAGCACCAGACTGCTCTTGGCCCTTGCAGGCCAGGAGGGCCTGACCTCAGCCCAAAGGCATAATAACCTCCTCAGTCTTGAATGCCAGGCCTGAAGTCAGCCACCTCCAGGATTTCACAGACTATGCCAACTCAGGGAGTGCAAAACCACACCCCCACGTGCTGACCCGCAGACATGGGGTCTCCGGTGTTCCCCACTCCACGAAGGGCCCCAGCCTCCAACTCATCAGATGTGCCAGCCTTACCTTGAGCCTCTCTTCCCAGGATCCAATAGAATTTTCTCCACTGCGCTGCAGATTTCATGGGTCTCCTGTGGCTCACCAGGGTCAGGGCAGCCCTAGAATGGTCTATCCCCAGCAACCCTTCCCTACCCAGAGGGAGACTGATTTCCCAGATGCTAACGAGCTGGTGTGCCTCTCCTGTTTCAAATCCTTGGAAGTTTGGCTGTAGCCCCAAACTAGCCAAGCCAGACCAAAAACCCTCCCTAAACATGATCCAAATTTTTGCATTGAACCACACAACCCAAAGAGGTAGTTTCTCTTACTGCCACATTTTGCAGAAGAGAAAACAGGCTTCGAGAGGCGAAGTGACTTTCCCAAGGATCCAAAGAGGCAAAGACTCTTGAGAGCTGGGATTTGAACACAGGTGGTCTGGCTTCCAGAGCGTCCTGAAGTGAGGTGTTTGTTGTGTTGGTTAGGAGATGCCTTTTTATAATAGCACAGATGAACAATTCTGATTTTGATAGAAGTGTTTCTTTTCTTTTCTTTTTTTAAGATTTTATTTGTTTGACAAAGGGAGAGACAGTGAGAGAGGGAACACAAGCAGGGGGAGTAGGAGAGGGAGAAGCAGGTTTCCCGCAGAGCAGGGAGCCTGACAAGGGGCTCGATGCCAGGACCCTGGGATCATGATCCAAGCCAAAGGCAGACGCTTAATGACTGAGCCACCCAGGCGCCCCAGAAGTGTTTCTTTTTACAGCTTTTCTTCTATTTTCCTTTACCCATAGCAAGGGATACTGTTTTCCCATTTATGGGAGTCATACAAAATGCACCTAGAACATGTATTTAATTTTAGGGAAAAGAAGTAGCTAACTTAAAGACAAATATGAAGTATGTGCTAGCACAGGTGGAACGTGGCCATGGAAAAGGTGTCGGGCGTAATCCCACGCACTGCGCAGAGAAGGGCGGTCTATTCAGTACGCTTACCCGGCCAGCTCCTCTCTCCCTTTCCTTCCCTACCTCACCCTCTTGCTGGGGTCTTGGAGCCACCTGCAGCTCCCCAGACACGCTAGGCTTTGTCTGGCCTGGTGCCTTTATACACACCGCTCGCTCTGCCTGACCTCCGGTTCTTGGATGCCCGGCAAACACCTGCTCCCTGTGGCGGCTTCCCCAGCTCAGGCAGCATTTCCTTCTTGAAGCTTTCCTGAAATGGAGCTGCCATGTCTCCCACCACTGTTCCTCCGCAAGACACCTGTCCCCCGCCCCGCACCGCGCTGTTGCACTTTGCTATTTCCCCTTGCCTTCCCAGAAGACAGGGACAGCTTTCTCTAATCCCTTCACAACCCGCAACCCAGTCCTGCTGACCTTGGCTTTCTGGTGACCTTAGAATAACATTCAAACCCCTCACAGTGGCCTCCAGCGCCCTCAAGTGGGGATCCACTGGTAATGTACTCCTCAGGGAGCCCTTCTTCCCACAGAGCCCACCTCCAGCAGCAGCTTGGTGCCTGTCCCAGAAGCCATCACCTCCAGACATCACGCCACTATTGCCCCCAGAAAGTTCATCACCATTTGGAAGATTCTCACTCCCTCTCTATTGCCTCCCCTCCCCCTCTGGAATGTAAAGCCCCAAGAGGGCAGTGGACATCCTGATCACTCTCTGATTTGCCCTAGGAGGCCAGGTTTCTCACAGGGCAGGCAGTGGACTGTGGTGGGTCTCACTGCTTCCTACTTGTTGAGCAAATGGCCTTAGAGAAACAAAGACAATACTCTTTCAACCATGGTGACCTCAGAGGTGTGGGGCTGGAAAGGGAGAGAGGAGATTATCAAAGTTTTCTCTAGATCCCTCTGGTTTATTTAAGCTGTTACAAAGAACATGTCGTACTGTGGCTTCTAATTAAAAAGAAAATCCAATAAAGTTAATAGAAAAAAAGAAAGGAAATAAATTAAAGCTTTCATTTCCTGGAGAAACACAAGAAAAAAGTTGAAGGCTT
Source organism: Mustela nivalis (assembly GCF_964662115.1). NCBI lineage: Eukaryota > Metazoa > Chordata > Mammalia > Carnivora > Mustelidae > Mustela > Mustela nivalis. The sequence continues at coordinate 37,925,870 of NC_139036.1, forward strand.
CACATGGGAAATTGTTTGGTGTGTCGGAGGTGGAGGCACAGGGAGTCTCCTGAGGCTGGGGATTGGGGTCAGCTGAAGAGGATGGAGGGTACAGTGGCAGAAGAGGGTCTGGGGACATGTTAATTTCTAGAACTGTTATAGGGAGGGTCTGCGTGGAAGGGGTGGGAGGCAGAGGAAGAACTGGGAGGCGTGACTAGAGTCAGCTGGAGGTGAGTTGATTTGGGATGGTTGGTGGAGAGCATGGCTGGTGGGGGTGACTTGGGAATCCGGGACCATCCCTCAGCACTACGCCCTGGGACAAAGTTGGTCCCAGAGTCCAGTCCCTGGCCCAAGCCCCTGTGAGGGCTAGTCATCTCCCCTCTCCTGGCTTCAGTTTTTTCAACAATAACATAGGGATTGACACAGAAGTCACCAAGGTTCTCCCAGCTTGGATGGCCTCATCGATGGCGCTGACTCCTGGGACTCAGAGAACTGGCGTCATTGGGCCCAGCCCGCAGAAGCTTTGATCCCCCCGACCCAAGACAGAGCGCAGAACGGGCAGCTTCCGCCTCCGGCCAACAGAGGGCGCTGCGGCGCCGCCGCACCTAGCGGGCTCCGCGCGACCCAGAGCCGCTCCCTACCGGCGGAGGCCCTGGGTGTGCTCTGGCATCTACAGCCTCCCCATCCATGGGTCCTTGTCTCTGCTCCCCTGATCACGCCAGTGTCCACAGGACTCGGTTTCCGGTTTTCTGGGCCTGGGCCGCAGAGGGCAGGCTGGATCTGGAGGCTGAAGGGCTCAGGAAGTCATTCCTTCCATGCCCCTTGCATCTAATAATCTCTGCGTCTCCTCTCCCTTCCTGGAGGTCTCCCCACCACACACACCCTCCAATCCAGAGCTGGCTGGGCCCCAGCTCCGACATCTGTGGGCAGGATCAGCCCTGAGCTGCAAGCCTCTCACTGCCGTGTCTCGCTTCATCTCGTCCCAGGAAAGTTCCTCCTTCCCTATTTAATGCCTCATTGGCTCTGCCGACCCAGACCCAGCGGGCTTCTTGGACATGCGTTGTCCCAGGATCAGAGCAAGTGGTACGGCCTCTCAGATGCCTCATTTGTCCCTCCTGGGATTCTGGCCATCTTGCTACTCTCCCTGGAGCCGAGCTGGCACATAGGTAGACCAGGTGCCCAGAAGAACTTGGGGGACTCCCGCTGCCTGTGAGCTAAGGAAAGGGGGTTCCCACTGATTCCAGGGGCTGAGCAGGCCCAGACTTGATGTGTGATGTAGAGAAATCACTCTGGCTTGGCCGTTGCCCAGCTGCCAAAAGGGAAACCCACATGACCCTGCCTCCCTGGCCCTCTGTGGTCCCCAGGATCACTCCCCAGCAGGACAGGGGCCCCCATTAAGCTATGGGTCCAGGGTCTCTCGTGGTCCGGTGGTGTGAATGACGCCTGGCTGGTGGGGCTTCAGGAAAACACATTCCAGGGCAAACTTCCCGGGAGGAACCCCAGCCATATGACACGTGGAGTGGAGAGTGTCTCTCTTGCCAGGCGCTCAGGACTGGGAGGCCAAATGAATGTGTGGGGAGGAGCTGACCCATCAGCACCTTGGGCCAGTGTGGACAAAGACCCCACACCCCAAGGCCCTCTCCTGTGTCCCCCTCTCCACGTGGAGTTCTCAGGATGCGGCTGAACCTCAGCTGGCTCTGGGAATCAGACCAAGGGGCAGCTTCCGTCCTACACTGTCCTTGGTCCCTGAGTCCAGATGAAGCTCCTCCTGCCCGTGTGCCCTAGAGACACAGTGAAGGATGTGGCGTGAGTAGAGAAGCTGGATCGGCAAGTTCTGGGCGGAACTGTCTCAGCGATGGAGCTGCAGGAGGGAACCGTGGTGAAGACTCTGTCCGATGATTCAGCCTCAAATCTGGGCAAGGACAGCCTTACGCTCTTGGCCTCACTTTCGCCACCTGTAAAGTAGGGGTAACAGTATCTTCAGTCACACAGGGTAGAGTATGAAGTGATAACCATCAGAGCAGAGAGTGAGTAGTACCCAGGTAAACTCACCGGACCCTCACTGTAAGGGCACGAAGCTGGTCCTGGTATTATCTTCATTTCTGAAGACAGAGACAGAGCCTTTGCTCGGAAGGAACTTCCAGTCCAGTGGGGAGACAGAGAAGTAAGCAGAGATCCTTAGAGCCAGGGGCACCCAGGTGACTCAGTCAGTTAAGTGTCTGACCTTGGCTCCCGTCATGATCTCGGGGGTCCTGGGATCGAGCCCAGCTGTCAGCAGAAAGTCCATTTGTCCTTCTCCATCCACCCCTCCCCACGCTCATGCTCGCTCTCTGGCTCTCTCTCTTTCTCTCTCTCCCTCAAATAAATAAATAAAATCTTTAAAACAAAAATCTTTGGAGCTAAATTAGTTGATACTATTTGATGAAATGAGAATTCAGACCCTAAATGTTCAAGCTCTTGTTTGATCTTCAAAACCCCCCGCGGTGAGCCCATGTTACAGATTAGCAAACCAAGGACACTCGCCCAAGGCTCACAGCAGAGGGGGTGGAAGCAGCATTGTCTGACACTGGGTGCACATGCTCTTCCCCCTAAAATAAGCAAAATTTAAATCAGACCCAAGTGCTCTGCATGCAGTCTGCAAGCCCCCTTCTTACAAACGGAAGATTGCAGGCCCCGAAGCCCTCTACTGCCCCCATACGGATAAGCCCAGGCCAGCCCTGTCTTTCCAGCCCTCTCTGCTAGGCCTCTGGAGCTGTGGGGTGAGGTTTGGTGACTTCTGCCTGATTCACCCAGGAGGTGACATTTGAGGGAGGACTTAAAAGATGCATGGGCGTGTGCTGTGGGGGTGGGGGGGAACGCATCTGGGGAGAAGGAACAGCAGGAGCAGAGGCACAGAGGCATATTTATGGTGGAGGAGGGCAGGAAGGTGTTCTTGGTGGGGAGCAGGGTGACTCCGGTCCCAAGGCAGAACCACCCAAGGAGGCCGCGGTGAGGGTTGCTAGGACAAAAGTCTGGGCAGGGTGGGAGGGGCGGCCCCCGTTAAGCCAGAAAGTGGGGGCAGAGCTATAGCTCGGGGTGGGGGGGGGGCGGGGACAAGGTTCCAGCTGCAGGGCTGGGGCCCTGACGGCAATGGCCTGGGGACCCACGGGTGGGAAAGTGACTAAAGATAGCCTCTTTTTTTTTTTTTTTTAAAGATTTTACTTATTTATTTGACACAGAGAGAGAGAGATCACAAGTAGTCAGAGAGGGAGAGAGAGAGGGAGAAGAAGCAGGCTCCCTGCTGAGCAGAGAGCCCAGATGCATGAACTGAGCCAAGGCAGAGGCTTAGCCCACTGAGCCACCCAGGCGCCCCTAAAAATAGCTGCTTGATGAGTGCTGCCTCCAGTGAGGACCCCTGGCAGTCTTGCCCATTTGGGGGTCTCGTGGCCAGCCCACAGTGCAGGCCCCAGTCCCTCGTTGAAGCTCAGTTGTGTGTGTGGTGCACTTATTCACGTGTGCCAGGTGTACTGGGGCTATGGGTGTGTGTGTGTGACTCTCCCTTAGGCCGCTTCCGCATGGGGGGAGAGGGTGGAGAGAAGGAAACCTCTAGAGAAGGCTCCACCTCCTTAGAGATCAGAAGCCCGGGTTGCTTAGAAATGACTAACCAGGAGGCACATGTAAATCAGATGTAAGTGATATGCAAATGATCAGATGTGTTTCCTGCCAGTGCTGAGGCCCCCAGGGCAGGGGCAGTGGGAAGTGGGGCTCTGGGGGTGCTGGGAGCAGAGCTCTTTGTCACTTGGTCTCTTCCAGCTCAGGGATTAAGGCTCAGAACCCCAGAGACTCCACGGCCACGGGAGGCTCCCAGGTGCCCCCAGCCTGATGCCCAGCTGTGGGAGTGCTGTGGGAAGGGGGAAGAGGGAAAGGTGGGAGGGAGGGGGCTTGGGAGCTGGGTGGGCGCTCCCAGCCCTCCGAGGAGAATGGATGTCACAGTGACAGCTGGCCCAGACGGGATCCGATGGTCAGACACAGTTGTTGGGCGCCAGGACGGGGATCAAGGGCAGACAGAAGGCGTAGAGGTGGGCGACCAGGGCCCCGGGGCCTTCTCTGAAGCTTAGAGCACAGAGAGATGGAGTGAAGAAGCATCACACAGCCCTCTGATCCCCCCCCTTCTGTGCAGGGAACCCCAGGCCCGGGGAGGGCATGCAGAATAGTCAGCCCAACCTCATGGGGGTTCAGTGGGCCCAGGTTCCCCACCTCACTGGGGCCCACATCCTAAAATGCACAGTGCACACACCTGCACCCAGATGCCCACGCCCAGCAGTCTCCATGGGGAGCCTGCTCCAGCACCTAGAACAATTCACCGGGGCACCCCCGTCCCCCAGGCCTGAGCACGGGTACCCGGACATCGGTCCACAGGTGTGCACAGCCTGCAGTAGGCCTTCACCCATCCCCCTTCCCTTACACCCCTGTACATGCCTAGAGACAAGTGGGGTGGGCAGCAGCAAGGGGCAGGGGTTCCTGGCCCCTGTACTGCACTCACTGCTGGGCCCGCTGCCATCTCGGCCTCCCAGATCCAGTTTCAGGTTCACACACAGTTGGGGGGTCCAGCTGTCTCCAGAGTCTGGGGTTTGTGGTTGTCTGACTCCTGGGTCCTATCTCCCCCGGGCAGTTCTCTTCCCTTCCACTGGGGGCCCTGAAGATGGAAGCCTTGTATGGTCCACCGGATGAGAGCGGGAGGGCCCCCCCAATCCTAACCCTTGCAGTGGGGGAGGGGCATGATTAAGCCAAAGGTCGAAGGACAAACATCAGAGTGCCAGGAAGGGAATCCAGGCTGAACAGGACCCAGTCCTGCCTGGAGACATCCTCCCCTCCCCCGATGTTGCCTTGGCCACAGGTCCCTCCTGCTATTCAGCCAGGTGGGACCCTGGGAAGCAGTGACACAGGGCCTGTCTGGGGACCTGGACTATCCCTTCCTTCCCGGAAGTCCTTTATAGTATCAACCTCAGATCTCTTATGCCAGAGCCCTTCCTCTCATTCGCGTCATGGGGCTCTCACATGAGGTTTCCTGACCTTGCAGTTCTCCAAGATGTATTGTCACTTTAAAAAAAGGGGGGGGGGTAGACAGGGCCAGAAGGGACTGTAGCGACCCTCCTAAGCCCATCGAGGCCTGGGAAAGCAGGCCAATAGGACAGAAAGGGCCTTCCGGGGGCCCATAGGAATTGAGGGGAGAGGCTAGAGGCTGTGTCTCCAGAACTTGTTCCTAGATCCTCCTTGTTCTAGCAACCTCTCCTCCGTCTCCTTCCAACCCTGCTCTTGGCCTCAGGCCGCTCCGGCAGTGACTGTGGACCTGTGGTCTCAGCCTGGTGCCCCATGGAGTGCTCCCCGCCTGAAATCAGCAACTGAGTCAGCTTATAGCAGCGGGGAGGGCAGGGGGGCAGTAGGGCTGAATCCTGGGGGAGACTCTGGGGGCAGCTGACTGTCCCCAGGCCTGGTCACACCCCAGAAGTGTGCCGAGGTAGGTGGGGGTTTGGGCCCTGCCACCCCAGCCAGCCGCAAACTCCGTCCAGGAAATGGCAGGACACAACCCGCTCCCCTCTTTTCGGTTCCTTGGCCTCTTGGGAGGAGTGGGGAGCGGGTGGGTGTCCAGTGGCTGGACCAACCCCAGCCCTGGCAGGAGGCACACCCCCTTGTAGGGAGCCTCCAGGCTCACTGCCCTGACCTCGGAGATCTCTAGGGTGAAGGGGAGACACAGCCCCTGCCCTCAAGGAGCCCTGGTCTAGAGCAGACAGTCCGTACCACTTTCCTTTAATAATGCGTTAAGTCGGGACGCCTGGGTGGCTCAGTTGGTTAAGCGGCTGCCTTCGGCTCGGGTCATGATCCCAACGTCCTGGGATCGAGTCCCACATCGGGCTCCTTGCTCGGCGGGGAGCCTGCTTCTCCCTCTGCCTCTAGCCTGCCACTCTGTCTGCCTGTGCTTGCGCTCTGTATCTCTCTCTAACAAATAAATAAAAAAAAATCTTTAAAAAAAAAAAAAAAATAATGCGTTAAGTCGGGGCACCTGGGTGGCTCAGTGAGTTAAGCTCTGCGTTTAGCTCAGGTCATGATCTCAGGGTCCTAGGATTGAGCCCCATATCGGGCTCTCTGCTCAGCTGGGAGCCTGCATCCGCCCCCCCCCCCCCCGCCTCTCTGCCTACTTGTGATCTCTCTCTGTCAAAAAAATAAATAAAATCTTTAAAAAAAAATAATTCATTAAGTCATCCTTCCCTGTGTGGTTTGTGTGATGTGTGTCTCCCACACTGGCTGGGATCTCTGCAGGATCCTCATCCCTGACTTGTTCAAGCTGTGTCTGCACCAGCACCCGCCCCCCACCCCGCAAACTCTCACTGAGAGGTGATGAAGGGAACAGTGTGCAGTGTGAGCGGAGTCCCAGTCTGGCTTCAGGGGAGAACCCATGGCTCCCCTTGCCGGTCCAGGAAGTCTCCAGGAGCTACTGATTCCTCCTAAACACACAGACGTGGCCCCTGCCTGGGCTCCCTGGTTCCCCCTACCCCCTGGGGTGGGGGAGAGCAGCCCTTCCATTTTCTTCTCACTGAAGCCAGAGTGGTCCTTCCAAAACCTGCACCTGGAATAGTCCCTTCTGGACCTCAAACCTTCCATGGCTCCCCACTGACCCCAGGAGCATCCCAACTCCTTGCCTGGCACTCAGAGCCTTTCACACCCAAACTCACAGGACCTCTATCATCCCAACCCCCAAGTTCTCCACAGTGGTTCCCAAGCCCCACTCGTCCCCCTACCTGCCCTGGGCTCCCGTAACCTATGTCTCTCTGGGTATCCCTTAGGACCTGAAAGTCTCGGACACAGGGCCTGGGGTCTGCTCGCCTGCAAATCTCTGTCCACACACAAGGACACAGACTTGGAGAGAGGGGCCAACAGCTTCCCTCTAAACACCCAGCCCACCCCACGCTGCCTCTCACCCATCCACCCAGAGCTCTGCTCGCCACCTTCTGAGTTCCTTCCTATCACCTGTCACGGTCTGGGATGATCTGGTTTGCTGGTTGCTTACATGATCAGGGTCCATCTCGGCCCCACAAGTATGAATTCGCGATGGTTCGGGCTATCTTTCTGCCTGGAAAAGCCGGGCACTGCTGTTGTGGGAAGGATTGCGGAGGAGGCTGTTGGAGCCCTTACGGTGACATGGTAGCTGAGACCTCGGCTGCCTGTCCAGGGACACTCTGCCAGTGGTCTGGGGGGCTGCAGTGGGAGCCCAGGTTTACCCCACCATGCTGTGCTGACCCCAGATCAAGGCAGTGCCCTTGGGGTGTGCTGCTCCTGGGGCCTCCTCCAGATCCGGCCCCCCACTGATTCTGGTCTTCCTGTCCCAGCACCCATCTCCCAGTTCTCCAGTTGGAGGTTGAGGGGAATTAGAGATGAGAGGGGGGCGGCCAGCAGCTGCCATAGCGGATGGACAGCTGTGACCCCAGTGGAGTGGGAGCAAGGTCAGACAACAGAAAGAACTTCCAGACCCTGGCTCCTTGGGGGACCAGAACTGTGCTTTGTTTTTGTAAATGGGAGTGAATGAGCGAGCTTGCTTGCTGGAGAGCAAGGAAAGACTCTCCTTGTCCAGGCCCAAGAGTCTGCCAGGACTTAACTCCCAATTAAGGAGTAGGGACATGCAGCCGGAGGCAGGAGAATGGCAGAGATGAATTTGTGGGGGACTCCTTGGAGCCGTGCTGGGACAGAAGGGGTTAAACATCTCCTCCCATCCCCAACACACACAAACACACAAAGCCTGCTTACTCAGGCTTCTGACCGTGTGTGCTTTGGCTCAGGGAGTTGGCTCTGTTTGCCTGAGGTGTCCCCTCTTTTCCCTTCTTCCCAGGACTATTGGTAGGCCCTCTGTCCCACAGGCCAGCTGGCCAGCTGTGCAGCGTCTGGGGCTGTGTCTGGGAGGACGAGGCATGAGAACATCTGGGTCTGGGTGTGCAGAGCTATGAGGCAGTGGAGCACACCCCCCGGGGGCTGTCCCGGTGGCACAGCGGGGCTCCCTGGAGCCTGAAGACACAGCGCTGTGTGTCAAGGCAAAGGGAGCGAGCGTGCTGGCCCAGAGCTGGGCACACAGCGGTGTTGGTGGCCTTTGCTTGGAGACGATGAGCATTAGGGACAGTCTGCTTTCAGACTGAAGAGGCATGTGGGAGAGCAGGCTAGGCGCTCTCCCGTGATCTTGGCGCTGCTGGGGTGTGACACACAGGCTACCCTCACCCACTCCCAGCCTCAGTGGACTCAGCAGTCTAGGTCAGGGTCCAGGTCCTTGCTCTTACGATAGCCAGTCCACACCTCCTAGTGCATATTCCAGGTGTAACTGATGATTTGGTTAATGTCCGTGTCCCTGACTCGTCTGAGATCCCTGAGGTCCCCTCTCTGCTGAGTCAGCATTGGGCTCACAGTGTCGCACCCAGTGTCTGTTTCGTAGTGGGGGCCCAACACAGAGAGGGAGGTGGGACTCTCAGGAAGTGTCCCTGTTCATTGAAGTTCACATTCGAGGCTCCCTGCTGCCTCCCCAGCTGGTATCTTCTCAGCCCTCCATCTCAGCTTTCCGGTCTGATCTTTTCATCTGAAGCCCTGTGCTCAGCAGCCATGTTGTTCCCCAAATTCACTGCTATCAAGCTGTCCCTTTGCCAGAATAGTCCTTGCCCTGCCCACTCCCAACCTTGGCCACCTTCAAAATCCTACCGGAAGCAGCTCAGAGTATCCCTCCTTTCAGAAGCCTTCCCAGACGTACCTAAAGGTATAAAATGACTTCTGTACTTGGCGTTGGCCTCGCCCTTGAGGATGAGGGTCCTAGCGACCAGGCTGCATCATGCGGCCTCACCAATCTGCATGCCTTGTGCACATTCAACTGCCCTTTGTTGAGTAGACATCGAAAAAAGAAAGGGTTCATACCTGGCCCCCTTCCCTGGGCTTGGGGTACGCTCACTGTCACACAGCCCAGAGATGGCAGAGTCTGTGGAAGGAGACCCTCAGCGGTGGTGTGGCAGAGGCAAGGTTAGGGGGATGCCCAGTGAATCACACCTTCACATAATCCCTTCTCCCTGAGCATGGACAGACCTGAGACTTGCTTCTGGCCAATAAAGTAGGACACAGGTGAGGAGTTTTCGCAGATGCAATTAAGGTTCTAAATCAGTTGATTTCAAGTTATCAAAAGGGAGCTGGTTCTGGGTGGGTCTGGCTTAATCAGGTGAAAGCTCTTAAGAGGGGGTTTAGAGAGAGCCTCTTGTTGGCCTTGAGGAAGTAACCTGCCCTGTAGGGAGAGGACCCCATGGCAAGGAGCTGAGGGCAGCCTTCAGGAGGCAGCTGATCCTATAGCCTAAGGACCGAATTCTTGCAAGAAAAGAGGGGGCTCAGAAGAGAACTTGAACTCAGGAAGGAGTGAAGCCCGGCCAGCACCTGACCGCAGCCTTGTGAGACCCTGACGTGAAGCTGGACCCAGACTATGACCCACGGAAACCATGATATAACAAATGCGCGTTGATTTGTAAGCTGCTAAATTCGTGGCACTTCGTTACTCGGCAACTAATCTGGGGGCCTTGAGAATAAATGACCTCAGGGAGCAATGCCAGAGGGATGAGGGAACCCCGTGCCCTGCCCCAGACCCCACCTATCTCTACCTCCAGACCCGGCCTGGCAGTACTGGGGTGTTGGTCCAGTGAGCCTCTGTGGAGTCCAATAGGTCTCAGTGGGGGACTTGTGGGGTACATGGTTTGGGGGTCCTCATCTCTGGGTTTCCTTGAATTCACACGAAAAGCTGGGATAAGGCTAATTGTATCCCAAACCCACCTCCAACCCTAACACCAACTGTAAGCCCCCAAATTACCAGAGCGGCAGGTGAAACACGGCTCCTCCCCTCTTCTGGCCTCCCCGACTCCCAAGAGCCCTGGCGCCCGCCTGTGGCCCAGACAGCCCCGCTCAGACAGCTGCTGCTCCCCTCGGCTCTTCTCCTGTTGTTGGGACCAGGCAAGCTTCGGGGGAAGAGTTCACAGCCTCCATGGTGGGTCGGCAGCTGGGGCTCCAGATGTGGGGGAGCCCAGAACCTAGGGATAGTGTTTCACCCAAGTGGCTGGTCTGGTCTCCCAGGAAGGACAAGGATGTCAGGGGTGTCTGAGATTGGAGAATCTGGGAGGGGTCTATTTCCTGCTGCATCACCCCTTTCCTGGCTCTGCTGCTAGGCTTCCTCCTGGGGGGTGAGGGACCTGGGTCCCCAACCAATAGGGGTGCAAACGTCACCCCCTTTGGGTCTTCTCTGCCCGAAGAGAACCTGACCCAGATGTCCTAAGACCCTGCCGGAAGCCTCCAGCCAGAGCAGCTGGTGAGAGGAGCCTGACCCCCTCTTCAAAAGCTTCCTTTTGTCCACAGTGAATACCCCAGGATTGAGTTTCTCCGCTCACACCCTCCTCCCCAGCCCAGTGGCCCAGGGCTCCCATCCATCCTGTCTCAGGCAGGGCCTCTCCAGGATGCAGACAAAGAAGGCATCTCAGATTCCCTTGTTAGGGCGTCTGCCCTTTGATCTGCCCCCTTTTCCTGCCCCAGGGATCCAGAGGTGCCCCGGAACTTTCTCTGTCCAGGGACAGGCACCCAGAGATAAGATCTGGGATGGGAGGGAGCCCAGGACACCAGGGACTTGAAAGGGTGCCGACAGCCTCCCCTGCAGGCTAACCTCTGCCTGCCTGGGCTCCTTCCCTCCCCATCAGCCAGAACTCACCCCAGACCTTGATTTCCCACTGGGCTCCTGACTGGGAGATTCCCAGAGCATGGAGACTAGCCGGCCAGCTAGATTCCCAGCAACTTGTCGGGGGACAGAGGCCCATTGCTTGGAACAGTGCTTCTCAAGCCAGAGTCCCAGACCCCCTGTTACAGCAGATTCACCTGGGGCTCCGAGGCCCAGACCCCACTGAACCTGAATCTTGGGGGGGGGCACTTCAGCAAGTTGCCAGGCTGACATGATAGGGCCACACCATCCCCCACCTCAGAACTTCAGGGGCACAATAAATTATTTACCATGAGCTGTCCCCCTGCCCCCCAGTCCTCCATACCACATGGGGCTCGGTGAGAGCTCGACTCCTGTGGGATCTCCAGGCCAAGCCTCTCACACATCGGGGGCTCCCCTCAGCCTCCTGGAGGGAAGCAGCACCTCTGGGCCCAGGAAAGCCTGGTTCTGCCCTCCCTTTCTGCTCCTCCAAGGGGCTGCTCTCCTGCTTCCTACTTGCCTGTCTCCCCAGACGCCCTGCCTGTAGCGCGCCCCCCCAACCCCCGCCTCCATGCCCTGCACCAAGTTCGCCCTGCCCAGTCCATCCCCTCTCCTGCGCCCTGGCAGGGTCTCCTTAGACTTAGCAAAGAGACCTCTGTGGCACAGGGAGATCAGCCAGGAGTCTTAATTAACTGCAAGCTTTCAAGCTGGAAGAGACCTTAAGATCCCTTAGCTTCTGCCCAGGGCGGAGTAACAGCGACTGTGTTTGCCCTCCCGATACAACCAAAACAACCAGGCCGACAGAATGTGTGAAACAAGGTCAGGCAATGAAGGACAGTAATCCCGGAGGGAGAGGAAACAAGGAAACAACAAGCTGGGCCCTCTGATCCCCCAGCTTCCTGCCTGGAGAGGGTTTCCAGGCTGTGGCCCAGAGGGGAGACCAAAGTAGGATCCAGGCGGGGGGGGGGGGGGGGTAGGGGGACTCCCAGAGAGGAGGGGTAGAAGTGAGAGTCTGGGCGGGGTGGGGGGGAGCAAGGCACTCGGTGTCTAGAGTTGGCAGGAAAGAGTACCCCAGAGGAGAGGTCTGAACAGAAGGGATCTGCAGAGGGGACCCCTTGAGCATTCAGCTGAGTATCTGTCAGTGCACATGGGTGAGGAAATGACCCAAGGCTGAGAAAGATGATCTCTCCTCTGAAAGGAGGAGACAACAGTGCCTGTTTGGCAATAGTGTCTGTTCCCACCAGCTGGACTGGAAAAGCTCACAACCCGTGCAGCGTTGCGGAGACACTCTGGAACGGGGCATAAGTAGCCCTGGACCAAGTGCTCAGCTCTGGACCTGCTTCTGTTAAACAAGAACAGAGACACCTCGCTGACTCAGTCAGTGGAGCATGTGACTTGGGATCTTAGGGCCGTGAGTTCGAGTCCCATGTTGGGTATAGCGACTACTTAAACAAATAAATGAAAACTTTAAAAAAAGAACAAAGAAGAACAAAGTTGGAGAGCTAACACTAGCTGATTTCCAGTCTTATTATAGAGCTATAATAATCATTGGTGTTTATATTGGTGTGGCGATAGACAAATAGACCAGTGGAACAGAATGGAGATCAGAAATAACCCATATGTGTATGGGCTACAGATTCTTGACAAAGGAACCAACGCAATTCAGTGGAGAAAGGACAGTCTTTCCAACAAATGGTGCTAGAACAAGTAGATATCTCTTAAGTGCAAAAAACCAAAAAGCAAAAAAAAAAAAAAAAAAACTTACCCACATATCACATCATATACGAAAACAAAATACTTCCAGGAGAAAACACAAGAGAATGTATTTTTAATTTTTTAAATAAAATATTAGTGATCAATATTAATAAAATATTGTTTATTTTATAACCAGGGGTTAGACAAAGATTTCTTAGCTGTGACCCCAAAACCAGGATCCATGAAAAAGCAACTTGTTAACTTGAACTTCATCATAATAATCTTCTTTTTGAAGACACTACTAGGAGAATGAAAAGACAGGCCACAGACTGGGAAAAAAATATTTGCACAACATATTTCTGAAAAGTGACTTGTATCCAAAATATACAAAGAAGCCTTAAAATTCAACAAAAAAACAAACAAACCAATTAAAAAGTGGGCAGAAAATCTGGACAGACTCCTCCCCCAAAGAAAATATACAGATGGCAAATAAACATAGGAGAAGATATTCAACATCGTATGTCATTAGGGAATTGCAAATTAAAACAAAAACAAGACACCTATTAGAATGGCTCCAATTTTAAAAACAGACAACACCAGTTGCTGGTAAGGATGGGGAGCAAGAGGAAGTCTCACTCACTGCTGGTGGGAATGCAAAGTGGTACAGCCACTTTGGAAGACAGTTTGGCAGTTTCCTACACAGCAGAAGATCGGATCCAGCAATCACACTCGGAAGCATTTACCCAACTGACTTGAAAACTTTATGTCCACACACATGTTTTAGCAGCCTTATAATTGCCCAAAACTGGAAATGATCAAGATGTTTTCAAAGGGTAAATGGATAAACAAACTGGAGATATCTATCTATCTATCTATCTAGCATCTATCTATCTATCTATATCTCCAGAGGAATATTATTCAGTGAAAAAAGAAAAGATATGGATGAATTTCAAATGTATATTTCTAAGTTGAAGAGACAGGTCTAAAAAGGCTACATATGATTCTAATTATATGATTCTGGAAAAGGCAAGATTATGGTGACGGTGAAAAGACCAATGTTTGTAGGGAGTTTGTGGGGGACAAAAGGAAGGCTTGAATGGTGGAAGCACAGAGGGTTTTGTTTTAGAGAGAAGAAACTATAACAACAGTCACGGCAGATGTGCCACTGTGCCTTCGTCAAACCCACAGAGCTTTATAAAGAGTGAAGAGCCACATAGGCAAATTCTAAAAATCATTTAGGAGGCTGAGAGATCTCAAGAAAGAATGCAGAATGTGGCAAAAACATCTATTACATTTTGATACGGAAGATATATGGATAGCAAATAAGTACATGAAAAGTGTTCAACACTATTAGTCATTAGGGAAATACAAATTACAACTACAGTGAAATACCGCTACACACCTATTAACAGCTAAAATTTTTTTTAAAAAAATGAAACTGATCATACTAAGTATCAACATGGACAAAGAGGAAATGGACTCATACACGGTTAGTGGGAATGCAAAATGGTACCACTACTTTGGAAAGCAGTTTGACCATTTCTTTTCTTTTTCTTTCTTTCTTTTTTTAGATTTATTTATTCAGGGGTACCTGGGTGGCTCAGTCTGTTAAGTGTCTGCCTTCGGCTCAGGTCATAATCCCAGGGTCCTGGAATCGAGTTCCGTGTCAGACTTCTTGCTCGGGGGAACACCTGCTTCTCCCTCTGCCTACTGCTCCCCTTACTTGTGCTTTCTCTCTCTCTGACAAATAAATAAGTAAAATCTTTTTTTTTAAAGATATATTTGTTTTAGAGAGAGAGAGTGCTTGAGTGTGAGTGGGGCAAGGGGAAGAGGGAGAGAATCTTCAAGCAGACTCCCTGCTGAGCACAAAGCCCAATGTGGGGTTTCATCCCTCGACCCATGAGATCATGACCTGAGCTGAAACCAAGAGTCGGTTGCTAAAGAAACTGAGATCAGAGAGGTTCAGTGTCTTGTTGAAGGTCACACAGCTTGTAAGTAGTAGTGTCAGAACATTGTCTCCTTCTAGTCTCCTAGAACCTGGCTTCCAAACTCTTGGTTATTCTGGAGCATGGAGGGAAGACCTGAACCAAGGTAGTTGCTACTTAGTTTGCAGTTAGAAATAGGGATGAGGTTGGAGTCAATGATAACCAAGACCCTAAGCCCGTGTGGATAGAAGAGTCATCAATTAAGAGCAGAGAACTAATAGACAATTTGAATGGGCCCATCTCTATTAAAGAGATTGAGTCAACAACAACCTTTCAAAACAGAAACCACTCGGGCCAGATGGGCCACACTGGTGAATGTTAACCTTTAAGGAAGTTTTACCATTTCTCTACAATCTCTTCCTGAAGACGGAAGATGAAGGAATACTTAGTAACTAACTCTATGAGACCAGATTTACCCAAATATGTAAGCCAGACAAAGACATCACAAGAAAAGAAAATATGGACCAATATCTCTTGTGAACACAGATGTGAGAATCCTCAGAAAATATTAGCAAATCAAATCTAGCAATGTGTAAAGAGAATTATACACCATGACCAAGTAGGATTTATCTGAGATATGCAAGGCTGCTTTAGTACTTGAAAATCAATTAATGTAATCTATAATAGCAAATGGCTCAAGAAAAGTTACATGATTGTATCAATAGTTACAGAAAAAGCATTTGACAAAATTCAACACCCATTCATGATTTTAAAAAAAGCAAACCTCTCAGTAAATTAGGAATAGAGGGGCACTTCCTCCACTAGAGAAAGACATCTGCAAAAACCTATAGCTAATATCATACTTAACATTGAGAAACTGGAAGCTTTCCCACTGAGATCAGAAACAAGGCAAGGATGCTTCTCTCATCATCGTGCTTCAACATGGTCCCAGAAGTCCTAGCTACTGCAAGACGAGAAGGAAATACAAGGTATTGGGAAGGAAGAAATCAAACTGTCTTTGTTCATAGATGCCATGATCATCTATATGAAAATCTGAAAGAACTGACAATAAAACTCCTGAAACCAATAAGTAATTTTAGAACACAGGTTAGTATAAAAGAGGCAGGGTGCCTGGGTGGCTCAGTGAGTTAAACCTCTGCCTTCGGCTCAGGTCATGATCCCAGGGTCCTGGGATGGGGCCCAGCATCGGGCTCTCTGCTCAGCAGGGAGCCTGCTTCCCCCCTCCCTCTCTGCCTGCCTCTCTGCCTACTTGTGATCTCTGTCTGTCAAATAAATAAATAAAATCTTTTAAAAAGGGTGCCTGGGTGGCTTAGTGGGTTAAGCTTCTGCCTTCAGCTCAGGTCATGATCTCAGTGTCCTGGGATCGAGCCCCACATCGGGCTCTCTGCTCGCCAGGGAGCCTGCTTCCCCCCTTTCTCTCTACCTGCCTCTCTGCCTGCTTGTGATCTCTGTCTCTCTATCAAATAAACGAATAAAATCTTTAAAATAAATCTTTTAAAAAA
The DNA here is from genome assembly GCF_964662115.1 of Mustela nivalis. Classification (NCBI taxonomy): domain Eukaryota; kingdom Metazoa; phylum Chordata; class Mammalia; order Carnivora; family Mustelidae; genus Mustela; species Mustela nivalis. The sequence goes on from NC_139036.1 coordinate 37,941,715, forward strand.
TATACAAGAGGCAATCACTTTCTTATACGTCAGCAATGGATGAAATTAAAAACATATCACCATTTACATTAGCATTCCCCAAAAGGAAATACTTAGATATAAATCTAACAACATATGTATAAGATCTATTTGAGGAAAGCTACAAAACTCTGACGAAAGATATCAAAGAAGAATTAAATAAATGGAGAGACATTCCATGTTCATGGACTAAAATCTCAGTTTTGTCAAGATCTCAGTTCTTCCCAACTTGATCTACAAATTCAACATAATCCTATTCAAAACATAAGCAAGTTATTTTTTGGATATCAACAACAAGATTCTGAAATTTAATGTGGAAAGCAAAAGACCTAAAATAGCCAACTCAATATTAAGAGAAAAACAAAGTAAGAAGACTAATAATACTTGACGTAAAGACTTAATTATAAAGCTATGGTAAGCAAAGCAGCGTGGTATTGGCAAAGGAATAGAGAAATAAATCAAGGAAAAGAATAGAGAGCCCAGAAACAGAGCCAAATAAAAACAGTTAACTGATCTTTGACAAAGGCACAAAGGCAATATAATGGTGTTTTTTCAACAAATAATGCTGGAATGACAGAGGCAACCATTTGCAAAACATGAATCTAGACAGACTTTACATTATTCACAAAAATTAAGTCAAAATGGGTGGTAGGATTATATGTTAAATGTGAAGCTGTAAAACTCCTAGAATATAACACAGGAGAAAACTTAGTTGACCTTGAGTATAGTGATGACTTTTTATTTAAACAAATTTTTTAAAAGATTTTCTTTTTAGGTAATCTCTATGCCAAATGTGGTGTTCAAACCTACAACCCTGAGATCAAGTCACATGTTCCACTGACTGAGCCAACCAGGTGCCACTGATGACTTTTTAGATACAACACAACACTAAAAGCACAACCCAAGAAAGAGCTTGATTTGATTAAAATTTAAAATTTCTGGGGGTGCCTGGGTGGCTCAGTCATTAAGCATCTGCCTTCAACTCAGGTCATGATCGTGGGGTCATCAGATCAACTCCCACCTCAGGCTCCCTGCTCAGTGGGAAGCCTGCTTTTCCCTCTCCCACTCCCCCTGCTTGCATTCCCTCTCTCACTGTCTCTTTCTGTCAAATAAATAAACTCTTCTAAAAAAATATTTAAAACTTCTGCTATGTGAAAGGCAATGTTAAGAGAACAAGAAGATGAGCTGAAGATGAGCCACAGACTAGGGGAAAATACTTGCAAAAAACACATCCAGTAAACCATTATGCCAAATATACAAGAACGCTTAAGAACTCACAGTAAGAAAATGAACAACCTGATTCAAAATGGGCAAAAGACCTGAATAGACACCTCACCAGAAAAGCAATACAGATGGCAAACAAGCACGTGAAAAGATATTCCACATCATGGGTCACGAGGAAAGTGCAAATCAAAACAGTAATGAGACACCCCTCCACGTCTAATAGAGCGGCCCAAATCCAAAACCCAGATACATCAAATGCTGGGGAGGACGCCGAGCAACAGGGACTCTCATTCATTGCTGGCGGGAAGGCAAAAATGGCTCGTCCTCTTTGGAAGATGATTAGGCAGTTTCTCCATACTTACAGTGGGGGATCCATGTCATGATATGTTTGTCCAAACCCGTAGACTGTACAACACGGAGAGTGAACTCTAGTGTAGACACGGACTTTCAGTGACTTGGTGGGTCTGTGTAGGTTTACCCAGTCTAATGCACGTGTAGCGTGGGGTGCAGATCATGGGAACGGACATGTGTTGCGAGGACAGAGAGCAGGTGGGAGCTCTTGGTATTTCCACTCAATGTTGCTGTGAACCTAAAACTGCTCTAAAAAGAAAAAAGGTCTATTAATTATACAAAAATGAACAGCGCACCTGAGGGTGGAGCTTGTGTTACTGTTGGTTTGTTTTCGAGGAGCAGTGCAGATAAAGAAGGAGTCCTTGTTGCATTTTGAGCGTGCAGAGTTTGAGATGTTGGCATCTGTAAGTAACCAGAAAACCAGGCTTAGTGGGGGGGCTGGGGTAATAGACATGGGGGTCACCCTGGCAGTAGATTCTATGAGCTACAAGAGAGCATGGTCTCGAGAGAGGGGAAGGCCCAGAAGGGGACCCCGAAGCTCTGATCTTGAGGACTGGTAACTGTGTCGGGGAAGGACAACAGCCCAGGGAAGGTGAGGCCCTTCCTCAGATGCTGGGAGGGTGGGTCTCCAGAGGCCCCACGGCCAGCTGGGGTGGGAGAGGAGCATGGTGCTATTGGTTGAGAGTAAGAGGGAGGACAGAGGGAATGTCTTTCTCCAAAAATCTGGAGTTTGACGGGGAAGGTGAGAGGACAGAGGCCTGAGGGTGGTGGGGCTCAGAGAAGGTGTTTATAGGATGAGGGAAGTTGGAGAGTGTTTATAGACTACAGGGGCAGACTGTGAGAGAATCCAGAGTACAGGTGGAGGAGTAAGGGACTTTTTCATGGCTTATTTAAATTTATTATGGAAAAGGTATTACACCAACTCTTAAAACATTTTTTTTTTTTAAAACACCCATAATTACAGCCCTCAACTTGCTCAAAGATTCCTTCTTCTGATTCAAGAAGCTTTTCCTGGCAGAAGGATAGAGAATCCAAGGAGGTCCTGTCCCAAGACCTTGGTCCTCCCAGAGCCTAGCAGATGGGGGTGGGGAGAGCAGGGGACTGGTGGGAAGACAAAGGGGCTGGGGGAGACTAGGGGGCTGGGAGGGGTGAGGAGACTGAGGGGGTGCTAGGTTGAGATATAATATGGAATCATCAGAAATGAATGTAAACCTTGTGTCCCCCCATTTCCCTCCGGCCACCCTGCTCAGTGCACCCAGCCCTGACCCTGCGCGCGTGGAGGAGGTGGGGAGGGTTCCCGCACGAGTTGGGGAAGCTGGGCGGTAATTGAATCCAGGGGCCTCAAGACAGAGGCCAATGGCTTTTCCCGGCCTAATTAGAGGGATTTTTTTAAAACCCAGGAAACAAATCCATATGGTCTGCGATTCGTTTCTCAGGCTCTTTACCCTCCTGAAGTCGTAAATGTCGTGGGCTTTTTAGCACCGGAGCCTTGGGAAGGGGGAGGGCCCTCAGGCTTAGGTTTCTCAGCGGGAGCTCAGTCCAGGATCTGGGGCCCCCAGGGCCCGGGGCCTGCCCACCCACCCCCAACCTGGGCTCCCTCTGCTGGTCCTGGCAGGCGGCCTCTGCCCCCACCCACGCAAGCCTCCCCTTCTCCCTCGGGCCTTTCCTCCAGCCAAAAACACTCCCCCTAACCCAACTCTGCTTCTTTGCTGCTGACCAGTCCGTCCCTGTGGCCTTCCTTCTGCCTCCCCCATCCCCCGCGTGGATGCCCACCAGTCTGTGCTGTCCTCCGTGGGGGACCTGTTTCTGCCATCAGACTGGGAGTTGATCACGGACAAGAATCATGCCTTTCCCATCAGTCTGGGGGTTACTTAGCAGTTTTTAAAATCTGCTCTAAAGAGAAGGCACTGAGGTTAGATCTAAGGCAGAAGCGAGAGATCAGAGCTTTGTTGTTTACACAGGGATGGCTCAGAGTGTGAGACTGATTGGCACCTGGGGACCAGAGCCCTGCATAGCCTTCCACGGGCCTCGCTGGCCGCAGGGGTCCTGGGTCCTCCCCATAGAACCAGGGCAACATGGGAAGGGGGAGCAGTGGGGGTTTGCTACAAAACCGGACAGAAGCTCCTCTGGTCAGAGGCGAGTGACCTTGCTCAGGGCCTTCTAAGCTGGAGGTCAGTTTGGGAGAACCAGGGTGCATGCTGGTGAAGTTGGGGGCAGGCCAAAGAGCCTGCTTTCTGCCCTGGAATCCTCCAGAACTTGTTGACCTTTGGGAGTTCGTTTGCAGAGATACCTTGCCCTCGAGACCCCTTCCCCCAGGGGACGGTGACAAGGGCCCAGAGGGTATTTCAAGGCCAACCTCTCAGATGGGTTCCCTTCTCTGCTATTCATCCATGGCATGACCTTGGGAGAGTCACTACACTCTTTGAGCCTCAGTTTGCTTATCTGTTTAGTGGGGTGGTTGTGCAAATAGCCCTTTGTCCTGCCCAGCCCGAGGCGTGAGGGATTGATCAGGAAGAGACAGTCCCTTGATCCCGAAGAGTTTACAGTTCAGGTGAAATGAAGGGACCTTAGTAAAATTCTAAAAGGGGTTGTGTCGGGGGTCTGGTGGGGGAGAGCAGTCCGGAAAGCAGACAGGTGTCTGATGCATTAGTCTCCACTGCCCTGTCAATGCAGCCAAACTCCGAACTGTCCCCCGCTTTACTCCCCGCCCCCACCCACGGCCCTCCTCCAGCTCCAGCCCGGAGGCGCAGGCTACGTCTGTCTTTGCAAACGGGTGTCTGTGGCTGGCTTCTTCTTCTCCACATTGTCAGCCAAGAATGGGGGAAGGCGAGAGCTGCCGGCCAGGCTGGAGCCAGAGGGACAACCATGAATGGCTTTTGCCAAACCGTGTCAAGCTGGATTAAATCACAGGGCCGCCCGAGTTAATGTGCTTCTCTCTTTGCTCGCTAGTTCTCTCTCCAGCCAAGTACCATTCAGCTTCCCCTTGAGTGGCAGGGCCCTGGTGTGAGGTCTCTGTGTGGAAGTGGGTCCAGGCAGGTTGAAGGGAGGTGGGCTGGGCTCTCTCCAGGGAAGAGGAAGGCAATCAGACTCTGTGGGTTTGGGGGCACCTCATGGTCCCCCACGTGCTAGGGGGAGGGGCTCACAGTGAGGATGGGAAGGGTTGCCAAGAGGAATCAGTTTCAAATTTAATAAAAGATTTTGTAAAGCTATGAAGATATAAATCTAATAAAAGTTAGGAAGCAAGGAGCCCACTTGGAGTAAGGTCCTTTGTATGCAAAGCGCTGAGGAGATCCTGGAGGCATTGGGAAAGGGAGGTCGGGAGGGCTTCCTGGAAGAGTAGGAAAGGGCTGGGGAGAGGGCCCCCACAGGCAGCAGGCACAGCAATAAAGGCCTCAAGAGGGGAGTCCAGCCTGTCCTCAGGGAACGCAAGGCTGGCTGCAGGGTGGGAAACGGCCTGGAAGGGCAGAGTCGGGCTGGTGATGGCTCAGATGGGCTCCAGGGCTGTGCGAGCTCTAGCCTCCCATATATTAACTTTAAGTTTCACAGAAAATCTCCCACGGGGGTACCATCTATTCCCATTTTACAGCTGAGAAACAAAGGCTCTGCCAGGATGCGAACCACTGGGCCCAAGAGCCCCAAGCTAGGAAGTGGCGAGGCTGGGGTTTGAACCCAGGACTATGGGACTCTAAAACCCACACTCTTTCCACTTGTGTCCCTTGGGTGACAGAGCCAAAATGAGCTGCGGCAAGGGTGGGAGGAGGGTTCTGGCAGGGCCCTGGAGCCTTCATTTTAGGGACTCAGGGACAGTTCGTGTGGGGCTGCCCAGCGAGATCCAGCAGAGCCCAGTGTTGGGAGGGGTGGGGTGTCTCGAAAGGGCAGACTTATCCGAAATTAATTAGTTAATTAATTAATCCCAAATTAAGGTCTCTAACCCCGATGAGTCTCCGTGGACCAGCAGAGTGACAGGCAGAGTGATTGGCAGAGTAGCACGCAGGTGGAGACACGCACAGGGGTCCAGGCACAAGGTTGGAGGGTGGCCGTGTCGGTCCGCCCCTCCACCAGGGCTGGCCTATGTGGCTCCCAGCCAGGCTCCCAGTGGCGCCGGCCTCCTGCAGCCTGGGTGGGGGGCTGGGCACGGAGGAGAGGGGGTTTCGGTGGCGACATCAGGGTTAAGACACCAGGCTCTGAACTGGGATCCCCTTTCTTCTTCCCCTGGTGGGTTCCAGCTGTCCCTGCCACTCTGTGGGAGGGGGCAGGGGATCCTGGACGGGGAACGAGCCTTTGGAAATATTGAATGGGGTCAGCTTATTTTCACCCTCCATCCTTCTGACTGAATTTCAGTCCCCCTCCAGGCTCCCTGCCTCCCCAGACCTGTCCTTTGTGCCAGCCCTTCCACGATGGAGACTCTGTTGACAGAGGGCTGCCTGGCATCGAAGGCACCAGCTCTGAGTGTGGGTCAGGTCGAGACAGACTCTAGGCCAGTCCAACAAGCCCACTTCTTTCTTATTAAGGGTAGTATGCTCCCAGATTGGGAGGCCAAGCCCCCATCCCTGGCACCCATGCTCGCTCTCCGGTCCCTTGACTAGCCTGCACCTGGTGCTGGGGGTACTCGGGGGGTGGGGAGGGCGGGGTGCCCGATCTGGCCCGCCCCTCGCCTGAGTCATTTGCTCCGGGGCTTCTGGCAGCTTCCCTGGAGAGGCGCGAGGCAGGCCTCAGCCTGACAGGCATGTGGCACTCTCTGGGCACGTGCCCAGCCCATGTGTGACCCCAGGAAGAGGCAGGCCTTGGTGCCCAGAGCTGGCCAGGTGGCTTCTGCATGAATCCAGTGTGAATGCTGTCGGCTTTCTCACTCCTGCCCTGGCTCTCAGCCAGTCATCCCCTGTGAGTGAGACACTCACAGAGCCCAATGGCTGCTTACAAAGTCTCAAACGAGGTGGCATTTTGACCAGGGATCTGGGTCGTGGCTCTCCTGCCAGGATCCGATTCCATGTAGATTTTCTGACAATCTCCCTCTTCCTTTTAACTGAACCTGGAGCTCCTTGAGAAAGAGGCTCTGGCTCTTGCCAATTAATCCTGCACTGGGGCAGTGAGAGGGATGAGAGAGGGACCAAGGAATGGCTGGGGGATGGAGGGTGAGACGGTTGGGGCAACAAGAGGGGAAGGGTCCTGAGGACCAAAGCACACTCCCCTTTGCTGGCCTGGCCCCTCGAGGCTGTGGGACATCACTCAGGGGAGCTGGGCTGATGGAGCCAGGCTTTGGAGTCCAAGAGGAGAGGGATGGCTCAAGGTCAGCCCTCTTTGACCTTGGAGATCACGTCCTTCCTCCTCCTCCCCATAGCGACGTCCTTCCTCCAGGCAAAGTGCATCTCTTTCCCCTCACAGCAAAGCTTCTAGGAGAAGCCATACAGGGGTTCCACTGTCTCCCTGCCCCCTTTTCCTATGACAACTGCCATCTGTCTCCTGCACCTCTCCACCAATCCAGTGGCTCATCCCAGTCCCCTCTGTCCCAGGTGTCCCCATAGCACTGGTATTGGGGATCACCTGTCCCTCTTCCTGGTAACTGGCTCCTTTCTTAGGCTTTCTTGATGCTCCAAGGTCCAAGCATTCACCGACTGGCCCTTCTTGATCATCTCTGTCTCCTTCTTGTTGGGCACCCTCCCTCTGTCCAGCAGGGACCTCACCCAATGGCTGGCAGAGGATTAAAAACATTCCACTTTAGCCCTGGAATTTCCCTGCTCCTGACATATATAACCAAATGCCTCCTGCTTTTCTCCCCTGAATGGCTCCCAGGCTTCTCAACTTAACAGGGAATGCAAGATCTTCCACGAAAGCCTGTTCCTCCTTTAGGGCTGCCGACTCGATGAACGGCCCCATCAGTGCCCTTGGCTGCCATAGCTGGAGACGTGGAGTCACGGAGACTCTGCTCTGCTATGCTGTTTCCCATCTGATCCAGTGCCAGCACGAGGTCATTCTCCCTGCTTAATATTTCCTGAGTTCCTCCCCTCTTTTCCTCCCCACCGCTAGTTCTCGTGCCTGAAGCACCAGTCTCCCGGTGAGGCTTCCTGCCTCTTCTTCCAGAATGTTCCGGAATGTTCTTCCAGAACATTCTCCTGTTTCAACAACCACAGTAGCTGCCCATTCAGTCCAAATTCCTCAGGCTGGCATTGGGGTCCCTGCTAGCTCTGGCCTGATCTTCACCTTGTTCCCATTATTATTTATGCCAGTCAAAGTTGAGTCCTCCTTGTTCCTCTTTCTTTGGTCTTTTTTCCAGCTATTTTCTCTGCCTGAAATATTCTCACCACCTTTTTTTCTACCCCCCACAATCCAAATCCTGCCCATCCCTCAAGGCTCAGGTCAAAGCCTCCCCTCCAGGTTACCCCTCAGGTCCCTGCAGCCGTGAGGACTTTCTCCACCTTTAGGACCCCAATGTCTCTCTTGGTTGCCCCTGACCACAATGTCGGTGTTGTTTCATGGAGATTCTTACTAGAAAAATGCAGTTGGGTCTGGGGGTGGAGGTTCGTTCCGGTTGCCTGGCGAGGAGGAAGGAACTCAAATATTGAGCTAGGTTGGGGCTACATTTGTCCTTTACCCCCTTTTGGTAACTGTACCTCAGTTCTGCCCCCCAACCCAATTCCCATGCATCAAGAGGGGCGACACTCCTGCCTCGGGGTGGAGTGTGACCCCACCTTAGTCAATCAGTGATCACCATTCCATGGCCACAGAGATGGGTCGGTTGGAACCCAGGACGCCTGGAGACCTTCTGGGGGATTCTAGAACTTAGGCATTCTCATTGTCACAGGCTTGGACCCAAAGCTGTTGCAGCCACCTTATCACAAGGGAATCATCCGGAGAAGGAAATGAAAGCAAGAGATGGAGAGGAAGAAAGGAGGTCCTGGGATGCTGTTGGAACCTCTGAACCGATCTGTGGCCTTGAGCCGGCCCCACACCTAGACCTTCCCCACCCCGGGTTGGGTTTTCTCCCTCTTGCAACAAGAATCTGAACTGGTACGCAGGGCGAGGAGAGGGGAGCTCCCAGGTGGCCAGCTTCCCGGCTGTCAGCACCATCTTCCGGGAGGTCATGACCGTGTGGCCTCCCTGGGCTCCAAGCCTGACCCATGGAAGCAGGGCTGTTCCATACCCCTGGCCTGCACGTCCGGCGCTGACTGCTGGCATCGCAAGGTCTGTAGGAGTAGAATGAGAACCATCTGGACTGCTGATTGAAGCTGTAGGCCCCAGGGTAGGGCTGGGCCCCTGGAATGTGGACACTGAGCCCTAAGCCCAGGCCAGAGAGCACGGAGGGCTTCTCAGGGGGATGTTGGGCTCCTGCTGGATGACGCACAAGGACCACCAGATTCTATGAGTCACTCGAATATGGGAGGGGGACGGGAGGATTCCCAGACTTTTCCAAAGGGAGCCTCAGAGCAGGGAGGAGACCCAGTCCTACCTTTCCCAGGAGCCCTTTGGGAACATTGCTGGAAACAGCCAGAGCGGGGATTGGAGGGAGGGAGGCATGGGGATTGGGAAGTGCCCGGATGCTGTGGGAAGAGGGTTGGATGCAGGGCCCTGAGGGATGGAGGGTGAGAGTTGGAATGTTCCTGAGTATTCTTCCCCTAGGAAAATGTTCCTGGCATCTTCTGATGTAGTTGCGGGACTGAGAGGGTAGAATTGGGGTGTGGAAATGGAGACCACTATGCAGTGGGGCTTTTAGTGGGGCCTGGGAGGAATCTCCCTGCACGTGGGGATGAGAAGTGCCTCCCTTGGGAAGAATACTGGGTCCCTGTATGAATAAGGGCGTTGCCCCAGAGACCATCAAGGCCATGTGCTGAGAATTGGGGGACTTTGCAGGAGCTGGAGAGAGCCCAGAGCAGGCAGATTGCCGTGGGGAGCCTGGCGTAGCTGGGAGGGTCCGCGTAAGGGCAGAGGTGTCGGGGGCAGTCAGAAAAGAGGGGGCAGGAGGCCAAAGGTGCCCCCTTTGCGCCTGCTGTCCTGCGCCCAGAAGCCTGGGGGATCAGTTTTGTCCCCCTGGCCTTCTGCCCACCAGCTGCCACAAAGCTGGGGAGAATCTGCTTTACATTATCAGATGAGCCGTGGCCCCCAGGCATATGGTCAGCAGACCCCCTCTCTCCAAAGCCTGGAGCATCATGGGAAATGTCTCCTCGTGACCCCAGCTCGGGCCCAGGCCCCTGGAGCACTCACTGGGCTCCAGGCTCCGTAGCGGTGCCGCACCCCTCCTCACTGAATGAAGAGGACTTTCACATGCTTCTAATCTTGTCTTGGCTTCACTGAACTGGATGAAAGAGGGAAGGGAGGCACTAGGGGAAGACAGGCGGCCCTGATGGGTGGGCAAAGATGAAGGGTCGCATCCTCTAGCCTAGAGAATAAAACAGATAAAGGGAGGCTTCCCAGCCTGAGCAGAGAAGAGAGAGGCCATGGGGGTAGGGGTTGGGGGTGGAAGAGGAGAACTAAAAGCCTCATTTCTAAGGGGACTGATAACGTGGGAAGAAGCAAGGCAGCCTCTGTTGGTCCTTGGAGCCCACTAGAGGCTCCGAATGAGTCTCTACTCTGGGAGGTGTGACCCCCTAGAGCCGGCTGCCCAGTGCGATGACCACCAGCCACATATACAGCTATAAGCACTTGAAACAGGGTTAGTCCAGATTGACATGGGCCATGAGAATAAAATACACACTGAATTTTGAAAACTTAGTAGGAAAAAAATTTTAGCACGTGTCATTCATAATTTAAAAGTACTGATTTTATGTTGAAATAATCCTTTGTCTCTATGTGGCTAAATAAAATACAAAGTTCATCTCACCTGCTCCTTTTCACTCTTATAAATGGGGCTATTAGAAAATGTAAAATCATGTAGATCCAATATTTCTATTGGACAGTGCTGTTTTAAAGCACATTCACTCATTTATTCCACAAATCTTTGTTGGGTGCACCAGTTCTATGCCAGGCCAGGTGCTGAAGATTAGAAGGTGAGCAAAACCAGATCCTGTCTCTGGATTCCTGGCATTTATAGTAATCAAATAATCGCTCAAATGGTCCCTGATTGCAAAGAGTTCTGAAGAAAAGGAGTGGAACACGATGTCCTCTGGACGTGGAATCAAGAAACCTGATTTGTCTAGATTATGGTGAGAGCCTCCCCAAGGAAGCACTTGGGAAAAAAGGAGCAGGTGTTCCAGACAGAAAGAACAGCATGTGCAAAGGCCCTGTGGCCAAATGGAATATTGAAGGTTGAAGAATTGTAAGAGGGCCAGTGTAGGGGGATCCCAGAAGAGGATGAGGATGGCTGGAGCAAGACAGTGAGTGCAGAGGAGCTGGGAGGGTCCTCATGCACCTCTCTTAGGGCCACATTATAGATGAGAGGCTGATAAGCATTTTTGCCCTTGTGGGGGAATTAGAGAAAGAGGCATGGAGGTTAGGGTGGAGGAGGGCAGAGAGGGTTTCTCTGCAATGTGCTGGGGGAAAGGGGTGCGAATCCGTGGTATGATGGCTATCAGGCTCTCTGCTCCACTGCCCCCGGGGACCCTAGGTCAGTGGGAGCCCTTTTCATCCCCCCTTCCCAATTCTGTGTGCTCTGAGGAGCTTTTCTGAATGGCCTCTTCTCACCATTGCTGAGGCTTTCTTTACTTCAGGCTGCCACTGACTTCCACCTCCCCGCCTCTTCTGCCACACTCCAGCCTCCGAACTGCAGCCAGAGTGAGGGCCTTCTCAGAGGAAGTCTGTCTGTGGGACACCCCCCCCCTTAAAAATCCCTCCGTGGCTCCCCAGTGTTCTCAGAACGTAGTCCAGACCCCTTAGCCTGTCTCTTTGTGAGCCCTTCCCTATCTGGCCCCTCTGACCTTTTCTCTCTGGGCTCCAGGCACAGGAGCCTCGCCACGCCCGCATGTGCTCTGCTGTCTCTTTCTTCGGGGCCTTTGTTGAGCTGTGTCCTCTGCCAGTAACGCTCTCCTCCCCCCCAGCCTGTTGACTCCACTCTCGGTAACAGCTCAGCTTCAACATCCCTTTTCTGACAAGTCTCCAACTTGAGCGCCCTACTCACCCCTGGCATGGCGCGGCACACCACCCAGGCCCTGTTTGCAGTCTCCCGCTCGGGATCCCGGGACTGTGTCTCCCTTATTCCCACAGGCAGCATCTGGCTCTCCCCCACCAAATTAGAGGCATTTCCCCCTCAACAGAATGGGGGCCCTCTGAGGGCGGGGGTTGTACCTCCCTCATCAGAGGAGAGGTACCCAAGGTCCAGGGCTGTGTTTTTTCCAGCAGACAGAAGGCTACCTCAAGACACAGCCTGTCTCCCCCATCGCGCTGGGGATTATCCAAGTACCAGATCGTCTCTCTCATCGACTCCGAATCACCCTCCTCCATAGGCGCTCTTCACAGCCCTCACAGACATGGGGGTGGTGGTGGGAGATGGAAGGTAGCCCCACTCTCCGCCCTCATCTAATCCTTGGCTGGGGCTTGGCTGGGGCCCGGCTGGCTCCTGCATGATCCTGAGACCACGAAGATTTGTTTTCTGTTCTTTCCGGGAAGAGCAAGCCTCCCGTGGCCTTCCCCAGCAGCCATGAGCCAGCCCCACCAGAAGACCCGGCCAAGGGCCCAGCAGAGGCTGAGCTGCTCTGACCAGCTGCCGGACCAGCCTCAGAGAGGGGCACAGGCCTGGGGCCGGGAATCCTGCCACTCCCGGGCCAGGCAGGGCTGGGAAGCCAGGCTGCCAGGAGCCGGGGTTGGGACCTGCCCCCCTCGAGAGCCGCAAGGGAGGGGCCTGCCTCTGCGCAGGCCAAGCAGCCAGGCTCCTGCCAGGCCATCTGGAGCCAGACCCTGTGTGTGTGTGCTTGTGTGTGGGTGTGAGTGTGCGGCTCCCAGGCCATGTGGGTGGCTGGGAGCTGTGGGGTTGTGACCCGGCCCTCCTACCCAGCCTCTGGCTCCCCTGTGGTCAGTTTCACTTCTGACATCTGGTCAAGTTCACAGCTGGCGGGCTTCCTGCGTGGTCATTTTCACTTTTCTCGCCAAAACCTGGGGGCAGAGGGCCCCCATGCCTTCCCTATCCCACTTAAATTAACTTCATGGCTACACATGTGGATTTGCTCGATTTCTATGAACACTCCCCATTTTGTGCGGGTGGGGGGCAGGAGAGAAACAATAGGACAGGAACTCACCAAATTAGAAAGTATACCTGGGTCCCTCCTGCCACACACAACCCCCACTTGGCTCCAATCACATGCATTTCCAGAAAATCTCTTTGCACTGGCTTTCTTTCTTTGCTATTATAATGTTCATCATTTATGTTTTATGTGTAGGTTTTAGGAAGGCCCAAGAAATGATTACACAGGATGCAAGGGGGAGGTGACAGGGAGTCTGGGGCTCACAGCCCCCAGCTAGGTGGCGAAAAGGATTTCATCTCAGCCTAAAGGGAGGCGGAAGGGGCCCCAGAACCAAACACATGCTAAAACATACTTGCGGTACCCCAACCCCCTCCCCAGCTGCTGGGGAGGAAAATAAATACACTCAGATCCTGTCCCGCTCTCCAGGTGTGCAGGTGGGGGCCAGCAGGTGAGCTCCCTCCTCCCTCCCGTCAGATTGAGGTCACAGAAATGCCATCTACTTACAATGTTCCCACTGCCTTACAAGGAGCTGGGAAAACCCTGGGCTGGGGCTAGGGTAGCTGTCAGCACGCACACCCTGCTTGGGGTTCGGGGCTCGGTCATGCTAAATAGAGGGGCGCCACACTCATTCCAACGTCAAGCAAAACAGAACAGGCCAGGAGGGACCTCGTGAGACCTCACGGCCCCTTTCTGGCACCAAGCTAGGGAACAAACAGTCCTTCGCAGGGTCTTCTCAACGTGGGGAGGCCCTCTGCGGGCCACAGTCTCCCTCCATTCCTTCTTGCTGCGTTCCCACACTGGTCCGCTTTTCTTCTCTGCAGCGGTCGGAGCCCAGCCAAACCCAGGCTCGCAGGAAAAGGAAGGATGGGGGGGAGCATTCCTCCACGTGCAGGCCCTCGGAAGCCAGACGCCAGTTCAAGCCTCAGCCTTCCTTGGCCCGCCAAACCAGGGGCGAGGAAAGAGGGCAAGCCGAGTTCAAATCCCTTCAGTGCTTCTCTGGCAGCTGCCCTGGGCAGGATCCGGTCCCAGCCCAAGAGAAAAAACTTGGGGAGAAAAGCAGGATTGCTGTGTGTGTGTGTGTGTGTGTGTGTGTTTGTCCCAGGTTGGGGGTCCTTAGTCCCTGACCCCCAGGCCTGGCTCTAGGAGAAGACACTGCCTATGTTGGCTCCGGGTCTGTGCTGGGATGGAAGCCACCTGCACACTGGGCCACACCATGGACACCACATTGGCATGCCCAAGCGGGACTGGCAAAGGGAAGCGGCATCCTTTTCCACAAACCTCAAACCATGCTCCATCAAGTCCACCTCTGACCGTGATGGATCAGTCCACCAGGCCTTGGGCGAAGCCTCCCATCTCCACAGGGGTTGGACAGGCCTGGAGGTGGTGGAGGGCACACTGGATTTGGCTTTGAGACATTTCCCAGAGGGTTCCCTGCCCCCCACAACCCCTCCGCCGGCTCTCTAACCTCAAGAAAACCTGAAGGTTGCACCCCTTAATTCAGAGAGCGGGGGGCCAGCCCACGTCTGTCTTCCCCATTGCTGGGTGGCTTTGGGCAAGTCGCTCCCTCTCTCTGGGCCTGTCTGTCCTATACATGAAACAAGGGGGTAGGACTAGACTTGAAAACCCCCTTGCAGCTCTGACAAGCCTCTGGTCGTCTTCATCTTGGGCCAGAGAGTAGGGTGAGGGGGCTGAGGGAGGACGTAGGCCACAGTGATGGTCCCTCATTCCCCAAGTTCACAGTGTAGAGCCCATGGCTCTGGTTCCTCGGTCTCTCCCTTTGAGTCTCTGGGGCTTTGTCATCACCCCCAAGACCGCCCTTGGTGTCAGCCCCCCAGGCCTGACACCTGCTGAGGTGGGAAGGGCTGGTCCACCTCGAAGTGTGGGGGAGGGGAGCAGAAGATGCAGATGGGATGCTTAGGGGCGGGGGTGAGAGGGGCAGCAGGGGCCCTTCTGGCACCGGAAAGAGTGATCAGAAGCGACGGGGCCACACAGGAGCCGGGACAGGGCAGTGGTGGAGGGGCCTGGGCCCCACGGCCCTGCCCAGAGGAGCTCAGCTCTGACGCTGGCCTATGGGGGCGGCTGGAGCATCAGTCGTCGGAATGTGGGGGCAGGGCAGGGGCTCCGGGGGGCGGCTCACACGGGGGACGTGGCCGTGGACTCGCTACACAGGCTCTCGACAATGTCGGCTCGCTGAATGCGGCGCAGGGCCGCCAGGAGGGCGTCGAGCGTCGCGCTGTCCTGGGCGGCCCAGCTGGCAAGCAGGGCTCGGACGGGGCAGGCCTCGTGGGTGAAGGAGTCTATGTGCTCCGGCTGGTAGCCCAGCTCACCGGCCAGGTGTCGCCAGGTGTCCCCCGCAGAGCCGTTGAGCAGCTTCTCCACCTCCTCCCGCTTGGCTGGTGGCAGACTGCTGTAGAGACCTCCATCCCCCTTGAGGGCTGCCAAGAACCAGGGGGGCGTCAGAGGTAACCTGCCACACCCCTTGCTCCCTACAGCGGGCATGGGGGCCCCTGGGCTAAGACCCAAGAAAGGCTGAGGATTTCTCCTCCCTGGTGGGGGGAGGGAGGAGGAAGCCTTACCCAGGACCTGGAGGCAGAGGTCTTGGATGGGGGGCAGGGCCGCAGAGGGGTCTAGGGGTGCTGACTCGCCTCCTCTCTTGCCCATAGCGTCAGCATTACCCTTGCCATCTCACCCGGCACCCCCTCCCCCCCTCCCCCCCCAGCAACTGGGCGAGATGGCAGGGCAGAGGAGGGACAACACTCAGTCCCAGACTCCACCACAGCAAGTGTCCTGGAGCTGGGCTCTGGGCCACTAATTAGGGCCCATCATTAACTACTTGTTCCCCAGAAGTCTAGGGCAGGAGGCTAATCGCAGCCACTTTGGGGAGTAATTAGCCCTAGGGGGCACAATTAGCTTGATGAGTCTGGATGCACCGGTTTGTCCAAAGCTCTCCCCTCCCACATCTCTCCACTGGAAAGACCTCTCCTCCTCGATTGCTTACTTGCCTGCTTCTCCCATCCCACACAGAGGCCCTGTTCCCTGTGAGCCCGCCCCTCCAGCAGTCCTTCCAACAGTCTACCCTCACTCACTCCTTTCCTTCCTACCTCAGTTTCCCCCTCCCCGCAGCCTCACTGCTCACCCTGGCCTGCGGCAGTCTGCGTGTGGGGCTGCTGGTCATGCAGGCTCTGGCTGTCCACTGAGATGCCACTGTCACTGTGAAGCTTTTCTCCCTCCGGCGGGGGTGTCTGGTTCGCGGGCCGGCTGTTGGCTCCTTGCTTGTTCTGTTTGCAGCTGTTCCACCTGGAGCCAGAGGACAGGCCCAGGCTCAGGGGGCGAGGGCCCGCACAGGCCAGGGACCTCAGGGATCTGTGCTCTGATGTGTGGGGGCCGGGGCCCTAGCAGGCCCCCCCAAGCAGAGCCACTAGACCACATAAGGTCCTTTTTCCTCTCCATCTCCGCCCGCCCCTGGCCTGTACCAGAAGCACTGTGCGGGCAGACTGGGTCTCAGGGCTCGGTGCACACCGCAAGGGTTCCATGAATGTTCGCACAGTGCATGGTGCGCCCAGCGATTTCTCCGGAATTCCACTGTTCCCAGTCTACCCTGCTAAACTACTCCCACATGTGTGCGGGGATATGCACCAGGATTTCCTCTGCTATTATTAGCAATAAGAAAAAGCTGAAAATAAGTCAAACGTGCATCAAAAGAAGACTTCAAATGAATTAGGATCCATCCATACACCGAGTGAACACTTACAAACAATCAGATAATCCAAATGTCCTGGGGAAAGCTCTCCCAAGGGAGATTAAGTAGAAAGGTAAGTTGTAGAATATGGAGAGTGGGAGCCCACTGATGCTTTAAAAAAAAAAAAAAAAAAAACCTTCTCTGTGTTTATGTCTAACTGTAAAAAGTTTTATGTACATGTGTTTATAAAGGCACAGAAAATGGCTGGAAAGGATCCATTCCAAACAGATTCCAATGAGGAGAGAGGTAGGATTTGGAGAGATAAAAGAGGTCTTTTGCTTTTTGCTTTACAAGACATTGGTCTTGTTTGCATTTACCCAAACAAGCATGGATTACTTTGAAGATTTTCTTTTTAGGAATGGAAAATGCACTGGAACATTTAAAACACTTTCCAGGGGCGCCTGGGTGGCTCAGTCCATTGAGTGTCTGACCCTTGATTTTGGCTCAGGTCGTGATCTCAGGGTGGTGAGATGGCGCCCCACGTAGGCTCTGCGCTCAGCGTGGAGTCTGCTTGGGATTCTCTCTCTCCCTCTCCCTCCCCTTCTGCTCCTCCCCTAGCTCATGCTCTCTCCCTCTCTCTCTCTCAAACAAATTAAAAAATCTTTAAAAATAAATAAATAAATAAAACTCTTTCCAGAAGTTCTTGCACATCTTGAATTTCTGGATGGATTGATGGATTGATGACATCCCCAATGTGACATGGGACGGAAGAGACCCATGAGGACATAGGTCATTGGCGGGCAATGAGGTTTGAGGGATGATAGCACAGGTGGCTGGTAAAGAAAGCTCGGTGTGCAGTTGGGGGCGGGGAGTCAGGGAGGGGAGCAGCGTGGGAGCGGGGTGGTGCTGGTGCCAGACAGGACAGGAATCACCCCCCCCACCCCCGGCGAGGGGCAGCAGGTGGTGAGGATGAGCATGGTTTGGGGTTGACTCTAAAAAGTGTGTGAATTTTCAGGTCAAGATCATGGTAAAGCCCTCCTTGAGAGCAGAGGCCCAGTTGTCTGTCCCCTGCCCTTCCCCCCTCACCTCTTGAAGGCAATATAGGCCACCAGGCCCACAACCACAGCAGCCAGGATGGAGCAGTAGACAGGGATGAGGTTGTCGGCAGTGCCTCGGGTCACTACGGGCTGAGAGCTGCCCATCACTGTGGTCACCGCATCTGTCACTGTGCTGGCTATGATGTCTTGCTCTGGAGGTCCCTCGGGTTCCTCTGTGCTGGGGGCGGTGCTGTCTGAACCCTCCGAAGGCGTGGACCGGGTAATCCACCGGCCAGGGATCTCTGGGGGAAGGAGCTGCAGGAGTGAGGGCCCGCTCCCCACCCAGGCCCCTCCCCTGACCTACTGACTGGCTCCAGCCCTTCTTCCCCAGGGAGAGCAAGAGCCTGGGTCCCCTTCAGCTCTGTCCTTGACTTACTGTGTGACCCTGGACCAGACCCTTTGCCTCTCAACACCTCAAATCCCCATCTATAGCATGGGGATGCTAAGAGAGACAGTCTCTAAGCCCCCTTGCGTCTGAGGTACAGTTGGGACCCTAGGACTCTATTTTGCCTCCCCTGGTACCCGGAAGCCTGGCATGGAGGCAAACACACCCAGAAGAGAGAGTGGGTACCAGGAGGCCTCTAGCTGGCATCGCTCTGGGAAAATGTCATACTCTGCCTTGTCCCAGTTTGTCTCAACAGTCCCAGTCATCCTGGTCCTGAGGAAGGATGAGGGTACTCAGGTCTGGACAGAAAGACACCTTCCCGCAAACCACCTCCCCAAGAACTGGCACCCGGCCTCCCTTATGGTCTCTGATGCCCTAACTCTGGGCTTGGCCGGGGTAGAGGGTAACCAGCTGGCTGGCTTCCCTCCAGCTGGCCCTTAGCTAGTGGCTAGCCAGTTTCTGGTCTTGTGTGGCCCTCAAACCAAACCATGTGGTCTTGCCAGCCAGAGAAGATAGCATTGGGTAGTCCCCAGCCTCCCTGGGCGGAAGCCGACTGTTGGTGGGGCAAAGGCCTCCAAAGAAGATACTATCCACTGCCTGGGCGAGGGGGCGGCGGGGAGGACTGTGCCTTGCCACCCCCCTTGGCCCTCTCATGTCAGTGGGCACTGCCAGCCTCCCTGACAGGGAGCCTGGCACCTCCTGGCACCAGTGGGCGGGATTTTCCACTGTGCCACCCAGCCAGGGGCTGTCCCAGGGGCTGTGGCTCCAGACGGCCTGGGGGTACCCGTCTGGGCAAAGTTGCCTACCCCATCCGTTCTCACTTCCCACGCCTGGGGCAGGGACAGGCAGCAGACAGGACATGCCAATGGGGTGAAGGGGAGGCATTTCTTCCCTGGCTCCACCCCATTTGCCCACCCAAGTCGGAGTGGAAGCTGCCCCTGGTTTCTTAGGCCTTCTCGGCTCAAGACGAAGATGGTTCAAAAGCCCCCATTTTCAGCACCTTCTGAGGGGTAAGGCCCCCTGAGGTGAATCTGGAATCCATCTGGCTGGCACTAGGCAGGGGGCTGCCACCTGCTGCCCCATCTTCCCCCTCCCCCAGCTCAGCCCTGGTGGGCAGTGGTAGGGCGGGAAGTGGAGACACAGCCCTGTTGTTTGGCAGCCCAGACAGGGTGTCGGACTGGGGAGGGTCTTTTCTTGCCCTGCTAGGGGACTGGGCAAGCTGGTGGGGACTTCTGAGCCCTGAGGCTGAGAAACAACTGGCTAGGACCCCCCTCCACCCCAGCGGCCGAAGGTATGTTGGGGGGTGTTGGTAAGTCAGGCCATCACAGAGGTTCCAGAAATCTCAAAGGGGAAAGACTGGCAATGGGCATTAAAGGACAGACCAGGCTGAAGACAGGGCTGCGCAGGGCACTTTCTCCTCATCCCTCCAGTTCCCTTTGGGGCAGGGCTGAGCGGGGGGTGGGGACAGCAGGATGAGATCCAGATGGGGCCATGTCCACCAGCATTCCAACCCCCTAAGCCCTTGGCGAGTCCTGACAGCCATTTCCGGAATGGGAGCTGTCAGACTTGGGGGTGGAGAGAGGGACCAGTTACTCCTAAACCCAAATTTCACTGGGGTGAGAGGGGGAGGAAGAGACCCCAAGGCTGAGTGAGTCACCATGTTGACACCTGAAATGTATACACAAGAAAGTACAATGTACTGGAAGTGGGGGGGGGGCAACCAAACCACCATCCAGTTCCATTTCCTGAAGATTCCCTCCGCTCCAGCTGACATTTAACCCTTCAGAGGCTAGAGCAGAGAACAGAAGAGGAGCAGGGATAAACACAGCCGTCGGGGGTACCCTCTTCCTTCAGGATGGCTGGGGGACTAGGGTGGTGCCTGAGAGGAACCTGTGAACACGTCCAAAGGCGGGACCCTCCCCTCCCCAGCCACCACCTTTCTTTGCTCTAACCGCGCCCCTGACTAAGTCCCCCTGCTGGCTGGTCTAGACTTGCCCGTGAACAGTGCTGCCCGCCCGCCAGCTGCTGGATCTCCCTCCCAGCTCTGCCCTGTGCCTGACGCCACTTGCCTGTCTCCTGGCTGAGGGCGATCACCACCAGAACCACTCCGTTCTGGGGCCCATTCCCCCGACCCTTCCCAACCCCCATGCAGGAAGCTTCTCACACACACACACACACACACACACACACACACACACACACCTGGCCTCAGCCCAGTTTAACCACCCTCCCCAGCTTGAGCTCCCGGAACCAGGGATGGCGGGATGCAGAAGGCAGCCACACTCCCCACGGCAGGGAATCTGTCTCCTCCATCTGACTGGGGATGGACTGAAGGCAGAGGCTGTGCTGCCTCCCCCAGAATGGGGGACCTCCTGGGACCTAAATGCTGGGATGTCTACCTCATCAGACTGGGGCAAGGGCTATCTTTTTCCAACAAACTTGGGGCTCCCTGAAGGAGGTACTGGTTGCTTAGAGTGAAGGCACCCTGAGGGAAAGGTCCCCAAGGGAAGTAGCTAATGAGGTGCCCAGGCATGAGGGATGGACAGAAAATAAAGGCATTGTCCCAGGAACTAGGTGCACTCCTTGGGACCCGATGCCCGACTAAGGTGAGCACACCAGTTCCTACCCCCCACCCTGGGGCTGACAGCCCTCCATGTGTGCCCATCTCCTCCTTGGGCTCCTGAACCCTGGGTCTCCTGCTGCCCTTCTTCCTCTGCGCCCACCACCTCCTTAGCATTCCCTGAGTCCAACACCATCCTTGGCTGAAGGGTAACAACCACTGTAGACCCCGCCCCCAGACAACACCACTTAAAGTGGGCCAGTCACCTTCCCTAATCCACGACTGGGACACCGCTGAAAACTGGATGACCAATGAGGAAACTGAAGTCCAGAGACAAGAGTGACCTCCCCACCATCACTCAGCTAGTGACAGAGCAGATTCCATCCCAGGTGCCAGAGCCATAAACCACTGTGGACCCACACCATGCCTCCCAGCCAATGGGTCCCAACTCTTGAGAGTCCTCAAGGCCCTTTTCCCAGCCCAGAGAGCCTGCTCAAGGGTCAGACATGTCCTGCACTGTGCTGGGCCACAGTGGCCACCTCCAAGTTGCGTATCTGCCGCTCATCCAACCCCGGGAGGGCAGCCACCGGCGAATAAAGCCCTAGAAACTGAGTTGGAGTGGAGTAGCTGCGGCCTGGGAGGAGGCTGGAGGCATTCCCAACACGCAGCCCACGGAAGGACGCGGTGAAAGGAGGTCCCTTGGGCCTGGGCTTCCAAGGAGGGCGGCGGCCTCCCCCACCCGCCCCGGCCTGGCCCTCCCCGACCCCCAGGGGGCGCCCTCGGCCCGGCGCGCTCACCCTCGCACTCGGCGTCCGCCCAGCGCGTGCACTCGCGCAGCTGGCGCTCGGTGTCCTCGCACACGGTGCAGGGCAGGCACGGGTCCACGTGGTTGGCCTCGTCGGAATATGTGCCGTCAGGGCACTCCTCGCACACGGTGTTCTGCCGGTCCTGGCACGAGAACACGAGGCCCGAGCCCGCCTCACACACGCGGCATGCCTCACAGCGGCCCGTAGTCTCGTCCTGGTAGTAGCCGTAGGCACAGCGACACACGGCGTCGTCCGCCTCCACGCACGGCGCCGACATGCTCTGCAGCCCCACGCACTCGGTGCACGGCTTGCACGGCTCGGTGGCGCTCACCACGTCCGAGAAGGTCACGCCTGTGGGCAGATGGACGCGCGGGACAGCCAGGGGCCCGGAAGGTCGCCGCCCGCTGCCTGGGCACCAGGGATGCAGGGGCCGCTCCCCGAACCTTCGGGATCCACCCCCCTCCCCACATCTGTGAGATCTAAAGGCGGCCCAGGGGGAAGGAGGAGCAAGGGGGGGGGGGGTGAGGGGGGGGGTGGCCAGGAGCCCTGGGTGCGGGAGGCCTGGAGAGTGAGGCTTCGTGGGTAAACCCAGCTGGAGCCCGGTACATTTCTTGGCAAATACTCTTCGAGAGTTCCCAGCCCTGGACCCTTGTTCCCAGCGTGATTAAGGAATAATCTGAGCGTGGTTCCCACCCAGCCCTCCCCGGGGGCCGGAACTGGGCTGTCAACCCAACCCAGGCACAGGCGGGCCTTCACAAGGGAGCCTCCCGCCTCCGCTGCCCTTCTAGTCCTCTTTGCGCAGGTGGGGGCTCAGGTGTGGCCCGACCAGGGTTAGACCGCAGAATTTCCCACCCATGGCGCTACCCCACGCTGCTTAAGAGCTTGGCTCCAGACAACGAATCAGCAGGAGGGATTGGAGCTGAGAAAGCAAGAAGGACTTGCCTGTATAGTCCTCTGCCCTTCCCAGTGGCACAAAGAGGAGCTTTCCAAGCTCACCCTTGACTCATGCTCTCTTAATGGCTATGATGTCTGATAGAACAAAGGGAGGAACGCCAGGGGTCCTCTCCTCCAAGTGCAAGGAAGGGGAAGGCAAAGAGCCAAATCCTCTTCATCCCTACCTGCCCAGGTGCAGAACTCTGTGCCAGTCGGAATGCAGAAGGATGTACCCTTGCTCCAGGGGCAGAAAGAGCAGGATTTAGGAACCGGGAGCCAGGAAAGGAGGGTGTATTCAGTGTGTGGAAGTAGAAGTAAAGACTAGGATCCCACTAAAGGAAAATGAAAGCCTGCCCTGGGTTCTGATCTCAGACTTCTCTAAAGGAACCGAGACACCAGGAGCACGGAGCCCTTATCTTCAGGGTAGGAGTGGAGAAGCGGATGCAAAAGAAAAGCAGAGAGAAATGAAAAGGAAAGCCGCTGAGGGGGAAGAGAAGACAAGACAAGGACAGGCCTGGAAGGAGACCAGTTTTAAGCCAGTCTTGGCAGAGGACGAACCCCTGGGTCTCTCTTCCCAGGGATGGAGCTCACTAAAACCTGCCTCCGCCACTTATTAGCTGTGACTCTGGGTGTTTTCCTTCACCTCTTTTGAGTTTTTTCTTTCTCTGTAAAACAGAGAGTAGTATCTCCACTCACAGGGTTGGGGTGGGGAATAAATGAAATTCTACCATAAAGCACTATACACACCACAGGGATCCTGCAAAGGTTGGGCCCCCCGGAGTGGACAATGGCAAGTCTAATGAACTTGGGTCCCAGGGAGAGGGTCTGCAGAAAGGACTTCCAAATGCAGGATGTCCAGCTTATACAAACAGGAGGATTCTATCTGGTTGACATGTGGCAGGGGGTGGGTTTAGTCACACTGGAGGGGGAGAGAATTGGGGAGGGGGACTGCCCATGGGAAAGCACAGAAAATTAGTAGGAAACTCCTGGGAGACAGTTTTAGGGGGGGTGGGGGAAATGTGGTATTTTTTGGCAGAGAATGAAGGCAGGAGCTTAATGGGTTTCCTTGTGGAAACGTTTTGAGGATAGGGGGAAATGTCCGCTGGGGTCTCCAACGCCATAAAGTGAGCTTATAAAGGCAGCCTGTTAACACAGCTGGAGGGGGGAGGGGAACAGGGGGAACAAATGGGAGGGAGGACTCCCGCCACCACCTCCTCGCTGGTCTCCAGCTCCTGTCCCTCGTTCCCCGGAGATGCCCGAGCCTCCCTCTTTGGGGCTTCTCTACCCCACCTCTTGCTTTGACAGAAGGGAGTGGGTTCCCATCCTGGGAGACTTAGGGTCCAGGGCAGAGAGGACCTGGGCAGGAGTCTAGGAAATGAGAGAGGAGGTTTTGGTGTAGCCTACGGTTGGCCAGCCCTGTCCTGGGATGGAAACTCTGGGAGGTCAGGACAGGTGGAAAGGTGGCAAAGGCACGACAGAATGTCTAGTCTCTCCATCTAGGCCCAGGCCCTTCTCTGCCATGGGATGGACTTACAGGACCCACCACAAGCACAGAGAAAGGAAAACTGTGTGACTGGGAACACCAAGGAGTTGGGGTTGCCAGATAGACAAGGCTGTGTGTGTTTGTGGGGTGTGGTAGAGAGGAATCCAGATGTCAGACTAGGCAGATGAGTTTAGCATTCTTAGTTCCTAGGGTGGGACCTGGAGGTCCACACCTGGGTGGCTCAGTTGGTTAAATGTCTGACTCTTGATGTGGGCTGGGGTCATGATCTTGGGGTTGTGGGATCGAGCCCCATATGGGGCTCCACGCTCAGTGGGGAGTCTGCTTAGGATTCTCTTTCTCTCCCTCTACCCCTCCCCACCCCGCCGTGTTCTCTCTCTCTCTCTTTCAAATAAACAAATAAATCTATTTTTTAAATAAAAAAAGAGTTCCCAGTTCCTATACCCTTGCTCCTATCACGATTAAAGAAGAATCTGGTATGGTTCCCACTGGCCCAGGTGTGCAATGCGTGCCACCTAGAAGGCATGGTGTGACTAGGCAGGGAGAGGAGGTTTCTGGGCAGGAAAGGAGCACTGAGCCGGTGGCCTGAAGGCAGCAGCTGAGGCTGGGGGCATCCAGCAGGGACAGAGAGGCCTGGACCAAAAGCACACAGAATTCAGCCCCCAGACCTGCCATCCTTCTGAATCCTTTAGCAGCAGCCCCAGAAAATGCGGTTCTCTCCCCTTCCTGAGGAGATCCCAGGTAGGACGGGACACAGCAGCCCTCTCCCCTCTCCCGTCTAACACCACCCCACAGTGAGGACAGTCCCTGCTCCCGCTACCTCTAGAAAGCTCTGCTTCCTTGGTCAGAGCTGGGGGGACAGATAGCCACATGCTCCCAGGATCCCCCAAGGTCAGTTTCCAGGGCAGCCAGGACTTGATCCTCCTCCCCTCCCCCCAAACACACTGAGGGTAAGTGGCAGCCATTGATTTTACAGCGCAGATGGTATTTTTAGCTGGTCTCAGCCTCAACTACTCCTCCCACCTGGCCGCATTCCCCTACCAGGACTCTCCACCTGGGGGCTGGGAAGGGGCACCCCTGGGGATCCCTCCTTGTGAGGTCCTCCTCCTCCCTCCGCAGACTTCCTCAGCCATTCTCAGTTTCCCTTCTCGCCTCCTATACTGGGCTGGACCCATTCTGGTGCCCACACAGAGGTGGGGAGGAGACTCTGCCAGGAGGCAGAGCCCTTGTCAGGCTTCTAGTGGGCATGTGTCTGCCAGGCCTGGTGCCCTCCCTACCCCCCCCAGCCCCTCCCCCCACCCCACCCCCACCGTCCCGACCCCGTACTCACTATCCAGGCAGGGCTCACACACAGTCTGGTTGGCTCCGCAAGGCTGGGCCACCCCCTCACCCAGGTTGCAGGCTTTGCAGCACTCCCCACTGTGGGTGTACAGGCCGGTGAGACATGCCTCCTTGGCACCTCCAAGGGACACCTGGGCGGGGGGATAGATGGGAAGGTCAGACCCGGGAGAGAAGCAAGAGGGGGTGTCTTCCCAGAGATCAAACACCCCCTCCTAAAGTCTTCTATTGGAACCACCTGGGCCCGGATGAGCTCACCACGGAGGCATCAGGCACATCAAAGCTGGGGCCGGGGGAAGAGAGGCAGTCGGGGACAGGGTGCCCCTGCAGGCTGCGGGGGGTGTGAGGTCAGAGCCCCGACACTCACGTTCTACAGAGTTCATCTTGGGGTGATGGCAACTTCTGGAATCCTGAGGACACACCACATGGGGAAGGCAGCCTGGGACCCAGCAGTGGGCCATTGGCCAGCATGGGGCTCCCCACCAAGGGGGCCCCTGGCAGCTAAACTCTGGCCAAAATGCCTCTTCCCTGGAGGGACAGCTGCAGGGCTCTGTCTAAGCAGAGGGAAGCCTTGTTCTAGCAAAGGCTAGCAGGGCCCTCCTCTGTGTCCTTAATTCTACCGTTTCACATGTTAGTCAGTGAGTGGTGTCTGTACCCAAGAGCAGAAGACAGAAGGCTGGGGTCATGGGTTCGAATCCAGATGCTTCCCTGGTGTCCTGGCCTGTTCTGCTTTCCCTTTCTGAGTCTTCCCTTCTCACCCACAGAGACAGAGTCCACTTGGGGCCAATTGGCCAGAGTCTGGCACCAAGCAAGGAAAAAGGGGCGCCTGCTGGCTTCTCTCACCACCCAGCAGCCCAGTTCTACCAGAGTCTGATTTCCAGCCACCAGCCCTCTCCTCTCCCTGCCCCCATGCAGCCGGTGGGAACAGCGCTGGAACAGCGCTGGGAAAGGGGAGTCAGATTCCTGCCACCGAGGCATCTTTGCTCTTTGCTCATGGATGGAACGATTTAGCGCCAGATTCCCTTGGGGGGAGGGGGTGGAGAGTGCTGGCCGCTTGCTTTATGTTTCTAGTCCTTAAAAAAATTCTTCACGTCTAATAAAACTCCAAAGCCTGTTTCCCTGGCCTCAGACCATGCAGCTCCCATTTGGTGCCAGGAGGAAGCATGGGCTCTGGGGTCATGGGACTAGAGCAGAGTGTTAAAGGTCCTTTTGGACATTCCTTGCTTCCATGTTGGCAAGCTCATAGCCAAAAATACTCTTTTTTCCCTCCAGTCCTTTAAAACATTCTGAGGTCTAACCAGGGTTCAGTAAAAGGAGGGGGCTGGACAGGTGGGATCTGTGTAGGAGGCAGCTGGTGGTCTCAGGAGACCAGCAGGGAGGGTGAGGGCAGCACAGGATGGGGGTCCTGGGGTATTTGCCACCGTCTTCTCCCAGGTGGTAGGAACACGGGTCTGGGAACATCTGCAGACCAGAAACCAGGAGGGGTGGGGGCGGGGGTGTCCCAGATGTAGGCTTTCCCCCAGGAGGGACAGAGAGACTCGGGAAGGGTCTGCTTGGATTTCTTTTCATCCTTGAAGGCTCATACTTAAATGTCACTTCAAGGAAGTGATCTTGTAGTCCCACACCTCCCACAGGAGGCAGAGCAGCCCTGTGACATGTTTTCCCAGTTTACTGTGAGGCACATGCTGCAATGTCCCCCACTGGACGGTCAGCCCCTGGGCGGGGCAGGACCGCAGTTGCCCCAGCACCTGGTACCCAACCTGAATATTTACTGGATTTCAGAATGTGCAAATACAATAACGACCTCAATTACCTAGAACTCCTGGCCGGGAAATGTAGGATGGGCGTGACTTTCAGGATAGCTGAATTTCCCAAGAATTGAGGATTTGCTGCTTTGATCACCTAATGTTTTTCATGTTATCCATGATGCTGCACCCTTCTCATTCCGGAATATATGTTCACGGTTTCCGCATGACTCAGGGGGGACTCAGTGATGATTCTGGGCGATAGTGCCGTGAAGGCCTCATGCTCTTTACCCCAAATCACCACCGCACTTTTGTCTCAGCCTTTTTTTTTCTTTCTTTTCTTTCTTTCTTTTTTTTTTTTTTTTTTTTTAGTGTTTCTCTCTCCCTTCCTTCCTGTCAAGATATCAGTTGTCAGTTTTTGCCGACACCAGAGTGTGACCTGAGCAGCCCCTCCCCTACCATTCTAACTCATTAGGTCAAACTGGATGTAGAAATCGTGTTAACTAGCCTGGGCAGGAAGGTGTTCATCGGGAGTGTAGGTGGGATCTGAGCCGGCACAGGGTGGGAGGGGAAGGGGGTATTCTCGGAGTAAAAGGTGTGAGCTGTTCTGCCTTCCTCCTTGGTGGTCCCCTGTGGCTCTGACTCATGGATCAGAGCTGGGTGACCTGGGACACGCTGAAATCTCTCTGTGCCTCAGTTTCTCTATCTTTAGATAATGGTGACAGTACCTGCCTCTTCAGATGCTGTAGACACCAAATGAAGGTGTTCACACACTTCAGGAGCCCTCTGTTTTCTTTCCCAAGGTCTTTCTTGCCTCGTTTGTGGCTGCTGGCTGGGTTCCCATTGGTTGAGCTCAGCAGAGAGCTGAGCAGTGGAGAGCTGAGGGGGTCTGTCCGTGGCACTCCAGCGGCCTCTGCCTGCCCCTCTCCTTTGATGCCTGCTCTCCCGGCGACAGCCCTCCATCCTCGCTCTTCTCCCAAGTCCTCGATTTGGACTCCAGGCCCCATAATTAGTCACCATGTGTTTCCTGTGCTTGTTCTATGTGTCCTATTTCAAAACACCCCAGACCTGCTACCTAACAGTCTGTGACTTTGGGGCAGTTCCCAGTCTCTCTAAGCCTGTATTCTCCCATACAAAACGTTGGTCGGTAATATTTACTGCTCAGGGTTGTCATGAAATTTACATGAAAAAATTTATGCAAGTCTGTCCAGTGTACAGGAGGAGTTCCATAAATGTTAGCTATCAGATAAGTAAGTGTCTTGTTGTGGGCTGGGCTGCTGAGCCTGGCCGGGAGGCAGAGGAAGCGGGGAGCTGTAGTCAGGCCCAAAGAGAGGAAACTGCCTAAGAGGAGGGGCAGGATAGACATGAAGAAAGACCCACCAGGAAGAGTCTGAAGAGGGCAGGGGGACCAAAGGAGAATGGGAATTGCTCTCCTCAGTTAATTGATTAATAACCATTTATTAGTTAACAACTATGTGCTCAACATTGAGCTAAGTGTTTCCAATGAGACATGGTCCCCGACTCCCCACCCCTGCCCAGGGAAATCACAGTCCCATGAGGGAGAGGAGAGATCACTCCATACAGCTACTCCAGAAGCCAAGATGCTGAGAGAGAAGGACTTGAGAGACTGCCTTCACCTCCTGTCTGACAGCTGGGGAAACTGAGGCTGACGGGGGCAATTCTGCTAAGTGGCTTCATGCCACGCCCTCTACCTGGCTGGGAAGCAAGGAGGGATGACACGGATTTAGGCTTATTGCTCCAAAGCGATCAGCTGACCCCTGTGCCTGAAATCTACATTTATTACATTTACTCATTTCCAATTTGATGGAATGATTTCATCCCATTTTTGAGAATATTTGCAATCCTCTTGCCAGTTCAAGGCTTCCAAAAAACGAAGGTGGAATCACCCTTAGAATTGTTGACTTTTAAAAACCTTAAATTTTTTTTCAAATTGGACAAAATAGAAAACACACCAAAATGGTTGAAAGAATTTGAAACTCTATGAATGCTTCCGTGTGACGAGCCCTAACCATTCACAACAGTTTCAGCAAAGGGGTTCCTTAGGTGAATGGAGCCATTAGCCACCACCATGGGGAAGGAGAGTGTTCAAATATGTGGAGGGTCTTTTGAGGTCAATGCAAACGCGGGGAGGCGCTGGCACATGCGCTTTATTCCCTTAGATAGCAGTTGAATTTGGGGTAAGAGACAAGCTAATTAACTGAGGATGAGGCTGTCTGTCGGAAGAGTTTGAGAGGGGCCTGGGGACTATGGGTGGGGGGAAGGGGCGCCAAATGAGTGGCGCCAAGGACATGAGACACAGATCTAATATTTAGGGCTAGTGATGGTTAAGGTCCTCCTGTCCCGTGATCTAGAAGGCTGGGGCGGGGAGGGCGGTGGGGGATGGGGGTGGGAGGGAGACCTTGTCCACGGAGGACAGAATAAACCCCAAGATGATCATTCTGTGTTCCAAGGGCGCCACCACGCACGGACGCGGGAAGCCTGCTTTCATGCCCCGGTAGTCTGAGAGGTTCAACTCCCTCAACTGTAAAATAGGAATAACTAGATTTACTCTGCAGGGATCTTACACGGATTAAATGACAAGAGACATTACCCAGGGCAGTGCGTGGCACATAGTAGGCGCTCAGCCAATTTTATTATTACCACCTCCCTGCCCCGCACCCCCCCCCCCCGGGAAGAATCTAGGCGCGTGAATGGGCCTGGGCTGGTACGGGGGGGGGGGAAGACCCCAATTTCCATCCCGGAGCCGCACCCCCCCACTCCCCGCGCCTGGCCGCTCCTGTCCGCCCATTTGCTGCCCTCGTTGCATCCCTATTAGGCGCATTAGCCAGCCGGGCGGCTCCGGTTACAGACGTCTGAATGACAAAGTGCCTCCATTACCGGCGCGGCCCGCCAGCCGAGCCGCCGGGACGCACTCCGGTTTCAGCACTCCATCGCCGCGGCGCAGGAAGAAACTCGGACCGCCGCGGTGCGCACAGCCAGCCCGCAGACAGCAGCCCGGCGAGGCGCAGGCAAGCGCCGCGGGGGCTGCGGGGAGCCCGCTCTCTGTGGGGTCCACCTTCCCGAGCCCCCAGGCCCTCCGCGCCCAGCTCCCCTCTTCCCTCGCCTCTTCTCTATTGGTGGGGGCACTCTTCCCGGCAGCCGGCCGCAGCCCACGCCCTCGCCGCTCCGGGGGCCGAACTGCTGGCCGCCCCAGTCCCACCTCCCCAGTCAAGAAGCATCTCTAACCCGTTGCGTTAGTCAGCAAACCGGCCCGCAGTCCCTCCCAAATCTCCAGAGAAGCCACAGGTACTGACAGCTCCAGGGAGCTGAGCTTCGGGGATGGGGCCAGCGTCCAGAGAGGGTCTCTGCCCACCCCAGCCCCCACGGTTCCACCGCCAGCCGAGAGGCCGGGTGAAAGGCGCCGGGTGCCCCCCTACGGGGAATGGGCTGCATGGGGGAGTATGGGGAGTGCCGCGCTGGGAACAGGCACGGCACAGCCTGGCTAGCACTCTGGTTTAACTTGCTTTGAGATCTTGGCCAAGTCGTTTAAACTTTCAGAGCCTCAGTCTTCCTCCCTGCAAAATGGGGGTTAGGGGTGCAACGCTCAGGAAAAAAATGAAGACAGCAGGGAGAGTGAGGACTCCTATTGCCAAACTCTGTGGCACTCCGTTCCTGGGCCCACACAGGTCACACCTCCTGACTATCTTGGGACTACGGGATGGACTTAGATGCTTAAGAGGATCCGCAGTCCCCTGCGGAGGCGGAATCCGCGGCGTCTGAGCGCCTCCGTTAGGTTCCGTGCCCAGCGTCTTCCACCAAAAGCTGGGGGAGGGGAGGGTTGGGGCGCGTGCGGAATCCCGACCCGCCTGGGCGCTGGACCCGTGAGAACTGCGGGCGCCGAGCTCGGGCGGCTTAACTTAATGGGGGGTCCGAGTGGGGGCGCGGCGCGCAGCCCCAGGCTCGCCCGCAGCTGCAGATGGCACAGCCCTCGCCTCTCAGCGCCCCCTGCGGGCCGCCTCGGCAGCCGCGACCCCCGGCTGCGCGCCGCCGGACCTTCCCCGCCTCTCGAGTCCCGGCGCTCTGCACCCTGAGACTTGGCTGCGGCCAGACCGGGTGGCACAATGCCCGCTCCATCCCTTCCGGTCCCCCGCGCGGCTTCAAACCTCCAGAATGAGCGCGTCGGCGGACCCCGTCGGGCGCAGGAGAAGCAAGGAGAGGGTTCGTCCCGGCGAAGTGGGCGCTCCCTTCCCAGCCTCGGATCCCCAGCCGCAGTTCCCAGACTGGGCGAGGCCGCAAGAAAGAGCGCGCGACAGGCGCGGGAAACGTCCGTCCCTCTGCTCTGCCTGCTCGTCCCACTGTCCCTTGGCGGGCAGGCGTGGCCCCGGCCACTTTGGGGTCTGCTCTCCCTTCTCTGCCCTCTTGCATTTTACTGGCATCTCTCTCCCTCGCTGTCGTCCTTTTTCTCCTCTCCCTAACCCATTTCTCTCTCTTCGGGCGACCCCCGCCCCCCCGAAGCTCACCCTCCCACACCCCTCCCCCCCCCCCATTGTCTGGCTGGCCCTCATTGTCCGATGCCCGGTCCCCTCTGCCTCCAGGCCCTCCGACCTCCCCCATTGTTCTATCTCCTCGTCTCTGGTTCCCCGCCCCTGCTCCTCTCGCCCCTCAGATCTCTAATCCCGGTCCCATTCCTCTTCCTTTAGCCTGGGTTCCGTCCCACGACCCTCCAGAGATCAAGATGCTCAGGAAGAAAGTCGCCTCGAGGTCTCAGCATCCAAACGCCCTCTTCAGAACCCAGACATCTGAGAGACCCCTCTCAGCTCCTCCACACGCACCCTCCGCCGTACCTGAAGACGCGCATCCGTGCGCCCCTCTCTCCCGCATCTCCACCCTTGGCCTCAGGGTCGCCCCTGCGCTCTGAGAACCCTAGACGCTTCTCCGTGGATCCTGGCTGCGGACTCCTCTCCCGCCTTCCATCCCCAGCATCTGGGATCCCAAAGCTCCCTTCTGTTTTCCCTAGGGAAACCTGAACCCACTGGGGTTCCAGTCCTGGGAGAGGGCGCGGGTTGCCCTCCAGCTAACACTCACCCCCAGGAGCAGCAGCAGCAGCAGCAGCAGCAGGCGCGGCCCGTCCATGGCGCTGCCGGAGGCACCTGCCCCCATCGCCCGCCTCCCGCGGCAGCGCTCGGCTTCCAGTTGAGTCCGGTCCGCGGACGGATAGGGCTGCGCTGCGCTGCGCTCCAGCGCCCGCCCCCCAGAGCTGGCTGAGGCTCCTCTCACTCTGGCTGCGGGCGGGAGGGGCTGCGAGAAGCCAGTGCGGCGGCCCCGCCTCCTCCCCGCCCAGCCCGCCCACCCCCGGAACCGCGCCCGCCCGCCGGGTTGCTTCGGGGAGGGGACAGGAGGGGAGGGGAGGGGAGGGGAGGACAGAGGAGGGGAAGGGAGAAGGACTTGCGCGGAGATGCGCGCCCGCGCGCCCCGCCGCCGCTTTTCCGCGCCGGGCCCTCCGAGCCTCTCGAGACTCCGCCCCGGTACCCAGTGCCGGATCCGCGATCGTGCGCGTTGCTCCCGGATGCTGTGGGCTCGGGGACCAGGGCATCCCCTCTGCGGCTCCTGTTCCTCTCCGCTGCAGACCCCCCACAGCGTTCCCTGTCTTACCCATCTTCTTCTGCCTCCAGCTTCAGCTTCTTCCCGGGGGTCCTGCTTCCTACCCAGCCACTGTCAGCAAGAATGCCCCCTGCCCGCCCCGCCCTTCATCTCTTGGTCCCTTCCCAGGGCAAAGTCCTAGGAGAAGGGGAGGGGAGAAGTAGCAGGTGGCCTGACCCTGAAAGTGAGCAGAAGGGACATTTAGGTGGGATGTTATCTGAATTCTCAAAAGATGGGTTTGAAGGGGTAACAGGTGTGCACACAGCCATAGGAGTACACCCGCTCTCAAACTCACATATATATGTGCTTACCCACTACGTGTGTTCACACCTCCCTCATGCATTCATGTAAACCTGTGCATTCTACACATGCATGTGCACCCACACACTCATGCACATTTGCACACTCATTACACATGTGGTTATAACATTCAAACACACACTCACCTATACATTCATACATGCAAGTATACGTGTGCAGTCATCTCCACACAAGCCCTCACATGCACAGTCTCTCACAAGTGCACGCATTCACGAACACACACCCATGCACAAACATACACTTACAGCCCCAACAATATAGTCTTCACTAGACTGTATTTCCATTGGCTTATGAGCTCCCTGCAGACAGGGACTATGGTTTCTTATCTGAATGCCTGGTATACGGCAGATGTTCAATGAAGGCCTGTAGAAGGGAATAAAAGGAAACGTGGTTGGATAGACTCATAACCATGTACCATGTACTATCCAAGCATCCCTGGGACCATACTCACCATGCTCTAGAAACCACAGCATGTCCCAATCACGGGTCCCTGGCAACCTAGGGAGAGTACTACCAGTGTTTCCGTGGGAAGCACCCCTACCTCAGTACTTACTCCCTGTCCTGATCCCCTGGCAAGGAGGCCAAGAAACAGAGAGCTTATAAGGAACAAGTCTACAAAGCCTATCCCCACACCCTGATCTTAGCCATGTGCGGACCTCAGTTTTGAGTTAGGAAAAAATTGTACTGCCCTCCCACGTTACAGGAAGAGGCGGAAGATGAAGTGCACTTGTGAAGCGAGCACCTAAGCGGTTGGTAGGTGATTCCCTAGATCGGCTGAAGCTCATTTATTCAATCATTGGGTGGGTGGGGGGCGGGAATCTGCCCTATGAATGCCTTTCCTGTGTATCCAACAAAGTCCAGGGGACAGCCTCAGAAAAAACAGGTAGACATCACTGTGTCCTTGAGCATGAGCGTGGACGATCCACCGCTTCCAAGGCCAGGCAGCTAGCCCTTCTTCAGGAATCCCTGAGGAGTCCCTCTCCCAGACAGGGACCACCTCTAAACTGTCTCCTCCTCCAGCAGCTTTTATAGCTTGGTCTTTCCTCTCCATCAAGTTCATGGACGGCAGGAAGGGCCAATGTTAGTACTAACAGCGGCATCAAGCTGCTTACTACCAAGGGTATTGACAGTGTGGCATTAATTTAAATACTCCTGTTATTAATTTATGATCCCGGTTACTATTATTGCCAGGGTTATCCATCTCAACACGATTTAATATGACCCACACTACCATGGCTGGGCCTAGGTTATTAATAATTTCCATGGTTTTGATCATTTAAGCCCTACTCGAACAATTACAAACAGCAATTGTTACTATTATTAGCAATATTTCTATGATTAAGCCTGAGCGCAAGACCACGATGGAATGCTGAGAGCTGGTGGGGAGAGCGGCTGCAGAGTGCTGGGGGAGAGAGAGAGCACCAAACTGAGAGTCGGATAGGCCTGGCTGTAAACGCCTACATGCTTTACCCCCCACCACACATACACACATCACTCACTCCCCCCGTGTCTTAGGTGGGTTATGTCATCGCTCTCAGACTCAGTGTCTTCATCCACCAAGTGGGAATGCCTTTAGAAAGATCTTGGGGTGCCTGGGTGGCTCAGTGGGTTAAGCCTCTGCCTTCAGCTCAGGTCATGGTCTCAGGGTCCTGGGATCAAGCCCCGTGTCGGGCTCTCTGCTCAGCGGGGAGCCTGCTTTCCCCTCTCTCTCTGCTTGCCTCTCTGCCTACTTGTGATCTCTGTCTGTCAAATAAATAAAATCTTTAAAAAGAAAGAAAGAAAGAAAGAAAGAAAGA
Organism: Mustela nivalis; assembly: GCF_964662115.1. NCBI lineage: Eukaryota > Metazoa > Chordata > Mammalia > Carnivora > Mustelidae > Mustela > Mustela nivalis. Next base: position 37,976,214 of record NC_139036.1, read on the forward strand.
AAGAAAGAAAGAAAGAAAGAAAATCTTGAATGAGCACAGGGAAGAACAAATGAGGCAACATAGTGTTCATCACCAGGAGAGACTTGAGCTCTTTGCACTCCTTTGGCACGTATTTATTGAGCACCTACTGTATGCCCCACACTGTTGGAGGCACTGGGGATCCAGCAGTGAATAGTCCTCATGGGCTGTCCCAGGGGCTGGTTATTTGATGTGAAGCATGATTTTATAATGTGGCATCTTGGCCTGACTATGCCGTGGATAGCATGGCTGTGATCAGGATGTTCCTCTGCGGGGACCATCATCGTCACCATGGCTGTCACCATCACGGCCACCTGTACCAACATGGTCACCATGACACCAGCATCACTGCCATCACTATCACACCCACAGTCCTCCCCATCACTATTGTGACCACACAATTAATTGTCACCACCATCACCGTCATCGCCATGACTGCAGGGCCACGGCCACCAATGCCATCACCTGGTATCCTGCATCTGCACCACCACCCAGCAGAGATTCCTCTGCCTGATCAGTGCAGGCTCCCTGGGTCTGTCCCTTTGCCTTGGAACAATATCGGAGGCCCTACGGAGCCGCTGGTGGCCTCAGTCTATCTCCCTAATGGTTGTGACTCCTGACCCCACACACGAGCGTCTTTCCAAAATTTCTCCCTCAACCCAGCCCTCTGTTCCCAGCCCTCAGCACATAGAGCCAGCGCTATGGGATGGGGCGTGGGGAGTGGGCTCTTAGGAGCTGACCAGCAAGTGACATCAGACAGGCAGAGCTGGGGGACAGCTCTCATTGGAGAGTCCCCCAAGATCACTTCCTATAATAGCTGCACATACAGAGGGCCCGGCCCCCACCACACACACTCTGAGTCTTCCTGGACTCAACCGTGAGCCTAAGGGGAGAGAGTGGAGAATGTCAATGCCATCGACATAGGGCTGGGAGTGGCAGTGCTGGTCCAAATTCATCTTCAGACATCAGAATGGGAGGGCTTTGGCCCTCCTCCATCACCCTGCCTCCCCCATCACCCTGCCCCCTTGGGAAGGCAAGCTCCTAAACCATGATCCCTGTCCTCCAGTCCTTTGGGGACCCCTCACCCCAGGCCCCCTGCAGGATGTCACTCACAGCTCCCTGTACACATCCCCAGCAATCACCGGGGAACCAGCCTGCCTCCCAAAACCAGATCATGAGAACTCACGTCTATGGAGACATCCTATGGGTGGGGAGCGCTGCACATTATCTCCTTTAATTCCCACTGTCTTCCCATGAAGGAGATGCTGGCATTGCCATTTTACAGATAAGCGATTGAGGCTTGAAGCGGATAAGCCACTCGCCCCAGGTCCCCCTGAAAGGAAGCAGTGGTACCATAAATGGCCAGTGTGAGACACCAGGCCCTCCATGCCCCACTGCTAACCCTCAGGTCCTGGTCCCTCTGTCTGTCCCTCCATCCCGGCCCCTCCCGTCCGCACCCAGAGTTGGGGAGCTGGAACCTGCCTGTCAAAGCAGCTGTATACCCTGGCCCTCCATGCTACCTACCACTCACGCTCCCAACCCCGACACGCATTCACAGAACCTGGGCTTGCAGGGGGGCCCCTGGTAGGATGGGTGGAGACAAGCCAAGGGATGATCTTTGTCTTTTGATCCGAGACATGATTTCAAGCTCACTCAGTGAGTGCTCCCTTTTCCTGCTTTGGGGGAATCATCTCTCCTATCCCTCAGTTCCAAAGACCAACCAGAGAAGGGGTGAAGGGAGGTGGGCAAGAGGATGACAATTTCCGAGGGGGAGGGGAGCGAGGGGGAGGTGGCTGGGCCTCCCCCAGCTGCATCCCATCTGCCCTGGGCAGGCGGCCAGGCAAGGTAAGTGAAACCCGCTGCCCCCCATTAGGAGCTGGCTCAGTGGCTTTGAAGCGTGATGCAGTGATTACCTCTGGGCCGCCTCCTGGGCTGCCATGGGGTCCTGACCAATGAGGGGGGCAGGGTGGGGCCCTGGGCCAGGTCTGGGTTGGTGCCGTTTGGCCGCGGGGGCTGTATTCGTAGTGCAAGGGGCAGGAGAAATTAGCCAATTTTGGAGTCCAGTTAGATTAACTCGAGCATCCAAGTGGGCTGGGCCGTAGTGCCCTCCCTCGCCGCCTGCACCAGCCTCGGAAACCAGAGGGCGGCCTTCCCTTCCTGCCTCCGCTGCGCTATCCTGCAAGGAACCCCACCTGACCCACATTCTTCAGCGGCTCCCACCCCCAGGCCCTTGCACGGGTTCCTTGAGAGTTGTCTCCTCTCTTCCTTTGACATACTTTCTCCCTTTGAATCGGTCAAGGCTTCCATCTTCCCATCTGCCCTGTTCCACACCCATATCTCTCGTCAAGGGATCACAAGATCTGATCAGACATAGGTGGTGGGGACTTCATGGCCCCAGACTTTGTGTCTTGGAGAAGAGGAAGCCCAGAGAGGGCAAAGCTATCCCTGAGTGCTTGAGTGGGAGTGTTCCTGGCCTTGTAGTAAGGGCACAGGGGGAGATTCTGGGTACCCTGTGGTCTTTCTTGCTAACTCTAGGGCCCAAGCCTCCCTGACCTTTTGTTCCAGCCTCCGCCCTAGTCTCCCACCCCCCTGGGAGTGGCTCCTGACTCTCAACTTTGCTCCTTGCCAGTCCTTTAGGGTCACAGAGCTTCCCTGCAGTTCTAAAGGATTCAGTCACATTTCTCACTTTTTATTCTGCTTCCAAAGACAGTCAAGATATTCCGAAGGAATACTGAGGAGGCTTACCCCAGGGCTGGAGCAGGGTGAAGCCAGCAGGCGGGAAGGTAAGAAGACAGAGCATCAGATGACTTAGATACCAATCTACCATTTATTTGCCGTGTGCCCTGGGGCCAGTCCTCTCCCACCTCCCTACCCCTCCCCTTGGCCTCAGTCTCCTCATCTGTAAAATGGGTGTGAGATACTAATCTCCCAGAACTACTGCAAGGAGTCAAAGGAGTATTGAGTGAGTGTGCTCCGAAAGTCAAGGGAGTTTGAGAGATGTCAATTACTCTTTGATGCTGCTGCTGATGGTGGCTTCTGGCCTGCAGGCTGGAGACCGGATGAGGGGTGAGATGACATTTCAGCACTGGAGACCCAGGCTCCGGGGCCTTCCTGCTGCAGATAAGAGCCAGAGCCGTGTCAGGCCCTGGGCTCTGCAAAATTCCCACGGGAATCACTGGGGGAGGAGATATCCCAGGCTCAAGCTTATCTTCTCTCTGGCGCGTCTGGGAAGTGGGGTCAAGTGCAATTGTCTGGGTTGGCTTCCAGCAGGGGAGGGTAAAGGGCATGGGTGCACAGTCTGGTAAGTCTCCCAGTCAAGGGAAGACCCCCCAAGAGGGCCCAGGAAGGGGGAGGAGCCAAAGGAGGAGCATCCCTTCCCCATCTGTCCCAACCTCTCAAGGTTGTGGGGACCCCGGAGACAGGGCTGGGCTTTTAAGAACAGAGGACCCAGGTTTCCAACTGCCCCTACATCCGCTCTCTCAGTTCCATCCACCCCACTGGTCATGAGTGCCCCCTCTGAGGAAAGAGAAGAGAGAGCCCTCCCCTGGGGGATGGGGGGCAACTCCAGGAGACAGGAGACAGATCCCTGGTCCTGGAATTCCCCCTACCCCGAGGAGGGAGACAAAGTCACTAGGCTGCGATCTGCTGTCCCATGGGAGTGCAGAGGTGGGTCTGGAACATAGAGAGGAACGTCAATGCCACTTTCCTCCCCTCTGCTGTGCTGGGGGAGGGGAGGGGTGGGGAGGGCAACACAAGGCCTTAGGGATCTCCCAGTCTAAGGGATTCCCCAGTCAAACAGTGTTTCACACCTGGAGCAGGAGCGTAAGAGTGTTCCTAGTTATACACTCGAGGCCAGGACTCCGATCTCAGAAGGGGAAGCCACCCCCAGGAGCTGTCTGCAATTGGGGAAACTGAGGCCCAGAGAAGTGCACAACATATTCTAAGTCACGCTGTGGGTCCATTGCAAACAAAGGGGATTACAGACCACTTTGGGCCATTTCAACACATGGAGCTAAAGGAGGCCGGAGGTCAGCGTTCCCCCCTCAGCTTGCCCCTACTCCTTGTGTGATCGGGGACCACTCACAGCACCTCTCCAGGCCGGTTTCCCCCAACTGTGAGGAGAGGGACGTGGTCCTTCCCCAACCGCTCCTGTTCCTACTCCCTGGGGAGTCTGAGGCCAGGTTCTTGTCCAGCCCCAGCCTGGTCCAGCCCCCAGGGTGCCCTGGGGAGGGGAGGCAGGTGCGGGCGGGGCCATCTCCTGGAGGAGCCCATGGGTGGAGGAAAGTGCTGAGTCGGCACTCAGAGCCCCAGCCACCTCCGCTCCTGTTCCATTATTCATCCCTGTAAGAGGCTCTCCCTCCTCCTCTCTGACCCAGGCCCAGTCTCCAGAAACGCCTTCGCCCACCCCCCCCCAACATCCCCCCTCAGCTGGAAACTCTTAAGCAAAAAGGTCGTCAAGATGATTAAATGCAAACAGATTTTCAGCTCTTTTTCCACTTTAATTAAAAATGGTCTCTCAGTTCAGAGGAAGCTGGAGACAGAAGAGCAGCTCCCCGAAGACCCCCAGGCTGAAAAAGTGAGGGAAAACCACTCAGAGATGTCTGAAGGTTGGCCTGCGGTGGCCCGGGGTCAGTCCCCACCTCCACCCTCCACCGCAGCTGCCATGTGCCCACAGGCCCCGCCCACAGAGGGCAGCAGGGGCCTGGAGTCCTCTTGTCACAGCGACAGTGCAGGGACGAGGGCTGAGCAAACAGGTCTGCTCCCTAGACAGGGTGGGGATGGGGTGGAAAGCGGAAGGGGTTCCGTTTCCACAAATCCTCATTGTTGGGGAGCCCCCAGTTTCTGGCAGGAACAGGTCACCGCCCTCAAGAAGGAGTGGGGTCTGACACAGAGAATGCAGGATAGAACATGAACAATGGATAAGTAACTTCCAAACAACCTAGAAGCAAACCCAGCAGTGACCCGCAGATCAAAAAGAACAATGGTGTGTATGTGTCTGTGGGAGCTCAGCGGGGGCATCCTCGGCAGGCTTCCTGGAGGAGGACCTCAGATCCAAAGGTAGAGAGGCACATGGGGCTGGAAGGGCAGTGTGCTTATAGTGGGGAGGCTAGAGGAAGTGGAGCAAGACCAGGACACAGAGCATTTTCCTACGAAGATGGGGAGATGGAACTTAGGGAAAAGCCAGCAGAAGAAGAACTCTACCCTTCTCTCTCTCTCCTCCCCCCTCCTTTCAGGGATCAGGAGCAGGAGAAAAGGGGAGGAGTGGCAGGGGAAGGGATTTGGTGGAGACACCTGAGAACATCCGCAGGGGAGGAGGGATGGAGGGCGGGCCGGGGGAGCTGGCACAGGCTGCAGGAACAACAGGAGCCCACAGCCCTTGGTCACCGATCCCATTTCCGGTCTGGCCCCGGCCCTTGGCAAGCCCCAGAGCAGAGCCTCCCTCCTGAGAGTGCCAGAGAAGATGGTTGCGTTTGAAGTTCCTCCCGGTGTTCCAGACCGCCTCTGCGCTCCAGAGAGCAGGCTGCAGAGGCAGTGGTAGCCTGCCTGGCCCGGAGAGAAAGGCCTCCCACCACTTCCTGTACCTGTGCTGGGTACAGCTGGGTGGTCCCACCTGCCTTCCGCTCAGGGGACAGCAGTTGGTCCTTATCCCGGGAAGAAAGGTGATCCCTTCCTAGTGAACCACCCCAGTGTCTGGGGGCAGTCCAGAACCCACCGCACTCCCCAGCTCCAGCGAAGGGAAGGGGCGTGCACAGCTGGGCCCTTCACAGTCCCCTCCCCTTGTCTTTCCACCAGCCCCCTGCCGGCACTGAGGATTGCACCTGACAAAAGTTAGGGAACCACCAACTCAGCAAAGGCTCCCAGGGGAGGTCCCGTATGTGCTCTGCCTTGTCCAAGGAAAGGACCTTCCCTTGGGAGAGGGGTGTAGGAGCGAGACAAGAAGCAGACAGTGTTGTGTAAGGGATGGGGCCAGTTGGAGCTGGCCATGCAAGGTGGGGGCACTCAGAAGCTCCCTTTCCATTGTTGGTGACAGATCACTTCCTCCTTGAAATGTCCATCCTGCTCCCAGGATGGCGGTCCTCAGGATCCAAGTCTAAACCTCCCGAGTCTCCAAAAATCTCTTCCTGATCCACGCTTTCTCTTCTTCCAAACCAGGTGGCCAGAGAATGGCTGACTTTGGGTCCATCAACCCTCGTGCACTGGCTCCTCTGTCCCGACTGCTTTGGTAGAACGGGCACCCATGCCCTTGAGTGCAGCCTTCCCCACTCTCCTAGGGTCCCTGGGCTGCCTCAGCCGGGCTCCTGTTCCTCCAGGAAGGACATGTGGCCGGGAGAGGAGGGGACGCTGGCCTGATGCCAGATGGATGGGCGACAAGACACCTGTATCCTCGACAGCCTGGGTCCCCCACTTCTCAGAAGCCGCCATTCACCGCAAGTAGTCCCGCAGCCTCTGGCCTTCTCTCCTTCGTTCTACTTTTAGAAAAACCAGGGACTCCGCGGCAGGGAGTAGCCTATTTAGACAGAGTCCAAATGGAGCAGCATGGGGAGGGGGAGCAGACGGGGCGGGAAGCGTGTCTCTGTTGGCGGGCACCGCTTTGCCCGGAACTCGCTTTTCCTCCCCAGTGTTAATTATCAAAATTAACCGAACACTATAAATAACCCAACTCGGAGACTTGAAGAGCCTCACTTCTAATTAATTCATTTCCAATCAAGACACTTCCATGCCCCCCTACCCTGGAATCTGAGGGATGGGAAGCTCAGTGTGTAGCTTTTCAAATAATGAATCCAGCCGTCCCATCGCTCCTAAGACGCAAAAGCTCACAGAGAAAAGCGAGGAGGAAAAACACTCTGCTTTCTTGGAAGGGGGTAGCCTATAAATAACCCCATATTGGTGCATTTGATGGACGACATGCGCGTCTAGATTGGCTTTTGTTGGGATGAGGAGACACAGGGGTGGGGGTGGGGTGGTGGAGACTTCCATCTGCTGCCTCCTTTACTGGGCAATAAATTTAAAGCAAGACTGTGAGCACCGTCCAAGGCCTCCGTGTTGGCTAGAGCTGGGGAGACTGATCGATAGAGGAGGAGGAGGGATGGGGAAGGGGGGGTGGAGAGAGAGAGAGACAGAGAGAGAAAATGCAAGCCTAGGGTAAGTGCAGGGAGGAAGAGAAATGGAGAAGGGGAGAAGGTAAATAGGAGGATAAAAGGAAGGGGGAGGAAAGATAAGAAGCGGGAAGGGCAGGAAGGGAAGACTGTCAGGGAGAAGCCGCAGAGAGGTATTTCCCTCTCCACCTTGTAAGTGACCCTCGTCTGCCTGTGATCCACCCAGCTGCCCCAGCCTCGCATTCACCTGCCTCCTGTCAACACCTGCCAGAAGTTTCCTCTCCCAGGGCTGTCGCGGTGTGAGGGGTGGCCCGTGTGCCCCACCCAGGTCCCTCAGCAGCACCTCCCTACCCCCAGGCTGTCCCCACACTCCTGGCTCCCTGCTGTAGGGGAAAGGGCAGGCCCGAAGCAAGCAGGAGGGCTGCTCATGGCCTTCCAAGACCTAGTGCCCCGCTGGACAGTCCCGGGGACAGGGCGTTGGGTAGGGGATGGGACAGAGAAGAGACAAGAGGAAGGAGCAAAAAAGCAGAGGCCAGAGACAGAGGGACAGAGGCGGAAGGAGAGGGGAGCAAGGGGGGGGGTCCGGCTCCGGGGGTCCCTGGAGCTGAGGCCATGGAGGTCAGGGCTGGGAGCACTTGATTTCCCTCCTCCGAGCTCTGGCTTCCCTACCTGCAAAAATGGTCTTAAGGTCAGCCCTTTCCTCTTCCTGAGGTGGTCATGAAGACTGATGCGGTCAAGTGTGCACAAAACTCCTCCTGGGGGGTCCGGCCCCCAAAGGAGTGCTCACCTCATTAGGCTGTGGTTATTATTAGTAACAGTACCAGTTATTACTAGAGCAGTGCTGGTTCCTCATCTGGGCCCCTGTTGTGAGCGCCTCTGGGCCAACACCATCTTTTCTGCCAGGCAGGGGCAGCTTGGGGCCAACCACCGGCTCACCACACTGGGGTCCAGACCACAGGGCTGTGGTCTCTGCCCCAGACTGGAGACTTGCGGGATGTGTCTCTCCCCTCAGGCTGGGAATGCCCCCAGGGGCGCAGCCCATGCTTTCTTCTCCCTCTGAGTGCCCTGGTCCTCCGTGGCCAGATGGTCCCATGTGTTGGGCAGGTTGTCGACCCACTCACTGAGTGGCTGCCTGTGGAACCCTCGGAACCTGCACCCTAGGGACCTGGTCCTGCTCCTCCAGCCTTAAGCCCCTCAACTCAGGCTGAGATTAAGGGACGGACCAGGTGGGGAGAGTGGCCCTTTCCCACCTACATCCTGTCCGGGCTTCTCCTTCCCGCAAGCTGGGGAGGGGGCTGCTGGGGGCCGGCCCCCTGGCAATCTGATCTCCATTAACCCCTTCTCTGGTTCTCATTACTGTAGCCCCCGAGGCTTTGGAAACGGGTCATTTCAACCCTGGCAGCTTTCTCTCCTTCCTCTGCCTTTTGAGGTCCGTGGACCATCTCTTCTAGTGGACCAGCAGTCAGGGTGGGGGGGAGTAAGAGTTCCCCCAAGCTCTGTGGGGAGGACCTATGACGTGCCCCCAAGTCTCAGCCCGACTCCCTCAGGAAGCAGAATGCTGCTTTTCTTCCAAAAAAAAAAAAAAAAAAAACCCTCCCTTCTCGCCCCTTCCTTCTGCTCGGTCCCCTATCCTCCCCTCCCCCATGTGCAGATACACCCCCAGAGTCGAGACAGGGGTGTGGGCTGCGGACTGGGCCCTGTGCCTGGCACCAAGGGAGGGAGGCAGGAAAGAAGGCGCTGCACGAATGGCCATGCACACCAATGAATGGAGACAGGGCAGCCGGGGAGGGGGAAGAACTCGGCCAAAGAGAAAACCCCGAAGCCAATGATGCTCATCGTCCCCTGTGTACTTCCCCGGCCCCGTCACCCCACAGTGTCCCCCTTTGGAACTGTCTCACTGACTCCTACTCACCAGCGCAACCTGGCACGGGAATCACCTCTTTGGGGAAGTCCCCCATTTTAGTCTAGCCCGGAGGACCCCATGTGGACCTCAGGCACCCTGCTTCGATCCCCACCACCGACACACCGTGCTGTTGGTAGGGGATTGCCTTCTCTTTCTCCATCAGGGTGCTGAGCCCCGTGGGGAGGGGAGGGATCTTGTCTGTCACCCCTCCAGGGTTCCGCCCGCCTAGCACGGGCCTGGGTTCAAGAGCTCAAGAGCCGAGGGTGAATGAATGTGCAGGCCAAGGAATGAAGGAAGGGAGGAGTGGATGAGCTGACCATAGCCTAATCCACCACCTGGCAGAGGGTCAGGGAAGTCAAAGACATGGCCCTCTGTGACCTTGAAGTGGCTGTCAGATGCTGTAATTAGGAGGAAAGGGCAGCACAGGGAGAGCAGGAAGTGGGAAAAAGTGGAGTAGGAACTCCAAATTCAATATGCCATGTGCTCAAGGGCCAGAAGGAGCCATTGCATGACATGCTTTTTTCCTTTTTAAAAACCCTCCTTTAAAATGTCAGATTATTATGTTTACTGTTCACAAATGACTTTTTAATGACTTTCTGTTGCCATCGGTGGAAGGAGAAAGCCCCAGAGGAATGGGAGAGATCGTAGACAGAGGTTTCCCCATCATCCTCTTCTCATGTCTCTGAGTCCTCACTGACCCCACCCACTTCTCCAGTACTGGACAGAGGCCTGGCCTAGCCCAGATCTACTGGAAGAGAGACAGAGCACCCTGCTTGCAGGGGAGGGTAGCTGCAGAGCCTAAACAGCCTTGATTAAGTGTCTGAATGGACAGGACTGGGCAGTGCCCAGATGGAGTGTGGCAGACATTGTCCCTGCCCTCTGGGGCTTCCAGGATGATCCAGACACACAGATGGGAACAGACATGGATGGGCAGGCAGGAATAAAAATAAAACAGAATGTTAAATCAGACTCTGTGCGTCTACACACACATATAAGGTGACTCTCTCTCTTCTTGCTACCTAGTGAACTCCTATTCACCCTTCAAAACCCAAGTCATTTATCCAGTCATTCATGTACTCATCCGTCATGGACATCTGTGGTCTAGCACCACTTTGCCCTTTTTAGCCTGTGGGAAACCTCCTCCCTCCAATTCTTTCGATGGGAGAGGTTTACTTTCACTCTACCTTCACCCCTCTGTCCACTCTGGAGGCCAAAGCCTGGTATATTTGTGTATATAATACCCCTAGTCACGTGATTAGTTCAAGAAGGAGCATGTCACTAAAGCCACCCAAGGAGAGTCAGCCACAGGCTTCCTCTGGGACTTCAGGGAAAGAAGCACTTTCTTCTTGTTATCTGGGATGCTAAGCTAGAACACTGTAAGCCTTCTTACCACCCTTTGGGGAGAGACTGACTAAGAATGAGGGCTTGATTGAGTTGGCCTGAGAGAAGAAAGCAGAGCCAAGAGGGGCTCAGGGACAACAGGTAGCACCGGCAGCTAGCTTTGTCTGGACCTTGTCCCTAACCCTACTCCAGAGATTTCCATTATCATGAACCATATTCTCCCTCTCCCTCTTTTTCTTCTTCCGTAAGCTAGTTTGAGATGTCTTTCTGTCACTGACAACCCAAGAGCTCCTGACTAATGCATCATTAATATGTCAAACACCGTGTGCCTGCTCTGTGCCAGGAGCTGGTTGGTGGAATCCAAGGGTGACTAAAGCACAGCCTTCAAGGAGCCCAGAGTTTCCTGGGCTTTCCCCAGTGCCACCCCTCTGTGCTACCTGGCCAGTCTCCACAGACAGCAAGCCCTCCCTCCCCTCTGCTCCTGGCAGTGTGCTCTCAGTATTCATTCAACAAATATTCCTTGGCCACCTACTACATGCCAGGCTCCATGGTTCCTCCTACCGTCCTATTGTCCTAGACTTTGTCCACATCTGTCTTGGCCTCTGCCTCTTAGACTGAGCTCCCTGACGATAGTGCATCCTGTTGGTGAATCCCCAGTGCCCACGGCAGCGCCTGACACCTACTTCTTGCTTGAATTTGTTTAGAATGAATGAACAAGTGCTCGTCTCCCTAGTGTTTATGTGCGTTGAGGCAGTAGACAGCCAAAGGAGAAGGACAATAGGGTGTAGAGCAGAGGGGCCTGGAGAGTTCTAGATGCAAAACAGCTAGGCCGCTGCTCTGCTCAACCAAGTGAGCCTTCCTGTCGAAGCCTTCTAAGCAGTTGCACCAGAAGCAGCCCAGACTCTGTATTAATCCTGGAAATTCTGCCCTGCCCCCAGCTCGGCCCGTGATAGGTCCCACCAGGCCACTACCTGGCCCTATGTGAGCTGTCATTGTGGCTCTTCCCTCTTTGTGGGCTCCTTGGCACTCTCTTGCCAATATGGCGCTGGGGTCCCACGGACTGCTGAGGACTGACTCACTCAACCTCCAGAGCGTTCCTCCTTCCCTCTCTTCCTTGTATCCCTCTCCTTTTTTTTTTTTCCTCTTCCGCTTCCCTTCCCATCTCTCCATCATCCTCCACGCCTTTCCCTTCCCCTCATCTCCTTCTCCAGCTCTTCTGCCTTCCCCCTGGGTCAGTCTTCCCTGCCCATGTCTGCAGCTGGGTAAATTTCTATAAACAATTAAGTTTGTAATAAATTCAATTGTATTACATCCTTATTAGATGCTTATAGCATTTGGGAAGAGGGACTCGGGGCGGCTAAGAGGCTGATAGCCTCTCTGACGGCCGAGTGCCTGGAAGTGGAGTGCTCCCATTTTCAAATTAGCTTGAGCTCCACGGATTTCATTATCTCCCCCCATTTCCCCCTGTTGAATCATCCAGAGCATCTCTCTTTCCTTCCTCTCTGCTTCAGAGAGTTGCTCCGCCTCTACCTTTGTCCAGTCCCAGGAGATAGTCCCTAAGAGCCTGGAGGAGGAACATTATACAGCAAGAAGGACTTCCCAGTGCCATGAAAAGACTCCTTGGAAGGAAGGAGAGGAATGGAAGAAGGGGAGAGAGGCTCCATCAGTGGAAAACTGTGGTCACAGGTGGGAGAAGGCAAGGCCAGCCTCTCCAACCTCATACCTAGAGCCGCAGACTTGGGTCTCCAACTCAAGACTCTGGATGGGGAGTGGGAGAAAACAGCTGCACACATCTGGAAGACGCTTGTCCAGCTCCATTAGCCCAGGCACCAGCCGGGCCGCGTTTGATGTTTGATCTTGCCCTCAGCACAGGGAGGAAGCCAATGGGATGGCAGAAACCATTCTTGGAGCCACCCCCTGCCACCAGCCTGGCTCCCCTCCCCAGACCCCCTGACAGTCCAAACCAACTTCCAAGGCATAAATGAGATGCCAGAAAACCAAACACTGACCCCACCCCCACCCCATCCGCACAACAGTTTGGGTGGGGGTGGGGTGCTGGAGCCTCCTACACACCCCACACCCCTCCCCATGCCTTTCTTGTCTGTTCCAGGCCCTAGGAGAGAGGCTGAGTGCCAGACCATAGTCACGCTTCATTTTGGTCCCTTTTTGCGGAAGGCAGGTAATTGACAGAGATTTTGTGGGGGGGGGGGGGGAGGTGGGGAGTGAATCCTAAAGACTTATTTGGAAGAGGAAGTGTTTGTGGATTGCAAGGAAAAGCAGCAGGCAGCTATTAAGTAGGACTGGAATGTATAGCAGGGAATGCAAAGCTAATGTGCATTTATTGAGTGCCTGCTGCATGCTCACATACAGGGGTGAATAAGATGGTCCACTGGGGGTAGGCAGACATATGAGCAGACATGAGCAGGCTAATAGGACAGTAAAGGCACCCATGGAGTGGATGGAAGGCATTAATTCCACAAGGGAGAGAAGCAGAGGGCTTTGTTGAGGCAGAGACACTTAAGTTGGGCTGAGAAGGAGCAAAGCCAGGCAGCGTCAGAAGGGGAGAGTCTTCCAGGTAGTGAAGCAGCAGAAGGAACTCGGGGTGTTTCGGGGAGGACTAACGTAACCTCTGGACTGTAGCAAAGGGTATGAGATTGTGCATGGTGGGGCAGGCAGAGGCAGGGTTAGAAAACGCTCATACTTACTAACCCTTTGCATTTATACCGAACTTTACGATCAGTAGGGTGCTTTTCAAAGTCCCAATCTCTTCACACCTTCACCACAAGCAGTGCGAGGCAGATTTTAGATGCCCAGTATAGCATGAGAAGCCTGAGGCTCAGAGAAATCAAGGAGGGACTGACCCAATGTTAATCTACAGCTAGGGCAGCATCTGATCTGATCTAAGCCCCACACAGAGTCTCCGCCCCGGTTGAAGACAGGGGTGGGGTGGGGCAGCCGGACAGATGGCCCGCTGGAGTGGGCAACCCAGACTCTGACTCAGAAACAGAGGAGAGAATGCAGGGACAACCCAAGCAGGCTTCCTGGCAGAGGGAGCCATGAGTTTGGTCGGGACGCAGAAGAGGGGTGGAGGCAGGGAATACCGGTGGGAAATAGGGAGGCAGTGGCTGGGAGACAAGCTGAGCTCTCCTGGCACGGGGGAGGTGCCAGCATGTTGTACTGGCTGGACCAGAGCCAAAGTGGGATAAGCCAACTGGTATGACAGCAAGAGAAGCTTCTGACGGCACTCTGGAGAGACACTAGACCTAGTGACCTTCACAAGGGAGAGTAGTTAAGGTGGGCTTCAGAGAGGGAAGAAGCTGGGTTCAAATGCTGGCATCACAGCTTTCTAGCACCTCCCTGCTCAGAGAAGGGAGAATTACATAGGTCAATACTTAGCACAGCCCCTGTTCCGTGGCACGTGTGTTCATGATGGCGCATCCCATGAGAGGGTACCGGTAGGAACAGAACTTTGGAGCAAATATTTACTGAATAATTGCCGTGTACTAAGAGCTGGGTAAAGAGCTTCTACCCAAGTTAGATTTTTCCAGAGTTGCTGGGTCCTAAGGCCCTCTGGGGTGACCTAGATCCTCTAAGGGGACTTAATGTTTTTATTTATTTTTATTTTTTTAAAAGATTTTATTTATTTATTTGACAGACAGAGAGATCACAAGTAGGCAGAGAGGCGGGCAGAGAGAGAGGAGGAAGCAGGCTCCCCGCTGAGCAGAGAGCCCGATGTGGGGCTCGATCCCGGGACCCTAAGATCATAACCTGAGCCAAAGTCAGAGGCTTTAACCCACTGAGCCACCCAGGTGCCCCTAACTTAATGTTTTTAACAAGGGTCTGAGCTGATTGTTAAGCTCAGGCAAGCTCGAGAAACAGGGGAGGAAAGCTAAAGACGGCTGGTTCTAGCAGGGAGGGGGGTGGCAAGATGGAGAAAGGGACCCAGGGCTCCCAGACAAGGAGGGCAGCTGCTGGTGCAGCTCCTGCCAGAAGGGAAAGGGACTGTGAGACTCTGTTCGTTATCCACTGCTCCATAACAAAATACCCTACCACTTAGAGGCCGCAGACAATCTCCACCACTCATTATTCCACGGAGTTTCTGTGGTTTAGGAATTTGGGAGAAGGTTAGCAGGGTAGTGCTGGCTAAAGTTTCTTGCAAGGTCGCGGTCAGCTGGCGGTTGGAGGCCTCAGCAGCTCCACCCTCGGGCCTTTCCACAGGGTTGCTCCCCTGTTCTCACAACATAGTGGCTGGTTTCCCCCCCCCCCCAAGTAAGTGATCTAGGAGAGAATAAGGAAGAAGTCACATGAAGTCACATTCTATCATTTCTGCAAGATTGTACTGGTTACACCCCTTGGCCCTGTTCCATGTAGGAGGAGACTCGGACCATGACAACCAGGAGGTGAGGTTCGTGGGGACCACACCGGAGGCTGTCTGCCCCAGGACAGCCAATCACCCCCATTTCACAGATACAGAAACCTGAGGCTCACCCAGAGTTACTCCAGTCACCCAAAGCAGAGGCTTGACCCCTGATTTCCCCCCTCTCTGAGCCCAGCCCCTTTCCCCCACTCCCAAGCTCCTGGAGAAGAAACCACTGGTGGGGAAGCCTAGATCTGCTTGCCCCCAGCTGGGTGGAGGGGAGGGGTGACAATCAGGCCTCCCAGGCCTGTGAAATAAATATAATCACATGTTCGCTTAGACAGAAAGAAAGCTTCCAGGCGGGGGGGGGGGAGGGAGAGGGCTCGCTTCGTCTAAACATGCTTCTGCCCTGATGGGCTGTGTCTCCCATTGTAAAACCACACTTCGGAAGGCTGGAAAAACATGCGCGATCCTGGTGCATTTTTCAGAAACTCAACCTGTTGGGTTTCTTGCCCCTTTCCTGGTGCCCCCGAGAGTGAGCTTATCCCACCCGCCCTAGCCTTCGTGGCTCACTCGCAGGGTGGTCTCAGACCCCTGTCTCACCCTCTCTGAGCCCCCCGGAGCTGGGGCGGCTGCCAAGTCTCTCCTTGTGTTGGCGCAACTTCGGTCTTCCTGTCTTGAAGTCAGAAGACTTTGAGGAAGAGCTGCCTTAGGCCCCAGAGACGTCTGATTTCAAAAGGACCAGAGGGCTGGGGTTGAGCCTCCCCAACTAGACTGAGGTTCCTGCAAGGGCAGGGTCTGTGTGCCCCGATCAGTGGGAGCCCCCAGGGTGGGGCCACACCTCCTTCCTCAGTGGACAGTGGGGGGCGGGGGGGAAGGTCATTGGCTGGCAGCTAGAGCAAGATGGGGGGTGATCAGGATCCTTCTGCTACTTTCCTCCATAGCCCTCTGCCTGGTTTCCTTTCTCCCAATTAGAGAAGAAGAGGGTTGGTTAAAAAAAAAAAAAAAAAAAGAGACTACAGAGAGAGCAGAGAGTGACCATGGTGGGTAACAGTCTCTGTTGCCCCGACTGTCCCTTTTCATGAGCATTCTGCACCCCATCCCCATTACGCGCATTGACCTCCCTCCCCCACAACCCCAGCTAGATGGGCTTCAGAGAAGGAAGACTCCCAGAACTAGAAGGCATCCTTGGAGCCATGTGCAAATGGAGAAACTGAGGCTCAGAGAAGGAACGCTTGTGTCAAGGTGTCAATGAGTCAGCCACAGAGCCAAGCAGCCTTCCCCAGGTGTCTACACTGGGCCGAGACAGCCGTGGCCACCGTCAGGGTTCAAATAGTCCACGTTTCTTCAGAAAGCCTGACCCTCGTGAGGAGAGAGAGAAGGAGGAAGAAGCACAGGGGGACAGAAATCTCAGGGACGGGCGCCTGGGTGGCTCAGTGGTTTAGGCTGCTGCCTTTGGCTCAGGTCATGATCTCAGGGTCCTGGGATCGAGTCCCGCATCAGGCTCTCTGCTCAGCAGGGAGCCTGCTTCCCTCTCTCTCTCTCTGCCTGCCTCTCCATCTACTTGTGATTTCTCTCTGTCAAATAAATGAATAAAATCTTTAAAAAAAAAAAAAAAAAAAGAAATCTCAGGGACATCCCCTTGGGATGGTGTGGGGTGTACAGGGGAAGCCTGAAGAAGTTGGAGCCTGTGGGGGAGGGGCAGGCAGGAGCAGCAGGTGGAACTCAGTCCTCCAGCTTTAGACAGGTAGAAGGAACCCTCTGGGCCTTGGTCTTTCCATCTGGAAAGTGGGGATGTGTTTTTCCAGTGTGGCCGTACTGCTAATCGCAGATCAGAGCTTTTCCCTGTAGACCCTGGCCTCTAAGCCCTGAGGACTCGAACTTGGCCTCCTCTCTCCTGACCCCTGACCTCCAGTTTCCTCCATGACGGGGTCCAGGGATGGGAAATAAATCCTACGTGAGGATTAGAGTCACTCAGGAGGTCGTTTGAGAGCTCAGATTGCAGAGTGGATGGATACTAGGTTAGAAGGACTTCCTGGCTTAGTCGGCAGTGACCTTGCTAGGCATGGCCACTCCCGTTGGGACAGAGATCCTCTCTCCAGACAGTCTCCTTTTGCTCCTCCTCCCTGCGCGCAGGGGAGGGTGTGGCATGGTGGAGAGTGTTAGGCTCTGGGACACTGCTGGGATGCCTCTCCCATCAGCTTCACAAAACCACAAGCCACCTGTCCCATTACAAAGCCACAGAGACCTTGAGCGGAGGGGAGGGGGACTCCCCTGCCCTCCCGTGACTGTGACTGTCCTCCCAGCACAGCTCTGACCCCAGATTTCCTGCCAGGGGGTGGCAGTGGGGCGAGGTGAGGTAGGGAGAAACAAGGTGAAGCCAGCTGTCCAGCTACAGGGGCAGGACACAGGGAGGACGACTTTTCCACATACAGAAAGAAAAACGTTTTATGGGGAAAAGCTGGTGGCAAGGCCTGCCCTGTGAGTCCTTCATTCAAGCCTCAGAATGCTAGCAGATCCCCAGTCATCCCTGAAACACAGTGGCCAGGGCAGGGAAACTTCAGGAGACAGGACTCGTGGAGTGGGGAGGGGGCTAAGGGGCAGTTCAACAAATAAATGAGAATTTATCAGGTAGTTTTAAGGGTTGAAGACAATAAGATTGCAATGTTAGGTAGAGAATGCCTGGGGGCTATGACAGATGGAGCAGTCCTGGAGGACCTCTTTGAGGAGGTGACATTTGAGGTGACCCCTGAAGGTCAAGAAGGAGCCAGACGTGTGCAGAACTGAGGGTGTGTCGGGGGGTGGGGGTGTGGGGGGAAGCATTCTGGGCAGAAGGAACACCAGTGCTAAGGCCCTGAGATGGAAATAAAGCAGCTAGATTTTGAACTAGAACAGGAAGGCCAGAGTAAGGGGCGGGTCCAAGAAGTAGCCAAAGGCTAGATCACCAAGGGCCTCATAAGGTAAGGTAAGAGGTTGAATTCTCTGCTGAATGTGATAGAAAACCACGAGAGAGTTTTGCATAGGCGAGGGATGAGATCTGATTTATGTCTTTAAAAGATCCGGCTGTTGAGTGGAGAATGGATTGGAGGTGCCAGCTTCGGGGCTGGGAGGGGAGGCTGGACCCGGGCTGGCGGCAGTGGAGACAGACAGAAGAACCCGAAACGGGTTTGGTTTAGAATGAGAGCCAACAGGCCCCGCTGACAACTGGATGTGGCTGAGGGTCAAAAGAGGGGAGACGACGCCTGGGCTTCTGGCTGGAGCAGCTGAGACGCCGCTGGTGCCTTGCACCGGACTCTCCTCCATTCATCTCCAGCTGCGAGCCCAGGCCTCCCTCTGCCGAGGCGGCAGGACAGTTGTTCATTCATGAATTTCTGCAGGACATAGTTCTGAAGCTCCAGGCTAGGCTCCTTCCAGCCCCCAGGCCTCCCCTGCCCAGCGCCCAGCCTGCTTCTGCCACTCAGGGTGGATAGCAGGGTGGCCTTGAGCCTGGTGGGTGTGGCCTCACCCAGGACCTCCACCCAGATGTGGGCAGACATCAGAGGCCTTGGACAACTTGAAAAGCTCTGTGCGCTGAGATGCTCTGGTGGCGATGGTATGGGGGTGTATGTCCCTGTCCAGGGAGTACTGTCCCCCACCAGTCCCTGCAGGCAGGAGGCCGGGCAGCACCATACACTTTTTGTCATTGAGGATTATAATGAATGACAGACAATACCCCTAGGGATCTTGGATGCCTAGACAAAGACACTGCCAGAGGTAGGGCCCCAAGAGTGCCAGTACTTGGGCATCCTTGTCTCCTGCTAAAAGGTCCTGAGATGTGGAGGCTCAGACGGGTTAAGTGATTTCCCCGTAGGTTGCACAGCAATTTCTCAGACAGAGCCTAGGGTCTCTAGTCTTCTTCTGGGCAGCCTTAGAGGAAGCTTCAGAGTGAGTTCTATGCCACACATCTCTGCTGTTAGGCACCAGACTCACCTGTCACAGTTCTCGGCTCCCATTGAGCCCCACCGGCACCTGCTTCCAAGTCTTTTCTTCAGCCTGCCGTTCTTCCTTTTGCCCACCGATTGCCACCTCCCCTGCTCTAGAAAACCAGCCCTCACCACTCACACCTGCCTGAATAACCCCGTGTGGCTCCCTAAGATGCAGCCCAAGCTCCTGCTGCCCTCGGATGCCCCTCAGTGGCTGGGGTGGGGTCGGAGGCATCCTCGGGCAGCTTGGGGGCCCGGCGTCCCCGCCCCCACCCCGGAGCCCCAGTCTGCCAGCGGTGATGGATGCCTCGCAGCAGTCCCTTGGAACGGATCCTGGATCTAAAAGCCTCACGCAGCCATCCTGCGCGGGAGGCGGGGGAGGGACACGGGGGTCCCCCAGAGCCCGGCTCCCTGCCATGAATCAGGCAGCCGGCAGAGCCAATTAGCGCAGACAAGAGCCCAGCGATGAATCACGAGCCCATTAGTGGGACCGGACTCGCTCCTCCCCCTCCACCCAAGTGGGGTCGCGGTGGAGTGGGGGGTGGGCGAGCGGGGTCTTTCCTCTCTCCGGCCAACCTCCTCCTCCCCAGAGCCCCTCTCTCTCAGCCCCTCTCTCAGAACATCTGAGATCGTCCTGTCGCAGAAGGGGGGGGCGTGTCACACGTGTCATTTGCATGTCATCTGCATGGCGGGAGGGCATTGGACGCCCCCAGACACGTCCCCTCCACCCCACCAGCTCACCCCATCAGACCTAAGAAAACAAGTGGTGGGAGACCCCTCTCTCAGGCTGCAGGGACAGAGGGCTAAATCCGGGTGGTTTCGTGCTACAAATGTGAGCGGTGCACCTAGCTTCAGGGATCACCCACGTCAGCCCCCATCACCCAAATCTGCCAATCTTGACAGAGGAGGGAGAGGAAGCCCACAGAAGGTAAGCGTCTGGTCAGGGACCCACTCAGCCTGGCAGCCGCTGATGCACCCTATCAGCCTTGCCAGGGCCTAGAGCCACCACTCCGAACCCTTGGAGGCCTCTGTGTTGTCATCCGAATGGATGCCCCAAAGTTCAATTCTGGTGACTGGTCCATGGTTGGCAGGGAGTCCCTGCTGGGCAGCAGCAGTGGGGTGAAGGGCGTGACCCACCCCCACCCCCACAACCCCACCTTCCCACCCCATTCTGAATGCTCAGGATTGCTGTGGGAGGACTAAAGTTTGGAGTGAGGGACACAAAGAAGGTGGAGGGAGAAACCTCCAGAACTTCGGAAGCCACACGACAAGGGTAGGCCAAATGTCTGGTTTGATGGTCACTATTACTTTGTCCATTTTAAGAGGAGGTTACTAAGGATTGGAGAGGTTCAGGGACTTGTCCAAGGTCCCAGAACAAGAACTTGGGATCGGGATTTGATCCCGGGTCTGGTGGACTTCTATACCTCCGAGCAGATAACCTCTGAGCCACACGACTCTGATTCTGTCCAGAACTCAGTCTCATTCACACAACTGCCTAGATGACATCACCAAACAGCTGTGCCCCCGGGGCCTCTGACTCAGTGTTGAACCCCAAGCTCAGTATCCCTCTCTCCTTCCCAGCCCATCCCGCTCTCCTGTAAAAGGTAGCTCCAGCCACTGGCCACCCCAGCCAGCAAGGTGGAGACATTCCCCCACCTCCCTTTCTTCCTCTGTATCTGACCAAGTGTGTGAGTGTGGAATCTGTTCTGTCTGTGAAATGGGCCCCCCGCCAGCTCCTCGCTTCCCAGCTGTGGGACAGGTGAAGCACTCCAGCCCTGGGCCTCTCTCTAATAGACAATCCCAGAGCTCCTCCAGCGGGCCTCCCACTCAGTCCCACCAGAGTCTGCTTCCCCAAATACGATCTTATCCTGACCTCCTACCTTAATAACATAAGCTCCCCTTTGCTTTCAAGAGAAAGCATTACAAGGCCTCCACAAAGATGCCCGGCACACATCTGTAAGACCACCTCTGGCCACTTCCTTCTCAGCTGGTGACCTATTAGCCACAGCGGCTGTTCACCTCCCCACGCTGTACCAAGGTTTTCACTCATCTTAGCCTTTGCTCCCGCCCCCCCTGCCCCCGGCCAAGGATGCCCCTTTCCCCATCTCCTACCCAGCCCACCTGTACTCCCCCTTCCAGGATCAGGTAAATGTCATGTCCTCCATGAAGCCTCCCCTGTCCCGCCCCAGCAGGATGAATTGCTCCCTCTTCCGTGCACCCCCGGCACTTTGCTCAAACTGCTAGCCTGGTGTTTCCATCCCAGCCGCGCAGTGAGTGGGGGTCTGCCCCACCCCCCCGCATCCCTCCCCTCAGTCTGAGAGGCAGGGGCCATGGGCTGCTCAGTGCCGCTCCCCTGATGGGCTCTGGTACATCAGGGATGGTCAATAAAGGTTTGATAGATGCATGGCCTGCCCCTCTCTCTCCTCTTTCTCCATCCTCCAGCTTCCTGTTTTTCTGGCCTCGCTCCCAAGGCCAGAAACCATCCAGTTAAAGGAGTCTTATGGAAGGCGATCCTGGGAGTTGGCCAAGGTCTATGTGACCCTTGGAACTGCAAATACCTAATCTGGAGAACCACATGGACCAGAAAACACAGAGTGGAGTCAGGCGATCCAGATTCCGAGCCGAAGAACATGACCTTGAACAACTCACTTCTCCTCTGTGAGCCTCGGTGTCCTTGTGTCCAGTGAGAGTTTGGGTAGAGGCAGAGGATATTTCTAAAATCCCTTCGAGCTCGAATGCTGTACAAATACGTTGGGTTATGATGCCGTGGCCTGTGGAGGGCCCTGGGTGGTTGGTGTGGAAATGAGAAGAAAATGCTGTATCTCAGGGGCTGGCTGCCCAGAGCAGACCAGCAACTGTCCCCAGCAGCGGCTCCTGGGAGAAGGCGGGATCAGTGGGAGAGAAGGTCGGGCAGCCCCACGCTGAGAGAGGTTGGCCCTAGCTGCTGTGATTCAGTTAATTGTGGAAATCAATGGCCTGGCCAGAGGCAGGGGACAGGAAAAGACCTGTGGGATGGAGAGTCCTGAGGGATGAATAGGGTGGGGAGCAGCATCCTTTGCATCCACTCCCGGGGCTGGCCCAGCCTTACTGGGCTCAGAGCAAAGGCCTGGAGGGCTGGAGAGCATGGAAGGATCAAGGCAAAGGGAAAGCCTGTTATCAGAATTTGGGGGGGAAGGTCAGGGAGGATTGGTGGTGCAATGAAAATAGTCCTAATACGCAAAATAAAGAAAACCTCGTTGCTGCTCGTTGAAGCCAACACGGAGGGCTAGAGAAAAGGCCTTCCTCCCTGGCAGGCAAGCTCAAATCCTGTCCTGGGATCTAGTCCTGGCTCTGCCAGAGTCAGGGCGGTGTGACCTTGAGCAAGTCCCTGTTTGTCTTTGAACCTCTGTTTCCTCATTTGTAAAAATAATAGGTTGTTCTTAACCACCCCTAAGGAGCCATGGGCCTGGCTCCGAACTCCATGGCCCCACCATGGGTCCTGCCACCTCGGCCCCCAATCCCACATGTTTACCACCTCTGACCCTCTACCCAAACATCTACCCAGGCCCTGGGCTGGCTGGCTTTTCTGCACTCCTCTCCAAAGTAGCCCCTTCCCCATAGTTTTCCTACTTCCTACTTTCAAGCAGGCCTTCCAGCCTCGGCAAAATCCTGGTTTGGAATCCATCAGCCGGCAAAGCCGATTGCTTTTGATTTTCCTAGTCAGGCTGGTGGGAGCACAGGGTATTGTAAGTCAGCCCAACCTCCTACCCTTTCCCTTCCGCATCTCTCAGCTGATACTGCCCCATCCTCTCTCCTTGCTCAGGAGAGGAACAGCTGCTAGGTTTCCGGGGGGGCGGTGGGGAGGGGAAGAGTTGGACCCAGTTGGTGGTAGCGACCAGGAGAGCCCTGGTGGGGGGTGAGGGAGGAAGGTTGGGTAGGAGACTGGAATAAATCATTCTCCTCTGATCAGTAGCCTCCTAGGATGAAATACTCCATTTGCTGGAGCAGAAAGGAGGTGCTAGCCTTGATCCCCAACCTGGAAGGAGCCGTTGCCTCGTTCCCTCAGCAGTGAGCGCCCAGCACACCCCTTTGATCGACCCTCGCCTGCTCCCTCAGAGGCCGTTAACATCCTTCTTTATGAGCCTGGGGACCCAGCCAAGAGTCTCACCTCATCTGGGGCCCCAGGCGGCTGCCTTTGTACTTCCCCCCTTGCCTGGCGCCTGCCGTGGACACCAGCCTGGCCCCCGCGCACGGGACTAGAAGTGAGCTACCCTCAACCTCCCAGCAGCTAGGTGATCTGATGGGGGTGGGTAGCTGGAGTTCACAGTGTGCTTCCCATCTGAAGGGGGGGGTGCATGCAGGTGACAGATTGAGACAGATTATCCAGCAGGACAGAGCTGCAGGACAGCCCCCGGTGGACTTCCTGGAGGAGGAGGCAAAATGAGGACAGAGCAGCAGGGCCAAGGAAAAAGAGGAAGGGTCTATGGTGAGAACAGGAAAGGGAAAGGGGCCTGGAGGAGGGCTGTGGGTGCTTGGTCCATCTAGAGTGCAGACTCAGTGGGGAGTGGTTGGGCAGGGATGTGGAAAATTTCAGACCCTGTGCTGGTAGCACTGAGTCTTAGTTGACTCATCTGTAAAATGGGCCTGACACCTGCCTCCCCAGTTGCTGTGAGGCTTAGCTGAGACCCCTGGCTAGAGATCACTCCCTCCTTGCTCATTTCCTGTACCTCCTTCATCCCCCCATCCTTCCAAGCCCACAGGGGCCAGGCGCTCCACGATTCTCAGCATCTGGACTCATCTGGAAACATCTGCCTCCCCTGCCTGATGTCCAGGCTGCAGCTCTGTAGAAAGAACTGGTGGAGGCAAGAGCTGGAGCGGGGGCACCGGATGGAAAGAGTGGGAGGGACATCTTCCTCATCCACCCCCTCCCTGGGGCCCCATTCAACACAGATCAGCCCTTCATCTCCTCTGTTCCCTCCCTCCCGGCTGCCCCCAGCACACACCTGTTTTCTCTCTCAACTCCTCCATGTGGCCCCTCCAGGGCCCCCAGTAGGGGCCTCTGTTTTGCTTCCCCCAGCATTTCCTTTTGGGCCTGCCCCACGATGGGTTCTCCAGTTTTGTTTCCAAAATTCTGGCCAATTTTGTATTCTACTCCATATCGCATCCATGTTGTTCCCTATGAAAACATTTCATCTCCCAGTTAAATTACAAACTTCTCCCTGAAAAATCTTTGAGGGTGAAGCAGTGCCATTTTTACCCTATGGCTGTGCCCACTGAAGGCACCTGAAGCAGACCCAGGGGTAGCCTGGGCCCCCATTTGAGCCACGTGTCAGGGCTCCATGGGTACACAGAACAGCCAGACAGAGCCCTCCATCCTGCCCCAGGAGCAGAAGGCAAAGGCACTGGGGAGGGAGCGGTTCCAGCACCAGCCTTGTCTCAGGAGCAGGTCAGGGAAGGGGGTGTGGAGGAGGCTTTGGGGAGAGTCAGAGTTAAAGGTGGATAGATCGGCATCACCTGTGGCAGGAGGAAGTGGTCCTTCTGTGTTCTGTGTCCCCTCCTGCTTCAGAGGTAGAATCTTTGGTTCATAAAATGTCCCCTAAGAGTACATTGGGGGTCCCGCAGTTCCTTTTCTCTGTTTACAAATGAGGAAACTGAGGCCAAGCAGGGGTCTCATTTGAGAATCCAAAAACCCTCTTTCGACTCAACTGACCCATTCTCAGTTTCCAGGGTGTAGCTGGCAGAATAATGACCTCCCCCTTGCCCCCAGATGTCCATGTTCTAATCCCAGGAACCCGTGAATAAAAAATCCCAAAAGGGATTTTGTGGCTGGGATTAAATTAAGGATTTTGTGATTGGGATGTTCTAGAATTAGCTCAGTGCAATCATAAGAGTCCTTATAAGGGAAAGAGGGAGTCAGGAGAGTCACAGAGATGTGACAATGGAAGCAGAGAGGTCAGAAAGATGTGAGCAAGGAACCTGGAGCCAAGGGATACAGGCAGTCTCTAGTCACTGAAACTGGCAAGGAAACAGATTCTCCCCTTGAGAAAGAGCCAGTCCTGCTGACCCACTTTAGATTTCTGACCTCTGACCTGGGTTTACGTGTTTTAAAGTCACTGCATTTATGGTAACGAGCAACCAAGCAATAGGAAACTCATTACTCATTAAGTACTAATCACGCAGGGCTTTGTTGGCTGGAGTGGAGACCTTGATGAACGCTCCCCTCAAATTCTCTCCTTCCTCCCCCAGCATTAGTGGCACACCTCTGTTGTGTCAGGCACGGCACGTTCCAAATGAATCATCACAGCCCCTGCCTTCGAGAAACTGACAGTTCAGTGGGACTATGGACACACAAGCAGGAGAAGCAGAGAGCACCAGAACCACTTTTAAGGGGGGGTACTTGCAAGCTGTCATCCGACAGGACGGAAGTGGGAAGGAGATGGGCACTTGGGCACCTGGGGCCAGGAAGAAGTGGGTTTGAATCCCGACAGCTCAGCTCACTGACCATGGGCAAGTTGCTTATTTTCTCTAAGCCTCAGTTTCCATATCTGTAAAGTAGGCACAATTATAGCACTTACTTGGTGGGATTATGAAAATGAAATTGTGGTTCATAGAGAGTGCTTGGCACAGTGCCAGGACGTACCTAGGAAGTGCTCAGAAAACCGGGGAAGCCTCCCAGAAGAGTTAGATTTTGAGCCTAGATCTGAAGGCCAAATAGGAATTTGCTGTGTAAACCAGGAGGAGGAAAGTGTTCCAGGCAAGAAAAAACAGTGAGACACAGGGGGTGGGCCACAGAACTGTGGGGGATAATTGCAGTGAGATTCAGGGCCCAAGCTAAGATCTTGATACCTCCAAAGCCAGGAGTTCATTGAGTTATATTGCCCTGTGGTTTGTCTCACCACCTCCAAAGTTCTAGAAGTTTCTAAGGGTAGGATTAGGTCTCATCATTCATTCATTCAATCAATCCAAAAATTTGGAACCTGAAGTGGCTGAGAAGCAGGAGAGATGCTTTAAGAGTAAACAGGGCTTTTTATGGCAATCTAAGGATAATTTTATCCTGAAGCCAATAGGGAGCTACTGAAAGAGTTGTCGAAGAGGGGAGTGACCCAATCAGATTTCATGTTGCAAAAAACGGACCTGTTTTCTGAGTTGATTCCAAAGAGAGAGGAAAGCCTTGATGGGGGTGTGGGGGGAATCTCTATTCAAATTCATCCTGTAGGCACAGGGAGGAAGCGGAGTTTCTAACACCTCCAACTGGTGTTCTTCTCCAACAAGAGAAGTCCCTGCCTGAAGAAGCAGAGAAGACCTTGAAGGAGAAGAGGGCTTCAGGATCTCAGCAAACTGGAGATAAGACCCAGATGTCCATTGTCCACATCGGGTGCTGGGAATCCCAGCAGCCACAACAGCCAGACAAATGTCCAAGCTGGATCCTGGGACTTAAGCAGAACTTACTGTCTTCCACATTAACTCTTGGGAGAGTGAAGGGAGTCTATGCTCTCGTCCAGTTTTTCTGGGGACCTGGTAGCTGCCAGGGGAGATGGAAGAGGCGTAGCAGTAACCCATTTCCCTATGAACTGGAGCTGCAGAGCCAGACTGAAATAGAGCAGAGGTGGTGAGAAAGCAGGATGCTGGGATTACTGTCTCCTGCGCCCCAGCCTGGCCTAACCTCAGCTGGCCTCAGTGCTGAGGGACTGGACCTTTGACAGCATGACAGACTAAAAATAAACTAGGAATTGCCACTTGCACCATTGAACGGAGTCTCACGACTTGGATTTCCATGCCCCAGTGAGGAGGAGGTAGGCTGACCCCATGTGACTTCGGGGGATGAATGCCTAGACCATCAACCCCACCAAGGATGGTGAAAAAGCAACAAAAGGCCACCTGATTTAATCTCAAATAATTTATTGATTCTTGAAAAGAGACAGGAGAGGAAGCTGGCCAAAGACCTAAGTTGCCTATTGAGTAAGCCAACAGTCTTCTTGGATCAGGGATGCTTACCACACTTAGTTAGCCTCTTCTTCCTTGGAGAAGAATTCCTGATGGGACCTTGGCCTCTCCCACCCCATCCCAACCATAAGCTCACTGGGAACAGACACCCAGTGGTCTTCTGAAACACCAGTCAGATCTTCTGACTCCACTTATGTGCCTTCAAGGACTCATCACAGCAACAGCCATAATCCCCAAAGTGTCCCCTGGAACACATCAGTCCCAAGAGATGCACCTAAAGAAACAGTTTGGGGGCTAAATAAATTTGGAAGATGCTCTTTCCTGGAACTCCCCACCCGTTGGAGAGTCACATTCCAACATGAGCATATTAAAGGCCTATAGAAGTCCTGCAAGTTTAGCTTACAACCAGGTTAAGCTGTTTGACCCAGCTTTCCCAAACTTATTCCATCATATACCATCTTTCTTTCTTTCTTTCTTTCTTTTCTTTTCTTTTTTTTTTTTTTTTTTTTTTACAAGAAATACCTATCAACAGCCAAAAAAAATAGCCCCATGGAACATATATTGGGAAGCAGGGACCTGAATGGTAAAGCCCCAAGCCCATTCAGGGAGAGGAAGGGCAGCTGTGACAAGAGAAGTCCCTGCCTGAAGAAGCAGTCAGGGAGCCCTCAGGGAGCCACACTGGCCCAGGGTGCCAGAAAGGAGGCATGGCTGTGGGCCAGGAGAGCCCACCCAGAGCTCCCCTCCGAAGGTGTTTTTCTCATCTGCACCCAACGTCCTGGGAGAGTGTGGGCATTTCTGGGCCCGGCACACCCTGAATGGATCTTGGACCCTCGTTGGTGCCAGCAGCCCCCAACCAGGGGTCCCTGAGATGGCATGCAATCGTGAGCTCTCCCCCAGAAATAATATTTCAGCTTGTAGATAGTCATAGAGGCCATTGTCCCAGTGGACCAGCTGCAGCCGGAACTTTACTAAGAGAGGAAAAGCACAGGCTTTGGAGGCAAAATCCTGAGCTCCTATCCTGGTCCCCCACTTACCAGGAGCTGGGTAAGTGGGGCCTTGGCTAAATCATCCAGTCTCTCTGAGCCTGTTTCCTCCTGTAGAAAGTAAGGAAATAACGGCTGATTTCAAGCTGGTTGTGTTCACTGCCTCGTGGTTTGTCTCATTACCTCCGAAGTTCTAGAAGTTTCTAAGGGTAGGATTCAGTCTCATCATTCACTTTTTCATTCATTCATTCAATCTGAGTATTTACTGGGGACCTACAGTGTGCCGGGCACTGGGGAAACAACGCAGAAGAAAAACGAGACAGGTCTCTGTCTACATGGAGCTCACATCCGGTGGAGACTCGGTTGCTCCATACAGAGCCACCACAGCAGGCCAGGCACTGTGCTGGGCTCCTCCCTGTGTATTGTGTTCACAGAGCACTTCTGCCATCATTGTTCTGTTTGTTCCCCATGACATGCGATGAGACAGGAAGTATGGGGGTTCCTACTCTCTTTTGTAGACACGGAACTAGAGGTTCAGGAAAACCAAATGGGAAACTGACCTGGGAACAAACTCTCTTCTGTCCGCAGGAATTCACTGAAGGCCTTTTCTAGGCCAGGTGCTCTGTTCACAGTGCCGTGCAGATGTCCATTCTGGCTGTGTGGAGCTGACAGCCTTTGCTTGCCGGTCTGTCACGGTGGTCCCCAGTCCTCTCCGCGGCCCGGACCCTCCCCAGCTGCATCCTCAACCACGGACCGTCCACACAACAGACCGCACATGAACTGATTCCCCAAACTCCAGCCC
This sequence comes from Mustela nivalis, assembly GCF_964662115.1. Taxonomy (NCBI): domain Eukaryota; kingdom Metazoa; phylum Chordata; class Mammalia; order Carnivora; family Mustelidae; genus Mustela; species Mustela nivalis. The sequence continues at coordinate 38,004,600 of NC_139036.1, forward strand.
CTCAGCTGTCCGCCTTCACAGCCCAGGAAATCCTTCCTGCGCTCCAACTTCCCTACCTTGCAGGCCAAGGCTGGTCCCTCCCGGGGGCCTCTTTTGAGTGGAGCAATGCTCAGGGAGGACCGGGATAACTGAGGCTCTCCCCAGATGCCTATGTGTGAACCAAAGGCAAGGTAGGCTCTGGACCACCAACCAAGCAGATGTTGACCGGGAGGCCACCCTGGGGCGGCCAAGCAGCTCTTCCAAAGCCAATGGGGCTAGCAACCAGAGTAAGAGAGGAAGACGGTAGCGAAGGGACAAAGTGAGGAGGCCACCATCATTCCACGGGGGAGCCTGGGAACTCAAGGCGAGATGAGATTCTGGAGGGAGGTGCTGCATGGTGGGGGGCGAGGGGGACAAAGGTACCCAACACCCTACTCCCTTCAGCTTAAAGGAGCACTTCCCAGGGGCGCCTGGGCGGCTCAGTGGGTTAAAGCCTCTGCCTTCAGCTCAGGTCATGATCTCAGGGTACTGGGATCGAGCCCTGCATTGGGCTCTCCGCTCAGTGGGGAACCTGCTTCCTCCTCCTCTCTCTGCCTGTCTCTCTGCCTACTTGTGATCTCTCTCTCTCTGTCAAATAAATAAATAAAATCTTTAAAAAAAGGGAGCACTTCCCAGCTGAGCCAGAGAGAGCTGACAAATCCAGCCATCCCCAAACCCCTTCTGAGTACCCCTTCCTCCTCCCTCTTCATTCCCTCCTCCTCCTACTCTCCCCCTTCCTCCTCCCCTTCCTCCAGAAACACTCCTCAGATCATCTGTGTGCCACTGGCATGTTCCCTGTATGTCTGTCCAGCTCCTATACTCCCACACTGCATCTCTTGGTGTCCTGGCCACGCTCTATCTCCTTCATCGAGCAGGGGCTCCAGGTGAGACTGTGGAGGTTTCTGGAGAGTGCCTCCACCCTGCAGGTACAGAGAACCAATGTCCTTTAAAGCGTCCCCCACCCCAGCTCTCCTGCATCTGGGGAGTGGGGGGCAGCACCAGTTCCAGAGCCCTTCAGCTGCACCAGATCCTGACTGTTCCGCAGGTGTTTACAGCCTCTCTCCTGTGCTCCTGGCACATGGCCCTCTGCCTGGATCCTGTCTCCTCTTTCATCCCCTGTCCCTGGTTCTTACCAACATCATTCCTCCAGCCCTGCTGGCAGCCAGCAGTCTAATCTAAATCATGTTCACCACAGTTTTCCAGGCACGTCCTCTTACCTGCCAGGTTCTGGAGGGACACACAGAGCCTGAAGGACCTGGGGGTAGATCCAGGGTAGAACTATCTGGTTAGGGGGAATATTCTATGCTATTCCTATAGTCCCCTCTGGTGCCTTCCCAGGGAGGAGAACTTTTGTCTCCATGAATTAGCTCTGTTGCCAGGAGAAAGAAAAGCTGCTTCTTCCCTCTTTACAGGTGGGAAAGCCTGCAGGCAGGGATCCAGAAATCAGACTCAGCACCATCCCCCTCCCCTCACGAATCCTCTGCCAATTCCTAGTTCAAGCCAGCATCAGCCCTCACCTGGACCACTGCCGTCACCTCATGACAGGTTCCCCACCTCTACTCTCATTACCCCCAGCCTGCAGCCAACCTGAGATGCTCCTGTCACCCCCGATACAACCCCACAATGCCAAGGGGCTGCTTCTGCTCTTAGATCAGGTTTTATTCATTTTTTTTAAGATTTTATTTATTTATTTGACAGACAGAGATCACAGGTAGGCAGAGAAACAGGCAGAGGGAGAGGAGGAAGCAGGCTCCCCGCCGAGCAGAGAACCCGATGCGGGGCTCGATCCCAGGACCCTGGGATCATGACCTGAGCCGAAGGCAGAGGCTTTAACCCACTGAGCCACCCAGGCGCCCCTAGATCAGGTTTTAAACATGACCTAGAAGACCAGCCTCTGCCCACCTCCCACTCTATTCATCCCCTTTGTTCTTCGCACCACTGCCATGTCCTTTTTCTTGCAACTCCTTGGACAGGCTCCCTCCCACCACAGGGCCTTTGCATATAGTGTCTTCTCTGCCTGGACCATTCTTCCATTCCCTCAGGGATCAGCTTGGGCATCGCCTCCTGGGGGAAACAGCTCAGCTTCCCTGACTGCTCTAATGCTCTCTATATACTCTCAAGGCATTACGTTCTTCCTTTTCTTTGCACCGATCACAGTTGTCACTTTCACTGCATTTGGCTGGCTATTTAATGTGGGCAAGAGCCAAGTCGGCTCTGCTCTCTCTGTATCCTCAGGCTAGCACAGTGCCCGGCCCGTAGAAGGCTCTCAATAAACAGTTGTGGTACGAACGAGTGAGGCCCAGATGAGTGATGCACCTGGTGGAAAGTCACCAAGTGAGGCCTTAGCCAAGCTGGGACCAGGGACTTGGCTCCTAGCTGGAGAAGCTATGCTCCCATGCCTGACTGTCCATCTCTCTGCCTGCTGGCCAGTAATTAGTCACTATTTTAAAAAAGTTCGCTACACAGCAAGCAGTGTCCAGGGACTGGGTGTGGAGGGGGTTGCATCACAGTCTCTGCTGTTGCTCTTCTCCCCCCAACCCCTGCGCTCAGTAGCCTTGCCCTTGGCCTTGGGAAATGAGTGCTTGCTACACCTTCACCTTTGCAATGGTGGTCTCCAGGCCTGTCCCAAAACAGAGAAGTGGGAGACTTCAGTCCCTTGCCAAGAAGGCAGAGATCTGGTGGGAAGGAGAAGGCTGGAAAAGAAGGAAAGGGAAGACAGAGCCTCCATGGAAAGCCTAGGGTGACAGGAGAAGGGCTCATGGAAGGCAGGATATTGACAATTTGGGGAGACACCTTGGGAAAGCAACTCACCCTCTCTGGTCCTTCGGTGCCCCAGAGTGGATGTCACAATCTTCCTCTTTAGCATCTCTCTCATGGAAAGGGCAGAGACAACGAAAAGGCCATGAACTGTTCAGACAGAACCGGAAAGTCTCCTCTGAGCAATCCTGGAGGGCTTCCTGGAGTAGAGGAGCTTTATAGAAGCCACAGGCAGCCTGGTGGGGTAGCTGCAAAGCAGGAGGCAGCAGGCAAGGAGAAAGGGGGTAACCAGAGTGTAGGAGAGCATACAAGGGAGGCAAGAATCACTGTGTTGCCTTAATATGTCCAGTTGTGTCACTGTCCCCTGAGAACCCTTCAGAGGCCCCCCATGTCACTCAGAAAAACTGAAGACCTTGCTCCCTGCCTTTTTTTCTTATCCCCACTGCCCTGACTCTTACTACTCGTCCAGACACTCCTCTCCGGTCTTCAAACATGTCACCATGCTTCTCAGGCTGTTCCCTCCTCCTGGCTTTCTTCAGCCCCACGAATCATTCCCTCACCCCCCACAAGGCTTTACCCAAATGTCACCTTCTCCATGGAGCCTCCCCTGAGGATGTCCTATAAAATCACACCCCCTCCCCAGCCCCCACCACCACTCCCCATTCTCTTCACCTTGCTCCTTCTTCCCCATGGCTCTTAAAACATCCTCACCTACTCAATGATTTACTCCTTTTACTCCTTATCTCTCTGGAGAAGTCATGCTCCACAGGGCGAGAATAACCTTGTCTGCTGTTTGCCGCTGTCCCTTCAGCACCCAGGACAGTGCCCGGCACGTAGTAGGTGCCCCATGTAGACCCCTTGAATAACCAAGAGGAGTGGCGGGCAGCAGGTGCTTGTAGCCTGGGAATGGAGTGGGAAATCATTTCTTCAGGCTCTTTGATCAGCTGGTGGTAAGGGGGCCCAGAGGGCTTGGTCAGCTCATGAGTAGTCACCCAGCACGCCTGTCCCACTCGTTGTCACGTCTGTCCCAGCTCTCCCTCCTCTCTTTTCAGAGCCCTCCCTCAGTGTCGGTGCTCCTGGCATCTGGCATCCATCAGTCCCTTCCAGAAGTCCCTGTGAAACAAGGAGGGGTGGCTAAAACGATCCCAGATTGGGGGCAGGCGGGAATGTGTGGGTGAGCTGCTCCTGTCCCCGAACCCCCCGCCCCCAACAGCTCTGCCCAGAGCTGCCAGCCCACGGCCTTCACCACCCCCAACACCCATGGGCCTGGGGGAGACTGTTGCCAACCACACACAGCTCCTGGCTCTGGATTTGAGGGAGGAGGAGGGGAGCTGGCAGGAGGGAACCAGGGCAAGCAAATGGGACCTGACAGGGGCCGGGCACCTCGGGCAAAGAATGTAAATAAAAATCAGTAAATATTTGGGGGAAGTGGAACGGGAAGTGGGAGAGGGAGGAGTGGAGGGGACGTGTTGGATTTCCAACAACATCTGGAGGGCAGTCCCCTCCACCTCCTCCCCCCACATCCCACACCACCCCACGTGGGGGCTTGCAGCACAAGAGGGTGCTGGTTTGCGTGTGTGTGTGTGTGTGTGTCTGTGCTTGGCTGTCTCGATGCATGTGTGCTTGGGGGCATGTTTGATGGTCTGGAGTGTTTGCTTGGCCAAGCGCACACAAGGCCAGCCTCACCCAGTCCCAAACTGAGTGCCTCCCTCTAGGTCATTCATGTCCTTCCTTCCACAAGGCCCTTCTGTGAGCCAGGTTATGGACGTTCTGGGATGAAAGACAAGGTCCCTATTCTCTGAAAGCTTCTAATTGAAAGGATGATGACAACACATAGGGAGGGCCTTGACAGCCCTCAGTTCAGGGGTCTCTGAACCTAGACCAAGGGGGAGTGACATGAAGTGGAGATCAGAGAGGACCTCTAGGAGGAGGAGGAGGAGGATTATGAAAGTGCAGGGAGACATAGATGAAAAAATAATGGGTATGGTGGAGGGAAGTTCGTTTTCAGGGAGAGATAGGACTATAGAACATCTATGGGCAAGATGACAAAGGATGATAGAGCAGGGGGACAAATAGTATTGAAGTTTCATCCGGCCCCAGGAGAACATCTAAGCCAAGAGCCCAGCTGTGCAACCAAGTGTACAAGAGGGGACTCTGTAGGAAGGTCCAGCCTCTGTCTCACCATCCTTCTCTTCTGTGACTTCCTGATGAACCTTTTTCTGGACAAGAATTATATCTCTCCCTTTCTCTGTCACGTCCCCTTCCAGCCTGGCAACCAATTCCGGCTTTGCCCCTGACCCCTGTGCAGCCTGGGAACCGAGTTCAGAACCCTGGAGGCTGGAGGGTCCCATTAGCCCTACTCTCTCCACTTCACAGGGGAGGACACTGAGGCCCAGAGAAGGGAAGTGACCAGCCCGAGGGTCCATGGCAGTAAATGGTAGAGCCGGGGTTAAAATCTGGAGCCCCTGTCTCATGTGGGAGGAAGTGGGGATGGGTGGAGAGTTCCTCGTTGCTTTGTGATGCTTCAGGCTCAGCCTTCGGGATCTATCTGTGCCTGGGCTATTGGCAGGTTATGTGTGTGGAACAGGGTCCAGCCGACCTCTGCACAGTCATCCCTACTTTGCTTGCTTAGTCAGCAGCCTCCATGGATGCCCTTTGCTCTGGGGACGCAGGGTAGCTCTGGCATAATTGAGAGGGAACCCTGAACTGGGGATGAACATACCAGGATCCCAGCTGCGCCTAGATCAGAGACGGAGGAGAGGCCCCGGCCCGGGCCCTCACGGGAACCCAGCCCATAAGTGAGGGGACAGAGTTTATTTATTTATCAACTAGCTTTCAAGTACTTACAGGGGCTTGGCCCTGGGATGTTCGGGAAGCAGCAATGAACACAACTGTTTAAAGCAGTGGTTTAAAAAAATATATAAAAATAAAAATAAAGCAGTGGTTTTTAAACAATACTTTGTGTCCCCCCCCCCCCCCCGCTTAGATGCTGCCATAGGCAGGGTAAGAGGGAAGAGGGTTGGGAGTTCTCTGCCTCTCCCCCACCCTTCCCACCACCTCAACCAAAGTAGTTCCCACTTTCATCTGCTTTACTGATCAGAGTTCTAGGAAGGTTTCACTTAAAGGCACCCGATACTATTGGGGGGAAAAAAATGAAGACTACGTTTCTTCCAGGGAACAGAAGAAAAGCCCCTGATTCAGCCCACAAAGCGAGATCACTGCTAGAAAAAAGGGAAGCAGAGCATATCTGCCTCTACCTTCAGAGCTGTGGGCTTTGGCATCTTTTGAGAGGGAGGTGAGTTTCTAGGATGGACTTCACAGATGTTCCAAGCTTTTCTCTTGCCATCCAAATTGGGTCAGCCTCCCTCAGAGGTGCCTGCCTCCCCGCATGAGCCCCCCAACCCCCACGCAGAGCCCACAGCAGCCAAAAGTGCAGGGTGTCTAAAGAGGGTCCGAGGATTGAAGTGTCATCCTCCTACCTCCCACTTCCAGGCTGGGGAATAATCGGGCCCTTTGTCCAGCAGGAGGATGCCCAAAGGGTGAGGTCACCCCCAACATGGCTCTCTTTGTCCCACAGCCAAGAAGACACCAAGGCCGAGATCAGTCCCTGCCCCTACCCCCTGTCCCTAAGCCTGTGGCACCTCCCCACCAAAGAAGGGCTTGTACCCCTGGGAGAGTATAAGAAGGACCTCCAACCAGGAAAGAGGTTGATGCAGTGGGCATCGGTAAAGGTGAGGAAGGGTTGGGATGGGTACATCCCAGAGAAGGGGGCCAAGAAAAAGTCCCCAGTTTAGAGGGCGACCCTGCCTCACGAAGTTCTCCAGGATCTCCTGCAGCTTGGCCTACAAAGTTGGTTCCAAACCCAAAAGGCAAAACTAAGGAATCTGATTCTAGAACCCCCAGTAGCTTGCTTCAGCTTTTGACCAACAGGTCTTTGGGAAAAGGGGATGAGCTGAAAGTCCCCACAGGTATAGCCTTGGGGGGGATGCTGTCCCAGCACCCCCTCCACAGAGGAGGAGTCTGGGGTCCAGGAAAACCTGGGGGTGGAGTGTGTCCACAGTCTGGAAGAACAGCAGAGCTGTTGTCTCAACCAGAGAGTTTCTGAGGGGCTGAGAGGGGAGGCCTTCAGGAGGCTCTGTTGTCAGTACGGGGTAAAGGTGATAAGAGGGACAGGCCAGAAGAAGGGGTGGTCTAAAAGGAGGCTGAAGGAGATGTGGTCCTGGTGTCGCTGAGCGCTAGGCTAGGGATCAAGGGCACTGGGTTCTAGTCCCGCTCTGCCTCTAACTCACCCGGGAACCCTAGGCTTGTTTTCTTCTCTTGGAACCTCAGTTTCCATGCAATGAGATCCTTCTGGAGCCAAACTTTTAGTAGCCCTAACTATGAAGTTCTCGGAAGCAGGGCACAGAAACGGAGATCTGAGGCACAGGAAGAGGAGGCCTCTGTAGCCTCCTGATGAGACAAGGTGCATGGCGGGACACAGGAAGGGCCCCCCTGAGAGCTTCTGCTATTGGAGCAGCTGCCTGTGGGGAGGGAGGGGGCAAAGCTCGCCAGGAACCAACCATGATCGGGGTAGGGGGCTGGTCAGGAAGACAGTAGTGCCATTGGTGGAGAGGGCAGTGTCTAGAGGCCACCAACGTTGGGAGTGTGGAGGGGTGGGTCCACCCACCCTCGGAGCTCACTGAGCGGCCAGAGAGGGCCAAGAGCATGCTGGGAGTGGGGGCCAATGACAGGGCACAGAATGGTCTGACCAGGTCAGCCTCTAAATAGGGATTCTCAGACTCCGGGAGCTTCTCAGACTTTGGGAGCACCCTGTCTCCCCGCCTGGCCTCCCCATTCATGCTGAACCAGGCCCCACCCCATCTTGGTGGAATGTTGTGTGAGCTGAGAATAGTCATCGCTGGGGTCAAGGAAGGGAGGGTCGCCAGGGACTAATTGCCCTAAATAAATGAGCAATTAAGGCTGTTACAGGAAGTATCCAGACCCCCCCACCCTCCCACCACCCCAAAGACCGCCATGGCAACCACGGCTGGTTCCACCCCAGGAAAGGCTGAGCCACTTGGATGGCCCACGTGGTTGTCATTCAAGCAGCGGAGGGTGGAGAAGGCGTGGCTTCGCTCAAGGAAAGCGGAAAGGGTCCAGAAGAGTGCAGTGAAGGGGATGCCGAAGGATGGCAGAGGTGACCTCTGGTTGAGGATTCTGGGTAATTCCTCCCAGTTAGTGAGGAGGAGAGGAAGAGCCGGGAGCACACTCCAGGACTGCAGCGTGTAGGACAGCTACCCCTGTGGTAGGGGCTGGGGGCAGCCACCAGGAGAAGTAAACCTTGCCAGGTCCCCATCTCCTTTCAGCGCCCCGGCCCCTCCCCCTACACTTCCTGTAATGGCGTCTCCAATGGGGAGGCCATTAGTCCTGCTCAGGGCAGCGCCTAAGTAGTGTGGCTGATAAATATAACATGAGCCCATCGATTAGAACCCTCTAGTCCTGCAGCAGCTCAGCATCCTAATGGCTCCCCCTCCCCTCCACACACTCACTACCCACCCCCACTCCCCAGCGGGGTGGCTTTTCTTGCTTACTTGGGGCTAGGAGGCAGTCCTTGCTAGAGGAGCAGAGTGAGGGGACAGCGGAAACACCCAGGGCCCAGCCGGACATTCTTTGGAGACAGGCTGAGCCAGTCTGGGCAAGTCAGGCCTTAAGGCGGTCTGGAAGCCTGTCTGTCAGTTGAGGGGGGCAGGGGAGGAGCAGCCCTGGCCAGGCCCTCAGGAGCTGGAGTGCACAAGACTGGGCTCCCCTCCCTTGCCCCCCAGGGAGTCAGCACAGATCCTACCTTTGGGGCTTTCCTGGTGGCTTTTAAAAGAAGTCCGCAGTGAACCAGCTTAGACCCTGTCACCACACTCTCTTCTTCCCCGGCATCTCTCAGCCACCCACTGTCCCCAGCACACCTGCCCCAGCCCAGCAGAGCTGTCACCTCCCTGTCTCCCCCAGCCCTGATGTTCCTGCCTTTGTTTCACCCATCCTGAGGATAGCCACACTCCCTGGTTAGACTGGGACCCCTGAGCTCAGAGACTGCATCTCACCCCACCTCCACCCCCACCCCCCACCCCCTGCCAAGCCTGGGGCCCCCTGAGCAGTAGGGACTATCTATCTTCTCTGCGGCAGGGGAGGCTTGAATTCATGAGCTCACTCCCCAAATGCTCAAATCCAGACTGAGATTTGAGGAGCAGGGGGTGGAGGGGTGGGGGGTGGGCATCCATAAGGGAATTAGACCAACGGTGCCCTTTGGACTGTGTTAAGCCTCCCTACCAGGTGCTGAGACAGCAAAGCCCAGGTTCTGCGCACCTCCCCCCAGCCTGAGACCCCCTCAAGGTTCTGGGCAGCTGCTCCAAGACATCTGGAAAGGGCTTGGCAAGAGGTGTGGGAACAGCTCCTTCCTGGGCACCGGTAGGGGCTTCGGTGGGCAAATAGGTGGCAGCCCGGGCCTGGGAGGGGGCTGTGGTTTTGCAGAACCATGTCTCTGGGCGGAGGCTGCCCACAGACTCCTCTAACAGGAAGGCTGAGCCAGGCCAGCTGCAGCCAGGAAGTTAATCCTTAATGTGCCTCTAGCCTCACCGCTGTGCAGATTCACCACTTAAACACTCCGGGCCAGTGGCGATGAGCCACAGAGCCCACACTTCTCAGGGCGGGGTTTGGTACCTAGCTGAGTACTGGGGATGCTGGACCTGGGACAGGGGTGCCTGGCTGCCTGAGTGGCTTTGTCTAGCAGAGTGGCTGTGCATGAGGCTCGGGCTGGCCCCGCCCTCCATGAGGGACTCCCCCACCAGCTGGGTCTCCCACCCCCACCTCCGTGCCCATCCAAAGCCTCCGGTAGGAACTTCAACAAAGAAATGCGTTTTTATGGCTTGGGAAGTTGAGCACGACTGTGCTTTCTGACACATCTGGTTGCAGCTGTGTGGTGGTTAGACTACAAGAAGAACTTCCTCCCGAGCATTGAGTGGAAAACCACAGGGAGCATCCTTTAGGGAAGTGAAAGATTCCTTGCTGAAGAAGTTTCTGGAAGGGAAGTTTACCTTAGGAGAAGTGAAGGAAGCATGCTAAGGGGATGGGCAAGCAGGTGGTGCTTCTAAGTTATCTTAGCTCAGGCTGTTGTCACAAAATACCACAGATGTGGTGGCTTAAAGCAACAGTGGTCTCACAGTTCTGGAGGCTAGAAGTCCAAGAGCAAGGTTCGGCCATTTCAGTTTCTGGTGAGAGCTCTCTTCCTGGCTTGCAGATGGCCTTTCCTTCCCTGTGTGCGTGCAAGGGGGGCATATAGGGGACAAGATATCTGGTGGCTCTTTTTACAAGGGCACTAATCCTATGGGATCGGGATGCCACCCTTATGACTCATTTAACCTTGATTCCCTCCTTATAGGCTAAGTATAGATATCTCCAGGTACAGTCACATTAGTCACATTAGGGATTAGGGCTTCAACAAATGAATGGGGGGGCCACCCCTCAGGCTATAGCACAAGGTGGGGACTGTTTCTCTTTTTTCCCCACATTGCACCCTCATTTTTGAAGATGCAAGAGCTCGGATTTCCACTTTCGCCTCGACAAGCCAACCATCTCCCTCCCATCTGCTCTGTCTTCCATGCTCTGTCTCCTCACCCTTACTCCTTCCTTTCCCAGCCTCCTCTTCTCCAGCTCTCTGCAGTCCGGGCCTGCGGCAGGGCCACAGAGAGGCCTGCTCCCTCAATAGCCTGAATTCAGCCCCCAGCCCAGGCTATATTTAGCTCTGTGCCTCAAACACTGGACAAAGCCACTTTCCAAGGGGCTGGTGGGGATGGAGTTGAGAGGGGGCTGCCCTTCCTGCCCCTTCCCCTTCCTGAAATGGATACCCCTCAGTTGCCCTTCTGGGGTTACTAGGAATGCTGTTCATGGGGCCATGGGCTAGGACTTTGTGTGGTTTGCATGCTATTTCTAGATTATCTGCTGGGAAAGGACTCTGAATTCCCTACCCCAGCCTGAATGGGCACATTCTGGAGCAGTTTTTCCTTCAGGTTCTTACTGTGCATCATGATCAGTTAGGGGGTTTTAAAACCATAGATGCTCAGGCTCTATCCCTGAAAATCCTGATTTAATTGGTCTGAAGTGAGGTCCTGGTATACTTTTTTTTTTTTTTTTTTTTTTAATAATCTCCCCAGGTGACTATAATGTGGATGGTGGACCACTGTTCTAGATCCTTGCCACTCAAAGTGTGGTCCCCGGGTCAGCGGCATCAGCATTTAGGTGATCAGCATCACAGGGAAGGGGGAATTTCATTAGAAATGAAAATTCTCGGGCCCCATTCCAGCCTGCTGAATCAGAATCTGCATTTTAGCAAGAAGCCCTGGGAATTCCAACGCAGGATGAAGTTGGAGAATCACTATTCTAGAATCTTCCACAGTAGCCAGCAGGACTCCAGGCCTGTATTTCCCAGTTGTTTGAGTAGCAAAAGATTCTATCAGGCTACAGAAGCAAGAGGTGCTCACCATCCCTGTCTCTGCTTTATTCTCAGGAGAGGATTCTGGGCTCTTGAGAAACATTCCCTGTGGAGGGATGACCTCTCTCCTTCACTCCCCTACATGTCCTCACCCTCATATATGCACACACTCACATCCCAGGTCACAGTCCCTACCCCCAAGGTAATCAGGATCTCCACTACCCACAGGCCATGCACAGAGGGGTTCAGGAATGTGCATCGAGTCTTATGGCTAAATTCTCTTCCTATCAGGAGCAACTTTTGGTGCTCAGCTCTCATTTCCACCAAAGAGCTATCTACTCGCTCCTTCAGCATGAACAACAGTCTCCCCTATTTGTCCTGTAAGAAGTCCCCAGGGTCCCCAATCATCAAAAATTCTTTCTCCTGTCAAACCTAAATTCTTAGGATCTGCTTCACGGAGAATGTCTTATATATAATTCAGTCCTTGCCTTTCCCCCTGTCTTGGAGTCCTTGGAGGACCATCAAGGCCCAGCAGTATCTCAGAGGTGCTGGCCCTGTATATAGCCTCACCTCCTGCTGCTATCCCTACCCCACACCCAACACTAGAGCCAGAACCAGTACCTCCCGGCTGCAAAACACACACTTCCCCGTGATGTTCTTTCCTCTGCACTAAAGCACTTCACATTTGCTGTTCCCTAGCTGGGATGGCTTTTATCTCTTCCTTGCCTAGCTCCCTGGCAGGCCCCTATTTATCCTTCAAGTCCCAAATGAGGTCACCTCCTCCAGGAAGCCTTCCTTAAACATCCAGGCGCCGTAAATGTGTCCAAAGCTGTTTGCATGGGCCCCTCTCCCAGATCCTCTTACACTGCCTGTCCGTGTCTGCCTCTCCTACTAGTCAGTTTCAGGAAGAGGCAGCCATTGATCTTTGGGACTTTGGCACCTTAGCCGAGCCCCTGGCAGGGAGGAGAAGTAACAGGAATAGCTAACATTTACTGAATGTCCCTTCTGTACTAAGCACCAACCAAGCCACTTCCTGTGTCATATATCCTATGGTATTTATAACAACCTTGCTTTTATCATCACTGCTTTTGTTTGTTTTAATGTGCCAGGCACACTGCTAAGTAGTTTTTTTCATGTGTATGATGGTTAATTTTATGTGCCAACTTGACTGGGCCCAACACTCAGAATATTCAACCAAACATTACTCTGGATGTATTGTAGAAGGCATTTTTTTTTTTTAGATGAGATTTAACATTTAAATCCATAGGCTTTCGGTAAAGCAGATTATCTTCCATAATGTGGATGGGCCTCGTCTAATCAGTTGAAGACATTGAAAGAACAAAGACCAACCTCCCCTGAGCAAAAAGGACTTCTATCAGCAAACAGCCTTTGGACTTGAATGGCAAGTCCTCCCTGGGTTTCCCTCCAGCCTGTCAGCTTACCCTGCAGATTTTAGATTTACCAGTTCCTTTTTTTTTTTTTTTAAAGACTTTATTTATTTATTTGACAGACAGAGATCACAAGCAAGCAGAGAAAAAGAGAAGGAAGCAGGCTTCCCATTGAGCAGAGAGCCCGATGTGGGGCTCGATCCCAGAACCCTGGGATCATGACCTGAGCCGAAGGCAGAGGCTTTAACCCACTGAGCCACCCAGGCACCCCAATTTACCAGTTCCTTGACACAAATCTCAATCTCCTTCTCTGCCACATGCACACACACATAGACACACACATAGTTCTGTCTCTCTGGAGAACCCTGACTAGCTCAATGTGTCCGATATTACTCCTGCAACTCTGTAAGGTAAATACTATTGATATTCTAGATTTACTCAGAGACTACTTAAAACTCAAGGTCACAAAGTTTCAATTTAGGTCTATTACCAAAGCCTAAATTTTGGCTGCTATACTATGCTGCAAAGTAATCAAGTATGTATATAAATATATATGTGCATAAGTATGTGTGTTCATATGTATTTGAGTGTGCGTGTGTATGTGTGCACGTGTGTGTGTGTGTTGTGAGGGTGTTTTATTAATGCAGAGTCCAAGGCTCAGAGATGTGAAGCAACTTGCTCAAGATCACACAATGAATCATGGCAGGGATTTGAACTCAGCCTGTCAGGCTCCAGAGCTCACATTCTTTTCCACGGTACTCTACTGAGCTCATTCTATGGATGATGGAATTAATGAATGAACAGCTTAATCACTCCTAGGCAGGAATTTCCTACAGTTACATCCTCATCAACACATTCTTCTTTTTCAGTATCAATCCCATCTTTCTGTCCTCCTCATTACCTTCATTAGCAAGAATCCTTTGTGGGAGCCACATTGCCATGGGTCCTGATGCAGTTGGCCTGTCGTAGAGATTAGGACATCATTCCCTGGCTTCTGCTTTAGACGAATGAATCTCAGGGGGCAGACTGCCTGGGTCCAGATCCCAGTTCTGCCCCTTCCTATCTGTAGGACCCTGGGCAAGTTGCTTCATCTCCCTAAGCTTCGGTTTTATATACTGGAGATAATCCCTCCACCTATCTCCTGGGACCATCAGAGGATTAAATGAGAAAATGCGCAGAAGTTCTGGTGCATTGTGTTGGCTGGGGAAACGTTAGCTAGCGAGCTGGGGCCCCAGGGGAGATGGTGCTGTTGGGGTTTCTGGCTTAGACTTCTCTTCTCCCTGCCCAAGGGTAAGGAACGTGGCTATCTGCACCCTGACCTTGATGAGGGGGGAGGGTTTTCAAACGTTATGGAATTCCTTTGCTAAAACACAGCGGAGCCAAGGGAAGCCAACCCCTTGATTATTCCGAAAGACCAGAGGGAGAGAGGAGAAGTTTGAGAATGATGGAAGTGATGTCCAAGAGATGGTCCAGAGGCTGAGGATTGAGAAAGCAGGGGAGGAGGCCAGGATGCCTGGATGGCTGCCTGGCCCATGTTCACCTCCCGGCCACACCCCTGTGGGTGCTCTCTTCTAACCTGGAGGTGACCCCTGCCGCACACCAGCCTCCTGTCTTCCTCCTTGGCCCTGGGACAGATCCTTGTTGGCACCATTCCCTGGTGGGCACCAAGAGGACAGAGAGCAGGAAGAGGGGACCTTTGTCCAAGCCCCCAGCAACAACCACTCCTCGGGTCAGGGCCAGGCCGAGGGGCCAGCGCACAGCCTCCTCCCTTCGTCCTTCCCTGCCCCTTGAGGAATGTGTCCTCTGAGGCTCAACCAGCCTGGCGGTCAGCTTCAGTTCACAGAGGGGGCTGTGTCCTGCCACCCATCCCCTCTGAGGCCCCCATTGTCAGGCCGGGAGGGTTGGGAGCAGGCTGGGGCCATGTCTCAAAGGCCTAATGTTCTCAGAGGTGGGAAGGCCGAGGGGTCTCCCGGAAGGATTAATCCATGGGACACCTGGCTCTTCTCTGCCTCTCTGCCCAGAGCTTGGGCTGGCCGGAAAGAAGGCTTTCCAGGAAGTGGGACAGATATTAGGACAACCTCTGCCCTTGTCTGCCTTGTGCCAAGCTGTTCCCTAGGCCTGGCAGAGAGGCTAGAGAGAATTTTTTTCTTAAATGCCAAAACAAATGGTAAAAATAATGCAAGTTCATGTCAGGAAGTCCTACTGAGAGTCGGGCAGCATACCAGGGGTGTCGAAACCATCATAGCCCCTGGCGAAAGAGATGCGATCGTGATCGTCACCCCTATATCTCAGGTGGGGAGATGAGGCACAGAGAGGTTAGGAAAGCCATCAGGGGTCACACAGGCAGTAAGGGGTGGAGCCAGCCGGACCCAGGCAACTTAGTTGCAGAGCCCATGTCCACCACGACTCTGAGAGCCAGGAAGGGAAGAACGCTTCTGGGGAAGACTAAGAAGGATGAGACCCATCCACCCCCCTCAGCGGTTCCCAAGGCACCTCCAAGGCCCCCACAACCTCTCCCCATCACGGCAGAGGACACTGTTCTGGATCTTTCCCCAGGATCATGCTTTCAGTGTGGTCTCCAATCCATGGTTTTTAGGTTGCTTTGGTCTGGGGCCCACTTAGGGGCCAAGGACCATGGGCTCATATGCCTTTACTGCAGCTCCTCGAGCTTCTACCAAAGCCCCTTCAGGCTGGGTGGAAAGCACTAGTGCATTTTTTTCCTCCTGGGGCACGAAGCCAGCACTGCTGGAGGGAATAAAGGCCTTCAAGGAGAGCACAAGATGTCACTGATGGTTTCAATAAAAACGCCAGGACTCACTCATCAAATCACATGTGGTCCTTTCCAAAGCAATATTCCCAGTAGCCCCCCATCATTTTGGGGAGCTCCAGTGTACAGCTAACTCCCTCAGGCCTCTGGCTGTCTTGGACAAAGGAAAAGCTCTTTGTATGAGGGGTGAGCTTGAGTTTGGGGAACCTCCAGGAGCTGCTGGGGCGAGGGTGGTGATGGAGAGGTGCCTCCCGCATTCAGGCGGGCCAGTGTCATTCAGCACACAGCCCTTACTTAGCTGGGCACTTACTTAGCTGGGGCATGGTGGCAGGCTGGGGTGGTGGAGGAGGTGGCCCCAAGAGGACCCAGGAGTCTGGGACTCCCACTATGCAATGGGAAGGGAAAGATCCAGAGCAAAGTGAACAACAGGTATGGGGCCTCGTACAGGGCAGGACTGCCCCATCTAGGGGACTCTGGGGGTTGGGGGGGCAGAGTAGAGAAGTGCTACCATGAGGTTCAAGATCAAGGACAACCGACAGATTATTTCCAATGTGTGGAGAAGGCTTACAAAATCCAGGGTGACCTCCTAAAAGCAGCAGGCTTTGCCTTGGGTTTAAAAGGCTGAGCGGGACATGGACAGTGTTGAACGGGAAAAGGATTCCAGGTGGAAGAGGCAAGCTGGTCGGTGCTATTTTGATTCAGATACGTGAATCAATAAAGCAGACCTTAGCCCAGAGTAGCTGTCACACAACGGTGGAAGCTACTCTCGAGCCAACTTGAAAGTTCTGGCTGAGCAGTGGGGCCCCAGTCCACATCCAGCCTGGGCCGTTCGCTAGCTGCAGGGCCCGGAGCAAGTGGCTTCATCTCTTCAAGTCACAATTTCGTCATCCCCAAAATGAAGACAGTCGTAGTGACTTTCTCCTGGAATTATCGGAGCATGAAATAAGGTAAACTGAGAAATGGGCACTCGGCAACCGGCCCGTGATCAGGGCCCAGTTGATGCCGGTTTTCATGATAATGCTATCTCCTTAAGACCATCTCCTTAAGAGGCTCCAAAAATGATTGGAAGGGTTAGGTCTCAAAAAGAAGTCCCCAAGGGATTGCGAGTCATGGGAAACATCTGAGATGCATCTCACCCTGCTCCCCAACAGGGCTACCGAGGAAGGAGATGACCCTTTGTGGGTCATCGTAGCCCAGGGTCCCCATCGATGACTCCTGCTTCTAATCCATCCAAAAGTCATCCCCAAATAACTCTCTACTCCTCCCCCTCTTCTCTACTCCAGCATCAAAGCCGTGGTGCCCTCCCTGTTCCAGTCTCTCCTCTCAGCAAACCTTGTTGACCTCTCAGAGCAGATCAGTTCATGCCTCTCTTCAGCTCAAAAGCCTTCCATGGCTCCCATTGCCCAGAGCGGAAAACCCAACTCCATAGCCTAGCACCCAAATCCAGTCCTCCACCATCCAACCCCCACCCGCCTCTCCAGACTCCTCTTCCCCATGCCAGACCCTCCGGTCACACGAGGTCAACCACCTCTAGGTCCTCGAACAGCCTTTGTGCAGCTCTGGCTTGGAGCCTTCTTTTACAGGCAGCCCCCTGTCTGTCCCTCCACCTGGAACATCTTCTCTCCCTTCTCTGATGGTTAAATCCTAGGTATGCCCCAGGTCCCAGTTCTGCTACTCTCCCAGAGCCTGAAGCCCTCCCAGACTCCATTCCAGAGCAGAGACATGGCTTGCTCAGAGCTGTCTGCTTCTATAACTGAGTGTGGACTATGGATGCAAAGCTGGAGGACTGTTGGGGAGCACTCCGAGGCAGCTGCCTGGAGGACTGCTGGGGAGCATTCTGGGGGCAGAGATTGCTGCCGGGAGAGGCTGTACCCTGCAGCCAGTTCCCCACCCCGGAGTAGAGCAGGGTGGGGCTACCGAAACCGCTCCCCGCCTCCCGCCAGGCTGGCAGGGATGCCAGCAACCCGGATAGAGCCCAGGCGGTGGTGTTGGCACAGCTCCGCTGCCGGAGATGAGGGTGAGACAAACAGCAATTAGCCAAGCACAGGCTGGGCTCTCAAGGCTAATTACCAATTAGATGGGGCTGGGCGATTAGCGACATGAAAGAGACAGTCAGCAAATAGTCGCTGGCGGAAGGGGGTGGAGGGTGGCTCTGTCCCCGCCAACAGGCCTGGGATCCTAGTGGTTAGTGCAGTCCTGGTATGGGGAGGGGGCTCCAAGAGACAGAGGGGCTGAGCCCCCTGGGCACAGTGGGGCAGATCTGCCTTCTTCTTTTGGATTCCCAGGATCCTCCTCTGGGTGGGGCTCACAGCATGGGGTCCTCGCTTGTGTCAGGGTGATGGGTGATGGGTCCCCTGACACCCTTGCCTGGATGAGCCCAGGAGGACCTCAGAGCAGTTAGGTGCCAGACACCCAGTGGGATGCATTTGTGTCTGGAGCTTTGCCTGGCACCGAGTGGGGGCTGACGGAGGGAGGGGGTGCGCAGATCGCTTCCTCCCTCCCATCTCTCAGCTGCACATTCTTCCCTCAGCCTCCATTCCCCCTACACCCCCATCCCATCCCTCTGCTCAGTTTTTCTTCTTTCTTTCCTTCCCCTCCCTCTCATCTCTGTCTCTGGTGCTCTCCTCTGGGGCTTTCTGTCTTTTTCTCTGGTTTTCTTTGCATCTCGCTCTTTCCTCCCTCCCTGAACTCCACACTCCGTGATCCCTGCCTCACTTCCGCCCCCGCAGGAAGAGCTGAGATCCAGAGTCCAGGGACTTCCTGAGCACCAAGGCCTGGCCACTCTGGGGTGAGCCATTCCTGTATGGGAGAAGGTAGGGGTGGGGGATGGGCCCCTCACTTCAGGAGGCTTTCAGGGGAAAGGAATTTGTGTGAACGATCCAGCAGGTGAATCATAAAACCCCACAACATCCAGATCCAGGGCCCAAATCAAGTTCAACCCAAATCAATTAAAGCGAGGATTTGGTTCCTAGACTACCCCCGGTCATTCACGTCTCTCTAGTCTCTGGTCGGCTTGAAGCAGATGATCTGGCCTGCTGAAATGCTGGTGACTGAATCTTCCCAATGTACAAAAGCACAGATGAGCCTTCCCAGCCTGGGTCCTCATGGTGGTGGTGGTGGTGGTGGGTGCTCTGTGTGTGTGTGTGTGTGTGCGTGCGCGCGCGCGCGCGTGTTTATGTGTGTGTGTGTGGTTGGGGGCGTTGGGCACAGGCAGACCAGTGTAACATGTCTTGGCACCATCTATAGGGTCCATATTGTAGATGAGACCCTCTGGGGCCTGCAGAGATGAGAAGGAAAGAATGCTGCTCTCCCAGAGAGGGGTCTCAGAGTTGGGGTTGGCAGAGGGGAGGAATTCAGTGAGGAAAGAGACTTCAGGGAGACCCAGTGGTTCCATAAGGCGAGGCGCTCAGTGAGGGGAGAGAATCTCAGTAGGGCAGGGCGTTCTGGAAGAAAGAGAGGACCCAGATCTAGAAACATGTTTAGGAACGCAAACCTGGCCAAAAGACCTGGTTTGCCAGCCTCTGTTTACCTTGGCAGCCCCCACCACAAACTCAGCAGGCACAGGAGATCAGAGCGCCCTGGGCTCTCATCCCCTGTGTGGGCAGGACTCCAGGGGCTGCCCCTGCCCCCAAGGACAGGTGTCACCACCCTGCTTCCCCTTGCTGGCGCTATGTCCGGAGCCCCGGAAGGTGGGGAGATTCTGCCTCACTAGCTCTGGGGAGGAAAGAGTGGAACACCTGCCAGCAGGAATGCGGAAGAGCCAGGAGCTGTCATCAGTTTGGGGCTGTCCCCAGGGCAGGTGTGTGTTGCGCACTCACGTGCCTGGGCGTGGATGGGCCTCTATGAGGATGCCCATGTCTGTCTGGGCTTCTGGCTCAGGCTGGGTAGCTGTGCCAAGCCCTTTCCCCAACAAGCAGCCGGGCGATTTTTCCTGTCTCCCTCCTGCTGTGGTCAGAAAGCCCGGGACCAGCCCAGTGGTCAACCGACCATCATTGGGCTCTGAACTCACCCCTCAGCTATGCCCCCAGGACAATGGGGTTCTTTCTGCACAAGATGGGCACGAGGGACCCTGTCATCGACTTGTGACCTGAGAAACAGAACTGCCCTAGGGTACACCCCCAGTCTTGGTCACACTTGTGGACACTGCCTGGCCTAGAGCCAGAGTAGACCAAAGAGAAAGAGAGGTTCTCCTTCCCGCCTGCCTCAGGAAGGCTTCCTGGGGGAGGGGGCCAGTGCTCTCCCCAAGCTCCCTGATATTCCCTGGTTCTAATGTTCTGGTTGGCCTGCACGCACGGGGCTCCCCTCAGTGCAAGCAGGAGCCGGAATGGGCACGTTACCTGTCTCCTGGAGTGCCAACGCTCCCATGCCTGCAGGCTGACCCCAAGTAGAAAGGTGGGAAATTCAGCTAGAGGAAAAATCAGAGCCAGATCTGTTGGAAGACAGAGCGCCCTGCCCTGCCCTCAGAGAGCTGAGCTGGAGAGAAGGAGATGTGTCCACAGTCTCCCTGGGAGCCGTAATGTAATCAGAGACTCAATCCTAGTTCCCTTCCTAGCTAAATCTTCCCCCAACTCTGGGAGCACCCCCCTCACTGAAGAAAGGGTCAGTCTGGCTGGGGGGGAATTTGTCCACTCGGGGTTCATGCCTTCTCACCCCCCCCCCAAGAACAGAGACCGAGGCAACCCGGTGAATAGGCTTTGAGGAGGAGGAACAGATGAGGAAAGGGCCCACCCCTCAAAGAGAAGACTGGGAGGGCTTCCTGGAGCAGGGGAGGGTGGGGCTGGGCAGGGACCTGCGGCAGGGACTCTCTGGGCCTGGGGACATAACCTAGTAAGGGCTCAAAAGAGGGTGAGGGTATAGGAAAGAGCTTCAGGAATGGTCTTGATTGCACCAACAACGTCTTAAGAATTCTTTCTTTAGTCGTCGGCTCCGAACCTCCTCACCCCACCGAACCTGACTTAGGTTCTGGGACTTCATCAGTCTCCTACCCGTTTATCTGGAGCCCCTCAAAACCTGGCCCAGAGAAGCTGTCTCTGCCCCCAGGTAACATAGCTCAAGAGAAGAAAGGGCACAAGACTTTAGCCCAGGTTTCTGACTCCACACCAAAGCCTTTCCCCTCCTCTTCCCCCTTCCCTTGCAGCCCACACCCCCCAGGCAGCCCGGAGAGATCAGTGGGGGGCAGGAAGCGAGGTCCCAGCCGCTCTGCGCCCTCGGCCTGGACAGCTGTTCTACGCAGCTGCTGGGGGCTCTGGGGGCTGCGGCGGATTTGATTTGATTCAGGCCCCAAAATAGCCGTCCTAGCAGGAAGCAGCCCCCCTTCCAAAACCCCTCCAGGACTCTGCATCCGGGGGCTGAGTTGACACCTTAGAGGTTCTGTCCCCTCCTCCTCCCCTGCACTCACCCCCTTGTCTCCATTTAACCCCCATAGCTCACAACCATTGTCCTTCCGCTTCTCCTCCTCCAGGAAGCCCGCCCTGGTCTCCCCTTCCCCCCACTGGGTCTGTTGCAGTCCTTTGCCCACACACGATCCTGCCCCTCCCCCACTAGAGCCCCGCTCTTGGGGAGAGCGGGTCGCTGGGAAGGGTGGGGGGCAGTCTAGGGCTAGGGGCCCGTGGCCAGGCACGGGCGGGCTGCGGAGGGCACACAAAGACGAGGGCTGCTCTGGCCTTTGATGAGTAATCACTGTTCCCTGGAGCCACGATTCCACTCCGCCGCCTAGACCCCCCGCCCCCGCCCCCCTCCAACTCCTCAAATAAGACTCGTTTTTGTTCAGAGGACACAATGCGAGAAAATGTCACCCAGGGGGCGTGCCCTCTGGCCCCAGCCCTGACAACCGGAGCTCTTAATCACCCGGCCTCCTTCCTCCCCAGCTTCCCTCTCCAGCAGCTGGCTGAGCTGGGGGAGGAGGAGAAACTAAGGGTAGGGGACGCTACCACCTCCTGGGTCCCAGATTTCTTCCAGCCTGAAAGTCTAAGGCCTTCATGTTTCTCCCACTCTGGGGTTCAGCCTCCCCCTCACAAGGGCTCTGTTCTCAGCTCTTCTCTCTCCATCAAAACCTGCCAAGCTCCCTGGAGCTTTCTAGAGAAAGCTCTAGAAGGGAGCTGCCCCAGGGAACTAGGCCAACACTTGGATAAGTACAACAAAGCAAGTTAAGGGTATGGAAGCAAGTGATGGTAGGGAGAGGGCCAGAAGTTATCTCTCCAGCAAGGCCCCCAGCAAAGCAAGAGCCTTCTGTGCAAAGGACCTGTGGCCTGTGGTCATGTTTGAGTGGTTTGGAGGGACAAACCCTCCCCCTCCATGATGCCCAGAAGCATCCCTCTTTGCCTGCTCCGTAAAAAATGCACTCTAAATAAAAACAGTGTGCTTGCTATGCACACAGCTTCTAGCAATTTCCCCGACCCCTCTTCTGACCCAATGACTGCCCCCCAAGCCCATCTATATAGAAATTCTGGAATCTTCATTGCTTCGATCTTTTTCTTTCTTGATCTGCACATCACTCGCACCGGCCAAGATGGTCTGCTCTCCCTCCAGAGCCTATACCACTTATCCAGTTCCTCTCTCTCCACCACCAGCCCTCCCGCTCACCCCATCTCTCATCTGTGCCTCTTCAGTAGCCTCTGTCTGGTCTCCCAGCCGCACTTTGCCCCCTGCAACGCATTCTCCACATGGCAGACACAGCAATCTTTATAAAATGAAAATCATATTATGTCACTCCCTGGCTTAAAAGCCTCCAAAGACTTCTCATTCCTCCAAGAATGCAAGCCTAACTCTCCCATAAGTAGAGGTAGCCGGAAGATCTGCACGAGATACGTGTTTGGGGGTTCTCACCGTGTGTAAAGGGAGAGACCGAGAACATGGTCCTAGGGCAATGGCAGTGACGAGGGCGATGATAGCCCTCCTCTGCCTCCGAGGTATAAGCTCATTGATTAAATCTGGGTACCTGAGATCCAGTAAAGGAAAAAAAAAAAAAAGAAGAAGAAGCCAACCTCCTTATTTTGGTTTGCAAGGCCTCAGCTGGTCTGGTCTCCCCCACTGTCCCCACCCATCTCCTGCCACTCTGGCCTTTCTCCGGCTCAGTGGGCTCCAGCAGAGCAAAAGGGAAGATTTCAACCCAGCGTGCAGTTTCCCAGGCTATGCATTCAAACGCTTGCGTTGCATCCTACCACCCATCAAGCACTGATCAGATATGGAGACAAGATCGCAACAGGGGCTTACAGCCTAGCAGGGGAGATAATAGGAATGGAGAGAAGTATGATGGGATACTTGGGAAAGGCTTCACAGCCTTGAGCTCTGTTTTCAAGGAGAAGTCCAAGTTCACCAAGCAAAACTCAGGGTCAGGATTCTTGGCTGAGGGGACCATGTCTGCAAAGGCAATGACCCTGAACGAACATGGGCTGATCGGGGACATGGTGGGGAAAGGGTGGCATGGGTGGACCAAGGAGCATGCTGGGAGGTGAGCTTGGACCGGGAAACAAGGGTTGGACCATGAATGCACTTGGAAGCCTCATTAGGACTTCGGATTTATCTTTCGGCCACAAGGCTACAGCCAAGATTTTGAGGCAGAGATGTGCATAATCAGATTAGTGTTTTAGAGAGAGCTCTCTGGTAGCAGCACAGATGGGTGATAGATTGGAGAGAGAACAGACTGGAGTCAGAGAGACCAACTAGTTCCGGAAAGAAATGATGCCGCCCTGAACTAGGGCAGGAGCAGCCAGAGAGCGAGAAGTGGACACCCAAGGTAAGGTAAGAGTGGCCGGACTTTGGGTCACGTGATAGGGAGGCAGAAGTGTGAGATGGTAGGGATGGTTGTTAATACCCCGACCTCAGTCTTGGCTCACTGGGAGGGTGCTGGGGCTACCCCTGACATGAATGCCCAAGCAGAAGAGCAGTCTAGAGTCGGACTGTGTGCTAGGGTGCAGGTGCCTGAGAGATGTGCAGGCAGAGAGCCTGCTTAAGAAGCTGGGAACCCTGTCTGTACCTTGGAGTGAACTATGGATTGAGAGGCCCAGGCGATACCAAGAGCATTGATCTTGATAGAGGTCACCAGTCTCCCGGAGACTCTACTTCTTACCTCTACACACAGTGGAATGTCCCTAAATTGGGGTGGGGGGCAGTAAAGGGGACAGGTAGCTTGGCAGTGGGAAGGGCTGGGGCGCACCTTGCAGGTCCGTGAAGGGCCATGGGGGAGGCAGGAGAGGGGAGAGGCCAGTGCTGGGAACCCGAAAACTGCAGGATCCCCATGGCTATGGAATCCTTGCTTTAAATGAAGCGTGGGACCTCAGAGATCATCTCGCAGATGGGGAAATTGAGGCCGGGATGGAGCAGAATGCCCTGGCTAAAACTGCCCCCCTATGTTGCTCATAATCTGGGTTGGGAAGTTGTAGTGTTGATCGGTTTTGATTTATGCACAAGCTGCCTATTTTCATAGAACCTGGAACCCCACTCCCCACTACAACCATGTGTGTGACAGAGAAAGAGCTAGCCCAGGGTCAAAGGAGAGGTGTTTGGGAGAGGCCTGAAGACCCCTGATGCCATCTTTCCCCATCCCTAGAGAGCACCACCCTGTAGTCAGCTTGAGGACGCTGGCTCCTCCTAGCGGCCATAAAGAGCACTGTTCCTGGTCCCAGGTCAGTTGGGAGTTGGACTTCTGCGGGGGGACTCAATTCCTTCTGAGCAATCTCCAAAATGGGCCCAGTACCAGTTATCAGTCCCCAACAGATACTCTGCCTGCCCCTGTAGGATTCGTTCTTGAGGCTTGACCCCAGCAAGACACTGTCTTCTCCAGGCCAGAGTCTTGGGTCATGATGGATGTGTTTCCATGGCTGCCGATGCAAAGGCTTTCCACCAGACTAAGAGCCCCTCAAGGGTGAGAGCCATGCTTACTTCACCTTCATTTCCTTAGGGTCTGACCTAATTCAGAAAAAAAGCAAGACACAAAGGTGCATATTACCCTGATTCTGATTATTCCTACATTAAAAATGAAAGAAAGACCAAAATTCTAACAGCAATTATTCAGTGGATGTTGAAGTTAGAGGTGGTTTTTATTTGCTTTTGTATGCTTTTCATTTTTCCTTTTTTCTACCGTGAATACATTTTTCCATTTTCTGATTCAAAAATTAAATATCAGAGCACCTGGGTGGCTCAGTCGTTAAGCATCTGCCTTTGGCTCAGGTCATGGCCCCAGGGTCCTGGGATCAAGCCTCCCTGCTTGGTGGGAAGTCTGCTTCTTCCTCTCCCTCTGCTGCTCCTCTGCTGGTGTTCCCTCTCTCACTGTCTCTGTCAAATAAATAAATAAAATCCTTTGAAAAAAATGAAATATTATACAAAAGAGAGACATCTCCCTCTGGCTAAATGCCGGTTGTGTTTCTGGGGTTGCCTGGGTTGCTCAGTTGGTTAAGCATCTGACTTTGATTTCGGCTCAGGTCATGATCTAAGAGTCTTGAGATCAAGCCCTGTGTGGGGCTCCATGCTCTGTGGGGAGTCTGCTTAAGATTCCCTCCCTCTGCCCCTTCCCCCAAATCATAAAAAAATCTTAAAAAAAAAAAAGTTGGTTGTGTTTCTGCCTAGGAAGAATAGATGTCTGCTTACACTGCCTCATTATCATGGCCTTCATCATCTTAATTATTTGTAGCAGTTCAGGGAGCTAACTTCTGCTGTATGTTCTGGTATGCTCATGTATCCACTTCCTCCTTTAAGTTATCTTCCGTCTCTTTTTTTATTTTTTATCAAAGATACATATGCATACAGTTAAAGAACTCAGAGTTCCAGGAGGCTTAAAAAGACAACCAGAAGTTCCCATTCCTCTTTTCACCCAAATTCCTGCTCCCCAGAGGCCAACACTTGCAATTTTTTTTTTTATCTATTTCTCTTGGTATTTCTCTCCATTGTTTCTAAGTCACATGCTTTATTCAACTGTAAGTTTTTGGCTGTAAATATTACTTGCTGTCTTCCTGGAATGAAAGATGGAGATTTAGTTCACTCACGTACACACCATCTTTCCCTAGAGCTGCCATCTTATATTTTATGAGATCATTAAGTACTTACATTATTATGACTGTGAAAATGTTATTCATAACTGAGTCACGTAGTATACTATGATACTATTTCCTATCTTAAATAACTCCACTTCTCCTGGAATTATATTTGTGTCTCTTTTTTATTTTTTTAAAGTTTTTTTTTTTAAAGATTTTACTCATTTATTTAATAGAGAGAGACACAGTGAGAGAGGGAACACAAGCAGGGGGAGTAGGAGAGAGAGAATCAGACTTCCCACCGAGCAAGGAGCCTGATGAGGGGCTCAGTCCCAGGACCCTGGGATCAGGACCTGAGCCGAAGGCAGATGCTTAACGACTGAGCCACCCAGGCACCCCTGTCTCTCTTTTTTAAAATGTGCTTACTGGGGCACCTGGCTGGCACAGTACATGGAACATGCTACTCTTTAAACTCTTTAAAAAAATAAATAAGTTATGCTTACTTCTCTATGTACTTGTTGCTAATTATTCCTCACATTTTCCAACAGTAATTGAAATTGTCAGTATTTTTTTTAAAGTCTTTTTTTTTTAAAAGATTATTTATTTATTTATTTGACAGAGAGAGATCACAAGTAGGCAGAGAGGCAGGCAGAGAGAGAGAGGAGGAAGCAGACTCCCTGCTGAGCACAGAGCCTGATGCGGGACTCGATCCCAGGATCCTGAGATCATGACCTGAGCCGAAGGCAGCGGCTTAACCCACTGAGCCACCCAGGCGCCCCAAAATTGTCAGTATTTTCTAACAAAATTTTTTTTTCTTTCTTTCTTTCCCTCCTGGAACCCTGTTTCCTTCTGTTCCCATCTGGTCTGGGTGATTTCTAGGGTCCTCTAAGCCCTCTTTTTGCCTCTCTCATGTTTGGATCATCCACTTCCTGAATCCTATGTCTTATCTTTAGTTTTTTGCTCTCTCTTTTTTCTGCTGCATCTCATCCTTAAGTAACTTCCTGAGAAATAATGCATGGAAGGTAAATTCTTAGGGACCTTGTATTCTGAAAATGTCTTGATTTTAGCATCTCACTTGATCATTTGGGTGGGTATACAAAACTAGGTAGCGAGGCAGTTTTCCTTAGAATTTGAAAGCATTGCTTCTTCGTATCTAAGTTCCAGTGGGGCTGGTAAGATGTCCGGGTCATCCTGACTCTGGTTCTTTCCTCCTTGTGGGCATTCAAAATCTTTTTGTCCTCGTTGTTCTGAGAGTTCAGGATGGTGAGTTTTGGCATCAGCCTTTCTCATTCATTAAGTTATACTTGGAATGACCTTTTTTTTTTTTTTAAGATTTTATTTCTTTATTTGAGAAAGAGAGAGTGAGCGAGAGAGAACATGAGCAGGGAGTAGAGGGAGAAGCAGGCTCCCTGTGGGCAGGGATCACAATGTGGGTTTCGATCCCAGGATCCTGAGAGCATGACCCAAGCTGAAGGCAGACACCTAACCCACTGAGCCACCCAGGCACCCGGGAATGATCTTTTAATCTTATGTTCATGTCCTTAAGTTCATGATATTACTTATTTGATCACCTGCTTTCTCTGTTCTCATTTTCTGCAATTCCTACTTACCACATTTTTTTTAAGATCTACGGTTTGTGTTTCTGTGTTCTACGTAAGAAATTTTTACCATAGTCATGAAGATTTTCTCTTGCTTTTCTCCTAGAATTTGAATAGTTTTATTTTATTATTATTACTTTTTAGTAGGCTCTACACCCAACATGGGGACTGAACTCACAACCCCTAGATCAAGAGTCGCATGCTCTACCGAATGAGCCAAACTGGCGCCCCAGTTGATGGTTTTAGCTTTTATGTTTGGGTCTGTGATCTGCTTCAGGCTAATGTTTGTGTATTGTATAAGATAAGGGTCAAATACTTTATTTTCCTCAAATACAGATGATCGGTTACTCC
The DNA here is from genome assembly GCF_964662115.1 of Mustela nivalis. Lineage (NCBI taxonomy): Eukaryota > Metazoa > Chordata > Mammalia > Carnivora > Mustelidae > Mustela > Mustela nivalis. The sequence goes on from NC_139036.1 coordinate 38,031,902, forward strand.
AGTGCCATTTTCTGAAAAGACTATCTATTCGCCATTGGATAACATTGTTAGCTCTGTCAAAAATCAATTGACACAGATGTGCAGGTTTATTGCTGGATTCTCTGTTCTGTTCTGAGAACCAATACCAACACTCCAGATTATTGTAGTTTTATGGATGAGTGAACACATCCTTCAAGTACACTAAACCTTTCAACCTTGTTCTCTTTTTCAAAATTGTTTTGATTCAATTCTGCAATTCCATCTAAATTCTAGAGTTAACTTGTCGACATCTATAAAAGAAAGCTTGGTGAAATTTTGGTTAAGATTGCTTTGAATCTATAGACCAGTGTGGAGAGAATTGACATTGTAACAATATTGAATTTTCTCTTCAATGAATATGGTGTCTATTTTTCCACTTATTTCAGTCTTCTTTCATTTCTCTCAGCAATGTTTGTAGTTAGTGTTTGTATGTTTGTTTGTTTGTTTGTTTGAAGCAGGATCCAAGTGCAGCATGGAGCCAAACATGGTGCTTGAGCTCGAAACCTTGAGTTCAAGACCTAAGCTGGGTTCAAGAGTTGAGCCATCCACATACCCCAATGTTTGTAGTCTTTATTGCACAGGTGTCATTAAATTCATCCCTAAGTATTTCATGGTTTTGATGCTATCATAAATGGTATTTTTAACTTTCAATTTCCAAACGTTTATTGTTGATTTTTATAAATTGACATTTTGGCCTGCATCCTTGCTAAACGCACTTATTAGTTCCAGTAGGCTTGTTTTGTTTTGTTTTGTTCTAATAGTTTTTTTTAAATCATTTTTAAGGATTTTCTTCATACACAATACAGTTTTGTTTCTTCTTTCCCAGTCTAAATGCCTATTTCTTTTTCTTTTTTAAAAAATATTTTCTTCTGGGGCTCCTGGGTGGCTCAGTGGGTTAAAGCCTCTGCCTTCAGCTCTGGTCGTGATCCCAGGGTCCTGGGATCGAGCCCCACATCGGGCTCTCTGCTCAGCGGGGAGCCTGCTTCCTCCTCTTTCTCTCTTCCTGCCTCTCTGCCTACTTGTGATCTGTCAAATAAATAAATAAATAAATAAAATCTTTAAAAATAAAATAAATTTAAAAAGATAAAAATATTTTCTTTTGTCCTAGGAACCACTGTTTATTCAAGTCTTCCTCTTCCTATAACACACAATCAGATTTATATGTGTTTTTTTTCTGTATAATATTTCATCCGCTTTTTTTAAAAATTTCTTTTCAGTGTACCAGAATTCATTGTTTATGCACCACACCCAGTGCTCCATGCAACACACGCCCTCCATAATACCCACCACCAGGCTCACCCGACTTCCTACCCCCCACCCCTTCAAAACCCTCAGATTGTTTTTCAGAGTCCATAGTTCATCTCTCCCTCATCCATGGTTCATCTCTCCCTCCAATTTCCCCCAACTCCCTTCTCCTCTCCATCTCCCCATCTCCTCCATGTTATTTCTTATGCTTTTTAAAAAATATTTTTAAAGATAACAGGGGCACCTGGGTGGTTCAGGTGGCTAACTGTCTGCCTTCATGTCAGATCACGATTCTAGGGTCCTGGGATCAAGCCCCTTCTCAGGCTCCTTGCTCAGCAGGGAGCCTGCTTCTCCCTCTCCCTCTCCCTCTGCCCCTCCCTCTGCTAGTGTTCCCTCTCTCTCTGTCTCTATGTCAAATAAATAAATCTTTAAAAAATAAATAGATAAAATAAAAGCTTAAAAAAGATAACAGACTTTACTGCCCAACCATTAGAAGTATTCAAACATGTATTTTCCTACATAACTTAAACTGTGAGGTGACCAATGTTAAATAAAATGTTCATTTTCATCATCTGCTTCAGTTCAGGTCTTCTTGACCAATTCTCATTTTTCCTTCCAGCTGCAAGCTTTTGAGGCAATAAAGTTTGTTGTTGTTGTTGTTTTTTATTTTGGGGGCGTTTTTTTTTGCAGTGAAGAATTTTTAACCACAATAGGTGGGGACTTGAACATTCATTGGCTCGTAACCACTGGTATTCGCTTGTTACATGCAGCCGTGTTCCTCCTGGTTTGATCACAGCTGTCTTCTGAAATGTTTCTGGAAAACATCAAGATGACCTTCATTCACCTTCATTTCATAGGCTGGTGTTGTACCTCAAAGAGCCCAGTGGGTGGCCTATGGACATTGCCACCCAGCATTGCCTGCCCTGCAATGGGGCTTCACATGGCCCTCGGGCCTCAGTGACCACGCAGAAAGTTTCCTATTTATTTCTCTTGTCTATTGTAGGCTCTTATACTGGCTAAGACCTCCTAATGTTGGTTAGAAATGGTGAGAGTGGGCAGCTTTGCCTTGTTCTTGACTCTGAGGGGGAAAACATTCAGCCTTTCATCTCTACCTATCTTACTTAATAGCATCTTGTTCTAGGTTCGTGGATAGTTGGATCTTTCCCTCCTAGGGTTATGTTGTTTAGCATTTTCATGCTCCTTGCTTTGTCTATGATTCTGCCAACTATTTTCTTTGTGCGGCTTTTGTGTTCTTTTTCTTAGCTGTTTGTGTCTGGATTTTCTCTCTCATGTTATGGCTTTTCTCAAATTTGGACTTACGTCACTTTCTGAATGTTCTGTTTGAGAGTAAGGTACTCAGAACTGCTGGTTAGCCCTCAAATCCTTTCTTCCTGTCTTCTTGGCTACCCAACTAAAGAATACATTTTCCAGCCCCTTTTGTGACTAGATGAGGTCACGTAACCAAGTTTTCATCAATAAAATAGAATACAATTTATATGTGCTTCTTCTGGCTCGTTTGCTTAACAACAAAACTACTGTCCTAAATTTCCTGTTTTCCCTTCCTGCTGGCTGCAACACAGATGGCCCAGTTAGGTTAGGTAAAGACAATCTTTTAGGGGATGGCCAACCCATGAGATGAAAGGAAACTAGGCCCGTGAATGGCCCATGGAGCAAAGAGAAATTAACTTCTAACTTCTTTAGTCCACTCACTGTATTTGGGGGGGGGGTGACTCCTTAACACAGCAACTTAGACTTTGTTCTAACTAATGATGTGGTTTTGGAATATAGGTGAGGTTGGGAGCCTAAGACCAAGAAAGAATTCTTGAGGCGTTTTTGGTGCAAAATGGTGGGTTATTAAAGGACAGAACAGCAACCGTGGGCAGACAGAGCTGCTGCCCTGGGGTTGTGAGGCGTGGCTGATTATTTTTATATATATGAATATTGGGGGAGGTAAGGAAAAAGGGAGGTTTCAAAAGAACTTTCATATACTAAAGAGGACCTATAAGATACCTGTGGCCTTGCCATTTTCAAGTTAAGGCTGTTTTCCCCTCCAGCAAGGCATTAACATTAAGACAGTCCAACGATTCCTGGAAGAATGTCACACATGTCAACCCAGGAGTGGAGGTGGCAGGGAGGTTGTGGGGTGTCCGCTTCTGCTTTGTCTTCAGCTTGCCTTCTGCTCCTACATCTCACTAATATCCCAAGTAACTCAAGCACAGAAGAGTTGATCAGAAGCTTCATGGGCTTGAATGCTCATCCAGTGGCAGGTTTCTCTCCAAGACAGTGACCCTCCAGATGCCAAGCACTGTTGCATGTTCCGGGAACAGAGCATTGAAGACAGCTAGCTAAACCTTCAGCTATCATAGAGCTTGCATTCTGGAATTCAGAGGGAAAAACTGTGGTTGGTTAGGGCAGACTCATACCATCCGAAGGATGCCACTGTGGCTATCTCTGGTCATTTGACTGCACCAAGTGGAGCCAAAGAAAGGGGCAGAGAAGAGAGGAAAAGCAGGAAAAAGAAGCTGCAAAAATCCAGTCCTACTAGAATCCAGAAATGGATCTAGTTTTGTTAAAATTAAGTGTCCATATACCACTTGGGTAGTAATCCAGTTAAAAACTCAAAACCTGTATGGAATCATGAAGAAACATCAGACAAAAGCAAAATGAGAAATACGCCTTTTGTTTGTTTTAATGTAATACAAGGAAGGCTGAGGACAATTTTCAGATTAAAGGAGATTAAAGAGACATGAGAAATAAATACAGTACCTAATATTAGACTGCATCCTGTATGGGGGTGGGAGTGTGTGGAGATTGCTATAAAGTTCATTATTGGGTCAGTGGATAAAATTGGAATGCAGGGGATAAACTTAAGTTATATAAGAGGGTGCCCCTATTCTTAGAAAAATACAGAGAGAGAAGATGGGATGAGAGGGAGAAAACAAATGATAAAGCAGATGGAGCAAAATGTTAGCCATAGACGTATTTGAGTAAAGGAGATAATGTGTTCTTTGTATTATTCTTGCCACTCTTCCGAATAAGTTTGTGTGTGCGCGTGCATGTCCAGGGGACACAGACTCTAAGCCCAGAGAAATTGCGCAATTGGTGCATAGGCGTGAATGAATCCCTTCCCCTCTCTAGCCCTCTTTTTCTAGTCCAGATGGTTTCTAAGATTCTTTCTGGCTCTGGCAATCAATGTCCAAGACTCAGGACTCCTATTTCCTGACAGGGCTTTGGAAAGATGGCCCTATCTGCTCCTTTCAAGGTCTCTCAGCCCACCAGTTACCTCCCCACAACTTTCTCCAGGGTGCCCACCTATCTCCCTTCATCAGCCGTAATCTTGGCCCGGCCCATCCCTGTCACCACCAGCCACTCTTTACGGAAGCCCTATGGCCCACCTCCTGGCAGGGTCCAACACCTATTCAGGACCCGCACGTGTATTTAACCCCAAGGCACTACAACCCCCAATAGGCTTTGCGACAACCCTTCGTCAGTTCCCACCAAAGAGGAAAGGCTTTTCAGCGCGGGCCAGGCACTGAATGGCTTTTTGGGAATTGTAGTTCATTTGCGAAGAGCCGGGAGCAAGGATAAGGCCACAAGCCACCCTTCCCAGAATGCACAGCGCTCCTTCTCACCAATCGGAGGCTCGAATCTTGGAAGGGGGCGGGGAAGAGAAGGAGCTGGCCCAGCGCATGCGTGGTATGTGTGGCTGGGGAATTCATGTGGAGGTCAGAGTGGAAGCAGGTGAGAATCGAGGGAAGGTTCGGACCGACGTCCGGCGTCTCTGCAGATCCCTTCTGTGTTCCCATTCGCAATTTGGGCGGGTGGGGTGTGTGCGTTGGTCTGCCTCGCGTCGGAGGGGGAGAGGCGGTGAGCCCGGGACGAGCCTGGGGTTGCTTCGAGTAAGGAAGGTGTGTATGGGGGCGGGGTGAGGAATAATCCAGAAGCTATTGGAAATGGAAAGACTGAGGGGTCCGGACTGTGTGCCCCGGCCTCGGGTAAGGAACGCTGAAGTGCACCGGGAGAGATCACGGAAGCCTCGGATCTGGGAGGGAAGAAGGGAAGATTTCAAGGGGAGACGACGCTGGGGCGGGGCATTAAAAAGTTCAGTGCGGGAGTAGGTTCTAGTTAGGTCAGTGGTGCTCCCGCCCCCCCCCCCGCCTCAGCCCCGCCCTCCCACCTCTTCCAGGGTTCTCCTTTGCAGTGCAGCTGTGGAGAGAGCCTGTTTGCCCCTTTGGTTCTTCTGATATCTTGGTCCCAGGATGTCGCCCACCGCCTGCTTCCATAATAACTGGTTATTCTTAATAGCTGATGGTGGAGAACCGCTCCGGTGAGGAGTTAAATCGTTCCTGCTAGACTTGGACCTCCAGGTTCTAATCCTGCTTCCACCATGGAATGGCTGTGTGGTCTTTGGCTTTTCTTGTAACCTTGCTGTGTGCCTCAGTTTCCTCCCCTGTAAGAACCTGCTTCTTAGGGGTTGGTGTGAGGATTAAGTAATTACCCTTAGAGGATTGCCTCCTGGAATAAAAGCTAGCTGTTAGTGTTATTTTTGCTGTTGGAATCACCATGTAGCGCATTCTTTGAGTTACTTTCCCAAACCAGAATTGTTCAGAACCAACCACACAGCCTTCATCTTGGGGTCCTGCTTGTCCAGCAAATGGAAGGGTGGTTTAGTGTGGTGCGGAGTTCTCTGTGGATATCCAGCCCATGCCTCATTCCCATTACTGAATTAGGTGCCCCAGACCGCTTTTCCTTAGTGGTAGGAAAAGAAGAAAGAAGTGGAAAATTTTGAAAAGCAGAAGAATCGATACTACACTTTTCCAGGCTGTAAAGTTACTTATGAGGGGTCCTTCATTGCATGATTTAGAGCTCTCACAAGTGGGGAAAGAAATAGCCAGCGTGAGAAGTGAATATGTTTTCTCAGAGAAGGCTTTCTCTTTGAATTTTGGGATCGAGTTGTTTTGTTTTGTTTTGTTTTTATTCCCATAGGTGTGAGTGGGTCCAGCCGAAGGAGACATGGCTGCCAAGGTGTTTGAGTCCATCGGCAAGTTTGGCCTTGCCTTAGCTGTTGCAGGAGGAGTAGTGAACTCTGCCTTGTATAATGGTGAGGCACTGGGGTAGTGGGTCACTGCCCTTTGCTGGAGGATTCCCATTGGTTTGCACAGCCCATGCAACACTCCTGGTGGCAGCCACTGTCTGTGAATGTGTTTGTGACCAAAAGGGTCACCTGCTGCCATCCCACACCATATGGTTGCCTTGTCAGTCGGGCCTCTGTCATTCCTTGTAGCCATAGGTTCTCTCAGAGCCTTTCTTCCCAAAGAGCCTCCCAGCCTGCTTGTTAATGAAACATTCCCTGTTGCTCTTGTTGGTTTGAAGGGAAGCCGCAACTTCCCTTGTGTCAGGGATCTCACTGGCTAGCTGCGAAGGAGAGCTCATCTGTTCCCTTCTGCCTCTGTGTGGAGTAACTCAGCAAGGGCTTTAGCTCTGGTGCCTTTACCCAAGCAGGAGCTTTTGCTCTGCTGCACGTGGGTCATTCCAGACAAAATATCTTCAAGGTGCATTGCCCAGCTTTTAACAGCGTGGCAGTGGCTTAAGCTGACGTTCCTTCCAACTTTCTTGTGTGACCTTAGGCAAGCTATTTCCCCCTCCGGAGGTCTCAACTGCTTCTCTGAATGAGCGGTAGGACTGAACTGGTTTATCTTCCAACTCTGGTAGTCTCTGGCTCTCATGGTTGGAAAGCAGCAATAAATGGACCTACCTCATGTGTGACTGGCAGGAGGAGGATTGCATTGAGAGTGAACATATTTGGAGCAACTTTAAAGTCCAGTAAGGCAGAGACAGAGAGCCCCTGACGAGGAAAGCTTACTTGGTTTAAACGGCACAGCTCTGTGCTCTGATCTTTTAGCCACTCCGCACAACTAGACCGTAATTACTGGCACTGATTTCCTTTTGAATCAAAAGAACAGCTCTGTTAACCCTTAAAACCTGAGAGAAACCAAGTTCTTGGAAAGAGCAGGATCTTCCAAATTTTAGGATTTCCACAGTTAGGGCGCTGCTTCTGGGAACACTGGCTTAAATTGGAACTAGGATGGAATGTAGTAACAGTGAAGACCTGGGTGAGTTTTAGGAAGAAGTTTTGGGTGGCGATTTCCTGAACATGTGTTGGGGGATGGGATAGTTAATCAGAAAATCAGCATCAAGTTGTTTCAGAGAGAAAAGATGCTGAAGAACAGCTCCTCTTACCAGAGTCCTTGGGAAGACCCTAGAATGGGAGGGGACTGCTGAGTTCTGTGGCTATTTAGAAGCTGCTAGGGCCCACAAGTGTGGGAGGACAGAGCAGGAGAGGGGAGACTTAATAACAGAAAGCACCAAGGTACTTTCACAGATAGCCTTTTGGTTAAAAGGTGAAGGGATTTTTAGTTTTCTTTTCTTTTTTTTTTTTTTTTAAGATTTTATTTATTTGAGAGAGAGAGATCACAAGCAGTGGGGGAACGGTAGAGGGAGAAACAGACTATCTCCTGAGCAGGGAGCCTGATCAAGACTTAATCCCAGGACCCTGGGATCATGACCTGAGCCGAAGGCAGATGCTTAATGACGGAGCGACTCAGGTGCCCCCCCTGAAGAGATTTTGCTGACTTGTCATTATCGTTCGTTCCTAGTGGATGCTGGGCACAGAGCTGTCATCTTTGACCGGTTCCGTGGAGTCCAGGACATTGTGGTGGGAGAAGGGACTCACTTTCTCATCCCCTGGGTACAGAAGCCTATTATCTTTGATTGCCGCTCTCGACCACGTAATGTGCCAGTGATCACTGGTAGCAAAGGTGAGTCTTGCCTGTGGGCCACATAAAGGAGGGTGTGTGGGAGGGTTGCTGTAGGATTCCGAGGAAGCTGACCCTCCCCTAATAAGAATTCCTTGCATATTTTTTCTGGAGAATTTTAACGTAGATTCATAGAAATATGTACCCAAGGTGGACACACAGACAGCTGTACGGATTTAGAGAAATACACGAAGGTCTATTTCAAAAGTTGTGTAGTGCTCCAGTTTTTTTTTTTCTTTTTTTAAAGATTTTATTTATTTATTTGACAGAGATCACAAGTAGGCAGAGAGGCAGGCAGAGAGAGAGGGGAAGCAGGCTCCCCGCTGAGCAGAGTCTGATGTGGGGCTTGATCCCAAGACCCCGAGACCATGACCTGAGCTGAAGGAGAGGCTTTATCTCACTGAGCCACCCAGGTGCCCCAGTGCTCCAGTTTTAAATCTAAAAGTGCCTTTGCTCCCTCGGTTGTCCCTTCCCGTTTCGCATTCCCCGCAGTGACTGTGTAACTGGGCTACAGCCCTTCTGTGCGCCTTCACAGCCCACTTACCCTTTGCCTTGTTTTCTGAGGCCTCTGTTGCCAGCAGTGCTGGCCTCACACTGTCACTTACAGCTATTTTTTTTTTTTTTAAGAGAGGGAGAGAGAGAATCTTAAGCAGGCTCCATGCCCAGCATGGATCCCAAGCCAGCGCTCCATCCCAGGACCCTGAGATCATGACCTGAGCCGAAATCAAGTCACTCACAGGACTGCACCACCCTAGGGCCCCTTGCACTGTTATCTTATAGGCAGTGGCCTGAGTCCCTGAGAGCAGACCCTTGGCTGACGTGCCACTGGATTGCCAGGGAGCCAGTCTCCTACCAGCGTGCAGAGAGAAATGCACATAGCAGGCAGTGGCCCAGCAGTGACTGTGCTGCAAGAGGCAAGGGTTGTGTGGATGTTGGTTTATTATCTCGGGAACATTTGATGCCTTCAGGGCTGTTCCCCGACAGATGTGTGCTTACTGAGACCGTCAGGTTTTGTGTTGGGTTGCAGGGAAGGAGGGCGGTTCAAAGATACCTGAAGCGGGGGCCTCAGGGAGCTCAGTCCCCCTAGGGCCGTAGACATGAATGCATAGTTAGAGTGAGCGTGAGGAGTCCTAGAGTCAAGGGTGTGCGGCGGAGGGGAGCAGAGAAGAGAATGACCAGCCCCACGGGTAGCTGCGCAGGCACCTGGGAGGAACTGGATTTGGGCTGGGACAGCCCTGCGGCTCAGGCAGAGGCGGGGAGGGGTAAGCCGGCGTTGAGCAACCTGGCCGGTCAAGGGTCTGGCTGGCCTCCCACAGGAGCTCAAAGGTGGGGTTAATCGAGAAAAATAAAATTTTAACTTAGGAGCGTAGTTCTAAGCTTCCCTCCTCTTTAGTGGTGCTTTCTCTGCTGTTGTACAGCCCTTATAAGGATACGTTACTTATCTTCAGAACTGTTGGTAGGCAGTTCCAGAGATTGGGAACTAGCGGGCGTGCATTTCCTGCTTCTCTGCTGCCTGATTCGGGACTAGCCCGTAGGCACTTGGTCTCTGTCATGGACAACTGCAAACACTGACCACACTTCAGCCTCAGGCAGGCCTGCCTCGTGGCGGGGAGGTTGTAACTCCTGTCATGTGCCCTCCGCTCCTTTGCCTGGGCCAAGTCATGAGAGGCAGGCTCCAGAAGAATCTGACGGCCCCTTCTAGCTGTTGCGCGTTTGACACGGTCCTCCTTCACTTCCCGAGACGTTCCAGGAAGGCAGATGGAATCACCCCCATTCTGACAGGCACGGAAATAGGCCGAGATCGGTTGAGGCTCATTGAGGTCACATCATTCGCAAACAGCAAGGTAGGATGGCAGCCCAGGCCTTCCGATGGCTGGTCCAGCCAGAGTGGACTGTTTCCGCTGGACCTGTGATGACCTCCAAGGCATCCTCCTGACAGGGGCCTTGGAGTCTTCACCAGAAAATTCTTGCCATTGGCCTGTTTCCTTAGAACATTTGCTGTTTCAAACACCATGTGGTAGCTAGCTCTCAGACACGGAAGCTGGACTGCGTCTATCAGAGGGCATTGGGTATTTAACAAAAAGCTATCATCACCACAAGCCTTTAGGAATTTCTACCTCTGCTGCTCGGCTGGGTTCTGTACCGAGGAAGCTATGCCCAGGGCTCCTGCCCTCTAGGATCTTAACAGCAGCAACTTTACTTACAAATCACAGCAGATTGAGGATAGGAGAGGTCCTCTAGAAGGCCACTGTGGTTGTTACTTGTAACTCCAGTGTCTGCCCCCGCCCTCAGATTTACAGAACGTCAACATCACCCTGCGCATCCTCTTCCGGCCCGTTGCCAGCCAGCTTCCCCGCATCTTCACCAGCATTGGGGAGGACTACGATGAGCGCGTGCTGCCGTCCATCACCACGGAGATCCTCAAGTCCGTTGTGGTGAGTGACCGGGCTGCGGCCTGGAGCCCGGCCCCCAATAGATGGCGAGGGGGCAGGAGGAGAGTGGCACTGGCCAGTAGTTCTCGTGGCCTCTGCTTCGTCGTCCTCTTGACCAGCTTCTCTGCCCTTCTTTGGACCCAGGCTCGCTTTGATGCTGGCGAACTGATCACTCAGAGAGAGCTGGTGTCCAGGCAGGTGAGCGATGACCTTACAGAGCGAGCAGCAACCTTCGGGCTCATCCTGGACGACGTGTCCTTGGTAATCTCCGCGGGGAGCCTGTGGGAAAAGGGGCTGCGGTTCTTGTTGGGGGGCTTGGCTCCATTTCTGGGTGGACGCTCTTGGTGCGGCCTTTCACTTCCCTAGATGTGAGGCTCGAAAATGCAGAACCTTCTTGACTCTCAGGCAGTCTTCTCGGCTTTGTTTGCAAATGAGGGTTCTTTTGCTCTCCTCTGCCACACCCATTTTTCTTCTGACTTACAGCCCTACCCAACCTAGGATCCCTAAGCACTAGATTTTCCACCTTCCCAACGCTGTGAGTGTTCCCCGGAGCTTCCTAGGAAGCAGTGTCTGGCTAGCCCCGTTTGATGTAAGAAGAAACCACCTAATGAGGCTAGAGAGGGCTCAGAGAGTCTTTGTCCCCAGTGCAGACCTCCAGCCTGACCCTCGGGAATTTCCTGACACTCAGGGTCTGAAACTCAGTGAAGTGAGTTCTGGGAACCCCCGGTGAAAGGTGATAGAGTGTGAATGAGTGGTTCTGCTCCCCAACGCCTGGTGTGGGGGGCAAGGGACATTTCTGAGGTGTGAGGTAGCCTCCGGAGACTGTATAGTGTGTGTATTTATAGGACATTGAATGCCGTAACTCAGACAGAACACAGTACAGGCAGGATAGCGTTTCAGATCAAGGAGGGAGGGGAAGGGGTCGTGTTTCTAGATTTTCTGGGAAAAATCACTTGGAGTGATTTGTTCGGATAGCAAGGTGGGGTGTTTCCTGTTCGCTCTCCTGTGCATCGCCGGGGAAAGGTACCATTCCCCCCCCAACATCTGTGCAGCTGTTTAAACAGCCGAGCTCCAGGGCATCCAGACACCCAATGCCCACCCAGGTCTACCTTGTGGTAGTCGCGGGCGGCAGAAGGGCCTCCGGGCTCCCTCTACTGGCAGGAGGCCAGGCTGCAGCCGCTCATCTCCCGGGCGAGCAGTTCTTCAGGCTGTGAACCCGAACACCTCGGCTGTGAGAAAACCCTAAGTAAAAACCTGAGGAGAAGCTTGGCATTTCGCTAGGCTTTAACCACATACTCCATTCTGGGGAAATGTGGGCTGACCGCAAGAAACCGTATCTAAGAGGTGTGAGAAGAAAATTAGATTTCATGGGGAATTTGCTGCCCTCACCTGGCCTTTTGAGAAAGAAACTTTATTCCATAATTACGCATCTCATTTTTCATTTCTCAGGACTATATTTTCCTCCCCAGACTTTGAACCCGAGTCCAGAAATGGAACAGGCGAGCTACAACAGCTGCAGTTTAAGAGCGAGGCATGTAAAAAGTTGTGGAAGACAGTGGGACTAGGATTGACTCCTGAGGAGAAGTTTTGGGGCGGCTTATGTTGTTTTTTTTCTAAAGCCGAGTTTGGGAGGGTCGGGGAAGAGAGGAGGCAAATAGATTTTGATAGCAAAACCAGTGTCACCTTCCCTGCATTTCTTCCTTTTTAATGTAAAGTTGGATAAAGGAGTAAGTTGCTCTAGACCAGGCATCAGGAGTTGAGTTCTGTCCCATTTCCGCTGTCACTGCACACCATTGCCTCAGCCAAGTCTCAGTGATAATGTGTCAGTGGGGAAGGTCTGTGGGTAGTCAGAGTTGTAAACCCTCACCCTAAGCAATAGCTTTCCCTGCCTTCTCTCTTAAACCCTTTACCAGAAGCGCTCACACATGGGGAATAATACCAGGATTTGCGTTCCACTGTCCCGTGTCCTCTTCCTGTTTCGCGGTGGGGCTGCCGTGAGAAGGGAGTGGACTGGTTAAGCCATAAGCAGAGAACATCACGCCCTTGAATCCCTGAGAACCAGCTGCATCCTTCCCTCTCAGGGGCTCAGTTTTCCATCTGGCCTCTCTGAGGGCTCAGAACAGGCCATCGAAGGACCTTGGATGAGCCCTAGTTGGAGGTGGGGGTCCGAGAACCCACAGTCTCTTCCCCTGGGGAGGTGGTCAGTTGAGCAGGTACCTTCTGGGGCCCACGGGCCATTTTCTGCCTGAGTGCTCCATGCCACAGGCGACAGAGTGACTTGCAGGCACTGTGGAGGCAGCCCAGGCTTCTGGGGTGTGAGCTCAGTCTGGACACGGATGTGGAGGTGGAAGGGTGTTCTGGCCTCCAGAGGCCTCCAGCTGCTAGAGCCATTCCCAGCCTCTTCCTTCCCAAGGCCAGGGGGTCAGGGGGCCTCACGGCGGCGCTGCCGGAGCAATTACACCGCCTCATCTCGCGCGCGCGCTCTCTCCCCTTAGACGCATCTGACCTTCGGGAAGGAGTTCACAGAAGCGGTGGAAGCCAAACAGGTGGCTCAGCAGGAAGCAGAAAGGGCCAGATTTGTGGTGGAAAAGGTGAGCATTCAACCAGATGGCAGGAGCCTCTCTCCCCTCTCTCCTGTGCTCAGCCTCCCTGTTTGCTGGGTGGCCTGGAAATCTATCATCTGTCATCTGTCCTTCCGGGATCATCGGAAGGGGATTGAAGGAACCGTCCTCCTGCAATTGGTTCCAGAGTCTTTGGGGGCTAGTCAGGAATATGTGGAGTTACGTTCCGAAATCACCGAAGGGTCATTTTTCTTCCACTTCCCTAAGATCAAAAACACTCTCCTGCAAATAAAAATGTTTTCTCCTGGAATATTTTCAGCTTCCCTGCAAAGTCATTTTTAACCATGGTCATGCAGTGAAAGCTGACAGCAAAAAGGATCAAACGTTGTGCCAGATGCACTATCGTCACTAGGTTTTTTCAAGCCCTAAATCCATCCAGATGTGGTGGAGCGTGCTGGGACACGCTGTATTTGCACAGCAGCCTGGTCTTCTGGTCTTTGCAAAAGTGTTATTTTTTGTTGTTCCCTCTTCCCACTGCTAGTTTTTCTTGGGTTAGTTCTCATCCAAGAACCCTTGGTCCTCTAAAGCAGAGAAAAGAGCGATATATGGGCGGCCAGCATTTAATTTTAGGGAAGGTAAACTCTTTGTCGGCTGGGACTTCCTTGCTTCCCCCACATCCCCCTGCTCGCCATCTCCAGAGCCTAGAACGTGTCAAAGATCTTACTTGGGAATACTTAGTAGATGCTCAGTTAACATTTGTTGGTACCTTCCTCCCATGACTGAGTTGTGCATCACACATAAGGAGATCATCCTGTTGATGCGGGCAGGGAGAGCCTAGAGATCTCATTCTGTCACCAGGGTTCCTAGTCAGGAACCAGCTTAGCCCAGGGGCAGCTCACGGGTGGGGCGTCCCATGTGCCTGCAGCTCCTGCTCAGCTGCTGTTTCCTTAGGTGTGTTAAAGGAATGTCTCCTGGACTTGGGACAGGAGGGACAGGCGAGCCTGAGGTTGGCTTCTATCTTTTCTCTCTCTCCTGTTTTCCTTGGTTTGGATCCTCCTAGCTCAGAGTAAGGCGGCTGGGCAGGATTGCTGTTCACGTTAACAAGGACTTTGAAATAAGACAGTTACGCAGCCGACAGAGATGTGTCACCAGGAGGACGAGAAGTGGGCAGTGTGCTGCAGGAGAGAGGAGGGTTGGGTGGGTAGTGTTTGTTGAGCCTGTCCGGTGGAGATGAAGGTAGATTCCAGAGTTCCTGCGGGAGCCAATGAGGGCCTGTAGCCTGGTCCTTCCAAGGCTGCTGGATGGCAGGCAGCACCCTAAAGTGTGATCTTGGTCTCCCCCTACCTCCACTGTCTTAGGCTGAGCAGCAGAAGAAGGCGGCCATTATCTCTGCCGAGGGCGACTCCAAGGCCGCCGAGCTGATTGCCAACTCGCTCGCCACTGCAGGCGATGGCCTCATCGAGCTGCGCAAGCTGGAGGCCGCAGAGGACATCGCATACCAGCTCTCGCGCTCCCGAAACATCACCTACCTGCCAGCTGGGCAGTCCGTGCTCCTGCAGCTGCCCCAGTGAGGCCCGGCCACCTGGGGCCCAGCCCTGAGCACTCTCCGCACCGCCGTCCCTCTGCCCCCGCCCCAGAAATCACTGTGAAATTTCATGATTGGCTTAAAGTGAAGGAAATAAAAGTGAAATCACTTCAGATCTCTAATTATCAGATGAAGCTTTTTCATTCTTCCCATTTCTATCCACTTTTTGATCCACCTCCCTCCCCCAAGTTGCCAAGTGCCTATGCAGCCTGGGGCCCGCTGGCGCTCGGACCTAGGCACCGGCGGTGGTCGGCAGGAGATCGGCTGGGCTGCGGTGTCGTGGGCCGGGAGCACTGGGAGCCGCCAGTCTGTCCTTTAGGCGAGATGTGAGGAAGTTGGCACACGCAGCTGTACGGAGAGCACAGGTCTCCATGTTTCCCAGCGGTTTCTCCACAGACCCAGCTGAAGAGCTGACGGGCAGGGTCAGAGAGGAAGTCATCTGTCTTACCAGAAGGCTGATTCTCTTTAACCACGGGGCCAGTGGAAGCAGGTGTGAACAGCAGGGCACAGACCCGAGACTCTGCCCTTGGGAAGGTGGGTGGCCCTGACGCACTCCCCAACCAGGGGCCGGCCGCCAGGATGGACTTGGAGAGCGAGCGAGCAGGCCTGGACAGAGACGTGAGTCCTGTTGAAGACTTCCTCTCCACCCCCAACCTTGGAGTCTCAGAACACCCGACGGAATTCCAGCTTGAAGGATCACATCCTGCCGAGTCTGAACACGCCTGCCAAAGACGTGTGCGTTCTGCGTTCCTGGCTCCCTCCTTCAGAGACCGCGCTTCCAGGAGGCTCTGTGTGCTCGGAAGGAAATGTCATGGGAAGAAAACAAATGTGTGTAAACTGCAGTCAATAAATGACACCCAGAACCTTCTAGCTCAGTCTTCTGGGTTTGCTTTTTTGTTTGTGGGAGCCGTGGGCTCAGAACAGAGCATTCTAGCAGTTTCCACGTGCACATGTTTGCATCGCCAGCTGGGACAATCTCCAGCAAGGCAGAGAATGGTTTGGTTTTAGAAAATCTAGCTTTGTGCTGTGTTCTAGATCCTCCCCAGCCTGAAATAAATTTCCACTGTGTGTGGCTTTTGGGACCACTGTGCCTTCCCCCTCGCAGGAAGGGGCAAGCGGCACGGGGTACACGTGCAGTTCACTGCCCACAAGTTCAATGTTCCGTAAATGGCCTCAGGTGTCTGTGGTGGGTTTATATGGCTTACTTTGTTTTGCCTTGTTTTAGAAATGACTTAGCATTTGAGGGGGCGAACTTGGTGCATTTTGGATGATGGGGAGGGAAAGCAGACCCACCACTGAGAAATGGACCAGTCTCCCACCAAAAATCCCTCCAGGAGCAAGACAGAAACCACAGTGCAGTGAGCACTCAGTGGACACTTTAACCCTGTGCTCAGTTTAATCCCTGGGTTCCCCACCTGGCCAAGGACAGCGGTCTTTTAAGAGGACTCTGCTGCCGGGTCTCTGACCTGAATTCACATTCCCTCTCCCTGAGGGGGGGGCCGGCGGTCAGTAGTCAGTGGTCATTCCTGCACCTGCTCCCCTCCCAGGGCTTTCGAGTGGGGGTCCAGTCCCTTCCCATTCCCCCGGAGCACTCCGAAAGTGCAATGGGCCTAGCTAACCCTCCCCCCAAAGCCTGGTCCTGCTTGACACCCATGAACCCTCGTCTGGCCCAACTCCCTCACCTGCCCTGGCACCCTTTGTCTCTGGGTGTCTCTTCCTACTTGCTTCTTGCTGTAAGATTAGTGAGGCCTGCAAATGAGGTACCTGCCCTCCAAGCAGGTCACAACCCCGAGCAGAGAGCCGAATTCCTAAATAACTTCCAGAAAGGCTTCCTCCTTTCCTGCTGTTTATTGCTGTGGACGCCCCTTTTGGGGGATGGGGGAGAGGGCAGCAAGGGGCAGGGCAGCAGATCCTCCCCACCACCTCCAGGCACTTTATAAAAAGAGCAGTTGTGTTTCTTGCATTTGGTGGGAGATTGGGTTTCTTCCTCCAGGTGTCTGCAGGGGAGCCCTCCACAGCTTGTGGGTCCCCTCCGCCTCCAGGCCAGCTCTTCTAGCTGCAGACAGGTTCCTGCTGGTTTGGCCTGTGGACGGAGGAGGCCGCTGGCAGCCCAGGGGCCTCATTCTGCCTTGACTTCTGCCAAGTCATTCTTTCCACAAATGCTCAAGTGATGTTAACTGGCTCCTTAGTCCGGGAGCCCCCTGATGGCCTCTGGGTTTCTCCAGAAGCTGCCACAATGGGCCTTTATCAGCTTGGGATTCTCTGGGCCTTGGATCAAAAGCCATGTCCTGTCCCAGCCAGGGAAGGGCCAGAGTTAGGGAGTGCTGTCCTCCCTCTCTCCTTGGGTCAGGCTGAATTGCCTCCTTGTTCTGGCACTGAGAGGTCCTTGCTTACTAAGGCGGCAGTGGACCCTGAATAGGCAGGGAGAGAAGAATTCTCAAAGGGTTGTTTTTTCCTTCCTTCTGCTAGTTTGACACAAACTCTGCCAGTGTGGACCAAGGGAGGAGGAGTTGCACTGTGGGCATGCCCAGGTGGGTTGATCCTAAAGACAGGAAGAGGCAATGGAATAGTAGTCAAATCCTCATTTAGCAAGTGCTATTCTAATAGGCCACTTCAGCGATGGGCAGGGGGGACGTGCCATTAGGATGTCTCCTTACCCTTTTTTTTCTTTTTTTTTCCCTTGACCTTTGACATCCACCAATAATTGTGAGCTAAACAGCCCACCCTGATTAAAGATAACTTGGGTGAAAAGGTCCTAAGAGGTTATAACAGATTTCCCTGCCTTTCTTAGGCCTTCCATTCATCCTGCACATTGTTCCAAACTGCATTTTTCTTTTTTAAAATTGTCTTTATTTATTTGACAGAGAGAAACAGCAAGAGCAGAAACACAAGCAGGGGGGTTGGGAGAAGGAAAGTAGGCTTCCCACTGAGCAGGGAGCCCAACTCGGGGCTCGATCCCAGGACTCTGGGATCATGACCTGAGCCAAAGGCAGATGCTTAATGACTGAGCCACCCAGCCACCCCTAAACTTCATTCTTCTAAAGGAGACCTTCTCTCCTCCCTACTGGAAAACCTTCAGTGGTGACTCCTTGCTCACTTCATAAAGTGCAAGTTCTTATCCTGGCATTCAAGGCCCTCCCTGGTCCTGCTAACCACGGACTACCTTTCTAGTTCAAGTTCATAGTTTCCTACTTGCCTTCACAAACCAACTTAGTGGCTCCAGTGGAGTGGGGAGTGTTGAGAACGCCAGCACCTAGTGGTTTTGGGGAAGGAGGGTGGCAGGAATGCTACAAGACCTACTTTGTATGGGACAGACTCCTAATAAAGAATTGCCTCCAAAGAAACGCCAGTAACACCCCTCCCCCAGTGAAAACACAGATTGAGTTCTTGTCTACACTGGCCCATGCTTTCCCTGCACCCTCTTTGCTCAGTGTCATCTCAAACGGAGAGCCCTCCCCCCACATTTCACGGGTCCAGATATCCCCACCATCCAGGACTTTCTCTTCCACAGGACATCTGCAAAGTCACCTCTGCCCCCTATTCTTGACCTTGACTTGCCAGGGTTCCTATCCACATACCCATGAGGCATTTAACACTCTCTGCGTCAGGTTGTAGTGTGTGGTGTGTGTTCTCTGTCCTACTCTACGTTTAAAAAGGGCAGGACCTTTTCATGATTAAGCATTCCCCCTTCCTCTTCTTTCCCCCAACCACTGCCCAATCTTTCCCCCCAGTCAAAGGTCCCTGCTCCCCGTGGGAGTTCCTGAGTGTTTGTTGAAGGACCAGATGAAGAGCTATAGACAACACGGGACCAAGATTGGGACGGAGGGTCAAAAGCCGGGCCCCTGAGCTCTCCCCCTGCAACATCACATGAAGTTACTGCAAGCTCCTCTGGATCCAAGGCTCAGGATGGAGCAGCCCAACCCCTCCACTGATGTGCCCCCTAGCCCGACGTCACAGTGCCCTCACTCTCTTGCTTCAGATGGCCTCCATGTGGGACTCTGCCCTTGCCGTCGCCTGCCTGCAGCTCAGTGCCTCCTGCTTCTGTCTTGAACTTCTTTCTCTCTCCCTCCATGAGTCCCAGTCCTTCTCCCTGGTTTGGACCCAACTTAAAGTCCCTCCTCTAAAGGAATTCGTCTGTGGCCGATTTGCCCCAGCTTTCCAAGCATATAAAGTCTCGCTTTATAAGAAGAACACGGGCTCTGGATGCCGGCAACACGGGGATTGAGAATTCAACAAGGAAAGAGCCATGAGGCCTGCCCGAGCTGGTAGAAGCCGGGATGCTTGGGCAAGGCCGGGTGCCCAGAGCTGGAAGCGAGAACATGGAAATGTACTGGCTCAGGGAAACCACTTATAGGTGAAAGAGAACCTCTTTTGCATGGAACCCTGGGTGGACGGAGAGGAGGGGATCTTTCTAGCACCCTCCAATCAAGCTACCTTGGAAGAGAGAGAAAAGCCAAAAGGACAAGGCCACTTTGGGGGAGCTGAAAGCTGTTGTCACCCCTGAAGTGTAAGCCCAGCCATCCAGATTAGCCACAAAGGCCAGGATCGAACAAAGGCTCGGGCCACCTGATTTTGGCTGAACCACCTCAGGGGTCTGGTCCCCCGGCCCACGGGCCCACTGGCTGAGAACAGCGCAACTGTATAGCTTACAAGCTAACAGTAGTATTTATGCTTCTGAATGGTTGGGGGGAATCAAAAAAGAAAGACAATTTGGTGACTCATGAAAATTAGGTGAAATTCAAACTTCAGTGTCCACAAGTCAAGTGTTGTTGGAACATAGCTATGCCCATTACCCTTCAGCAGCAGGGTTGGAGAGTTCCAGCAGACCCCCTCATGGCCTGCAGAGCCAAAAGTATTCACTCTTCCCCCCACTTTGCAGGACAAGTTTGCACAGCCCTGACTCAGGGGATTGGATAGTCTTGGAGAAGAGGAAGAAGCCCGGAATTTGGAAGTCTCAGGCACCAAGCAGGCTGAGGGCTTTAAGTCTGATACAGTGTAATTGTCACCAGAGTTCCTTCTCGTGACAAGGCTGAGGCTTTGGCAATCTGGAAAACAGAGTGACAAGAGGCACACAGTGGGCTAGCCTCTTGTCCCTCTTGCACACAGATTTATGATGCCCACTGTGTCCCCCTGGCACACAGATTTATGATGCCCACTGATCTCCGTGGTTTGCACATGTTTCTGAACTAGATAGGAGGTGGGAATGAATGGCAGTAGCAAACAGATGGGAATTAGGAAGGACCTGACGGTCCCCTAGAGTTTCGAGGATCTCCAGATCTGGGGTAAAAGCACTTCCTTTCCACCCTTTTGCCCTCCAGGTGGGTTTTGCTGCTGGACCGTCCTTCCAAAGCAAGGAGAGGCCACAGCTAAGAAAGGGAGCCCAGTGCTCGAAGACTCCCAGAAACAGGAGACTCTGGGAGTTTTAGCCCCTGGGTGGAGAAGTCTCTTGGTTAAGACCACATCTATCGGGGCGCCTGGGTGGCTCAGTGGGTTAAGCCTCTGCCTTCGGCTCAGGTCATGATCCCAGGGTCCTGGGATCGAGCCTCGCATCAGGCTCTCTGCTCAGTGGGGAGCCTGCTTCCTCCTCTCTCTCTGCCTGCCTCTCTGCCTACTTGTGATCTCTGTCTGTCAAATAAATAAATAAACTCTTTAAAAAATAAAAATTAAAAAAAAAATACCACCTCTATCCTGGGGACACCAGGGTGGCTCCACTGGTTAAGTGTCTGCTTTTGGCTCAGGTCATGATCCCAGGGTCCTGGGATGGAGCTCCTCGTGGCGGGAGGGTGGGGGGCAGTCCCTGCTCAGCGGGGAGTCTGCTTCTCCCTCTGCCTCTGCCCCTCCCCTGCCCATGCACCCACACATGGTCTCTCAAATAAGTAAACAAAATATTTTTTAAAAAGGACCACATCGGTCCTGGATAACCTGGATAAAAGAGCTACAGATGCTGTTCAGTGTGGATTGTGCCAGGCCGAAATTCTCCCAAGCATTCAACAGCAGGAGCTTGCCGCCTCTCGCTAGCCACTGCCTCTTGTCCCTGCTTGCCTTTGTCAACCTCTCAGTGTGAGCATTTCCCTCCTCCAACCCTCCCTTCTTCAAGATCCTGTCCAAAACTCACTTCCTTCAGGGCTCCTTCCTTGTCTGACTCCGCCCCTGCCGAAATCACAACAGGAGAAAACTGAGCAAGAGACTTTCACATCCTCAGGAACAAACCCTTCCTCGAGGTGAGGAGGGAGAGGGGACTTGCTCTACGTCCCACAGGATGCGGGTGACAAAGCCAGGGGTGGAGTGCAGGCCTCCTGACCCTCTGACCAGGGCTGCTTTCATCCCATCTCTAGTTTGCCAGTCTTAGATCTGAGGCTCCGTGTCATAGAAATCTTTCCTTGCACTCACAGGTGAGTGAGCGCGTGTGAAGTCTTCATCACTTCCCCAAGCATACTTTCTTCCCTGTCTAGACTCTCGTAGATGAGGGACAGAGACAATGTCTTCCCTTTTGGGAGGCCCTGACCCAAGGCAAGTCTGGGCTGGGCTGGACTTCCCAAATTTCTTGCTCCAGAAAGCAACTCCATTTATTGGAAACAAACGGGTTCTAGAATTAGAAAGATTTGGGATTGGAGTCTGATTCTGCCATTTATTAGGTTGGGAGACATTCGGTAAATTACTTAAATACTTCAAGCATTCTTTTTTTCTCTTAGCAAAAAAAAAAAAAAAAAACTGAGGAAATGGGAGTGCCTGGCTAGCCCAGTCGGTAGATAGCACGCGACACTTTTTTTTTTTTAATTTTTTTTTTTTTGGCACATGAAGCCCAATGCGGGGCTTGAACTCATAACCCTGAGATCAAGACCTGAGCTAAGAGTTGGACCCTTAACCAACTGAGTCACCCAGATGCCTGGAGCATCCAACTCTGGATCTCAAGGTCGTGAGTTTGAGCCCCACATTGGGTGTAGAGATTACTTAAAAAATAAATAAGTAGGGGCGCCTGGGTGGCTCAGTGGGTTAAGTCTCTGCCTTCGGCCCAGGTCATGGTCCCAGGGTCCTGAGATCGAGCCCCACATCGGGCTCTCTGCTGAGCAGGGAGCCTGCTTCTCCCTCTCTCTCTCTCTCTGCCTGCTTCTCCACCTACTTGTGATCTCTGTCTGTTAAATAATTTAAAAAAAATAATAAATTTTTTTAAAAATTTAAAAATTAAAAAAAATAAGTAAAATATTTTTTTTAAAACCTGGAAATAAATATCCACATCACAGCGTTGTTGAGGAGTCAATGAGCAAATGTGAAAATGCAGGCCTCAGCGCACAGTAGATGCTCAAAATATTCTTGTTCCCTATTTGTGTTCTGTGGGACTGGCTGCGTCTTCCAGTGTCAGAGACCCGGAAACTTCTTTGGCATCCTGAGATAGCAATGGGCATCTCTGTGCCCCTGATTGCATGCTGGCTATCGAGAAGGGAACATAGGGACCATGATGGGTCCGACTCTGATTTGATTCAAACAAAAAGATGCAGGAGGAGTAGGGTTCAGGGCTTCTCCTCCCCAGGAACCCAGATGTCTTGGAATAGATGTTTTGACTGAGCACTCAGCACAAGCTGTGTCCAGCCCATGTTTGTACCATGTTTGTACAAGTTGACTGGGCCAATGCCCAAGTGCATTTTGTACAAGGACTCTGTGTTCTAGCCTTCCCATGCCACTGTTTGCACAGGTCGCTTCATATCCCCAAGGATCCTTACAATGATAGCAGAAGTCCATTAGCCATATGCCAACTGAGCTCAGGGGGGAGTGTCCCTCAGGTCCAGTGGGGCTCTGAGTCCCTCCTTCCCCTGCTGCAGCCAGAGTAGTGAATTGATCAGTCCAACATGAAGACCCTGGCCATTGCTGTCATTTGAAGGAAGGACTCCATGGCTGCAAAAGTTTGAAAGCCGTAATCCCGGTTGCCAGAGGTTCCTTCCATTACCCTTGGGTTTCAGGCCAGCCTGGGTAGGCAGTGGTCTCTCTTCTCCACTAGATGGCAGCAGCCTGCCTGCTCCCGCAGGTGCCAGGCTACCCCGGTGAGTACAGGATGTTCAGAAAAAGATCTCAGGGAAGGACTAGCAGGTTGTCAGCGCCAGCCCTGAGGACAAGTAAGTAGGTCGAGGTGACCCTTTGTAGACAACTTCTGGATATAGAAACCCTGGGGCATCTATGGCTGTAAATATACCAAGTGTCCTGCCCCAACCACCAGCCAAACGGGTGCTACCCCTCTTTGCCAGGTGGGAGATTGCCACCCAGCTCAGCTTTACTTCTTTCTTAGACCCGGGAGGCTCCTGGGGAGCTGGGTACTCAGGCTTTGGCAGCCGGAGGTCCATCTGGGGAGCTCCCGCAGTTGTTAATGAACTAATGAAACTCAAAGGAGATGTCAGAATCTCTTTCTGAGACTCCAGGAGTTTCCTTCCAATTTCTCAAAGCACACCTAAGGAGGAGCAAACAGTAGAGGACAAGTACCATTTCCACAAGTTGCTCCATGCATTCACCCACTAATGATTGTCGGGTACCCACTGTGCACGGTCCTGGGATGAGAAGACAAATCAGACACAGGTCCTTTATACAGAAGCTCTTACAAGTTGGTCCAAATGACAGGTGATCGTGTCATGGGTATCAAAGTACCTTCTATTGTTTTTCTTCTTCCCTTCAGATTTCTCTTCCTTATTGTTTGGTTTGGGTCAAAAGCAAAATGATGAGGCCATGGAATGGGGAACGAAAGTGGGAGTGGAGGTGTTTGGAAGGAAGCCACAGACAGCTCAAACGTTTGCCGTAAGGAATCCACGGAGTGGAATGAAGAACCAGCCATGCTGTCCCTTACTGATGCGTACAGATCTTAAAACAAAGCGTTTTCCCGTCCTCTCCCATAAATTTTCCTGGAGAGTCTCTAACCCACCAGCTTCATCTTATAAATGCACACTGCCTGATTCTTTATATTGCCTTAAAAATAACCCTTAGTGGTTCAATGCCATTTTTTAAGTTTGTGGGGTTTTTTAAAAGATTTTATTTATTTATTTATTTGACAGAGAAAGAGATCATAAGTAGGCAGAGAGGCAGGCAGAGAGGGTTGGGGTGAAGCAGGCTCTCTGCTAGGCAGAGAGCCCGACACGGGGCTCGATCCCAGAACCCTGAGATCATGACCTGAGCCACCCAGGTACCCCTGTTTTGTTTTGTTTAAAGTAATCGGTCTACCCAACATGGGGCTCGAACTCACAACCCAGAGATGAAGATTTTGCATGCTCTTGTGACAGAACCAGCCAGGCACCCCGATGCTTTTTATTTTAAAGGATCCAGAGACATGTAAGGAAGAAGACGGAATGGAGCAGAATTCCATTCTCCGCAGATAATATTTTTGAAATATATAAACCTTACTAAAAAAGGCAAACAGTCCCAAAAGATAACTAATGCAGAGTGAAACCTTCCTACCACTTTTCTCCCAGTTCCTCTCCCTCAAAATAACCACTGTCAGGTTGCTTCAATTTCTTTCCAGACACGAAAAATCATGCATTCTTGCCACAGCAGCATCTACTAAGCCGCCCCCTTCTTCTGCTACGGCATTTTTCTCTGTACGGATCTATCATGTTTTGTTGTCACCAGTTGGTTTGCGGAGGACTTGGTGGTGGTTTGCAAGTATTTTGCTGTTGCAAACAAAACCACAGTGCATGCTGCCTGATTTCTTTTAAATGACCTAGTGATCAGTGATCTCCGAACAGGATTTCTGTAGAGAGCAAGAGAGTTGTGCCTAGGATCCTAGGAAATAAGCTTTGGGGTCAGGGAAAGGCAGTGCTTGAGCCCCCTCCCCCCTGCAAGCCGCGCAGAGGCTTCGTGTTATGAATGCGTGACTCTGGCTTTTTTAAGGAAGTCATTACTTCACCTCCTGTCCCTGCCAAGCTGGCATGACTGCTACGGGGCCAGCCAGCTGAGCATGGCCACCCCAGGACACATCTCCCGGCTGGTTGAGGGCTGGCTGAATGGGTGGAGGGGCTCCCTGGCACCCTCAGCTTGGGCCAAGGTTGCTCAGCTCAGCTGGTGTTCGTGGCTACACGGGCTGCTCTGAGATTCACAAACAAACAGGAAGCCAGTCCACTTCCTCCTTGCTGGGGCTGGTCCCCCGTCCTTATCGCCTGTTAGCCTGGAGGGGAAGGGGCTGCTCAGGATTCCCAAGGCAGCTTCCTGGCAGAGGTGGCTGGGGAATCATGGGTCCTCCTGCCAAGATGGGCTCCCCATCTCTGTGCACCCATTTGCCCAACTGGGACAGCTTCATCGATGGCCAAAGTTAAGCTCAGCTCTCTCCCCTTCGGGAAGCCTTTTTCTGATAAATTCCACCATGTTTGTCTCCCTCTCCTCCTGTTAATTCTGAGATGCCTAGTACGGGGCTCTCTAGGTGCTTGTGGTGGGAGAGTTTTCTCCCTGGAGAAAACTGACCTACTTCCTTTTGCCACCTCCTCCTACCCACCCAGCATGGCTCTTTCTGCCCAAGGGGGACACCTGAAAAAGGTGTGTAGACTGAATGACTGACCAACTCATAAAGGAGGGCCAGGACAAAGGAGACGGAGCAATGTTGCAGCCACAATGTTGCAACCCTCATGGTGCGGCCAGGAGGCATCGCTCCTTGGGACCTTGGGACAGTTGCTCCGGGGTGGCCACAATCACCAGAGCGTGAAACAGAGGTGTGGCCAGGGTGGAGGCAGGAGATGAGAGGGACTGATATTCTGTCTCATCGGCGAGTCCTCAAGGCCCTCTGGTCCGCGTGGAAAATCTGTTCCCTGCTTTTTAATCCGTAGTACGTTATACAGGGGGGCTCATTTTTTAAGGAATTTTAAAACACGGTCGACAGAAAAACAAGGCCCTTGCTCCTTGGCAGTGACTCAGAGCTTGCAGTAGGCCACGGCAGTGCCCGGGGCTGTCATTAAGACTATGGCTTACTTTCTTTGGAGAACATTAGCCCTGGGCCCAGCAGGCCGCAGTGAGTCACCGTCAGTTGCTTTAAAACAAATGAAAAAAAAAATCTCTGACACCAACTTGTTTAGTTGCCACTGTTCTCTTTTTGGAGAAAGCCGGGCACAGAAACCGAACTTCAAAACAAGCAACAATTACAACAGAACCTTGAAAGGCCAGTTATCTCCCCATTTTGCAGTTGCTGAGGCTTCAAACAAAATTTCTCTGTTGAGCTCCTGGGGTGCAGAGAATCATGAGACAT
The DNA here is from genome assembly GCF_964662115.1 of Mustela nivalis. Taxonomy (NCBI): domain Eukaryota; kingdom Metazoa; phylum Chordata; class Mammalia; order Carnivora; family Mustelidae; genus Mustela; species Mustela nivalis. The sequence goes on from NC_139036.1 coordinate 38,057,764, forward strand.
GAGACAGGGTGGGGCCTGGAGACCAGCAGGTGAGGACTGAGTGGAGAGTAGCTGGGAGGCTGGGCTGGGGGCTGAGGTCAGAGAGCTAGGAGCACAAAGGGTTTCCTGGTAGCAGAGACCTTCCAGAAGTTTTGAAGAGGGCATTGGGGGGTGGGGGGGGGAGCAGCGGTGAGGGGAGCTCTCTGAGCTGCATCTCCCAGGATGAGAGAATTCCCCAGAAGTCCCCCTAGAGCCTTAAAGGGCATCAGGAATGTGGGTCACACAGATGGCCTCAGAGATGGCCCTGGTGGCCCTTCTGGGGATGTGTGAGGCTCTGGCACTCTTGAACTTCACCTGGCTCCACAGATGGTCTTCACTGCCTCCCCCAGGGCTAAGCTCAGCTCCCCATGTGTCCTGTACAGTTCCCAAGGCTTCAACCCACAGCCAGTGTGGGGGATGTTTACTCCCCCAGCGGAGGAGGGAGAGCTTACCAGAAGGGAGGGTGGGGGCTAAGGCTGGAGCCAGTGGTGAGGGACACAGCGGTGGCCTCCGAGGCTGGCATGCCGCTCTCAGCCCTCCAGCATGCCCGCAGCCCTGCCCAGTCCTAGCTGGACAGTGAGAGGTGAGTGAAAACCTCAGGTTAAAAATACCCACTCTTGTTGTAAAGAGAAAGAAGAACAGGAAGGAAGCGTGGGGAGGCAAGGCAGAAGAGACAAAGAGCCCCAGAGGAGAATGAGCTGTTATTAATGGCCCAAGCCAATTGGGTAGAAAGGTGGGGAATGCCCTCCAGGTGCCCGAGGGGCCAGTGGGCAGGGGACAGGGTTGAGGGTGTGCTTCAGGCAGCCCCTCCCAGAAGAGTGATAGTCCCACTGATGCCAGTTTTCAGATCTCCCAGCAAAGAGCCTTGGCCCAGGAATGGAGTGAGCAGGCAGAGAGCTACCCCCAACCCCCACCTGGCAAGAACAACAGGGTGGGGGGCGCCTGGGTGGCTCAGTGGGTTAAAGCCTCTGCCTTTGGCTCAGGTCATGATCCCAGAGTCCTAGGATCAAGCCCCATGTTGGGCTCTCTGCTCAGCCGGGGGCCTGCTTCCCCTTCTCTTTCTCTCTCTGCCTGCCTCTCTGCCTATTTGTGACCTCTGTCTGTCAAATAAATAAATAAAATCTTTAAAAAAAAAAAAAAGAAGAAGAAGAAGAACAACGGGGACACAGTTGTGCCTGTCATTTGTCCAGGGGAGAGAGCCATCTGGGTCACGAGTCCCTCAGCCTTGTGCAGGGTGGAAGGTTGTTCCACTGGGCTTGGGAACAGCAGCCACTCTTGTGGAGGGAAGGGAGAGGGGTGAAGGTCAGTGAAGTATGGGGCACTGCCGGTGCCGTAGAGGTCACGATCAGAGCTCCGGATCCGGGAGGCAGAGTGTGACTTCTAGCTGTGCCCTCGACTAGCTGCGTGACCTAGGCCTGTCAGGAGGCTTCCCCAGACATCAGTTTGCTCATCTATAAAATGGACACGCCAGAAGTGCCCACATTACACGGCGCTATGGTCAGCATGGGGTCAGCTGATATACCCAAGACGGCTAGAGCCATACCCGGTGCCTAGTAATCACTTTAAGTGTTAAGGGGGGAGTAGTGCAGGTGACAATGGGGAAGAAAGGCCTGACACCGCAGGTCCGTGGGACAGCCCTTCCCAGAGAGTCTGCCACCACACCGGGCAAGGAGGGAGCAGGAAGAGGAAGGTAGAGAGAGAAATAACATTTGTGCCCAAGTGTTCAAGAACCAGCATCAAGGGGAGGATACAAGCAACTCAACCATCACATGTCGGCTTAGGGAGTTTCCTTCCAGGCACTACGGTGTGGAGAGATGCAATAATTTTCAAACACTTCGGTGTTTGGAAGGTGCCAGGCTGCTGGTCTTGGAGGTTAAGTGACAGAATTCAGCAGGCAGAGCAGAAAGAACGTGAATTGCTGAGTAAGAGTGAACACGGGCCTCGGCCACTCCTGGGTGGTTGGCTAGGGGTGACCAGTCTGGAAAGGTCTGTAGGGTTAAGCCGAGAGTTCACACTTTCCCCTATAGGCATGTGGCAAATGGAGAGGCTAGGAAGAGGGGAGACCCCAATCAGGCTTGTGTGTCTGGCAGATTTCTCCGGCAGAGATGTGGAGAGTGAAAGAAGGGAAGAGCGTGGCGGGAGGCTGAAATGGCCCTAGCAGGGGTCAGGGTGCTCAGCCACGGATCGGGTTTGCGGTTTCTCGTCTGTACAACGGAGCATTTCATGGGGCCCTTAATGGACCTTGGGAATAAAGCGAGAGAAGTGGACTTTACAAAGAAGGCTTTGGAAGTGACCTTGAGGTGGGCTGAGAGAGCCAGGAGGGCGCTGGAGATGGCTGAACTGGCGCGTGCGCTGATGGAAAGGAGGTGGGATGGCAGAAGAGCCCCTGCTCAGACTGAGTCAAGGCAACAACTTCACTGTGATTCCAACACGGGGCTGGAGGGGAGCGGAGGGCCATTGTGTGCCACATGGGGGCTCCTGGGGGAAGCATGGGAGCTCCTGGGGGAAGCATGGGAGCACGGAGGACAAGGCTCTCTCCACGTTTACAGATCACAGCTGGAAAACCGCAGAGGCTCACAGTTTACGTTACCTGGTTAAGTGACGTTATGGATTCTGTTATCTAACTTGAACGGAATCAACTTCCCCAAAACTGGATGCGGGGGCAGGTGGGGGTGAAAAAGATTCCTGCAGGTGCCTGGGTGGCTCAGTCCGTTGAGCGGCTGACTCTTGATTTCGGCTCAGGCCACAGTCGTGATCTTGTGGTGGGGTGGGGCTGTGAGATTGAACCTCACATCGTGTAGGACTCCCCAGTCCACAGGGTATCTGCTTCGCTCCCTCTCTCTGCCCCTTCCCCTACTCACTCTTTCTCCCAAACAAATGGATGAATCTTTAAAAAAAAAAAATAGAGAGAGAGAGAGAGAGAAATTCCTGCAAAGACACCCCAGAGCAAAATTCCTAATTCGGCACAGGAGAAAATAACATGGCTGCAGCTTCTCAGATGAGCTTTTTATTTATTTATTTATTTATTTATTTATTTATTTATTTATTTGACAGACAGAGATCACAAATAGGCAGAGAGGCAGGCAGAGAGAGAGGGAAGCAGGTTCCCCACTGAGCAGGAAGCCCGACGCGAGGCTTGATCCCAGGACCCCGGGATCATGACCTGAGCCAACGGCAGAGGCTTTAACCCACTGAGCCACCCAGGAGCCCCTGAGCTCTTTTTTAAGCCCCATCACGAGGTGAAAATGTCTACAGTCTGATCAGGTCTAACATGAAGAGAGCCACAAAGAACTCTTTTGTCATTCATTTGTAATTATCAATTATATTGAAACGGGAAGTAACCAGGACACCTGGCCGGCTCAGTCAGTAACATATGTGACTCTTGATCTTGGGGTTGTGAGTTCAGGCCCCACAGAGGGCATGGAGCTTACTTTAAAACAAAACAAACAAAAAAGAATAAAAGAAATATGAGCTTACCCTTCTACCATGGTTGAAAACGAACCTCACCCCAAGTTTACACTGTCTTGAGATCCATGTCACGGCATGCGTATTCGGGGTTCAATGCTCAAATCCCGTCACTGATGAGCACTGATGGCACGGGAGTTGTCACTTGTGCATCGTTTGATGTGGGCAAGCGTTCCTGAAGGCAGAGCTTTCGGGTCCCAGGGCACGCACTGGTCTCCTACTCGATCAGTTTCATACACCTGTCATACTACAGATTGCATTTACCTCTTAGAACAAGGAATGCTTCTATTCAAAGCATGGCCGCAATGGCTCACCTCTCTTTCATTGCCTGGGTCCCTCTCTTCCTTCTGGAGGAGAAGATTAGTCAAGCTCCCTGGAGAAAAGCATTCAGTAGAAAAGCATTCAGGCGTTACTGAAGTCACGTTACTATTATTAACAACAAGAACAGGCCGGGTTGAACACCGCTCTGAGGGTTCTACTAAGGACCCAGGTGAGAGGTTTCTAAACACATCCCACATCATTCAATCTCTTTCACCTTATGACCCCAGGGGGCCTTCTGGTGTAAAAGTCCTTTGGGGCATGGACATCGCTGGGGCTTTGAAAAACGGAAGCCCCCAGAGGGTGGGACTGCCCTTCTCCAAGGAGGGAAGGGCTCACCTCCTACTAGGAAAGGTTCGAGGTCACACTGGACCCACAACTGCTCGGGGAAAGCATCCCACGGGTCAGCCCAGGAGTCAAAGCCAAGGAACCAATACCTTTACGGGAGACCCAGGGGCCCGCTCCCCACTAGCGAGGATGCTGAGAGGGCAGAAGTACAAGCATAAACTTTTATATTAAAATAATTGTGAAATGGATGCATTCCTAGAAACATATAAACTACCACAACTGAACCAGGAAGAAATAGAAAGCCTGAACAGACCCATAACCAGTAAGGAGATTGAAACAGTCATTAAAATAATTGTTTTTATTTTTTTTTATATTTTATTTATTTATTTGACAGACATCACAAGTAGACAGAGAGACAGGCGGGGAGGGGGGAGTGGCGGGCAGCAGGCTCCCTGCTGAGCAGAGAGTCCAATGCAGGGCTTGATGCCAGGACCCTGAGACCATGACCTGAGCTGAAGGCAAGGGCTTAACCCCCTGAGCCACCCAGGCGCCCCTTATTTTTATTTTTTCAAAGCACAATTGTGTGGGGAATTGTAGAGGGTGGGGATGATTTTGGGCTATAATTTATGTCCCACACTTACTGAGCACGTTCCTCGTGCACAAGGCGTTGTACTAGGCAGATGGGGACAGGCAGATGAATGAGACTTGAGCACAGAGATGATCCACGCAAGCAGGGCTCCTGGATGGCACAGTTGGTTGGGCGGCCAACTTTTGGTTTCTGCTCAGGTTGTGGGATCTTGGGGTCATGGGATTGGGCCCTGCGTCCAGCCCTTTACTTAGCTTGGAGTCTGCTGGGGTTTCTCTCTCCCTCTCCCTCTGCCCCTTCCCTGCTCTCTCTCTCTCTCACTCTGTCTTTTAAACAGATAACTAAATCTTTAAAAACAAAACAAAAAATAAAGATAAGAAAGCAAGCCCCACAGGAGGTGGCTCCCAGAACTCGAGAGCTTTACCCAAAGAGGAACCAACATTCCGTGGTGGGACGAGGGTCAAGCATACCTACGCTGGCAATGAACTCTGGCTGGGGCTTTGAAGGCTAGGATGGGCTGGCCAGGTGTAGATGAAGGACATGATATTTCCCAAGCAGGACTGGAGCGACGCATGAAAAAGCATGGGCTACGTATGACCAACAGTGAGTGGTTACTTCCGGCCAGCGTCTAGAGGATAAAGAAGAAGAGCGGGGCTGGAAAATTGGATAAGAACCAGATTTTAAACAGCCACACGCTAGACTGTGAGATCCAGAGTTTATCTTCAGTGAGCAATGGGGAGTCTCCAAAAGTTTGGGGGCAGGTGAGGCAGCAAACCCAAAGAAGTCAGAAAAAACACCAAACTCGCCCACGGTCCTACGGCGAGTCAGTCTGTGGGCCAGCCGGGCCTTGAAGTCAGAGTTGTATTGACACAGGCAATGCTCCTGGGCCCCACGGTGACCAGACCCAGATGGCTCTGTGGGAAAGTGCTCCAGGCCAGGTGCGGGCAGGCGGCTTCTCTGGGAAAGCCTGGAGCCCGAGTTTCCAGGGAGCTGGGCGTTCTGTCCTGCCGTTGGCTTGGGTCATGTTGAGCCGAATCTTCCCATGGAACCTGGGTGGTGGATGAGCCGGTGGCTGGACTGCACTTCTTGGGAACCCAGAAGGGTTGGGCTGGGAATGGCAGACTGTGGGATCGTTGCAATAAAATGAAGGGAGAGGAGCCCTTCGAGTGTCCTGGGGTGTGAGGCGCACAGGGCGTGGGGCCTTGCATTCCTGGAGGGTTAAGACGCCACCACTGATGATTATCATTATTATTCCTGCTCTGGCTTCTCTGAGCTTTCATCCTGCAGGACCCTGCCTTGCTGGTCCGGCCCCACCAACCAGGGAGGCCTCCTGGGGCAGGGCACGGTGGGCGGCTCCTGGCTGCAAGAAAACGCAGCCAGACTATAGGTTTCTTACCCCGTGAGCTCAGGGAACTTTCTAGTGCTGAGCAGCTTCCTAACCCTAGGAGCACGGTCAGAATTTCTCAAGGGGGAAACTGAGGCACGGAGTTGAGGAATGATTCGACCTAGGTCCTAGAGTAGAGACCCTCCCTCCCCCTCCCATCTGCTACCACTAGGCCAGGCTTATCCTTCCCCAACTGAGGCAGATCTTGTCAGCCTGGAGGAGACCCAGGGAAGGTGTGGATTCTAGAAGAGAGAATTGGACTGTGGCCAGGACAGCAGAGCTGGTGCCCTGCTTGCCAGACGCTGCGGGCATCATGAGGTCAGGTTCTTGGTTTCGCGTCTCCCTGGAAGGTCCTGCCATATGGGCGGATCTTGCCCAAGCCCCTGAGGGAGGCCAGCTCTGCAGACGTGCAGAACGCCCAGCTCTCTCGCATCAGAGGCCACAGTCAGCACAGCATCCCGGGAGAGGAAGAGTCTTGTAAAGATCGTAGGCTAGAGGCAGAGGGACAGACAGTGACTCAGAGACAAGGAAAGTGGTGTGTGTGTGTGTGTGTGTGTGTGTGTGTGTGTGTGTGTTTGCATTTGTTAACACAAGGAGGCTCCATGGTGACATGCTGCTGCTTGTCAAGATGCTAGGATGGGGAACTGAGCAGGACCCCACAATCTGCAAGGACCCAGTCTAGCCATGGGAGCCCCAGGAGAAGGGAGGGCGTGGCCCGCAAAGCTGCAGGTTGAGACCCAGCCTTGTAGGGGCTAGAATCGCCCTCTCTACTACTTCGGGTCCACCTAGAGTGTAACAATCTTTGGGAACATCGTATGGTTTTTTTTGTTGTTGTTCATTTGTTTGGTTTTTGGTTTGTTTGGTTTTTTTTTTTTTAAGATTTTATTTATTTGATAGAGATCACAAGTGGCAGAGAAGCAGGCAGAGAGAGGAAGGGAAGCAGGCTCCCTGCTAAGCAGAGAGCCTGATGCGGGGCTCAATCCCAGGACCCTGAGATCATGACCCAAGCTGAAGGCAGATGCTTTAACCCACTGAGCTGCCCAGGTGCCCCCATTGTCTGGTTTAAAACAGAGGAGGGATGGCTTAGAAGAATAGACCAAGGCACTTGGAGAAAGATAGGCAAGAGAACTCCGATGGCCTCCACGTGCTCTCAGGCCTCCCAGAGTCGGCCAACCAGCCAAGCTCACCTTTTTCAAATGTTCATTTAGCAGGTACTGCGTGTAAGGCCCTTTTCTTGGAGCTACGGGTGTAGATACATAAGACCTCTATCAGGGACACCTGGCTGGCTCAGTTGGAAGTGTGTGTGACTCTTGATCTCAGGGTTGTGAGTTGGAGTCCCAAGCTAGGTGCAGAGATGAATAAACAAATAAACATTAAAAAAAAGAACAAGAAACAAAAACAAAAACAAAACCATGATGGCCTCTGTCCTCAGGAAGCTCTCTCTGGAAAAAGACAAATTTTCCCTTTTGGCTTCACCCCCACTCCATGCAATAGGACACCAGAATCCTGAGGCGTCTGCTTCCTCCTTGGCCGTTCTTGGCCGTGACCGTGCTGGCTTCGGCTCCTGCTTCAACCACCACCTCCCTGAGCTCACACAGGAGTAGCGCTCATCCTGACGGCCACCCCGCTGAAACATTCCGCCTCTGGCCATGAAAGTCACCTCTGGAGCTTGCCATAGTGACCAAGCCACTCCAAGAAGCACTGTTCTTTGGTGACCCTCCAGTCTTCCAGATCAAACGCAGCCTGTTAAGCCTCCACCCACTCACCGGCTCCTGGGGGTGACCTGAAGACCTTGCACTCATTTCCCTGTTGCTTAGCAGATACAATTGGAACTTTTCGGCTATTTTCCAAGGGCTACCTGAGTGTTTCTAACTATCATCATCATCATCATCATCATCATATCATCATTATTATTATTACCCAACAGCGTCCCTTCTCATCCCCAGCACACCAGTGTTTGCGTGTCGCTCTGCTTCTGAACAAGAGCGAGGCGCTCTTTAAGGGAATCCCTTCCAAGTTCAAGGTTGATTGTTGATTTATTGAACAAACATTTACTGAACCGTGGCTGTGTACCCGGCACTGTGACAGGTACTGAGCCGGCTCCGATGGCCACGAGGACAGACATGCCTCCTGCCCTGGGGGAGCCCATGAACTCGCAGGGAGGACAGACACCAGTGATGAAAGTAGAGTGTGGTGTGTGGTCAGACTGGACGGCCACCCGGGGCCGAGAGCCTGGGCTGTCCTTCCACTGTGGCTTCTTAGATCTCTTTGACTTCCTGCTTGGATTCCCCACAGAGCGGATTGTATCTTGCTGAGGAGGCGGGGACAAGAGTCCCACAGGATGTCCACATGGTAAGACCCTAAAGGCGCCAGCCCCCATTCTGTGCCCCCCCCCACCCCCCAGAGGTGAGGTCCCTCCCTTCCCGAATTCCAAATTCCGTCTCCTAGGGAAGTGAGGCAGGAAGCAGGGTCGGAACAAGAGCCTAAGAATTCCACATACAAACAAACCCATTTTTAGTGAGGAGCCCCTTCACAATGTCGCCTCCCTGCCAGGAGTGGTCAGATCCCTCCAGAAAGCTGCCACCTTGCTGCCTGTGAAATCCACTCTCCCTCCTCTGGTCTCTGACGGCACTGCCCCTGACAGGTGGTGCTGTCGTGTCTCATTTTGAGACTTGTCGGTGAATGAAGGCTCGGACACCTCCTGAGGCTGTGGGCTGTTGAGTCAGTGTTTAACCACTATAATTGGGAGAAACGTCTTCCAACTGTCTAACGCAGACGAGACAGACGCTGCAGATTCCACCCCCTTGCTCGTGGGCTGCCCTCTGCAGAATGTAGAAAACAAGGACAAGTCATAAAGAGCTCCCTACTCCCCAGGCTCCCGAAAATCCTCTGTAAAACCGACATAAGTAAAAGGCCTTTGGATCCAATGACTCTCCTTCTTTCTCTCCTTCTTTCCAAGTGTCAGCATCCCGGGCAGAGTTGATTTCGAGGGTAGGGAGGGTTTGCGGGGGGTGGGTGCTTGCCTGGGGCACACGGGTGGGTGCCCTTCTCTCCCCACTTGACGCCTCTGTCACTGGCCGTGGGGTGATGTGCATGATCAAGGAACTCTGAAATGGGCCCTAGGAATGCTGGGGGGTGGGGGGTGAGTGGGGGATGGGGCTGTGCATAAGAATTGTGGTGTTCGAGGGTTCCTTCTTGGGTGTGCCTGGTAAAAGTGAAAGTGGCTGGAGCAATAAAATGAGAAACACATTAGATAAAGAAAAAAAAATTTTTTGAAACTTTTATTTATTTATTTGACAGAGAGAGAGAGATCACAAGTAGGCAGAGGCAGGCAGAGAGGGGGAAGCAGGCTTCCTGCCCAGCAGGGAGCCCAATGCAGGGCTCCACCCCAGGACCCTTAGATCATGACCTGGGGAGAGACCATGAGGCAGCTGCTTAACCATCTGAGCCACCCAGGTGCCCCAAGAAAGAAAATTTTCAAAGGCTGCTGCCCTAAGTCTGTGGGGGTTTCTGAAAGGGAGGGGCGACTCACGATACTGCGAAGAGTTTCCTTCCTTTCCTTTCTTTTTTCTTTTCCTTTCTCCCCCCCCCCTTCTCCCTCCCTCCCTCTCTGTTCCTCTCTCTTCCAAAATCTAAACCAGTGAGCTCCTAGATGAGGAGCTTATCTCTTTAGAGCCACATCCCAAACACATTCCTATTCTGTCCTGCAGCCTCAGCTCTGCTCTCCTTTCAGGTGGAGCTAAAGCATAGCATCTTTGATGCCACCTTTCCCTAATCTCTGGTGGAATGCTTCTTTCTCTGACATTTCCTTTAATTCCCATTAAACTATGCAGCTTGGTGTTGATCACACAGCGGCCCAGTCCCCTGCTTCCCCACTGTTCCATACACAAGAATCTTGTCTTCTCAACCAGGTTGCAAACTTCTAGAGGGCAGAGGCCGTTCTGTATGTGTTGGACTCCTTTGGCACACTGAGCACAGGGCCGGGTACATAATAGACCTTTACTGAGACCTCCATTTGCCTTTTACTTCTCATTAAACATCAGAGAATTCATACAGGGGGAAAAAATTCGTAAGTGTTATAAACATGAGTAAGTCTTTCTTTGGGTGGAGTAACCATCTTATACAACATCAGAGAATTCCTACTGGAAAGAAACTCCGTGTCTGATGTGTCCATGGGAGAGCCCTCAGGTGAGTTTGGAGGCTCGGAAGACACATCTGACTCAGTATTCTGGAACTCAGTCCCATGAATGCAGTGACTGTGGGGAAACCTTTGCTCAAGATGATACCTAACGTCAGCGTGCCTATTAGAAACCACAAACCCTAAGAATGTGGGAAAGTCTCCCCCAAGATCTTCAGCACCCAACACCGGAGAACTCACTTGAGAGTAAAGAGCAGTGCTAAGCACGGGGGTCGGGGTTGCGGGGGTAGCGGGGATACAATGGGGTTCAAAACCAGCACAGCTCCTGTTTCTGTGTATCTTGTCTCTAGACTCATTTCCCAGCTGAAGAAACCGAGACCCAGAGAAGAAGCATGGTACACAGTAGATACCATGGGACTGTGACAAAACTTTGATTTGTACCTTCTTTTTTGAACATGAAACAGTGCCATGCCTGATTTCCTTTGTCTTCATCTCTCACTAGGAAGGGGGAAGGGAGAAAAGGGGAGGAGATGGGGGGGGTAGGAGGGAAGGTTCTCCCAATGCTTGTTATCCAAGGAGAGGTGGGGCTGGAGGGGTTGCATTACGTCCAGGGCACAAGTCTGGGTAAGAGCTCTAGTCTCCGGGGTCCTTTATTTCACATGCCAAGGACTGTGCTGGGTGCAAAGGGAGATAGAAGGCGAGAAGAGAGGTCCTGTGCCCTCAAATAGCTTATAGTCCAGGACGGGGACAGACAGGTCCTTTAATGGGAGTGCATATGAAATGCAAGAAAGGAGCCCCAGGAAAGGCTTCACAGAGGAGGTATTGTTTGAGCTGAGACAGAAAGGATGAGAACTTTGCCAGACAAACAAGTGAGGAGTCTGTGATCCAGGTGGAAGAAATAGCACGTGCGAATGCACGGGAGTGAGAGAGGCCCTGGCCCCTTGAAGATCCTGGAGAAGTTCAACCTGTCAAGCCTGGCAGGCCATGTGGGTGGGAGTGGGGACCGGGGCTGATAACTCAAGCCCCCCCCTTTTTAAAAATATTTTATTTATTTATTTGACAGAGAGAGATCACAAGTAGGCAGAGAGGCAGGCAGAGAGAGAGGAAGGGAAGCAAGCTCCCCGCTGAGCAGAGAGCCTGATGCAGGACTCGATCCCAGGACCCTGAGACCATGACCTGAGCCGAAGGCAGAGGCTTTAACCCACTGAGCCACCCAGGCGCCCCTCAAGCCCCTTTGAACGCCTTGCAGAGCCGATCCAATTTCCCTGTAAGTCATGGGGAGCTGTATTCCTGTTCTACTCTACGGCTGCTATAACGCTTTACCAGCCATACAATGGCTTCAACAACACAGATTTATTATGCTACAGTTCTGGAGGTCAGAGGTTTTGTGGAGCCAAAATCAAGGTGTCCGCAGCTTTTGTTCCTTCTGGAGGCTCTAGGGGAGATCAGTTCTTTGCCTACTCATTGCTCGAGGCTGTCCACACTCCTTGACTCACATTCCTCTCCCATCCTTAGAGCAAGTGCTCACAGCTTCCCGGCCCTTGCTTCCATGGCACGTCTCCCTCTCTGCCTCCTGCGCTCCCGTCTCTCTCTTCTAAGGACCTTCATGATTACACTGGATAATCAAGGATACAGTCTGCATCTCAGGATCCTTACCTCGATCTCAGCTGCAAAGTCACAGGTGTTAGGAATTAGGATGTGGACATCTTTAGAATATGGACATCTTTCAGGGGCCATTGTTTGCTTACTGCAGAAACCATTGAAGAGCTCTGAGCAGAAGGCTGGTGTGACTGTATTAGGGTGTTAGGCAGTGTAGAGTCATGGTTAAAACAGCAGGCTTAGGGGTCTAAACCTGGGTTCAATGCTGAGCCCACCATGAAAGAGCTCTGTAACCTTGGATCATTTCCACTTCATTTCTCTCTGCCTTGGTTTTCTCATCTGTAAAAAGGAGCTACCTACCCCAAATAGCGGTTGGGAGGATTATACGGGACAACAGAAGTGAAACAGGATAGCGGAAAGCACTCAATGAATCGGGAACATCTTGGTACTCCATAAGTGTTAAGCATAGAGACCTGATCAAGAAAACGCCATTCACAGTCCACGTCATGAGGAAGAGCAAAACCTAGCCCCCTAGGGGCCCATTTCCCCCAGGACCATCAGTGAGATAGGGAAGGGGGTACCTGAGCACCAGAGGATTCTCTGGTCCAGAGGAAACAGGCAGTTCCTCCAAATGGCACATTTCTCTGTGGGGCATTTTTCTTCCTCCTCTCTTTTGGCATAAAGAAATGAGGGAAGGAGACTGCCCTGATCTGTTCCAGTTATAAGGTGGGATTCTGTCTGGATGTTGGATAATACTAAGGAGTAGACAATGGTTTGTCTTAAGCTTCTTCTGTGAGATGGTGAAATAACCATTTAGTTTGATGTGGGAGCCAGTGAAAGACTTGGTGACATTTGTATCCATGTACCCTGTATGTTGATGACTGTGCTTATCAGAGTTGGTGGGCACCTGGTTCTGGGTCACTTGATTCCTTCAATACATTTTGGCCATCTTCTCTGTTCCCATTTGCCAGAACCAATAAACCTGAAGTTCTCAAAGTATGCCTCTCCTCCCCGTCGCTTTTTTCTCTAAGAAATTCCGAAAGAGTGAATACGAATCTCCTAGCAGTCAACCTACAAGTAGGCTTGCCAGATAAAATACAAGACAATCAGTGCATCTGAATTTCAAATAAACAATGAATAATTTTAGTATTTAGTACTAAATGTTTAGTACTACTGTGTTAACCAGATTCTTTTATTAACCAGAACATTCTGTTCCCAGCTTCAGTGTGTGACACTTTACTGCATATTCTTTGATGCAGTCTACGAAGTTCTGAAAGTTCTAGTACCTTCTCACGGGTGACTTTTTCTGCAGTGACTCAGAGAAGGACAGGAAGGCCATGATTCTGGAAGGATAGCAAGGGTCAGGAGAGTGAGGGTTGGTCACTGTCCTAAACCATGACAGAGTCTTCTGCTGCTGCTCAACTCTGAGATTCAGATCCAAGCTTAGCTCTTGCTCTGGATCTCACGTGCCTCCTTTATTCATGGGGAGAATCATGCCACCACTATGACCTAAGGACTGCCAGAATACCCTGTTTAAGTATATTGAGATTTTTTGTTTAAAAACATACTACACAAGGCACGCTCTAATTGTCTTTGATCTTGACCAGGATAAGGATGATGGCTCTCACGGTCTACGGGATGCAAATGAAAGCATGTCTTTGGACTAGGTGCATACACTTTGTAGTACTCACTGTTATGTGAAATACAGAAAATGAAACAACCGTTGAAATCGACAAGGCTGGTCATTGTTGGCACTCAAGTTTTCTCAAGGCTTTGGATCCCAGGCTCCACCCCACGTGATTCCCCTAACATAGAATAAGCCCCCTCTGTTAACTAGCCTTGAGTTTTTGCTCTAAATTTCCCTCCTTGGTCTGCGGCAGGTAGCCACCCCAAGTCCTCCAATTCACCTTGTTTGCAACCGAGGCTCAGCCTCGCCACTAGTTAGGGCTTCACAGGTGGTCACTGGTCACTTCCAAGTCCGTCTCCATTGTGACACACTTGACCTGGTGCTCTAGGGTGGGGCTTGAGTTTTCACATCAAAGTTGTTTAGGCATTTGTGGAGACTGAGTTCTACATTTTTGTACTCATCCCATTTACACATCATTTCTAAATAAATGCAAGAGCTTGTAACAGTTTATGAAGCCCCCCCCCTTTTTAAAAGATTTTATTTATTTATTTGACAGAGATCACAAGTAGGCAAAAGCAGGCAGAGAGAGAGGATGGGAAGCAGACTTCCTGCTGAGCAGAGAGCCTGATGCAGGGCTCAGATCCCAGGACCCTGGGATCATGACCTGAGCGGAAGGCAGAGGTCTTAACCCACTGAGCCACCCAGGCGCCCCAGATTATGAAGTCCTTAAGAACCCTGGATTTTTTTTTTTTTTAAGATTTTATTTATTTATTTGACAGAGAGAAATTACAAGTACACTGAGAGGCAGGCAGAGAGAGAGAGAAGGAAGCAGGCTCCCTGCTGAGCAGAGAGCCCGATGCGGGACTCGATCCCAGGACCTTGAGATCATGACCTGAGCTGAAGGCAGCAGCTTAACCCACTGAGCCACCCAGGCGCCCCTTTTTTTTTTTTTTTTTTTTTAAGATTTTATTTAAAGAACCCTGGATTTTTAAATGAACTAACCCATCCAGCCAATAGCAACGGGCAGAAAGGCACAAGGATCACCTGTGTCCTCTTGCACTCCCATTACTTCTAGAAAAAGGTGGCCCGAGGGGCCAGGGGAATTAATGACTTAATGCCTACAAAGCTCTAAGAATAACTTGCTGCAGATAAGGTCTCATTATCGTTAATTGTTATTATTATTGTTATTATTGTTATTAACTCAACCCGTATGAAAAGCTGCCACAGCTTTGTTAAGCACCCCTCAGGTCAGGGGTTTAATTAATGCCTCCTCTGAATGCCAGAGGCCCACAGGGCCATGTTCCCGCCCCCACATGCGGGCTCCACCTCCTCTGAGCTCCACCCACAGGGTCCTCTCCACCCCCAGTCTTTGAGGTCCTCACCTGAGCAGGTCCCTCTTGCTTCTGCTGTGGACAACAGCTCCTCCTCCCATCCCACCTCAGCCCCGAACACCCTCTTGCCCCTTGACGGCCCCTCCCCATAGTCTTGCATACCTCCTTGGACCTTGCCTTCCCTTTCCCGCAGTTGCCTACCCCTGCCCAACACACTTATTTTGGCACCCAAGCAGTTCTCAAGAGCCAAGATTCTGGGGGATTCTGAAAGTTAGGAGAGTGTCCCCTGACTCCCCCACCACACACACATGCACAACCCCCCAACCCCGCAAAAAAAAAAAAAAAAAAATCCCCCTTGGAGCCCTTGTCTCCTGCACTGCCTCCTGGGTCCCCCGTCCCACTTCCCTGAGAACCTCAGGATTGCTCCTGGAGTGGTGAGGCCGGTTGGGTGGGTTGGCTGGTTTAGGGTTACGGAGTTTGGCACTAACTCACAGCCCATGTAGAGCTGCCTTCTTTAATTAATTAATTCCAATTTTTGAAAAACTATCTCTTCAGTTGGACCACGGTGCATGCCTCTGGGGTATATGTCACATCAATTACAGACAACAATCAAGCATGCTGCCTAGATGAATCCGTGAGCCTCTTTAAAGACTCAAATACAATTCAGACTTAACAGCCTTAGATCACTCTGCTGGCGAAAGACCCTGAGGCAGAACCCCCAGAGGAGGTATCGGCCTGCCATAGTTGGGATAGAAGGAAGTTCTGCTGGGTGAAGCTGCCCTCCGCTGCCCACATCCCTAACCCCAGGGTCCTCTCTGCCTTTGCCTAGCTACTCGGAAGCTAAGCTGTTGCAGGTGGGGCGGTGGCCTAGCTTTTCTGGAATAGTACTAATGTCCCCCAAATTCCAAATCCACCTCTGTGCTGTCTGTCCTAACCTGCTGTCTTGTATGGATAAGGATGAATCTCAGGCTCTCTATGGGTAGGATAGACACTGAATCCATCTGTCCTTTTCCCATCAGCAGAGGTGGTAGAGGCAGGTTGAATGGAAGCTTTTGCAACGGTTTGCTATTAGGAAAAGGGTTGAAGATGTCACTTAAGGGCAGAGATGATTTCATAATGATGGTTCTTGATTCCCTCTTGGGTGACACTTGGTAGATGTTTCCAGGAACATTGACACAACTTTGAAGACAGGGAGCCAAAATAGTGAAAGAGCGCGCAGCACAGCTACAGTGTTTTTCCATGTGCAAAGCAAGTAGGCAGAGGTGGGACTGGCTGAAGACCTTAGCCTCATTAATAGTGCCCTCTCCCTGGGGTGCCTGGGTGGCTCAGCTGGTTAAGTGTCTGCCTTCAGGTCAGGCTCAGGTCATGATCCCAGGCTCCTGGGATCGAGTCCTATGTCCTGCTCCCCCTGCTTGTGCTCTCTTTCTCTCCCAAATAAGTAAATAAAATCTTCAAAAAATATATTGCCTTAAAAAAATTAGTAGACCCAGTAAACCTAGCTTTCCTTATCTACTCAACTCATTTATTTATTGGGAACTGATTGTGAATCACTTTGCCCTGTTATGTTTGCCAGAACTGTGGCTGTCCATTTAAGTCCAAACTTCCAGAGAGCAGAGACCACATCTGTTTAATTTGCTTTGTATGGCATCCAGCAAAGGACCGCAGCACAGTGTCACAAAGTCCGGAGCTTGGATCTTAGAGACCCAAGTTCTGGCCATGTGATCCTTAACATCCAGATCTCCAGGGCGGGGGGTGGGGGCGCCTGGGTGGCTCAGTCCATTGGGCATCTGCCTTTGGCTCAGGTCACGATCCCAGCGTCCTGGGATCAAGGCCCAAATTGGGGTCCTTGTTCAGTGGGGAGCCTGCTTCTCCCCCTGCTTATGCAGTCTCTTGCGCATATGCATTCTCTCTGACAAATGAATAAAAAATAAAATCTTATAAATATCTATATATTGTAAAAATAATTATAAAATGCATTTTGGCATATAGAGACCCTAGCTGGGGGACTGTGAGTCAAATGATGGCCCCAGGTCATGCTGCAGCTGAACTAAGCTTTGCCTGAAGGGACACTGTCTCTTCCCATAGCCTCCCTCACCTCTATCCCCAGCACAAAACAGCCGCATTCATGGGTCTGGCCTTTTAGGGTGTCCTTTCTTTTTCTTCCAAGACATCCTGGCATTTATTTCACCTCTTCACTAGAATTCAAGCAGGTGTGGTGGGAGGTGAGGGGGCAAGGAGTCAAAGTGCCCTTGACCCATATCCCTTTAATACTGGGCATAAACATAAACATATGCATGCAAGCCCTATGGCAGAAAAGCCAAAAGTCCAGCTTTCTGAACTGTCTGTAAACACCATCACTTAGAGAAGTGAATAAAACAGGAGAGCCCAGGCCAGCTTTATCCATTCTGTGAAGGGGGCAGTTTCTTGTAGAAAGGGCTCGGAGATAGGAACTGGATAGTGATTCTTAGCGAAGGAATGGCATTGTAAGACATTAGCGAACAAAGTCAACTTTCTAGAATAGAATCCTAGGTATTGGATCTGGGAGGCTGTAAGAGCCAGATAATCCCATCTTTTTACAGAGTCTAAAATGTGAAGGGAATGAGCAAAGGTTGCAGCACGGCAACTATGAGAACCTCGGAGCCCATGACCAGGGCCCTAGCCGCAAGTCTGATGTGCTAGGACTGGGTCTTATTAATAAGGGGACAGGGAGCCCCAGCCACCGCCCCTATGTAAGTAGAGATCTTAAGAACTAGCGGTGACTGCGGGTATGTTCTTGGAAGCTTGGGGAGTGTGGAAATGCAGTGAACTGGGAGCTTGCAGAAGGCCGTTTAGGAACCAGATATGTCTGTTTGCTGTTTCAATGACATCTCTGAAGGTTTTCAGAACTGTCAAAGTGTGCAGAACTGTACTAAAATTATGTCTTTGTTTATTTGAGCATAATTGGCAAACGGTGTTTCATTAGTTCCAGGTGTAAAAAACAGAGGTTCAGCTGCCCTCTACCTTATCCTGTACTCACCATGAGTGTAGCTATCACCTGTCACCATACAATCCTGTTATGATATCATTTTTTTAAAAAATTTCATTTATTTGACAGAGATCATAAGTAGGCAGAGAGAGAGAAGGGGAAGCAGGCTCCCCACTGAGCAGAGAGCCAGATGCAGGGCTTGATCCCAGGACCCCGAGATCATGACCCGAGCAGAAGACAGAGGCTCAACCCACTGAGCCATCCAGGTGCCCCCATTACGATAGCATTGACTATATTCCCTCCACTGTGCCTTTTATTCCTGTGACTTATTCATTCTATGACTAGAAGCCTGTACCTCCCACTCCCCCCACCCCATTTTTTCCAACCTCACCTTTCTTCCCCTCCAGCAACCTTCACTTTGTTCTCTGCATTTGTAGGTCTGATTCTGCTTTTTGTTTGTTCATTTGTTTTTTTAGATTCCACTTCTAACAGATATCATATGGTATTTGTTTTTCTCTTAGTTCATTTGGCATAATACTCTAGGTCCCTCCTTGTTGTAAATGGCAAGATCTCATCCTTTTTTATGGCTGAGTAATATTCATGTGTGTGTGTGTGTGTGTGTGTGTGTGTGTGTGTGTCTGTGTCTACTAAACCTTTTTTTTTTAAATTGGCTTTTATGGGGTGCCTGGGTGGCTCAGTCAGTTATGCAGCTGCCATCAGCTCAGGTCACAATCACAGGATTCCTGGATCAGGCCCTATGTTGGGTTCCTTGCTCAATGAGGAGTCTGTTTCTCCTTCTCTCTCTGCCACTCCCCCTAGCTCATGCTCTCTCTCTCTCTCTGTTAAATAAATAAATAAAATCTTTTTTTTAAAAAATGGCTCTTCTGGGTTTTGTCCACTGCCTTAATGAAGAAGTCAGTGAAGAACTATCCACGGCCAGGAAACCAGGATGACAGAAGCCTGATCTTCCAGGGAGGCCAGATGTGGGTACTAAATGGTGCTTGCATTGACTGTCGGCTGTAGTGTCAGCCGCTGAAGAAGGGGGGATGGGCTTAGCAGTCTGGCTGAGAGCAGATGCCTTCTTCTTGTGACACGTTGACAGAGGACACTGTTTGGCAGCTACCTGCTGCGGGTAGATATATGAAAGGGAAAAATTAAGAGAGAGCAGAGCAACTGGGTTCTCCTTGCCAGCCCTGTGGCCCCAAAGGCTTCCAAAGTACTGGTCACCAAGGCTTCAGAAACACAGGGGCCAACTCTAGGGTCCTGAAGAGAAGAAAAGCGGGAATACACGTAGAAGAGAGGAGACACAGGTATAGATAGAATTGTCCATTAAAATTATTCTCTATCACGTGCCAAGGCTACCTATTTTTACCCACAGGAATATGTAGCAGTCTTTCAGAGTCAAACCCTCCATTGTTTTCTGGGTTGAGTGATTGACTGGGCCATTAAATATTCCTTGGTCCAAATTTCCTTCACTGTAATAATACCTGTATTGCCTGCCTCATAGACAGGATCTCATGAGATAATGGACATAATCTCCCTTCAGAAACCATAAAGCACTCCTCGAGTAGAAGGTAATAATATTGCTATTCTAATTACTAGGACCCCTTTGGGGGACTGGCCTGTGGGTGGAGAGTCACAGACAATTGGAAGGTTACGTTGCTTCTTTAGCCATTGCTATGCACTGCGGTCTTCTAAGCTGGATTGCCCTGACAGGCAGAGTAGGGAATGGATTAAATGTCCTAGAAGGGCAACACTAGACATCTCAGTTGGATGTTCTGAGCTCATCAGCCCCTGTGGAGGCCAAGTTCTTTCTTGCATTAAATCTAAGTCCTTTTTTTTTTTTTTAAGATTTTATTTTACTTATTTATTTAATAATCTCTACACCCAAAGTGGGCTCAAATTTACAAACCTGAGATCAAGAGTCACATGCCCCACCAACTAGGCCAACCAGGTGCCCCTAAGTGTTTCCTTTTATTATTTATACATGCGTATTTCCTCCTGCTCTGCCTGAAGATTTTCTCTCTACCTGCTGTATTATGATGTTGTTTTTAGTGTTTATCCACCGAAGGCGCTCACTACTGAGGAACACAACCCAAAGGTGCCAAATTACACTCCCTGGAGTGTGGAGTCCAAGGATAATAAAGACCAAGCATCTGTTTTCAGAAAAGGGGCCAAGGACAGAGCTAGCCCTGGAACACTTTTGTGTATCAAGTTTCAATCTCTCCCCTAACCCTATCCCAGATTCAGGTCATTTTACTTGCTATAGGGATTTTTTTTTTCGGGGGGTAGGGGGGCAAAGGAAGAAATGGTTATTTGGGAGAGAAGTAGTTGCATTGAAAATGGGTCAAGAGGTAGGTCTTAATGCAAAGATATTTATTAAGTGTGTTTTTCATAATGGAAGGAAGATGAGGAGTTCCAATGGAGATAAGATTTAACATCGGGGAAGTTTGGTTTCTGGTGGGAAAGGGTCATCCTGACCCTCCAAGTTACTGTCTTGGGTCCTCTCTTCCCCAGGTCTTTACCTTGCCTGCCTCACTTCCTTCTCCGAAAGCCAAGCACTTACAATTACGGACACCCTCTCTTGGCTCGGAACTCACATAAATGCTACCTTGTTAGCTAATAGTACCATTAATTATATTAATGATTAATAGCTAATTAGTCATATTGCTGTAATACTTTCAATGGAGGCTTCCTTTCTTACAGCAATTCGGTGTCTCAAGCACACACACATCACCTTCCCTATTCCTGGCTACAGAACAAACGCGGCTCTAAATTTGTTTTTCTGACCGTTCCGGCAATCTCTAAATTTCCCCAGGTTTTCTTAGCTGTCCCATTTATCTGGTGAATGACCGCTACTGCTTATATTTTGTCTCCTTTATTTCTGTCCTCTGTCACTCACCCTACCCTCCAGAAACAGAAGCTACAGTCAAGATTTCTTAAAACATTTTATTTCATAAGCCAAAGGCTCCTTTACTTCTAAATCTCACTTGGTCCCACTTTCCTATTTCGGCCCCCTTTCTCCACTTTTACCTTTCCTTAATCCTAACCCGCCCCTACTTCGGGGAGGCTCACACCCTCCGCCCCCAGCTCCCTCCCACTCTGCGTTCTGGCTTCCTTTCAGCAACCACGCCCCCAGACCCAGGGAGAGCGGTGCGCACGCGCAGTCCACGCCTTTACCTGGGCGCTCAGCAGTGGGCGGAGTGGGGGAGGGCGGGGGTGGAGCGGGAGTCGGCGGTTATCTGGGCGGCAGGGCGCTCACATTGTGGCAGCGGGGGAGAAAAGGTGCGCCAGGGCCGGCCCCAGGGGCTGCGCATGCGCGCCGCCGCGCCCAGCGGCCGGGATGCCAGGGGGGCGGGCGGAGGGAGGTGTCGGCTCCCCGTTGGGCGGGGGGGGGGGGGGAAGGCGGGCGAGGGACGGGACGCGGGCGCGCGCGCGCTCTCGCCGCCGCTCGCTTTCCCTCCCTGCCCCCGGCTCCGCACACACAACCACACACGCACACCCCCTCCCCTGCCTCCCTCCCCGCGCGCCGCCCGCCCCGCCGGCCCCGCTCGCCCTCGCGCGCTCGGAAGGGAGTCGCGAGACGTCGGAGCGGCGGCCACGTAGCGCTGCGGCGGCGGCGGCGGCGGCGGCGGCGGCCGAGGCCGGGTCTGTGGAGCGGCCCTGAGGACAGACGTTGGGCGGGGGGGAGGGGCCGGCCCGGCCGGCGGTTGTTACTCGAGCGCCGCGGCTACAGGCCCCCCGCCGCAGGGATGGACCGCCGAGGCGGCGGTCGGGGCGGCGGAGGCGGAGGCGGCCGGCCAGGGTGAGTAGGGGCCCCTGCCCCCCACGCACACGCCACAGTCGCGGCTGCGCCCCTTGCAGCAGCCCTTCCTCCGCCGCCCGCCGGGCCGGCCGGGGTTCGGGCGCCGGGTTAACCCTTCGCCGAGGCAGCTGCGTGCACTAGGCCGGAGCAGCCCCCATCTGGCGGGGAGGCCCGGGGCACTGCGCTCCCCTGGTCGCGAGCTCGGGTCGGGGGCGCCCGCTTCTGCTCCTTCGTCCCCTCGCTCCCGGACCCGGGCCGGGCTCCAGTTTTGCAGAGAGCCCGCTCGCCCAGAGGCCCGAGGGGAAGCTGGGGTTGCCTGGGTTAGCGGGCCGAGGGAGATTTGCACCGGTCCTCCTGCGAGCATTCCCCTGCCCTGCAGCTGGCAGCTTGCACCCGTTGCCTCCCCGGCCCTGCGGTTGCGCCCAGACCTCCAACCCCTGGGAGTATTGTGCCGCCCGAGATAAAATGCATCGGTGTATACCGGTCCGACACTCACCCCAGAGGGTAATGCAGACCTTTCTCCACCCCCACCCCCTCCTCCCCTCCAATCAGCCTCTACTTAAGATTCTTAGATGGGAGACACTAATGGTAGTGACACCCCCGTTACATCTGCACATAACATGCTCATTGTCGAGGGATGTCTTCTGTAGAAATGATAAATGCCCCTGCCTCACCCTCGAAGTCTGTCTTGACGATTTGAGATCCCATATGTTCTTCTTTGAAGAGGACCAGTCTTTGATCACATTTAGTACATCCCTCCCCCACAACATACACACACACACACACACACACACACACACACACACTTCCTGATTGCCAGAGCAGCCCCTGTCATTGCGGATCCATTGTCAGGAAGGGCTTGTGCCAATCAAAGGAATGTGCTTTTGCTTTTGGAGAAGGGTTCTTTCCACAACCATGGCCTCAGGATGTTCCTGCGTGAGTGTGTCTTTGATTGTCCCCATGTTCAAGCATCGTTATCCTAGTGTTTTCCTGATCTGCATCGCCTGTGTACCCTCAGCAACACCTGAGTGATGCTTTTTTCCCCTCAGTTGATTAGATGCATTTCATTTATTTTGTCTCCGTATTTAAGATCGTCGTCAAGACAGTAAATAAATAGGGTCATGTTTGGGGAAGAATGTGTATTTTTTTTTTCCAGAGATGGCCAGGCCTGTATTGTTCTGGGAATGACAACTAGCACATGCTTTGTTGACAACATGTGTATGCTTAAGGAATGAAGAGCTGCTGGGGCTGGCATGTGTGTGCAGGCTGAATGCCGGGGGGGGGGGGGGGGGGGGGGATGTTCCCGCCTAGGGCTTATTTGAGAGGGGTCAGCTGCACAGAGATGGTCAGTACTGGCAGGCAGCTTGGTTGCCTGTGTGGGGACTGTGCCCATGCATTCAGATAGATAATTCCTTTAGTATAATTTTGTTTAAAATGTTCACTTCTGAGTTTTAGCAATTCCGGAAATGTCTTCTTCAGTGGTTCTTAACCTTTCTTTGGGATCATGGAAGCCTTCAGGGTCCTCTTCTTGGTGAAAGAGACACTCCTAATTTTTGTGTGCATTACAGTCCTCTTGAAGCTAGTCCTGGGACGGTCAGGTTGAGATCTGTATTATGCAAAAGTGAAAGGAACTTGAGTTTTGTGTTTTGTTTTGTTTCTTAAGGATTGACATTACAGTACTTTGGTCCTGAGCAACAAAGTAGATGATGTGTGTGTATCCTTGTGTTTTGTTCTTTGATTACAGCGGGTTAGGGGTCTGTAAGGTATTATTCCCTGTTTTCCTGTAAAAAGGAGATGTGTGAGAGCATTTCAGAAAAAGTTCAGACTGGAGTCAAGATAATTTGTCTGAATTTGACCAGTTGATGATGTACGTTCCTTGCCCTGTTTTCTAAAGGTAGCAAATTTCAAAAGCAAAGTCAGTGGTCTGTTTCATGATGCCTGTCCACGATGTGCTTATGGAGGTTGATTTGATATCTTAAAAGAAGGCTTTATCTTTCCCATAATAAAGCACCTGCTCCGTGCAGATTTTTTTGACTTTATTAGATATGATTTCATGTCATAATTCAGGATGACATTGCCACCAGAATCATCGATTTTAAAATTTTGTTTTAATGGAAGGATCTTGGTTGCAGTTATGGAATTCAGTCTCCGTGTTTAGAATTTAGAACAAGGGATGAACGTTGCACTTTTCTATCAACAAGCAGGGGGTAAATATCAGCTATTCTTTCTAAATCATTCTGGATCCAGCTTTGCCCTTTTGACTATATTTCAACCAAGGGGGATTTATTCTACTTGTGATAGTGTTGTGATGGGCAGTGACATTAAAAAAACATAGTCCCCAGGTCTCCAGGAGCTTACAGTTCTGACATTTTTTACTTAAGGAAGAAATCCTTCGACACTCTTTCTTTCTTTCTTTCTTTCTTTCTTTCTTTCTTTCTTTCTTTCCTTTTTACATTTTTGGGGTTCTGAGAGGCTAAGCAATTCATGGTTTTAACATTTCTTTGGAAGGTTTGGAAGGCAGGGGGCTTTGGAATCTTGCACAGAACCTGTTCCACACGCCTGAAGAACAGCATCTATTCTAATAATTATGCAGTGTACCCTGTGAAGTTTGAAAGCATGCTGAGATGGCAAATATTGCATTTTTTATTATCTAATAAACATGCTTGAAGTGGCTTGGATTACAGGTTATATTTTTTGTTCGTGTCACGCCTAGATCATTACTGTTGGAAATTATTTGCCTATCCTAACCCCAAACCATTTCAAAGTTACAAATAATGTTACTTTGTCAGCGTCGTCCTATAGTGACAGATCACTAAAATCTCAGGGGATGGTGTGCTTCCTTGATTTAAAATTGCAGAACCTCTTCTTACCAGTCACTTACCTAGTTAAACACCCACACACCACGGAGCAGCTGATCGCAGAACACGTAAGGTTGTGAGAACAGCATTCTGTCTGCCAGATTCAGAGCTTGGAAGCCGGGAAACAATTGCACGGCAGAGAAACACTTAAGAAGCAGTAGTGCCAGCAGCTCCCTCATTAATACAAACAGCTTGCTTTAGTTTCTTCAACACTCTTCCTCAGACACCCTTCCCTTAGGAGGTTTCAGATCAGCGGCTCCTACTCAGGGGAAACAGCACCTACCTCCTTTCTGCAACTGTGGCCTCCAGATCTGATTCGTGACGTCCAGAGCTGTTTCCATTTCTGCTCAAAGTATGGGAAGTAATCTTGTAGCATGGTAAGAAAATACTTTTCAAGTCTGTAGAAGAAAGTTGATTAGTAATGCTGCTGATGCGCTTTTGCGTTTGAAAGTGTCCGGAGCCTAGCAAAGCAGTAAACTGTAAAAGTGAACTGTTAAAAAAAAAAAAAAAAAATCACCCTTTACTCAAGGGTTTTAGGTAATTTCACAAAAAATGTGAATATACCCTTGAGTTTCATTTCCCTTGTTGTAAAAAGTCAGTGGAGAGACCGCCAATAGCAACAACAACAAAAACCCCTGTGGAGTCTCTTACATTTTGAGCCATAGCCTCTGGACCTAGGTATGTTACAGGCGGTGAAGGCGTTTCCTTGTGGGGAACTCTTGGATCTTGTGCTCCAGCTGTAGGTATGGTCTTCTTCTCAGCTACTGTCACCATTACTTTTCTTTTCTTTTCCTTTTTTAAAGATTATATTTATTTGACAGGCAGAGATCACAAGTAGGCAGAAGGGGGGGGGCGGGGACGGGGGTGGGGGAAGCAGGCTTCCCGCTGAGCAGAGAGCCGGATGCAGGGCTTGATCCTGGGACCCTGAGATCATGACCAGAGCCGGAGCTGGAAGGCAGAGGCTTTAACCCACTGAGCCACCCAGGCACCCCTACTGTCACCATGTCTGACAGCACTTGAATTTTTGAATTTACTTTCATAGAGGGAAACTATGCTGCAGGTAGTGAATTTAGCTGAAGGAAGATCGGGGAGATGGTCCTTTGGGGCCGGGCAGGACAGGATTTGAATCAGCTCCACCAGTTACCAGCTTTGCGGCATGGGGCTAATCACCTTGACCTCTCTGGCCTCAGTTTCCTCAGCAATAGGATGGGATTTGTTTTAAGGGGTAGAGCTGAGATATGCAAGCTGCTAGCACAGTTCCTGCCGCATGTCCATGTCCTTAGTAAGGACTCAGTAAATGCTAGGACACAGCAGATGCAGGGAAGAGAGATCATTTTGGCTGGCAAGAGGCCTGGTGCGAAGATCTGCATACTTTCATTTGTGCAGATTTGGGATGAAAAAATGGCAAATATTTGACTTGGAGCATACCTAAGCCTTGCAGGTGCAGTGTGCTTAATGGAACTTTGATTTGTTGCTCTATGGCTGGCTGAACATGGTGAAGACGACAAAACTTGGCCCCAAATTCTGCAGTGCTACCCACAGGCTGTGCTTGTTTTAAGCCTCTTCAGAGCTTGTGTGGTGAAAGGGGTGTCTTAGGACATTAACGTGTCTCAATGAGTTCTGTGTCCAGAGTTGAATCACGTGCAAAGTCTTGTGTAAATTTTCATGGTTAATGCAAGCCATAAAGTGCTTGACAGAATCGTGAAGACATCAGAGGCTTATTTTAGTTAATCTGTTTGTTTATATAGCAGTTATGTTTGATTTAAAAAAAAAAAAACCACTTATGAACATTTTCTCCTAAAGAATTCCCATTGCTCATCTGAGGTTTTGATCATAAACTGTTATTTGGGTTATAAGTTTGAGTGCCTTAGGCATTTTTGCTTTGGTGGGTGAAGGAAAGAAAAGTCAAGTCCCCCTACCTGTCACATTTTATCGACTCTCCACTTTAGGTCTATACCTACAGATTGTGGGTGTGTATCCCTAGCCTTGTTTTTAGGCCGAAAGGTAACCTTATGCTAAAATATGACTTTTTTTTTTCTCTTTAAAACCTAGTTTAAGAGATGGAGTCCTTTGGAAAGTAGATTCTATTCAGTGCATAGAGCTTTTAAAATAGAATCTCTTGGCTTATGTAGAATTAAATTATTCTGTCATTTTTGCAGGATACCATTGTGATAAGTCTGTAAACCCACAAGAGTTACCTCGAGACTTTTCTGATAAGGTAGACACATCGGTAATGCATTAGGCTTTACCTCAAGGGACCCTGCTAATCCTTATTTTCTTTATTACTGAGCCATGTAAGGCTTTCCCATCAATGAAATCAGTCACTAGTATTGGATTGCTGATAAAGAGGGATTGGCAAATAATGGTCTTAGACTTGCCTTAGATTTTGCAGAACACTTGAAAAAATTTAATCTCAGCCAGATGTATAATAATAATAATAATAAGAGCACTTATGCTATGTGAGCCCAGACTGACTAAACAAATGAAATTGAGATGATCGAGTTACATATTTTTTTTCTCAACTCTTAAGACATTTTGCTAAGTAAACTTCTTCTGGGGAGGAGAAACTTTTTTTTTTAAACTATTATTTTTTCTGGTGTAGTAGAGTCAAAGGCCTAGCCAAGCTATAGTTGCTTCTGTCAGTTTCTTGATAAACCAATCAGTGTGTGGCGAGAAGGGATTGTTGGAAGGGAGCAGAAAGAGGAAGAGGCATGGTGGGAGTATGACCCCAGAGCCTGATTTCTTGGTCTTGCTATGTGTGTGGTACCAGAGGGCTCTTACTCTTAGCTGGATTTCACAAAGACAGTGTTGGGTGATTCCTTTTGTTTTTATTTATTTATTTATTTATTTATTTATTAAGATTTTATTTATTTATTTGACAGAGAGAAATCACAAGTAGATGGAGAGGCAGGCAGAGAGAGAGAGAGGGAAGCAGGCTCTCCGCTGAGCAGAGAGCCGGATGCGGGACTCGATCCCAGGACTCTGAGATCATGACCTGAGCCGAAGGCAGCGGCTTAACCCACTGAGCCACCCAGGCGCCCCTTCCTTTTGTTTTTAATGCTAGTGAAGGATAGAGTCTTTAACTGCTTTGGAATTTAGACTTTTCAGCTTTTTGATTCAGTTTTGGAGATTCGATGGAGTATGATTTTTTTTTTTTTAAGATTTTATTTATTTATTTGACAGAAATCACAAGCAGGCAGAGAGGGGGGAGAAGCAGGCTCCCTGCTGAGCAGAGAGCCCGATGTGGGGCTCCATCCCAGGACCCCAGGATCATGACCTGAGCTGAAGGCAGAGGCTTTAACCCACTGAGCCACCCAGGCACCCCTGGAGTATGATTTCTTAATTACTCTGTGTGGCCTACAAAAAGAGATTTTAACTAGGCCCTTATGAATTGTTTTCATCCTTTCACAAGTATCATTTTAATGTCTCTAAAGTATTATCTGTGGCCTGTGAACATTGAAACATATGGTGAGGTGTGGGGTTTTTTGAGGGTTTTTTGGTTTGCTTGTTTTTTTGTTATGAGGGGAAGAGGAGAGTGTATGTGATCTTAGTTGTAGAGGTAAGTCTATGTTTTTTCCCCAGTTCCTCTTAAGACTGTGACACAGCTGCCCAGAGACTTTTCCTGTATTAATATACTCTTAGAGCTGGGATTTGAAGTTACCTTGCCTAAAAGATCCTCCTTATAGAGAACTCTACGGTTTTCTTTCTAGCATACAAATTCATCTAAATAAACTCAGCAAAAGTTTGGGTAAAACCTAAATGTCTGTCAGTGGAGACTTGGTAAATAAATTAGGGTATATTCATGCAATAGAATATATTTTTCAGCTGCAAAAAAGAATGAGGAAACTCTGTGTATTGCTGTGGAAAATCTCTAAGCTGTACATAGGTGAAATACAGTGTGTACTCATGTGTGTATAGTGTCCTTAGCTCAAAATTATGTTTATAAAATTCACTCATGTTTTCATGTGTCACAACAATTAGTTTTTCCTCATGTAATATTTAGTTGTATGAATATATTATAATTTATTTGTCCATTCTACCTTTGATGGACATATTTCTGGTTTTGGCTGTTATGAGTAGTGGTGCTCTGTTCACTATATTTTTTTCTGTACTTAAATTTCTTTTTAAAGATTTTTTTTATTTGTTTGACAGAGATCACAAGTAGGCAAAGAGAGAGGGGGGAAGTAGGCTCCCTGCTGAGCAGAGAGATGATGCAGATGTGGGGCTTAATCCTAGAACCCTGAGATCATGACCTGAGCAGCAGAGGCTTAACCCACTGAGCCAGCCAGGCGCCCTGTACTTAAAATCTTTGATCCAGTGTATACCCACTAAATAATTTTTTCATTAAAAAAGCATCCTTCAGCTATCCATAGGAAAATTATAATGTCCTATTTTAAGTTAAATATTGAAATATTTAGTGGAGCAAAATAATTTCGAACTTTTTTTTTTTTTAAAGTACATTCTCAAAGGCCTAGCTTGGATTTTTACAATATTAAGAGAATCCCCAAATCTACCTGAGAGTAAACCCTATATACTTTTATTCTTAAAGAGGGGTTAAATATGACAGAATATGTCTTAAAAATAGTTACATCTCTTGAAAGATTTGTCTTTTAACTGCTAAATATTTCTTTCATTGCCTCATTTCATAATAATGACGTAATAATCCTTCTTGCATTGTTAATTATTTAAAATGTTTATTTAATATTTTTATAACTGTGATACATTTAAACTTTTTGGAAACCCAAGGTTTTAAACAAATAGCAACAGGAGAAACGTACTTCAGTATAGTTAACCTGGTTTGGAATGTTGTGAAGTGCAGTGGGCCTGCCCCCAAAGCCCTGTGGGGGTGTGGGGGGTAGGGGGTGGGGTAGGTGCTTCTGATGGCCACCTGGGCCTCGCCCATAATCCCTGCTGGGGCGCCATGTTTCTGTTGAAAAGTGCACTTGGTTACATTTTTTTGCTGTAATTGCACTATTGTCATTTTCTCTCTCTTGTCCAAACATGGAAATAATGATTAAAATACAAACCTGTAAAGCAGTGGTTCTCAGCCAAGGGCAATTTTGCCTCCAGGAGATGTTGGGTGATGGCTGGAGAGATCTCTGCCACAAGTAAACCTGGGGGGTACTACTGGCATCCAGAGGGTGGAGGCCAGAGAGGCTGTGGACCATCCTACAGGGCACAGCACAGCCCCTCACAACAAAGAGTGGTCTGCTCCCAAATGTCAGCTGTGCTGAGGTTGAGAACCCCTGCTCTACACAACTCACTCGCTGAGGTGATGCTACAAGGCAGGGAGCAATTTTAGCATTGACTTTGTTAGATTTAGCACACGAAAGTCCTATTTAGCTTATCTAGTGTAGAGAAGAGATATGCTAGGAAATTGCCTAAATTGTAATAAGGTTTTAAATATGAAAACTGATTTGAGTATAAGTTTTAGTGAATAAGTCACCTTAAAAATTTACTATTTTTTTTTTTAAAGATGTTATTTATTTATTTGACTGAGATTACAAGTAGGCAGAGCAGCAGGCAGAGAGAGAGGGGGAAGCATGCTCCCCGTTGAACAGAGAGCCCAATGCAGAGCTTAATCCCAGGACCCTGGGATTATGACCCAAGCCTAAGGCAGAGGCTTTAACTCACTGAGCCACCCAGGTGCCCCAATTTTTTACTATTCTTAAATAAGGTTTACCCCCAACCTGGGCCTCGAATTCATGACCCCAAGTCTAAGAATCACATGCCCTATTGAATGAGCCAGCCAGGTGCTCCTAGTCATCTTTTAAGAAAATAGGCTATTTATTTGGGGCACCTGGGTGGCTCAGTGGATTAAAGCCTCTGTCTTCAGCTCAGGTCATGATCCCAGTTTCCTGGGGTCCTGGGATCAAGCCCCACATAGGGCTCTCTGCTCAGCAGGGAGCCTGCTTCCTCCTCTCTCTGCCTGCCTCTCTGCCTACTTGTAATCTCTGTCAAATAAATAAATAAAATCTTAAAAAAGAAAATAGGCTATTTATAGTCTCCTAATGGGTAAAACCAGATTGTTTTGGAAGATAGTTCTTATCTATAAGATTTTTCACAAAGAGAAAAAGTCTTTGTATATATTACACAGTGTGAAGACTTCTTTTTAAAAAAAAATTTTATTTATTTATGACAGAGAGAGATAGGGAGAGAGGGAACAGAAGCAGGGGGAGTGGGAGAGGGAGAAGCAGGCTCCCTGCTGAGCAGGGAGTGGGATATGAGGCTTGATCCCAGGACCCTGCCATCATGACCTAAGCTGAAGGTAGACCCTTAATGACTGAGCCACCCAGCACCCCGACTTCTTTTTCAAAAGCAGATACATTTTAAAGTGTATCTTGTTCTGCTCTAAAAGAAAATACTTGGTTGTTTGACATAAAATATATTTAAATCTTGTATACTGTGTTAAGTTAAACTTAATATTGGAAAGGGACCCAATGTTTAAATTAAATTTGGAAAATACATGCATAGTAAACAATTTTCTGCTTTCAGATGGCTAGTTTCTTCCTGTTAGGTTATGGTAAAGAATGTATAGAATTCTGGGGCACCTGGGTTACTCAGTCGGTTAAGTCTCCAGCTCTTGGTTTTGACTTAGGTGGTGAGCAGAGATTCTTTCTCCCCTTCTTCCTCTGCCCCTCCCCTGCCCTGCCCCCCCCCCCGCATGCATGTGCTCTCTCTCAAATAAATAAAATCTTAAAAAAAAAAAAAAAAAGAACGTAAACACTTAGGCATCTATTCCACCTTGTAGGTATTACAACAATATCCAAAAGACAGTTTGTTCCGCCTCCCAGTCTCCAACCTTTTCATCAATTCAAATGGAAAGTTAGATTTTCTTTTTCTTTGAAGATGACTTCTGTCTCTAAGGCCAGGTGCTGCAGTGAGCACTGAAAGACTTGTCCACAGAAGCCAGAGAGTGCAGAATTGGACTCTTCTCACTCCAGAACTGTTTACTGAATTCCCTATAGCACTCTTTCTTAAACTTTTTTGACCATGACCCCCAGTAAGCAGCAGTGCACGTGTGGTCCTATGTGTTCTCATATTCATACCCCACCCACAACTGAAACAAAACCTTCAGAAAACAGTACTTACCCTTACTGGTTGTGAGGCAGTCTGTTGTTTTTTTATTCCAATTCATTTCTCAAAACTGGGGTGGGTCAGGCAGTTTGAAAATCACCCTATGTGAAAATCACCCTTTTGTGCTTAGCAAAAATTATTTTCTTGAAGTCGATCCTAAGCGGAGACTTACTAGATTAAATGGGGGTTGGGAGAGTGCTAAAATTAAAAGCCATGCTTAGAGGTATAAGTTTGAAGTAGAAATCCAAGTAATGTGGCATGGAGAAAACCATTTTATTTATGACCTTATTCCATGTAGAAAGTAATTTTTTTTAAAGATTTTTTAAAAATTTATTTATTTGACAAAGATCACAGGTTGGCAGAGAGAGCGAAGGGGAAGCAGGCTCTCTGCTGAGCAGAGAGCCCAATGTGCGGCTTGATCCCAGGACCCTGGGATCATGACCCGAGCCTAAGGCAGAGGCTTTAACCCACTGAGCCACCCAGATGCCCCTAGAAAGGCAATTCTTTTTTTTTTTTTTCTAAAGATTTTATTTATTTATTTGACAGACAAAGATCACAAGTAGGCAGAGAGGCAGGCAGGCAGAGAGAGAGAAAAGGAAGCAGGCTCCCCGCAGAGCAGAGAGCCCAATGTGGGGCTCGATCCCAGGACCCTGGGATCATGACCTGAGCCTAAGGCAGAGGCTTTAACCCACTGAACCACCCAGGCGCCCCTGGAAAGGCAATTCTTTTTTTTTTTTTTTTTAATTTTTTATTTTTTATAAACATATATTTTTATCCCCAGGGGTACAGGTCTGTGAATCACCAGGTTTACACATTTCACAGCACTCACCAAAGCACATACCCTCCCCAATGTCCATAACCCCACGCCCCTTCTCCCAACACCCCTCCCCCCAGCAACCATCAGATTGTTTTGTGAGATTAAGAGTCACTTAGGGTTTGTCTCCCTCCCAATCCCATCTTGTTTCATTGATTCTTCTCCTACCCACTTAAGCCCCCATGTTGCATCACCACTTCCTCATATCAGGGAGATCATATGATAGTTGTCTTTCTCTGCTGGACTTATTTCACTAAGCATGATACGCTCTAGTTCCATCCATGTTGTCGCAAATGGCAAGATTTCATTTCTTTTGATGGCTGCATAGTATTCTATTGTGTATATATACCACATCTTCTTTATCTATTCATCTGTTGATGGACATCTAGGTTCTTTCCATAGTTTGGCTATTGTGGACATAGCTGCTATAAACATTCGGGTGCACGTGCCCCTTTGTATCTTTAGGGTAAATACCCAGTAGTGCAATTGCTGGGTCATA
Organism: Mustela nivalis; assembly: GCF_964662115.1. Taxonomy (NCBI): domain Eukaryota; kingdom Metazoa; phylum Chordata; class Mammalia; order Carnivora; family Mustelidae; genus Mustela; species Mustela nivalis. The sequence continues at coordinate 38,090,536 of NC_139036.1, forward strand.
GGGCAGTTCTATTTTCAACATTTTGAGGAACCTCCATGCTGTTTTCCAGAGTGGTTGCACCAGCTTGCATTCCCACCAACAGCGTAGGAGGGTTCCCCTTTCTCCACATCCTTCCCAGCATCTGTCATTTCCTGACTTGTTGATTTTAGCCATTCTGACTGGTGTGAGGTGATATCTCATTGTGGTTTTGATTTGTATTTCCCTGGTGCCGAGTGATATGGAGCACTTTTTCATGTGTCTGTTGGCCATCTGGATGTCTTCTTTGCAGAAATGTCTGTTCATGTCCTCTGCCCATTTCTTGATTGGATTATTTGTTCTTTGGGTGTTGAGTTTGCTAAGTTCTTTATAGATTTTGGAACTAGTCCTTTATCTGATATGTCGTTTGCGAATATCTTCTCCCATTCTGTCGGTTGTCTTTTGATTTTGTTAACTGTTTCCTTTGCTGTGCAAAAGCTTTTGATCTTGATGAAATCCCAATAGTTCATTTTTGCCCTTGCTTCCCTTGAGTTTGGCAATGTTCCTAGGAAGATGTTGCTGCGGCTGAGGTCAAAGAGGTTGCTGCCTGTGTTCTCCTCAAGGATTTTGATGGATTCTGGAAAGGCAATTCTTAAAGACCAAAAACTCTAGAAGGGTTATGGTTGGATCCTCATTTTGCCTAGTGTTTTAAGCTATGGTATTCCAAGAGGTAGTACACCTGCTGCTGCTTAATAGACAGACAGACAGACAGACTACACCTGCTGTTGCTTAATAGACAGACACACACACACACACACACACACACACACACATACACACGGTCTACCTGTTATTTATTAAGTTAAATGGAGCTGAGGAGATTAACGAATATGTGGAAAGATTTTTTTTTTAACTCCATAACATGACTTTCTTTAACACAGAGCTGGTTTAGACAATAATTTGCTTATGTAGAATGGTTACAGAATAAAAATCTCCCAAGGACTCAGCAGTGAGTGTTCACTTCTCTGTAAAAATCCAGTTCCAGGGTTGGACTACATTCAGAGACAGCTCTGTCAGAAAAGCACTCATCGGAACCTAGTTCTCCAGAAGGATAACACTTTAAAGTCACTTGGTTGACACTGTCTTTGATTTCTGTCTCCAGAGTTATATATACTGTCTGTATTTTTGTTATTCATCAACCTTTGCAAAGCATTTGCTATTTAATCCTCATATAACCCTTTGAGGTAGTATATTATTATTACTCCATTTTACCAGCAGGGAAATTGAGACAAAGTGAGGTTATGTAACTTGCCAAGTTAAATATGTTCTTTTCTTGGCAGTGAGATTTTATGAGAAAGGGCCTGTTAAAACATTCTGTTTTGCTGATTAAAAACTGAAGTTTAGAGGTATCTGGGCAGCTCAGTCTCATTTAAATGTCTGACTCTTGATTTCACTTCGTCATGATCTCAGGGTTGTGGGATCGAGCCCCATGTCAGACTCTGACACAGTGCGGTGTCTGCTTGAAGATTCTCTCTCCCTCTCCTTCTGCCCCTTCCTCCTGCTCACTTGCACATGTACACACTCTTTCTCTCAAAAAAATAAATCTTAAAAAAAACAAAAACAAAAACTGGGGCACCTGGGTGGCTCAGTGGGTTTAAAGCCTTTGCCTTAGGCTCGGGTCATGATCTCAGGGTCCTGGGATCAAGCCCCATATCGGGCTCTCTGCTCAATGGGGAGCCTGCTTCCCCTCTCTCTCTGCCTGCTGCTCTGCCTACTTGTAATCTCTGTCTGTCAAATAAATAAATACAAATCTTAAAAAAAAACAAAACCCTGAAGTTTAAAAATAGAATTTAAAAACCCATAAGTATTTCTGGCTTTAATTTTTTTTTTTAAGATTTTATTTATTTATTTGACAGAGACACAATGAGAGAGGGAACACAAGCAGGAGGAGTGGAAGAGGGAGAGGCAGACTCCCTGCCAAGTGGGGAGCCTGATGGGGGGCTCGATCCCAGGACCCCAGGATCATGACCTGAGCCAAAGACAGCTGCTTAACAACTGAACCACCCAGGCGCCTAGTATTTCTGGCTTTTAGAAACCAGAGACTGAATAAGTCCCTTGTTTTAACTTTCAAAGTAAGGTACAGTAAAATTGACATTGTGGTGTGTACCATTATGTGAATACCCGTACATATTAGAGATTCATGTAACCTCCACCACAGTCAGGATACAGAACAATTCTGTCACCTGAAAACGCTCCCTGCTGCAGCACCTTGGCCTTCAGACACTGCTCTGCCCCCCGGCCCCCACCATGACCTCTTGCTAATCCCTATCCTTTTCTCTTCTGAAGAATGTTCTATAAATGGGATCATACCATATGTAACCTTTGAGACTGATTTCTTTTGGCATAATGCCTTTGAGATACATCCCAGTTTTTGTGTGTCTCAGCTGTTCCTTTTTTATTGCCAAGTAATATTCCATTGATGTGAATGGATCACAGATTGTTTTTCCATTCACCTTTTGAAGGACATTTGGATTATTTCCATTTTTGGAAATGGAACCTATCCATACATATTCACGGACAGGTTTCGGGATGAATGGTGAGTTTTCATATCTCTAGGGTGACTCCCAGGGAACGGCCCCTCTGGGTCATACTGTGTGGGTCGATCTGATTTCCAGAGCCATGTGTTCTTTTGCATTGACACCGGAAACATATGAAAGTTCCAGTTGTTCTGGATCTTTGTCAGTGCCTGATATTGTTGGTATTTTTCTTTTTTTTAATTTTAGCCATTCTAACAGGTGTATAGAAATAATTCATTTTGGGCCTCATATGACCAGAATCTGGGTGGTAGGACCAGCTCGGCTGGCAACTAGCTATTGACTTTAAAGGAGCCCTATAACTTTTCTGAGCTTCTTGTTTCCTCGTCTCTCATATAATAGGGAGTACTGAATGTGCTGTGAGTTCTCCTGCAATTCCTAAATTCGTTGATGTGGAAAGAGAAATCCTTGGCAAGAGGACAGATTTATGTTTGCTTATGTACCAAAAGTCTCTTGACTGATCTTCTGAGCTAAAGTAAAAACACTAGAAGCAGTATACATATTTATAAATGGAATCCGTATGAAATTACTTGATATTTATAACTATAGTTTTGTCTTTTGGAGCTAAACATAATATTGTGATGGTGTGTGTCACATCTAGAAGCAAAAATTACATAGCTAATGTTAACTGTTAGCACTGACAACCTATAATCTTTTGGCTAATGTCTGACGTTATAATATAACTTTCTCAGCTTTCTGAGGTTACAGTTTATAAGGTTTAATCACAAATATTTTGCCATTTCCTGTCATGAATGGGGGATCATTTTTTTTAAAAGATTACATATTTAGGAACTTGCCCTTAATGACTTTTTTGAGTATGAGACAAATTGCTTCTATATAGCATAAAAAAGAATAGGCTTATTATTTTTCTAAAAAAAATTATACATGCTTATTTACAGTTATTTAAGGATTACAGAAAAGTGTAAAGAAAGAATCTCCTTCCCTACCCTCACCCCATCCTAGGATGTCTCTAGGTGTGACTGTACATATGTGTACTGTAAAGTCATAGCTTCTACATTAATGAGATGGCATGATCCTGCCCTTTAGTCTTTTTTTTTCTGATGTGGACTTATTTTCGTGTTAATTAATATAAATCTCTATCATAATTTGGATGGCTACGTAGTATGCCAGTGTCTGTGCATACCATTACTTAGGCTTCATGTTTTTTGTTATAATAAATAATGCTACAGCGATTGCCCTTGTATATACAACTTTTTATGCTTGTGGCATTATCTTCTAATGGTGAATTCTTGGATGGCTGGGTCCAAAAGTATGCACACTTCACACTTAGGAAAATAGCACTGACCCCCTCTAAGGAAGATTACACCGTACTTTGGTAATTGGCTGTGCCCAGTAATGTCACACATCAGTCAGGCTCCCCTGGCATTAGCCGGTTTGGGATTCAAGCCACAAAATGTGTGTACGCATGTTTGTACATGGATCCTGTTGAAAAAACCCAGCCCATTTGCTAATGGATAGTCTTTACCAAGTAAACCTGAGAATGTTTAGAAATATCAAAGCTTAAAAAGGCAAAGTCAGTTTTTAAAAAACCTCACTTTGGAGAAAAATAAACAGATAAAGCAATATGCTTTTTTATATTCAAAGATAATCTTTTCTTTTTAAGATTTTATTTATTTATCTGACAGAGACACAGAGAGAGAAGGAACACAAGCAGGCAGAGTGGGAGAGGGAGAAGCAGGCTTCCCGCTGAGCAGGGAGCCCAATGTGGGCCTCGATCCCAAGACCCTGGGATCATGACCTGAGCTGAAGGCAGCAACTTAATGACTGAGCCACCCATGTGCCCCAAAGACAATCTTTTTTTTTTTTTTTAAGATTTTATTTATTTGACAGACAGAGATCACAAGTAGGCAGAGAGGCAGGCAGAGAGAGAGGAGGAAGCAGGCTCCCGGCAGAGCAGAGAGCCCGATGGGGGGCTCAATCCCAGGACACTGGGATCATGACCTGAGCCAAAGGCAGAGGCTTTAACCCACTGAGCCACCCAGGCGCCCCCCACCCAAAGACAATCTTAATTAAGGTGGTTATAACTCAATTTTTGTAATCCCAATAAGTCTCTTTTAAAATTTTTTAGATTTTATTTTTAAATAATCTCTATACCCAGCGTGGGGATTGAACTCACAACCCCAAGGTCAGGCATGCACTGAGTCTGTCAGGTGCCCCTCTTTAAATTTTTTAAAATAAGTTTTAAATTTTGGGATAGCTTGAGGTTGACAGAAAAGTTGCAGAAAGAATATTTGTATACCCCTCATCCAGTTCCCAATTGTTAAATTCTTACCTAACCATGTTAAAATATTACATAAACTGAGGAAGCACGATTGGTATATTACTGTCAACTCCAGAGTTAATTCAGATTTCACTAGGTTTTCAACTAATATCCCTTTTCAATTTCGAAACATCCTAAATCAGGTTTTTAAACCCTATGCTTAGGTGCCTCGTTAGCGCAGTAGGTAGCGTGTCAGTCTCGTAAACTCTATGCTTAAATGAGCTCAAATATCTATTCATAGATTAATTTGAGTCGTACATGGTATGCGTCATATATAATGCATCTGATATCCACTCAGATAAATTTCAGTTCTCTTTAACATTGATGCCTTGAAAGTTATCTTTTGGCATTTTCAGACAGTTCTGCCCAAGGCCATTTTAGGGTATGCTTAAAGGTTTTTTCCCTACCCCTCTGTGTTCCATATAAAAACACGATCTATAATGTGGAGGAGTGTAGCTCATTCACAGTGGAACTATGCATTCTGGTATACTTACGAGCTGCTGTCTCCCAGAGCACAGGAGATGAGACGGAGCCATCTTTTGTCTATAAGGAAATTAACTTGTCTGTTAATCGCAAGTGATAGTCACCAGTTTACTATGCCGGATGGTTTCACACACTCTGCGATGACTGGCTTTTCTTGAGGAAAAGGTGCTGGCCTTGAGGCAGAATACTATTATAGATAGGGAAATACGTGGGTATCTTTTACTCCACACTTGCTAATGCGCAGAATCCCCCCTAAGGCAAACCATGGCATCTCAGCTCATGATACTAATTTGAATTGTTCCTTGAAGCTATGGAAGAGGAGGAAGGAATTGGCAACATCAAACAGATGTGGGTTTTTAAAAATCACTTTCCCCCCAGAATAAGTGGAACTCTTTAAGTCATTTAACTCATTAACATGCCACTTTTTTTTTCCTAAACAACCAAAAAGTCCTCTTAAGCATTCTAGGAAACAAAAACGTGGTCAAGAAAAGCTTCAAGAGGAAGGTGCATTTGAGCCAGGTCTTGAAAGATGGCTAGGATTTTATAATTGAATGGCGTGGAGCAGTGTTTTAGGCAGAAGGAAAGGATGACATAGTCAAAGGTTTAGAGGTGGAAAAAATCAAGGTGTATTTGAAAAATAGCATAAGGAGGTTAGGTAGGAGAGGCGGCCTTTGGGAGCCAACACTAAAAAAGTGGGGCTCAGATGGTGGAGGGCTTTTGGAATGCTCTGCTGAGGAGCTGTATTTTCTTCCAAGGCTTTAGAAACCAATAAAGGTTTTGTAGCTAGGAAATTATGTGATCCACATTCTTTAGGGAAATGCAGTTTAGAAGATTTCTGTGTAAAGTAATTTAAAAGAGGGAATCAGAGATTGTTCTAACCTGTGTATGAGGTGATCAGGGCCTGGACTGGGAGGTTGTGTTAGCCATTGGGACAGGGAAGACAGGGCAATTTGTAAACCTAGGACTTACTGGTTCCTTACATCATGGGGCAAGGTAGAGGGAACAGCCAAAAATGAGCAGAAGTTTAGAGCCTCAGTCAGAGAGACTAGAGCAAATTTGTCTGGATCTTCTCAGACTTGACCATAAAATAAAAACTTAATAGCATCTTAGAACTGAGGGGAAATGTGTAGCAGTCTTGTTTTAGAAACAATAGAATATGTGGCTTAGAACTGAGGATACATGAAAATTGCTGACTTAGGATGGAGGGAGCAAACCAGGAAGGGAAGAAGGTGATTTTCTATTTAACAGTGAGAGCTGTGGTTATCACCTGTGCTGACGTTCAATTTTTGTGCAGTGAAATGCTTCAAACCGTTGTGCTCACGGTGACGCGGCAGCACGGACTGAATAAAAAGGGAATCGTGGTCATCTCACGGTGTGGCAGAGATAGAAAACCATCTAAAACGATCGTCTTCTCGCACCTGTGTGTCTGTAAACGTGTGTACTGTGTTTGCATAAGTCTCTTAGGTGGACCTGTTCATACAGAGGTGGCAGAACCGCTGTCGAGGGTACCAGCTTGAGAACACACACAGAGCGGCCTCAGTGCCAGTTCCTGCGGGAACACTGGCTGTGCCCTTGAGCCATATAGATCTACAGCCTCACCTACAGCCGGATATGCTTAGTTACACATAAAGACCAAGGTTTTGGCTTGGTTTTATTGTTCTGTCCTTGACAAATTAAAAGCAAGATGCGGTGGTGGCTACTGTCTAGAAGGTTGGATTCTAATCTTGACTGAGCAATGACCTTCCTAGGTAAAATGTCTTACTTCTAACATGTTTTATTTTTCCTTTATTTTATTTTATTTTTTAAAGATTTTATTTATTTGTCAGAGACAGAGGGAGAGAGAGCGAGCGAGCACAGACAGACAGACAGGCAGACAGGCAGAGGCAGAGGGAGAAGCAGGCTCCCTGCCGAGCAAGGAGCCCGATGTGGGACTCGATCCCAGGACCCTGGGATCATGACCCGAGCCGAAGGCAGCTGCTTAACCAACTGAGCCACCCAAGCATCCCTTCCTTTATTTTATTTATTTGACAGAGGTCACAAGTAGGCAGAGAGGCAGGCAGGGAGAGAGAGGGGGAAGCAGGCTCCCTGCTGAGCAGAGAGCCCAATGTGGGACTCGATCCCAGGACCCTGGGATTATGACCTGAGCCGAAGGCAGAGGCCTTAACCCACTGAGCCACCCAGGTGCCCCGATTTTTCCTTTACTTTTGATCATTATGTACGAGCATATTTGGGTTTAAATTAAATCAGAAATATATCATATTGCCTGCATTAGTTTTGAGAGAGAGGAATTTAAGTTGTATAAAATAGGCAGTATGAAGGGATTTTCGCACTATATTTTATGTGCTCCCCACTTCCTTCGTCATACCAAAAATTAATTTAGATTTAATTCTGGTTGTACAATATTTTTTTCTCAGGTTAGGGTCCTATTATGTTTCTAAATTATGGTACTGTTTTTGGTCTCTCAAAGGAGATAATGCTGCTTTTGAAAAAGAAAACCTTTTTATATTATAAAAATTCTCAAATATAAAAAATACAAAGTGTGACAAACCTAATATGCCCATTTCCCATGGCCAGTCTATTTCATATATAGCCACCCTCACTGTACTCACCTTTCCAATTACTTGGAAGCAATTCTAGGAGCACATAGCTGCCTGGCTTAGTTGGTAGAGCATCTGACTCATGATCTCTGGTTTGTGAGCTCTAGCCCCATGTTTGGTGTAGAAATTACTTAAAAAACATTCTAGACATCATAGCATATTATTTATAAATATAAGAATTCTTTCTTTATAAGACAACTGCCATACCATTATTACACTAAACAACTTCCTGAACATCATTAAGTATTCAGTCAGTGTTTATGTTTCCCAGTGAACTCATAATTGTTTTTTCAATCTTTTTTTTTTTTTTTAACAGACACTGGCTAGGATGTTGAATTGGGGTCCAAAGAAGAGTGATTAGTTAATATGTCTGTTAAGTCTCTTTAATCTTATAGATGCTCCTTCCTTTGTTCTCTCTCTCTCTCTCTCTCTCTCTCTCGTTTTTTCCCTTACAGTTTTAGTTGAAGAATCTGGATCATTTGTTGTATAATTTCTCAGTCTGGATTTTGCAGACTGAGGTGGGGTTATTTAACATGTTCCCCAGTCCCTTTTATTTTTTATAAATTAGTTTTTAGAGCTACAAGCTTTTTTTTTTAAAGATTTTATTTATTTTATTTGACAGACAGAGATTACAAGTAGGCAGAGAGGCAGACAGAGAGAGAGGAGGAAGCAGGCTCCCTGCTGAGCAGAGAGCCCGATGTGGGGCTCCATCCCAGGACCCCAGGATCATGACCCGAGCCAAAGGCAGAGGCTTTAACCCACTGAGCCACCCAGGCACCCCATTAGAACTACAAGCTTTTTGTTGTGTTTTGTTTTTTAATGTTCAATGTCACAGAGTTGCATTTTATTTTATTTTTTATTATTTTTTAAGTTGTCTCCATGCCCAGTATGGAGCCCAACATGGGACTTGAACTCAACCACCCTGAGATCAAGACCTGAGCTGAGATCAAGAGTCAGATGCTCAACCACTCAACCATCTGAACCACCCAGGCATCCCCTGAGTCTTTTGAAACAGCTCCTGTCTTTGATAGCTTCCTTGCTTTCCATTATGACAAGATGTTCCAGACTCATTTTAGACATTTTCTGTCCTCTTTCCTTGTAATAGGAAATATCTGAAAAGTTCTCAGTATTGAGCTAAACATAGGTTAGAATGTTGAAGTAATATTTTGAAAAGAACTACCTGCCCTCAGGGGTTCATAGTCTTAAAAGTTTGGGTTTTTTTTTTTTATTCATTTGATTTATTTGTGTACATTTTTGATGTGATAAAATCAGATTTTGATTTCCTCTTACTTTATTATAGCAAAACTTTGATTTCATTGTATAACAAACAGGTACATATAGCAAAGTGAGGTATATGTTTAAAATAAATAACTTTTTATAATTTTAAGATTTTATTTACTTTTTTGACAGAGAGACACAGCGAACAGGGAGAGAGGGAACACAAGCAGGAGGAGTGAAGAGGAGGAAGCAGGCTCCCGCTGAGCAAGCAGCCCAATGCAGGGCTTGATCCCAGGACCCTGGGATCATGACCTGAGCTGAAGGCAGATGCTTAATGGCTGAGCCACCCAGGCACCCCATAACTTTTTATAATTTAAGATTTTTTTAAAATGATTTTATTTATTTATTTGACAGAGATCACAAGTGGGCAGAGAGGCAGGCAGAGAAAGAGGGGGGAAGCAGGCTCCCCGCCGAGCAGAGAGTCTGATACAGGGCTCTATCCCAGAACCCTGGAACCATGACCCGAGTCGAAGTCAGAGGCCCCAACCCACTGAGCCACTCAGGTGCCCTAATTTAAGAAAATTTAATAGGGGTGCCTGGGTGGCTCAGTAGGTTGGGCCTCTGCCTTTGGCCCAGGTCATGATCTCAGGGTCCTGGGATCGAGCCCTGCATTGGGTTCTCTGCTCAGCAGGGAGCCTGCTTCCTCCTCTATCTCTACTTGCTGCTCTGCCTACTTGTGGTCTCTCTCTCTGTCAAATAAATAAATAAAATCTTTTTAAAAAAAGAAAATTTAATGTGTCATAAGAAATAAAATGAATATATTTATTTTATTTATTTTATTTTTTAAAAGATTTTATTTCCTTGTTAGAATGATAGAGACAACGCAAGCAGGGGGAGTGGCTCTGCTGAGCAGGAAGCCCCGCGTGGGTCTCAATTCCAGGACCCTGGGATCATGACATGAGCTCAGAGCCACCCAAGCATCCCAGGAATAAAATGAATTTAAAAAGAAAGATAAAATCTTGAAATGATAAACATTTTACGAACATGGTACCCTGTGGGAAAAGTAATTTGTTTTTGCATAAGTAGGTAATCATATAATTTATTGTGCAGACTGGGAGATATGTGAGAGGGGCATTATTAGTAATTACTTTGGAAGAATCAGGTATAATTCAGGACTTTGCCCAGCAAAGTAGAACATAAGCTCACCCTACTTATAAACTAATTGACGATATCCTTAAGTTTCCTGAGACCAGGGATCATATCTGTTACATCCACAGTAATGTCTGTGGTACCTCATGTATTGTCGGTGCTCAGTAAGTAATGGTTGACTGTTACTAAAAGCCTGCTGATACTTGGAGGCTTGGTGTAGATTTTAGGTGTTTTTTGTGCTTAGTTAAATTATGATTGCACGTTTTCCCAACTTTCATTAACCCTTGCATCTAAATGATCCTGTATATTGAATCTGAAGGAATATGATGAAATCATTTTCATCAATTTTTTTAGTTTAGAATTAGATGTTTTGTTTATTATAGAAATAATACATGTTCATTATAAAAATATGAGAAAATCTAGGTAATCTCCTTACCACCACCTCTCCACTCCACTTAAAAAAAAAAAAAAAAGGTCGGGATGCCTGGGTGGCTCAGTTGGTTAAGCCGCTGCCTTCGGCTCGGGTCATGATTCCAGGGTCCTGGGATTGAGTTCCACATCGGGCTCCTTGCTCAGCGGGGAGCTGCTTCTCTCTCTGCCTCTGCCTGCTTGTGTTCTCCTTCTCTCTCTCTCTGACAAATAAATAAGTAAATAAAATCTTAAAAAAAAAGTCATCTGTCTTCTGGTTGGATTTTAAGGGAGAAAAGAACAGAGAAGTTACATATTGAACTACTTCTCACTCTTTCAGAATCCCTCTGACTCACCTTTTACCCAGTGGGCCTTAGTTTCCTCCATTTATAAAAGAGACTAGTACTTATCTGACAGGAACTTTGTGACTCTTAGATAAATGTGGTTTCTTCTGGGGGAGGAGCTGAGGAAGGAGGGAGTGATTGCTTGAACAATGTTTCTGTGATCAGTACTAGCTTTGATCACTCTAGCCACATTTCTTAAAGAAATTGCCAAAAGTAGGGATAGAATATTTGCATTGATGTGAACTACTGTGAAAATTATTTGATTGTGGTTAAGGGCAGTATATGTGGAGTCAGAGTCCATGTTGCTGACTGAAATGTTTTCTCCAACATAAATAGATGAAGGGGAATTAAATTTAGTCGTATGTCCTCAGGCCTCTGACTGGGCAACCTGCTTGGTCATGTTGGCTTGGTGATCTTGACCACTCATTGGATTCGAGTAATGTCAAAAGTTATTTAGAAAACAAAAGTGAGCAAATAAATATTTGTTCAGGTTTTTTATTACGTCTATTTATAGCACATATATTGTGAAGAGCTGTGGTTTTCCTTAGATTAAGAAACATTATATAAAAATCATCCTCCCCACATAAATGTTTCCTCCACCTACTCATTTGTCTACAAGCCAAGAGTCTGTTCACTTCCTCTTGAGCTCGGTGCCTTTGCTGTTCATAGGCTCATTTTTTTAGACACTCCAGTGCAGTTAAAATATAAATCTCCAAAGTGTGTATTGTTACTAATTAACTTATTTCATACCTTAAAAGTAACTTCTCTGAAGCTTATGAGCAGATAGTGTCTTTTTTTTTTTTTTAAGATTTTATTTATTTATTTTACAGAGAGAGAGAGATCACAAGTAGGCAGAGAGAGAAGAGAAAACAGACTCCCTGATGAGCAGAGAGTCCGATGCGGGGCTTGATCCCAGGGCTCTGAGATCATGACCTTTACCAAATGCAGCAGCTTAACCCACTGAGCCACCCAGGCACCCCACAGATAGTATCTTAAAACAGGTTGTCCATCCAGAAACCTGGATGTTTGGGATTTTTGTCTTACTGAAACATGCACAGTCATTGACAATTCAATATAGAGAACCATTATTTTGGGAAAAGGCAATTAAGAATTCTGTGTGGGAAAAATAACTTGGATTTGAACATCTTCCATCAGCTTTTCCTACTCAGGTTATTACTAACCAGCTCTTGGGCCAGGAAGCAAATAGCTGAGAATAATTTTGTGTGATGCTGAGCGTGTTTTTGTTTTTTGGGTTTTTTTCCCCCCTCCTAACAAGCAAATTGTTAAATTGCTACATGTTCTGTAGGTTAGCCTGGAGTTAAAATTTTAGTGTTATGTCACCAGTAACTAACGGAGGTTTGTTGGTATGGGGTGTGTGTATGTTCATAACGATTGGACATATCTTTACTTAACCTGAAGAGTTAAGATGAGTTGTCGCATGAAGATGTATTGAAATTGTCCCCCCTATGCTTTACCTGTTATCTGGCATTTAATGAAAAAAACTTGCTCGAAAGTTGCCTGTCCCTTGAGGGCAACAAACACTACACTCAAAATGAAACTAGGTTACTGTTTCTGTAACATGCAGTGGTTTGTATCAAAAGCTGTTTTGGTCTTAACTTTGAGATTATCCCATATTCTTTGAAGTGGTCATATTTTAACTTGGAGTGGTTTTAAATTTAAGAATTTCCTGAAGTGAACATAAAAATGTTTTAATATTTTCTTATGTGGTTGTTATACACAAGTGTATATAGAAAGCTTATCTCCAGACAACACGTTTCTTCAGTAAGACCCAAAGAAAAAAATTCTTAAGATTTGAGAAAGTATCGAAGACGGACAGTGTTTTAGGACGGTATGCCAAATGGTTTTAGGTAGCTCTGTAACAAATTTCCTTTGCTTTTGATACCTTTGTGGTTTAGTACTTAGAGTTTGTGTTTTAATGTTAGGACCATCTTTATAGTATAACCAAGAGAAAATTAGGCGCTTTTCATTTACTATTTACTATCACTACTTTTTGTAACATCCTTTTTTTTTTCCCTTTGGGTTCTGAAATGAGGTGGAGCTAAAGATTGTGGCTTTATCATACCTTTCCTCTGAAAAACAATTTTTTAAAAGCCTGACGAACTAACCTCCCACTCTAATGAACTGCAGAATGTTTTCTTTTGATGGATTCTTTGTGCCAAGAGGTGTTCCTTCCCACAAGCATTCAAACACACTCAAAGTCTCTCCCATCTCTCAAAAACCAAACTGAGACCTTTTCCTTCTTTTGACTCCGACTCCTCTGGCTTCTTTTCCTTAGCTTCCATTCCCTCCTGGTCACACCCCCGCTGGGGAATGAGAGCTCCAGAACCCAGCCCAAACCTGAGCCCTGAGCCAGTATTGTAATTAACTCAAGACTGCTGGTTTTCCAGGGAACACGAGGCTTCCCGAAGGACAAAGGGGACTGCAGGTGAGGGAGCGACTAAGCCACTGAATTCAGTGGTCAGTTTTCTCTGTCTTACTCAGCGCTGTGCAGCATTTGCTACAGCTGACCAGTTCTTCTTTCTTGAGAAAAGGTGTTTATATCCTGCCTTCTGTGCTCCGCAGTTTAGTGTTTCCTTTTTCCTCTGTGTTCATTTCTCTTCTCTTTGTTGGCGGCCTCCTCTGCCCTGAGGGTGCCCCAGAGCTTTGTCTTCTTTACTTACCCTGTTGTCCCAGCCCCCAAATTTAAATTCTTTCCGTATGCTGCTGTCTCCCAAATATTCACCTCCAGGCCTGACTTCCCCTTGATCTCCACACTCTTCTAGCCAACTGATAACTTGACAGCTGTACTTAGATGTCTAGTTTGCATCTTAAATGTGACTGTATCAAGTAGGAGGCTTTCATTTTTCAACTGATAGAAAATCCAATTCAAAATAATCTCAAAATAGAGAAAATGTGTCATTACAAGTAGCAAGAAGCCTCAGTCTAGGATTGGTTAAAGTCTGGTTTAGTGACATCATCGAGGGCCCACGTTCTTTCCACCTTTCTCCTCTGCCGTCTTGGAGATGTCTACTTTATCCTTTGGCCATCTCCCATCCTGTGTGCAAGATGGCGCCTCCAATCTAGGCATCATATCCAGACAAGAGGGCATCCAGCGGGGGGTTGTTATTGCTTTCTTTTGCCTTTTAAGAGTTTGGAAGTCTCTCTCAGGAGCCTCCCAGCTGACTTCCATGTAAATTTCACTAACCAAAACTTGGTCCTGGGCCTGCCTCTACACCAATCACTGGCAATGGGAATATGGACATGTAAACAATTGTTATACAAAATAGAATGAATAATGATACTAGAGGTAGTAGTTACAAATACAGGAGAAGTAATAGGGCTGGGAATTTCAGGAAGAAATAAGTAGTGTTTGAACTGAATAGTGAAAAATTAGGTTCACTTGTTGGGGAGGGAGATAAGGGCATTCTTGGCTGATGGGGCAGGATACACTAATGGCCAGCATAGAGAAATTCTAGGATGCCCAGAGAACTCTGAGTAGACCCTAAAACTGGTACATAGGGTTTGTGGGGAGATGTGGAAGGACATGAGAGTAGAGAGGTAAGGTGAGGGGTCTAACCTTGAAGGAGGTTTGACCTTAATTTTTCGGCAGTGGTTGTCACTGTAAAGGAATTTTAGCAGTATTTAGCAAAAGGCTTCTCTAGCCACTGTGCGAAAGAGATGTTCTCTTTGAATTTGAGGCTGATTGTCTTATTTATATTTTTCATTTCTCCTCTCCTACCTGTGTTTTCCTCTTAGCTGTAGGAATGGAAATTCAAATTGTATATATCATCTTTGTTCTAGTTTTTTCTTTATCCATCACATCTAATAAGCAAATTCTGTTGACTTCTCCTTTTTTGCCCATCTGCCTTTGGTGTTGTGTGTTTTTCTCAGCCTTGCAATCAGAGCCCTCCTTTTTTTTTTTTTTTTTTTTTAAAAAGATTATTATTTATTTATTTATTTGACAGAGAAAGATCACAGGTTAGGCAGAGAGGCAGACAGAGGGGGAAGCAGGCTCCCTGCTGAGCAGAGAGCCCGATGCGGGGCTTGATCCCAGGACCCCGAGATCATGACCTGAGCCAAAGGCAGCGGCTTAACCCACTGAGCCACCCAGGCACCCTGTAAGAGCCCTCCATTTTCTGTCCCTACTCTGTATTTACAAGGCTATCGCCTCCTAATCCCTGGCCGGACTCCTTTGGCTAGGCCTTTGTGTTGATCACTCCCCAGAATATATTCCGCTTATTCCTGATGGCAGCTTCACTCACACAGTCCTCTCCTCCACCTGCCTTTTAATTTCCTCTCTGCCTTTTCACATTCTTCCCATTTGTCAGGACCTAGCTCAGTTCTCATGCCCTGCACAGGGCCTTCCATAGTCTGTGCATCCAACATCCTTCTTGTCCTTTTAAATAATCGTATGGCACCTTTAAAAGAAATAGCATTTGTTTTATTTGGCAATTGTGACTTATTTTTTCTGCATTGTTGCTTGCTCTCCAAACACATTTTAAGATTGTGAAGATTAAGGCCAACACAGTAATTATTTGAAGGAATGAGTAGTTAATATCTTCTTATATTAGATTCTTGGTGCTTTGTATGTAGGTGATAGTCAAAGCTTATGAATAAAAAGTAGAGTGTGAGAATCAGACAGAAAATGCTTCATGGGGTCCCCTGGGTGGCACATTCAGTTAAACATCGACTCTTGGTTTTGGCTCAGGTCATGATCTCAGGGTCATGAGATCAAGCTCTGCATGGAGCTCCATGGTCAGTGCTGAGTCTGCATGAGACTCTCTCCCTCTCCCTCCTCCCTTGACTCTTTCTCTTTCTCCGAAATAAATAAATAAGTCTCTAAAAATGCTTACTGTATAAACCCCTTTTAACTGTAAATGTCACCTTTATAATCAGAAAAAAATCAAAGGCTATTTCTCTGTTTGGAGGAAAAGAGATCTGGGCTTTCGTAACTAAACCTTGTGTTTGAATAACAGGGTTAGTGAACAGAGTCCAGTCACTTCCAAGACTGTGAGATGCTGGATGTACGGTCGTGTGAGATTCATAACTAACGCAGTGCGGTGAGCGTCACAGCCCCAGCCCTAGCCACCCACTTCTCTGTGCTCAGCTCTGTTTCCAAAAGGGAGACATTGGGTCCATTTGCCAGTATCCAGTGTGGAGCACCTCTACTGAGTAAAGTTGTGCTCAGTGCCATCGCTTTTGCCTTTAATTTTGATGTAGTTGTGGCATGGTCACCTGGTCGTATTTCTTTCAGCTTGCAAGGTATGTTTAAAAAAAAAAAAAGGACCATTAAAAAAAGGAAAAGGCAGTAATGGATATTGGCCAGTATCTGAGGCTTCATGGATTTCTTCCACATCCTGTTGGGCATCTTGCCTTAAATGCTTTCTTACTAAGGCAAAGGACTGAATAGAATCGTCCAAGGAATGGTGTTAAGTGTGGTCATGTCTCTACCCCCGGAGAAAGTGTGGTGGACCCAGTTCTGGAAAAACTGTTTCTGGAAAAACCTGACCTATACCATGGGTAAGGTTGTGGGCTTGTTCTCATTTGTATCATATTTATTTCAAGACCATACATAATATATTCCCTTAATCCAGGCATCCCCAACCTGAGATTCATAAGCTGATTTTAAAGATTTTATTTATTTATTTGAGAGACAGAGCAAGCACGAGTGCGGGAGGGGAAAAGGGAGAGGGAGAAGCAGGCTCCCCGCTGAGCAGAGAGCCCTACACAGGGCTCAATCCCAGGACCCTGAGATCATGACCTAAGCCAGAGGCAGACACTTAACTGACTGAGCTGCCCAGGCACCCCAATAAGCTCATTTTAATGTTCAAAAATCAAATCGAAATTATGGCAAAGCTGGACAGTCTAACCAAAAAGTTAGATGGCTGTTTTTTGTGTTTTTTTTTAATATTTGGTTAGTAAGAAATAAAAAAGTATGATCTAAATGCAAATTCTGAGACAATATTTTAAAAGCAGTGCTCCCTGGGAATGTGCAGGGAAGCCAGGGGTGGAGAGGGGAGTGTATGACAGCCCTCTCTTGTTGAAAAGATTGGGAAGAAAAAAAAATGAAAAGAAAAGGTTGGGATGGACTGCGTGGCAGTAGGTGAGCAGGTGATTTCGGCAAAAGAATGAAAACAAATAACACAAACTGTAAATGTCAGTGCTGGAAGGGAGCCCCTGAACTGTATGGGTGCAGAAACCCAGGGCTGGCAAGGGGATGGAGCCTGGCTTGCCATGTGGAGCACAGTCGCCATTTGGCTTAGTGTCACTGTATCCCTGCTATTAGAGCCCAGGTCTGAGTTTCTGGCCTGCCTCACCATCCAGTAATACCATTTTTATGTAAACTATCATAATTTTCAGATAATCTTATTTTTTCAGACCACCTTGAGACTGTTAGTGTCCGGATGGCCTATTTTGTTTTCTCTGTTTTTTTTGTGTGTGTGTGTTTTTTTTTTTTTTGAGATAGAATTCATCTACCACAAAACTCGCATTTTCAAAGTGTACAGTTCTGTAGTTTTTGTATATTCACAAGGTTGTGCAACCATCACCAGTGTCTAATTCCAAACATGTTTATTCCCCCGAAAAGAAACCTGGAATCCATTAGCCGTCCTCTCCTGCCTACCCCTGTCTCCATGCATTTGCTTATTTGTGACCGTTTCATAGAAATGGAAGCATACAACATGTAGGCTTTTGGGTCTGGCTTTTCTCATTTAGCATAATGTTTTCAGGATTCACCCATGTTGTACTTTGTACCCGTACTTCATTCCTTTTTTTGATAATATTCTGTTGTATGGATACACATTTTACTCATGCATTCCATTTGGAGCCATTATGAGTAATGCTATGAACATTTATATGCAAGTTTTTGTATGAACATTGATTTTCAGTTCTCTTGACTGTACCTAAGAGTGAAATTGCTAGGTCATATGGTAACTCTATGTTTAACTTTTTGAGGAACTGTCACACTGTTTTCCACAGCGGCTGCACCAGTTCATATTCCCATCAGCAGTGCACAACGGTTCCTTTCTCTCCACATCGCCGCCATCACTTGTTGTTTCCTGTGTTTTTAATTTTAGTGCTTTTGACAGGTGTGAGGTGATCTCTCATTGTGGTTTTGATTTGCATTTCCCTGATGATGAGTGATGTTGAGCATCTTTTCGTGTGTCTGTTTAGCCCATTTCATTCTATATATTTATTTATAGGGCAGGAAAGAGAAAGAGTGAATGGGGGACAGAGGGAGAGGGAGAGAGAGAATATTAATCAGGCTTCATGCTCAGTGCAGAGCCCAGTGCAGGGCTTGATCTCAAAACCCTGAGATCATGCATGACCTGAGCTGAAATCCAGAGTTGGACATTTAAGGGACTGAGCCAATTGGATGGCCCTGCCCATTTCATTTTTCAAACTTACTTTCCCTTCCCTATCTTTGGCCTTTTTTCATCTTCATTACGTCATGTTCACTATGGAAAAATGGGTGCAACAAACCCTAAAATTACATTAATCTCTGCTTTGCCACCCATAATTTGTAACTTCTTTAAGAAAGAGTTTCTCAAACAAGAAGGAGAAAGGAGCCAGCAGTGAACCCTTCCCCCAACTACTGGAAGCTTTGCCTGTTATCAGATTATATCAGATCTGTTATCAGATTATAACAGTACCCAATGTGGGTACTGTTATTCTAGTTTTACAGGGGGAAACTAGGTGAAATCAATTGCTTTGTCCAAAGTCTTATACCTGGTTAATTAGCATATTGGGGTTCATACAAGATCTTTTATTTTACATAATGTTATTCATCACTGTTTTCTCATTTAACTGTTAATTCACTTGTGATCATGGATGAGCTGTAGAGATTGAGAGGAAGGAGGTTAGGAAGAGGAGAAAAACTTAGTTTATATACTTCTTCTAAATATACATTACAAATAAGGAAGAGCAAAATCTGCTCTCTGATATGAGGTCTTAGCTTGGGGTTTTGGGATCCCTAAAGGTTCCATGGATGGGTTTTTGGAAATAGGCAAACTCCTTGAAATTGCATGTAAAATTTTGTGTGTTCATTTTTCTGGGGGAGAAGATTTTTAATTTTCCAAAGATTCTCAAAAGTTCAAGAATTGCTGCTAAAAAGAGTAACATAACAGACTTATGGGAAGGAAAAGGCGGGCGGTATGTTAGCATTTGTTCTTTCCCATTGACCATGTTTTGGGTGGGTTATGGTTTGGTTTAAACTTTCTCATCTGCTGTCACATATTTTTGCTGGTTGAAGACTCTCTTAGTTAAACTTTTTTCCCAAGTGTTAATTTTTTTTTTAAGATTTTATTTATTTGAGAGAGCGCGAGGGCATGAGCAGGAGAGACAGAGGGAGAAGGAGAAGCAGACTTCTTCTTAGCAGGGAGCCAGACTTGGGGTTCGGTTCCAAGACCCTGGGATCATGACCTGAGTGAAAGTCAGAAGCTTAACTGATGAGCCACCCAGGGACCCTCCAAGAAAACAGTAACTGTCTTTTGGTAGGTCTAATATGTAAATTATAGCATCCTGATGTTGTTTACATGTCTGAAATATTTGTGATTTTTATTTCTGTAAAATATAAGAATGTAATGAGGGCCTTTCTCAGTTATTGTCACTTTCTGAATGAATTTTTTTATTCCTATTCATGATGATCTTGTCAGTTGCCATATAGATAGGCCTCTCCTAATGGCTTACATTATAGGTAGCCACAGTGTGAAGAAAGATTCACAAGGCCTTTTAAGTCTCCGGTTTTTCTTAATAAAGCTAATGAGCAAAGTATCACTAAATAATGATCAGGGTACTCACGTAGATACCCATTCTGAAAACAGACTAGTGCCTTAGCTAGTTGCATTCCATAAAGCAACTTCAGTCAAGGCCAGACTGAGATTTTCCAAGATTATGTATCTCGTGAGTATGTTCTGACTGTTTTTAAGGGCACAGAATTTCATCTGAGCATTCCTGCAGCCAGGACTTTGTCAGATTTTAATGGAAAAGAGAGCAGTAATGCAAAACTCTTACTCTTTTAAAAAGAACTCCTTTGTTTAAATTATATTCTCCTATCTGTAGATGACGTTTGTGAATTGAATAATGGAAAGGTGTTCTGAATATACTGCATGATCATCGAGGCCCAGCAGTGTAGCCTACTTAAGTATTTGATTTCTTCTTTGGCCCTAGGGGATTAGGGGTGAAAGTTAAGGTTGCTTAAGCCACTGTGATGAGTAATGTGTATTCGTTTTTATTGTCTTCTATGGAAATGTGGGTACTGTTGATGCTTGAAGGTAATTAGGTAGTACCTTAGGAGGAGTACCTCTTTGTCCTCTTTTTCCTAGCTTCTCCTATGTATTAGTGAGGAAACACAATGGCAGTCTCATTTAAATGCATGTGTAAAAAAAAAAAAATCTACAGTGGAATTCTATTTTTATAATAGCTTTGTCTAAAACTGAAGGTGACAGGCATTTCTCAGTTCCATTTCTTATAGAGAATGGATTAGATGGACTGCTTAAAAAATAATTGTATGAAATTGTATTAGGTGAGATTGCATTAAAATTAGTTGTATTTTTCAGCTATATAAAGTATAGGCATCTGAGAACATTTTATAATATTTATCTAAAATATGGTGCAGTGATGTGTGTCGTCTGAGGTTTTGCTTGTTGTAGAGTTGACTCCCACGTGTTGTGTTGGTAGCTTTTCTAGTGCAACCCAGGTTGATTTTGTGCTCCCCTTTGGAACTGAAGGACGTTTTATGCTACTGATCTTGTGACACAACTTTTCTTGCGGTAAATTTTGTATCTGTGTTTGCACCTTTACACCTGGAGTTTAAAGTCCACAGATTTTATTTAGGTTTCTTCCTTGGAAACTAACAATTTTGTTGCAAGAAAATAAACAGAAACATAATTTAAATCTTTACTTGGTCAGACTGGTTACTGTGAAACACAAAGTGCTGATGAGTCACTCTGGAAACTGAAATGTATCCATGTGAATTTCATTTAAGATTTATTTATTTATGAGAGAGAGAGAGAACGAACACAGCAGGGGCCAAGACAGAGGGACAAACCGGGTCCCTGCTGATGGTGGAGCCCAAGGAAGGGCTCCATCCCAGGACCCCGAGATCATGAGCTGAACTACAGTCAGATGCTTAACCAACTGGGCCACCCAGGCACCCCCCCCCCATGTGAATTAATCCAACATTCCAGGCGTTGTGGAGGGAGGTGGGCATTCACTAGCTAAGGTTTAACTTAGACCCTCGAACCCTAGTCTAGAATTTTTTTACTTTGTATCATTAGAGATATTTTTCTGTTCAAGGCCTCAGTAGATTGCTTGAAGTAGTTGTTATTTACTATGTTAGCTCAATAGAAGAAGGTTGGTAAACTAGGACAAGGAGTTAAAAAACCAGAATTCCAGCCCTTATTCCAACACTTAACCAGCAATGACAGGGGCAAAGTTAACAAACTGAGCCTCAGCTTTGAAATAGGAACAACAGTCCCAAGTCTTTGTAGGGTGGTGATGCTTAAGCGAGACATACAAAACCCTATGTGGTTTCATTCCTGTCTTTTTCATGTTGAGCTTCTTGCATGCAACTTGCCTACTTCCCTTCTCCATCTCTCTGACTTCTGCTTGTCCTTTAAAACTAGCTCCATCCAGCTTTATCTCATCTGTGAAACTTCCTCTGATAGCTCTGCCACCTTTTACACCAGTCTTCCGTTCTGTTTTCCGCCCTGCGTCTGTACCTGATATGTAGAGGCAAGTGTGTTTAATGAAGAAACCTAACTGTGCTCTTTTGAGCATTTATACTTATCAGTCATTTAATCCCAGTAACACACCATGAGGCAGACACAATTATTATCCCCATTTTACAGATGCAGAAAATGAGGCGTAGAGAGCTTAAATAATTTGCCCAAGGCCACCTAGCTCTGATACGTGTCTGAGCCAGATTTTCAGGGCAGGTGGTCGGGCTCTAGTGTGTGCCCTTCACCCCTGGGCTGTGCTCTTCAGTAGTGGTCCTGACTACACTGTGCTGTGATTGCTGGTTTCGTGTCTGCCTCCCTCGTTAGACCTGTGCACACCTTGATGGCTCCAGCTCCTACATTTCCGAACACATAGTAGGCACTTAATAAATGTTTAGATGTGCTCTGTGCAGACTGCATGGCATCATGTAAATGCAAATTATTACCACCACTGCCGTATGCACTTGGCACATCGGAGAGTACGGTTTACTGAGCTTCCGGTTTGGCAGTTGGTTTTCTTGGCTCCCACTTTTCAACTTGGCAGACTGAGTACAGATCGGTAAAATTTAAGGGTTGACATTACCAGAACTTGGGCTGAAAATGAACTATAGTTATTGGTCCCATCGTTAAGACTGTTTGGTCGCACATTCTTTGCCAGAATAATATAGCTCGTTTTCTATACAAGAACGAGATCAGAAAGGTCTGATTGATTCTTACTGTACTTGTTAAAATTATGGAGCAGTTTAGGATCTTAAGTAGTCAGACTTCCAGTGTCGGTGTCTTGAAAGTTGTCTTACTCTTAGAGGCTCTTCTTGAGAAAAAGACAAGGACACAGTGAGATTTCATTCATTTCAGACAAGTAGAACCTGCTGTATTAAGAAAAAACTTAGGGGTGCCTGGTGGCTCAGTCGGTTAAGTGTCTGCCTCTGGCTCAGGTCATGATCCTGGGGTCCTGGGACTGAGTTCTGCATCCGGCTCCCTGCTCAGTAGGGAGTCTGCTTCTCCCTCTCGCTCTACCTCTCCTCCTCTCTAATAAATGAATAAAATCTTAAGAAAAAAAAAAAGTTAGGGGCACCCGGGTGGCTCAGTTGGTTAAGTGGTTGACTCTTGATTTCAGCTCGGGTCATGATCTCAGGATCCTGGGATCCAGCCCCAGGTCAGGCTCCGCACTCTACAGGGAATCTGCTTGAAGATTTTTCTCTCACATTTTCCCTCTGCCCCTCACACCCCATTCACTCACTCTCTTTCTTTCTCTCAAATAAATCTTTAAAAAAATTAAGCTTTTTGTGTGGATATGAGTTTTAAACCCCTTAATTACCAGGTAGAGAAGTAAAATAATTATTTCATAAGGAACACATTCTTTTTTTTTTTAAAGATTTTATTTATTTATTTGACAGATCACAAGTAGGCAGAGAGGCAGGCGGCAGGGGGGGGTGTGTGGAAACAGGCTCTCCATTGAACAGAGAACCCAGCGGAGCTCAATCCCAGGACCCTAAGATCATGACCTGAGCTGAAGGCAGAGGCTTAACCCACTGAGCCACCCAGGCGCCCCAAAGAACACATTCTTCTAAAAATTTTTTTTAAATTAGGGTGCTGGTGTGGCTCAGTTGTTAAGCATCTGCCTTCAGCTCAGGTCATGATCCCAGGGTCATGGGATTGAGCCCTGCATCGGGCTCCCTGCTCAGTGGGAAGCCTGATATCTCTCTGTCAAATAAATAATCTTTTAAAAAATTTTTATTATAATTCAGATATTTAAATTTTTGTTTTTGTCAGTACTGATAGAATATTTAGTATAAAATGGTTTGTGCTGATTTTATCTTAATTCTACTTCAAAATTTTTTACTTATTTTTAATTTATTTTATCTTGTTTGTGTGTTTACTTTATTACATGTAATATAATATACATATATACATTTGTCCTTCACGCTTTTCTGAAATACACCGTCCTTCAGACTTTTCCCAATTTCTCCAACTAGGTGTGATTTTTCTCTTCTCAACTTTCAGATTTCTACTTTTTTTTTTACTTGAGTGTATAGTAGTTGTTAAATAGTTATGTGACTGTCCAAAGACTCTGAGGTTAGTTGTTACTTGCAGACGTGTCACTAACATACTTTCCTAGTAAGAAGTGAGTAGCCTTCCGCAAAAGTTGTAAAGCTTTGAGTAAAGTATCAGACCATTATTATCACAGACCCAGTTGTCATCCTGCCCCTTCTTCCTAGTAGATCTTTTTGGGGGGATTTTTGCCGATATGCACTTCTCTTTCCCTGCTTGTTCCTTTCCCTCTCTTGGTAGTTGTACTTCTGGCCTGATCCTCATGGACAGTTGTGCACTTTGGAAACCTCTACCCTCAGCAGGAGGGCAGTCTGGCCGTGCACGAGTATTTCGAGCTTGGCAGACAGCCTGGTGGAAGTGGGATGAGCATAGGCAGCAGAGTGATACGCTTTACAGAGCTGTTCTTTCACCCCAAATACAGTCTTCTTGACATACGAGGAGGATGTATAGGTATATTTTAATAGAAAGAAAACTGCTGGACTTCTCAAAAATTAACTGTTAAAATGTTCCAGGGAACAAAGTTGGTTTTCTTTTAAGACAAATGTAAATACACATTCTGGAAGACTGTGTAAACTTATTTGTCCACGTTGGGGGGAAAAAAATGGCATGAGAAAGAAGCACTTTCTGGAAGTTGTATTTTACTACTATCTATAATATGCTATTATATTTTCTAGTTTTTTTTCCTTTTTTTAAGATTTACTTATTTATTTTGAAGATTATATCTATTAATTTGAGAGAGAGAGAGAGAGAGCATGAGCAGAGGGAAGGACAGAGGAAGAAGCAGACTCCCTGCTCAGCAAGGAGCCCAACGCGGGGCTCAATCCCAGAACCCTGGGATCATGACCTGAGCTGAAGTCAGAAGCTTAACCAACTGAGCCACCCAGGTGCCCCTAATTTTTTTCTTAAGATTATATTTTCTTCCCAGTAGCTGATCAGGCAGGCATATAGAGTGCTAGGCTCTGTCGCTTCTCAATTTGTATACCCCTTAACAAACATTCCCAAGTTCTGTAACATTAATTATAGCAAGCCACTAAGGAATGACCTGCTTCGGTTTGGAATTTATTTTAAGAAGCAGGAGAAAATGATCTCTAAGAACTTAATACCAAAGAGAAATGAATTTGAACAACTTCAGATATCAGTGAGGGTTATTTCTTATTTGCAGCTTCTGTCCACTTTCAGGTTCTTTGAGCTCTGTGTACTCACCTAAAGAGTACTCTGAAAAAGGAAGTTAAGATGAGCAGTAATAAGTCAGTTAGAACTGAGGGCACACATTAAGAGTTGGATAATGAAACCTGGAATGTTCTGATTTCCCTAATGGGCTTTTGGTTTTGTACAGTTTACTCAATTGTGCTCTTAGGAGATAGTTTAAATCTTCTGGAAGGAGATTAAAGGAAGATTATCATCAAAACTGAGATAAGGGAAAAGGTGCCAAGATGGAATGAAGAAAGCAGAATGTGGGCAGAAAGCCTATGTGTGTTTCAAAGTGAACAGATGCATGTCCTATCGTGACCGTGTGCTTTGTCGATGTCTCCGTGAGTTTCCCCGATTGTGACAGTGGGGGAGACTCCAGTCTCAGGTTTATATGGGAAGGCATATATGTGCGCATCATTTAAAAAAGAATAAAATGAAATAAATTTTTTAAAAGAAAGAATAGTCTTATTTTCTAACTTATTAAGTAGAAAATTCCCCTGTGAATCGAGCCCTTTTTACTTAGTAATTTTAAACTTTTTTTTAATGTTTTCTTACTTTTTTTTTAACTTTTCACTTAGTAATGCTATGTGTGCTGTCTAGCTGAGGACTGAGATAGCTGACACATGTACTGTATGCATGTACATATTCATGAAGAACCCCGTTAGCTAGATGATGCTAGGGCGCCAAACCACTCCCCAGTCCCGGGGCTTGCATCAGTGGTTCACAAAGCAGGTGAACCAGCCACTACTTGTGTTAAAGGAAGGTACAGAAATAGGATGTTCAGCTTTCTTCTCCCAGTCTTCATGTATTGCTAAGGCTGTCTTGTTCATTGTGAGAAAGCTTTCTCTTGATCCCTCTAAATATTAACTTGCAGGGGGAAATCACATGTTAACGGAGGGGACTTTACTATTAGACTGACATCATTTCCCCATTTCCTAATAGCATTTGGACTAATTCACATTAGAGAAATGGGCTTTGTAGCCAAATACACTAAGAAGCTGCTTTGGGGAGAGAACCTCCTCATGTCTCTTTTTGAGAAAAGCTACTTTACCGGGTGCCGCCTTAATCCACTGGGCGGTTTTTACCCGTCTCTGCAGAAGCACGTCTTCGGCAGGGTCCTGCCTCAGGACCAAATTCTAGTCAGCATTTGTAGCTCCAGACCTCCTCTATTTTTATTAAGCATCTGCTTCTAAGCTCTACAAATCGCTAACTTTCTGAACTCCTTTAATCCTGATTATTGACCGATCAGTTCTTTTCTGAATTCGTCCTTTTCGTGTAATGATTTGTCAGATACAGCCAATAGTAACCAACACGCTGCCGTCACAGTGCGTTTTCCTGTTAGAGCCGTGAGCTCTCTAGCTTCCGAGAGAAATAGGGGATAGTCTCCCCGAGAATTTCACCGCTGCTGTCCTGTTAGCCTCCTGTACCTGTTTCCTGGCCCCTTTTCACCAGCTCCTAAGCCTTTGCCATGTGTGTGAGTTTTCTGGATAAGGCAACACCCACTCCTGGGTTCTGTCTGTATCAGCTAGGAGAGGCCTGTACTAACCAACGTAAGATCTCAGAGGTTTTAAAAACACACTCTGGGTAAAATTAAATGAAAAAGAAAAAAAAATCCACTGTACCGCACATAGCCCATAGGTCATTTTTGTCACTCTGGGACCTGGGTGGAGAGCAGTGACAGCAGTTGTCATCTTGAAGATGGGTGGTCCCTGTCGCAGAGGGAAGAGAGCCAGAGGGTCTCATTGGTGAGAAAATGCCGTGTCCTGCGCGCCCCTCCTGCTCAGGAGGTACTCCGGTCCAGAAGTAGTCACGTGGCCCCACCCAGCTGCGGGGAGGGGACCAGGTCAGAACACGCAGTCCTGCCACGTGCCCTGAAGGCTAAGAGCCCAGAGGTCTTTGGGAAGAACGCATTCATTATGACCACAGAGGATTTCCCCTCAGTTATTTTTCTTTGTCTTCCTGCTTTTTGTTTAATTCCTAGCTTTTGCTGGTTAATTGAATTTTACTGTCTCTCCTCCCTTGCTTAATTTGAGATAATTAATGTGAGTAAGTTTAATGGTATTTGTAGTAATTTAGATTAGTTCCACGGGTCAGAAGTTCTGGCACAGGCAAAAATAAGGCTAAGCAGAATTGAAAGCCACTGAGATCTTTCTACTGAAAGTGTGAGGCGGGAAATTTTGATTTGTGCAGAAAGATACGTGGTTATAGGGACAACCAAGTTTAAGTTATTTTAGAGTGTCATTTGCCAGAGTAGCAAGAGTAGTAGCCCTTGCCAGACCATGAGCTGTGGAGTCAGGCAGGCCTGGGCTGGGCACTGTTTCTGTCATTTAATAGATATGTAATACCGGGCAAATTATTTAGCCTCTTAGAGGCATGAGTTTCTTATTTATAAATACAAATAAGTACAAATATATCTGCAGATGTCAAGTAAAGCATGGCGGCGTTTATCACCAGGACTTTCCGAACTTTCACTGAAATGAAAGTATAAAATCACTTCTTAATTTTTCTATTTTTAATTTTTTTTTTAATTTTATTTGTCAGAAAGCGAGGATGCAGGCAGGGGGGGCAGCAGGCAGAGGGAGAAGCAGACTCCCCGTGGAGTTGATCCCACAACCCTGAGATCATGACCTGAACCTAAGGCAGACGTTTAATCCACTGAGGCACCCAGGCACCCCTATTATATATTTTTTTTAATTTTTAATTTATTTTTTATAAGGAAGAGGTAGAAGTAGGGAGAAGGGTGGCAGGGAGAGAGAGAGAGAGAATCCCAAGCAGGCTCCACAACAGCACGGAACCTGATACTTGGTCTCTTGACCCTGAGATGATGGCCCGACCCAAAACCAAGAGCTGGACACTCAACCAACTGAGCTACCCAGGTGCCCCAAATCATTTTTTCAAAAGGGCAAATCCATAAGGATGAAGAAAACAGAAGATAGTAACGGGGAATGACAAAGTATTTGGGGACCACATGTTAGAGTCGTCATGATGTAAGAATAAGTATTGACTTACCGAGAAGCTATGGTAGAACTATCGCAGGAGGATGGAGGGAGGACTGGGGGCAGTCAGGTGAGAAAAACTGGTGGGAGACAAGCAGTAACATCTTAAAATGAAAAACCTCAAGAAATAGAAATATAACCATGTTTAGGAATATGGAAGGAGGGGGCGCCTGGGTGGCTCAGTCAGCTAAGCCTCTGCCTTCAGCTCAGGTCATGATCCCAAAGTCCTGGGATCGAGTCCCACATTGGGAAATCCCTGCTCAGCAGGGGGTCTGCTTCTCCCTCTGCCTCTCCCCACTGTTTGTGCACTTTTTCTTACATTCTCTCTCTCTGTCAAATAAATAAAAATCTTAAAAAAAAAAAAAAAGTGGGAGGAAATACTGGGGAGGAGGACTAAAGTAGTTGAACATTTTCATCTCTGGGCCACGGGATGAGATAGGATGGAATCGGCAGAGGGCTACTCTTCTTGCTACAAACCTCGCGGGGTATATGACTTGGACAGCGATGTGCGCTTTGCTGCATTTTTTTTTTTTTTTTTTTTTTAGTGATTACTTTGGTAAAAAATAAATAAATAAAATCAAAAATGAGTTTAAGAACCTGTTAAATAGGTCTAAGGAGAGGCCCCTTTGCCTGCTGGTACATGGGGCAGGCCCTCAGTGAGTGCTGGTTGCCTTCCTTCTGTCGGCTGGATGGGGGAGGTGCTCGCAGCACTAGTCATGACTCAGGGATGAGGTCTTTGGCCAAACAGCAATGTGAGCCGCGGCACAAAGCAAGTTAGGCACCCTTCTCTCTATCTCTCTCTCTCTCTCTCTCTTTTATTTCCTTCTCTCTCTCTCTCTCTCTCTCTCTCTCTCTTTTATTTAATGGATGGTTTCATTTTTCTTGGAACTGTATCAACCTGATGGTTACTGTTTCTTAGAATTTATTAGACTTCTGTGCAACAGACACATGAAGAATTCCCCGGCTAGTGAGTGGATTTTAAGCCATGGGACAAACTTAAAAATACTTAGCAGCTTTGAAATTACTCTGATGAACCCAGTAATATCTATAATAATACCTCCCCCGAGATTATACATTACTTCAGGCCACGGACAGTCTCTGTCTCTTCTGTAGTTACGTCAACTAGCTATTGTGTCTCCCTGGTCCACAGTGCCTAGCTCACAGCCAGTTGGTTCTTTGAGCCCTAACTGGTGGACAGTGGTGACTGGTGTTGAAAACAAAGCCAGCCAGCGGAAAGCTCTTGCGTGTATCACCTAGGACACCTGTTTAGATGACAAGACTATAAACTTCCTGTGGACAGAGACCACATATTCTGCCATATCAGCTCATCCTGTAGCCTCTAGCATAATGAATGCCAGGGGACAGTACCTGTCCGTTTTGTCATCAGATTCGTACCGAACACCCACGAAGTGCTTGGCTCTAAGGGTGGCTCAGTGTGCGGGACAGACAGACTCCTGCTATCTTGTAGTCTACACTCTGACAAAATGGTGTTGAATATAGTAAACCAGCAGCCCGGTAAAACAATGGTCCGCGCTGAACCCTTTAAGCAAGGATCAGGAATTGCCTCTGCAAAGAGTCGCGCCCTTTTCAGCCGTATCGAATGATGTACGTGCATGCTGTGGGAAGGAAATCGTGGTATCTGACCTTTTTTCCTCTTTGCTTTGCTTTGTAGATAAGATGGTCCAAGTCATCTGCAGCTCTCCTCAAAAGAAAAGTCACTAGTGCTCTGCTCTTGCCGTCATACCAAACCTTCTGACTTACGCTTTGGTGCTGCCACACTGGAAGAATTGCATACAGCCTCCAGGAACACCTTTTTTTTTTTTTTTTCCCCCATTTGAGTGATTCTTTGTGGATGGAAAAAGATTGGAATCTTAATAATTACCCTGTTTTGAAGCGATTTCTCTACAGTCTGAACTGCGTCCTCCCTCGGGCCCCTGACCCATGAGCCACACAGCCAGCTCTCGGCAGGGGCCGGGGGACAGCTGCGCCGTGCCTGCAGCAGGAATGGCACAGGAAGACAGCCGTCGTGCTCCAGTGCCGCCTACCTTTTATCATGGTGCCAACCAAGAACTTGACCTGTCCACCAAAGTGTACAAAAGGGAGTCAGGAAGTCCTTACTCGGTGTTAGTGGACACCAAGATGAGCACGCCCCATCTCCACGAAGCGGAGGAACAGCCGTATTTCAGGGAGCCAAGGGCAGTGTCTGACGTGCGCGCTGTCAAAGAAGACCGGGAGAATTCCGATGACACGGAAGAGGAGGAGGAGGAGGAGGAGGAGGAGGTCTCTTACAAAAGGGAGCAGATCATAGTGGAGGTAAACCTTAATAATCAAACATTAAATGTATCTAAAGGGGAAAAGGGTGTCTCTTCTCAGTCCAAAGAGACTCCTGTTCTTAAGACAAGCAGTGAGGAGGAGGAGGAGGAGAGTGAGGAAGAGGCCACCGATGACAGCAACGACTACGGGGAGAACGGAAGGCAGAAGAAGAAGGAGAAGACGGCGGAGAAGGCCAGTGTCACCCAAAGGAGAACCAGGAGGGCTGGCTCCGTGGCTGCGGCGACCGCATCCCCGACTCCCAGGACTACGAGAGGGAGGAGGAAGAGCGCAGAGCCGCCCAAGCGTAAGAAACGGGCCGCCAAGGAGCCCAGAGCGCCCGTCCAGAAAGCTAAGTGCGAAGAGAAAGAGACTCTGACCTGTGAGAAGTGCCCCAGGGTGTTTAATACGCGCTGGTACCTGGAGAAGCACATGAACGTTACTCACAGGCGCATGCAGATTTGTGATAAGTGTGGCAAGAAGTTTGTCCTGGAAAGTGAGCTGTCCCTTCACCAGCAAACAGACTGTGAAAAAAATATTCAGGTAGGTCTCACCACCGAGAGGGCAAACTTCCCAGGATAGCACCTGGCTGTGCAGACGCATCAGGCGTCAGCCCAAGAGAATAAGTACCGTAGAGGCTGAAGGGACAGTGGTCACCGATTTATCTTGTTTCAGAGCTCCTGCTTTGGGTCTTTTGAAAACCCAGGCTTAACGTTTTCTTTCAAAAGCATTGCATTTACCTGACGCTGGACTAGTGGGAACGCAGGTACATTGGAAGGGGGAGTCTGTCGTAGGTGATTGATGGCCCGGGAGGTAAAGTCAACACCGGCTTTGCACTGAGATTCACAGTCATGAGACGTGTAATATAGAGTTCATTCTGGCATCTTCTGTGCCGAGGTGGGAGATACTGAGTGAAGGTCAGGAATAGAGAGAGGTCCCCTTCTAGGTCTGAAAGGACGCCAGATTCTAGTGCAGCGGCTGGGGACAAAAACCGTAATGACTCAGACCAGTGAAAACGGAAGATCTCCGGGAGTGAGTTGCTCTTACCAGTGGAGAGATGACAACATTAAATTTATCAAGAGGCTGAGCCCATGGGAGTATGCAGACTTTAAACCGAGGCTGAGCTGGTTGGAAATGTTGCCCACCTGGCACTAGGGTTACGTAATGCTTCTGTGCAGTATTATTAAGGTAACAGAATGTGGTTTTCAAACCAGGCTGATGTCTCAAAAGGACTATATTGCGGTAGGGTAAGAGGTGCGTTAATTATATGATGTCGAGTGAATTATATTACGTTGAGCTGCGTTGGTTTATACCTGTGAATGCGTGTTAATGAATATTTATAAAAGGTAAGTCTGTTACTGTCTCCATAAGATGTGTAAAATACACATGTGTTGTGCCGTATTTAAGCCAAACTTCCTTTGAAAAATGCAGTTGTTTTGTTTGGGTTTGTTTCTTGGAGTGCGCCTGACCTGGAGTGCTCTCCTTCCTTCTGACTTTACCTCTCGCTTTTCATCAACAGCTGAGATCGTTGCTTTACTTTAAAGAGATTTCTTCAGTATAAATTATGTTTGCTAAAAATTCACCGCTTTTTGATTCATCAGTTGTGACTTGGTCTCTTACATGCTGGGTAATTAAAAAAAAAAAAAAAAAAAAGCTGAGTCGAAGTGCCCAGACCCTCCAGAAACTCCAGCTCCCTTGCTTGGTTAGGACTTGGTTGTGACAGTTCAGTCCGAGGGGAGTGTGGTGCAGTGCTGCACCCTAGGGGTGAGATTGGGGCCCTGATGATGAGAGGGATAGCTCCATGTCCATATTGTGGGGTTTTGGGGTTTTTCTGTTTTTTAAAATACTTAATTTATTTATTTGACAGAGAGAGACACAGCGAGAGAGGGAACACAAGCAGGGGGAGTGGGAGAGAGAGAAGCAGGCTTCCCGCTGGCCAAGGAGCTGGACACAGGGCCTGATCCCTGGACCCTGGGATCATGACCTGAGCTGAAGGCAGCTGCTTAACGGCTGAGCCACCCAGGCGCCTTGGTTT
Source organism: Mustela nivalis (assembly GCF_964662115.1). Classification (NCBI taxonomy): domain Eukaryota; kingdom Metazoa; phylum Chordata; class Mammalia; order Carnivora; family Mustelidae; genus Mustela; species Mustela nivalis. Next base: position 38,122,867 of record NC_139036.1, read on the forward strand.
TTGTTTTTGTTTTTTTAAACTTAAATTTGCTTTATTAAGTTACAGAAAGAAAACATTTAATACATCCTCATTCTGTGACTTTCATCACTGTTGCTCACCATAAGGCACTTTAGCTCACATTCAGGTTTTGTGGATTCTGCTGAAAAAGCTCCCTTTACATTCCTGAAGAATACTGCTTTGTTCATACATATATGGCTCCTTATGATCCTGGTGATCCAGTAACAAGGAAAATCTGAAACCCTGCCTGCTGGTAGGGGTAGGTCTGTTCTCTCGAGCAGGTCCAACCAGAGGCTGATTTTTTTTTTTTTTTTCACTCTTCTCAGAGTCCTTGTTTCCTGAAGTGACTGATGTTCAGAGATTGTTATTTCCCATGAATAACTTGTTCCCCTAAATATGTCCAAGGTGGTGGTTACCCAGAATTTTCTAGTATCATTTTGCTTTAACCAGAAGCACTTTATTTTGATACACTTTATGCCTGATATCCCAGACTATTACTGATTCATAATACAAGGAACTCTAGGCACTGTTGCGTGTGTTTCCTGTAGATGCGTGGACAGAAGATCTGGGGCTGGCTATCGGGGAAGGGGAGGAGGACACTGACGGCTGAGAAGTTACAGGAAATTCTGCCAGAGGGATGTGTTCCATAGAGTAAATTAGATATGGGAAAATATAATAAAATCTCAATAATGCATGTTAAGGAAGGCTTCAAATGCATTCTTTAACGTACAGAAATATTGTTCTACTTCCACAGATCTATAACCATTAATATGTGTTTTATCTCGCTTTTATTTGTGCTTGTTTAAAATTAGTTTGTATTCCCTGATAAACACCTGTTAACTGCATAACGACCTGTGTAGGAGGCAGCTGCTCTGCGTAATCCATTTATTTTTCAAAACTTAGTTCTCCACGGGTACACTATTAATTTGATGAAAGCAATCAAGTCTTTTACATTAGCAGAACTTGCCATTTCTTTTTTGTCTTACTTTTGGCCATTGTTTTCGTACTCCCAGAGCGTCTCTAAAAGATGCGTCTTGGAAAATAGAATGTACAGATGTTGGTGTTGGCATCCGGGCTCCTGGGAGGACTGGCATCTGTTTGGATTCGGGCCTCGTGCCGCGAATCACAAGCACACCCATTTCGTCAGCCAGTAGGCAGCAACGGCTTTCTGCAAGCCCCTGTAAATAAAGATTATTTCTCTTTATCCTGCTCAGTGTGTTTCCTGTAACAAATCATTCAAGAAACTCTGGTCCCTTCATGAGCACATCAAGATCGTCCATGGATATGCAGAAAAGAAGTTTTCCTGTGAAATTTGTGAGAAGAAATTCTATACCATGGCTCATGTGCGGAAACACATGGTTGGTAAGTTTCTTCTGCTGCTTTTCTCTCACGCCTATAATTTGTCCTTGTTCTTTGGTGTGTTTTATGCTTCGGATGGGGCAGGATCTGAGGAAGGGCCTTCTTTAACCCGTTCCAACTTGTCAAAACTAACTGCGGCTTGTCCTCCGTCCGCACCACTGACTGGCCCGGGACAGGTTCCTTTCCAACCTTGTTATTTCTGTTTCTCTTCAGAACGTTGCTATTAAGGCCTCACAGGTTAAAGAGTAGAAAGTCCAGATGGCATGAGTCCCCTGCAGTGGGACATGAGTCTTTCCCGGCGTGGGCTTTTCAGGGGCCTTATTCTGAGTACGGTGCATTCTGTGTTGCAGCACACACGAAAGACATGCCATTTACATGCGAAACCTGTGGAAAATCGTTCAAACGCAGCATGTCTCTCAAGGTGCACTCCTTGCAGCATTCTGGAGAGAAGCCCTTCAGATGCGAGGTAAGGAGCACTGCTCCCCCAGGCCTGGGGCAAGCTCATGTATTCGTGGCTTGCAGTGCAGGAGAGGCGTGCGTAGGACAGGCATGAGGCCCTCCAGACACGTGTTCCGGGCGCCCTATGTTCCCTCACTGCCGGGTAGAGGAGGGTCATCGTTACCACGCCGTCAACCCTCTCAGACGAACTCGAGCCCAGGAGAGACACACGAGGAGTTACTCTCCTTCCCTCGGGAATCGGAAGAAGTTGGGTGTGACTACAGTGCTAATTATTGGGGGAAATTCCCCTTTTACGAATAACCGAGCGGCAGAAAGAGAGCAGAGCCAGAGCAGCCACAGCAGGTTCTGTTTGAAGGACGAAAGAGAAGCCTGATCTCGGAGGCTTTGTAGGGGGGGCTCCAGGGAAGCTGCTGCGCTTGGCCCTCAGGAGTCCCCGCTGTGTCCCATGCAGAACTGTGACGAGAGGTTCCAGTACAAGTACCAGCTGCGCTCCCACATGAGCATCCACATCGGCCACAAGCAGTTCATGTGCCAGTGGTGTGGCAAGGACTTCAACATGAAGCAGTACTTCGACGAGCACATGAAGACACACACTGGTAAGAATCCGGGGGCGGTGCCACCGGGTCTCTAGCGCTTGTCCACCATCGCCTGTGAGTCTGTTTGCGTGAAAACGGAAAGCACAAACATGCGTTCTAAGGGCAAATTCGACTTGAAGTAAATCTGGTGTATAAAAATCCAGAATGATTAGCCTGAAAAATTGGCCTTTCATCCCTCTGTTCATTAAAAAAGAAAGAAAGAAAGGAAGGATTATTTGTGAGTGCCTTTTAACTGGGGGGGTCCCTTCAAGACGCTGGATCCTTTTCTTAGGGCCCAGGATCTCCTAAAATTGTGTGCCCCTTGTCTTGTGTATGTGCACTGTGCACGATGCATGTGGTATTTTTTAAAGGAAAGGCTTCTGGACTTCTCAGAGCTGAAGGACACTGACGGCTTTAAACAGAATACCCTCTCAGTATGCTTAAAGTTTGATCGGATTGGATTTCCCCCACATTACCACTTTTCCAGAACAATTCCCGTCAGATGAAGTTAAATCACATTTTAACCATTTTGTTCATTTCTGGGGGGTTCTGCTTCCTAGCGTGGATGGGACCTTTGTAAGCATTTGGCTGCCCAGCTTGCAGGGACCCCGCTGAAGTAGTAGCATCCCCCCCCAATCCTGGTGCCCACCCCACCCCACCCCTCCACCAGGCAAACACTGCATCGTTCCATCTCAGCCTTGACTTGGTGTTCTGGGCTTAGCTGTCTTGGTACAAATGGAACAGTACGACCCATTTTCAGGTTTCTGAGTAAAATCTAATCACAGGATTCTACATCGTGTCAGTCCACGGAGTGGCAGAGCGAGAAAGAACCACGGGAGGTGAGCGTGCTTAGTCCTTGCTCGTCTTTGCTCAGCCAGAGGTGAGAAGACTCTGCCTTGGCTGGGTCGCTCTGGTTCCCATTTTTCTGTTGAAGCTCAGAGAAAAGTGCCTGCCTGGTGGGCTTCTTTCCCATTCAGAGCAGAGCACCCTCCGACTTTAAGGATTCCCGTAGATGAAGAGTCATGAGAGGAGCTCAGTGAAATCAGCTACACTCTAAAGGGTAATGAGAACTCGGAAGCCTAAGTGGATGGACAGCCCGATATAGCAGAGTAATTAACAAATTCTCCTCTTAAAACTTGGTGGCTCTTGGACAGGCTCTTAGTTCCGAGTCACTTTTAGGATTCGATTTTTTGTTGTAAAGCAGGAAACTGTGCAACTAGGTGAAAAATAAGCTTTTCTGAAGGCAAGTTGTGTCACTTTCACACATGATGCTTGGGACGCAGTGGGCGCCCCCTGATGTTGGCCACATCGGGAAATTGGAAGGAGCCCTGACACCCCCGTCCCGCCCTCCTCTTCTCTGCGCCTCTCCTGGACGGCTTCCTCCCGGTTCTCTCTTCTCTCCTTCTGCCTTTCTTTCTCTTCCTTCCTTCCCCTTCGTCCTTCTCTCTGTAGACCCTGAAATGGCCATAATGTGAAACCAGAGTATCTTGTGACTGACGTGTTTGTTGAATAAAATTTTATGTTAAATATTCTTTGACCAGAGGCAAGCTCAATACTTCCTATTTCTTCCAAAGAAATATAGCCTCCTAACACCCTTCTCATTAAGAGAGTAGTACGTACTTACTAAAAAATATATTAGAGGGGTGCCTGGGTGGCTCAGTGGGTTAAAGCCTCTGCCTTCGGCTCAGGTCATGATCCCAGGGTCCTGGGATCGAGCCCCGCATCGGGCTCTCCGCTCCGTGGGAAGCCTGCTTCTCTTCTTCTCTATCTCTCTGCCTACTTGTGATCTCTGTCTGTCAAATAAATAAAATCTTTAAAAATATATATATTATTAGAAAATGCGAAAGTTAATAACAAAAATTATCATCACTGAAAGATCATTACTGTTAACAGCATACATTTTAAGAAAACTCTATAGTTTCTTAACACATATAAATAGATACTGTACATAAATGTTTATTAATGTATATAGACATAAAACAAAAATTGGGTCTTTATTGTAACTGGCTTTTCCTTTTGACTGTATTTTGTCATTAAGGGCAATATCATTTTAATGGTTGTATAATATTCCTTATGGTAAATTTGCTGTAATAATAGCCATTGTTTATTATGCACATATATGCCAGGCCCTGCCTTAAGTGCTTTACATATGTTGCCTCCTACAGTCAACGTCACCTTTACAATAGTCCTGTACAGTAAAGGACATTTTTTCCACTTTATAAATCCAGTTCTCTACTGGACATTCAGATGATTCTTTTTTGCAGTTTTTCTTCTGTTACAAATAATACTGGATAAATAGCTTTGTGGTTAACACATCCATGATGATTCATTTAGGATGAATTCCTGGAAATGGGATTATTAGGAGAGGTGCACATTTTTACGACTTGGTATATATTGCAAAATAGGCATCCTAGGTGTGCTAGGTGTGCACGAAAGCACCCTTCTCCCCAACCCTTTCCAATGCTAAATAATACCCTTGCTGGCTTGCTAGGTAGGAAATGGTTTCTTACTGTGTTCGTTGGCATTTAATTCATTGCTAAGTGAGATCAGACGTTCTCTCCTGCGCTTACTGAATGTCCGTGTATTTTCCTTCTGGAATCACCTGTGCCTGTTTCGTGTTCACCTTGCCATTATAGTGTTTGGCTTTTTGTTTGTTTTGTTTCTACTACCTCCTTACATATAGTTACATATGCTGGACCTTGTTCCACACCAATATTAAGGTACTTTCCCCTGGTTTGTCATCTGCCTTTTCATATTGCTCATGATACATTGGGAAAGTGGCTGGCCAGTGGGGTTGGGCACACCTGCTCTCCCATTCACTGCGGCCTCTTTGGGTCTCTGGTCCCTTGGTGTTACAGAAGGATGACGGGAGTACTTGGGAAGATACAAAGAGAAGGGTTAGCCCTGAAGAAGAAAAGAGATAGCTCTTTTGAGGCTGGAAGTAATCACCTTTAGGTATTTTTGTTGGTGATGAAGGCCATTGCAGGAACTGCCCTTGACTGGGCTGTTTCTTTGCAGTCAAGGAAAAGTGAGGCAGACCCTGTCTAGGGAGGCTTCCCAGCACTCAGCCAGGGTTTGCCAGGACGTTGTGGATGTGGCGTGATTTCTGCATAGAGTAATTGCTGATTTTCCTCGTACCAGGTACAGCGCTAAGTGCCTGGATGAATTCAGACCTGGTTTTTGCCATTGAGGAGCTTCTGCTCCAGAGACAGGGACAGAGGTGGTAATAATCCTAATCATGATCACAGAAACGCTACAATGCATCGAGTGTCTGCTGTGTGCCAGACACTGCGCTGAGCGCTTTCCTTGTATTTTCAACTTATTGCAGTTGCCTACTGCTGTGAGCTTTGTTTATCAGACGAGGAAACTAAGGCTCAGAGATTAAATAACTTGTCCAAGGCAGCCTGACTCCAGAACCACATATTTTAATGATTCTGAACATAATTTAACGTAGCAAGTCATAAAATGGAGGGATAGGCAGGACATCGGGAGAGCAGAACGCACCATTCTAGAGTCTGGGTCTCAGCTTCCAGGACGAGGCAGTGCACTCAAACGATCAGGCTCAGAGGGATCGATCTGTGTTAAATCGTCTCAATGACATATAGATGAAATTGCTGATTGATTAATTTACAGTGGAAAGGCTGAGTGGCAGATGGTTCAGAACTCTTATTTCTTTGGTCATCATGTTCTTTGCCTGAATAAAAATCTATGTTAGAAGCTAAATTATCATCAGAAGTTTGGAAGGGCCAGGGCATTACAGCAGAGGAAAGTACTTGAGTGATCTTAGTGGTGAGTACCATCCGTCCTCAAATCCAATAAGCCATCCCTTGTGAGACAAACCTAATTTGTACACTGCCGAGGAAATGCCTCCAACAAACACAGCATGCCATCAAGTGTGAGGCCGATGTCCGTGTCAGAGATGTCCGTATGCCCAGGAACGTATATCTCAGAATCAACAAATACTGATTTGTAAACATTAAGAACTTACTAAATTTGGCTCTTGTAGTGAACAGGACCGAAATGTCCCCAGGCTCACAGGGCTCACAGTCAGGCTGGGTAGACACGCAAGCTTCCCTGAAGAGCCCGGAGCAAGTACATGAAACTAAATGAAGTTGGCTAGACTTTGGTGGATGGGGGTGGCTGGGCAGGAAGTCCGATGAGACCTGATACTGGAGAGCGGTAAGCAGGTGCCAGGTCACCAAAACAACCCATAAGCCACGTAAAAAAGTCTGGACTTTATTCTAAGGATAGTGGGAGGTTCTTGAATGGTTTTGAGCAGGTTATAACCCGATTCTGAACGTTCACTCTGGCTGCAGGGTAGAGGGTGGGCCGGGAGGTGGGGAGCAAGAAAAGAGACGGCAACAGCAGTCAGGTGGGCGTGGCGGTAATCTGGGGAATGGGGGTGATGGCGTGGACTGAGGTGACGGCAGCAGGTACAGTGAAAGCGACACACACCATGGGGTCAGGTGAGTGTGGGGACTAATTAGATAAAGGTGGTGTGAAAGGGAAGAATCAAGGGATAGTCCCAGATTTGGGTCTCGAATGCCATTTGTCAAGACAGAGAACGGTAGGAGGAGGAGCCGGTTTGCCAAGTAGGATAATGAATTTAATGTTGCACTTGCTAGTTTTGAGACCTCTATGGGACATTCATGTGGAAATACCCAGTAGGCAGTTTGCAAAATGGGTTTAAAGCTAAAGGCTTTAGAGAGATTTCGGCTGCATATATACATACACAGATTTCTGATCGCGGCTCAAGGATATTCCTACTGAGTAGACTGGAAGCCAGATCGCTTGTTCCTTTGAACAGTGCAAAAGACAGCTAGGTAGCCGGACAGACTCTTGTTCTTTTGTGTCTTCCTGTAGCATCTCTGCCTTCATGTGTAACGTTCATTCTTCAGACGCATTACACTCCTGCTTCTTACAGTCAGCTTGGTTTTATATGTGGCAACTAGGTCATGTCCTTAGGTGTATTGATGGTGATCGAGGTCCTTTTCTAGTTACCCCGATGGACTTAGTTTTAGTGTATCCTCCAGCCACCCCGTTCCAAGCTCTTAAAATGGGATGTCATGCAGGTGATGGATTGCAAATGTTACATTTTTATTTTTCCTTGTTTCACCCTCATTGTAAGCTTACCTGGAGGTCTCAAGGAGACCTTAACATCACTCATTAGTACAATCAGGGGATGGGGCCGAATGAGTAGTGAGAGTTAGAGGTAAGTGGGATTGTAGGCTTACGTCTGGAACAACAAGTGTGGGAAATTTGGTAGGACATCAGGAAATGAATAAAAGATGACTAAGCAATAGAAAAAAAATCCATTTTTAATTTGAACCCATGGGTTGTGGTAGGTGGGTTCTAATAGTTTTTGGCCTTTCTGTGGCAAATCATTATTAGCCTAGAAGACTACAAACGGGGCGATGGTTAGAGAGATCCTGAATTTGATCCAGGGTGGAACATGCAACAGAGAGTTAATGTCCATATATTTCAGCAAGCTTAGTGAATCCTGTTTGTGGACGCAGGGCCTGGTGTGCTGAGAGGTGGTTAGTGAGTTGGGTGAGAGTGTTTGCTCCAATTAGGCTAATTCAGAGAGTGAGTCCTTTGACTCGGTTTCCATATAGTTGTTGGAAGTAAAGAGTACTAACCCTGGAGAGCCCGGGGTGGGGGAGGAGAGTTGAGAGCTTGTCAAACAGGTATGCTTTTAAAACATTGTATTATCCAAGTAAAGTGTGTTTATTTGAGAGAAACAGAAAGTGCACATAAGCCTAAAAAAAGGTTTTAAAACATCAGTCATCATCCCATTACCTAGAGAGAATCACTGACATTTGTTGTTCTTTCCATGTTTTTTCTATACCTATTTTTAACTTAAAGTGGATAATACCATGTGTGCATTTTCATAACTTGCCCATTTTATTTAATAGACTATAAGCTTAATAGATTATGGATTTTCATGTTAGTAGTTAGATTTCTGTACCTTCGTAATACTGTTTTCAATGGCGCTTTCATATACCATATTGACTTAATTAATTCTGCTTAACCAGAGATATGAAGTTTTGGGTTTTTTTTTAAAGATTTTATTTATTTGACAGAAGACAGAGATCACTAATGAGCAGAGAGGCAGGCAGAGGGAGAGGAGGAAGCAGGCCTCCTGCTGAGCAGAGAGCCCAATGTGGGGCTCAATCCCAGGACCCTGGGACCATGACCTGAGCTGAAGACAGAAGCTTTAACCCACTGAGCCACCCAGGCACCCTGAGATTTCAAAGTTTTTAGGTAATTGGAGGAAACAGATTAAAAAGGTGGAAAACCAGGGGCGCCTGGGTGGCTCAGTGGGTTAAGCCGCTACCTTCGGCTCAGGTCATGATCTCAGGGTCCTGGGATCGAGTCCCACATCGGGCTTTCTGCTCAGCAGGGAGCCTGCTTCCTTCTCTCTCTCTCTCTCTCTCTCTCTGCCTGCCTCTCAGTGTACTTGTAATTTCTCTCTGTCAAATAAATAAATAAAATCTTTTAAAAAAATAAAAATAAATAAAAATAAAAAAATAAAAGGTGGAAAACCAGATGGGCTCTGAAGTTATCTAGGAAGTTGCGTATGAATCACAGTGAAGAGCCTAGCAGTGGTAGTGATTGAATAAAGAAAAGCTGAAAGAGAACAGAAATATGTCAGGAACCAGTATTGGTGATTACAGACGAGACTGATCCCTCCTGACTGCACAGTCCAGTCTCTTGAGGAAGTGAGGAAAATTCTGGCTTTCAGAGAAGGAGGGCAGCGGGAGCTGTCCGTTTCCAAAGGCAGAGAGAACAGGGACCACGACATGGGTGAAGAGGTGTTCTCTGCTCGTGTACAGCGTGTATGAAGGGGTCCCTGGGTGGAGAACAGTAGGGATCTCATTTTCCCTCATGCATGTGGGGCACCCAAAGCATCAAGTTGTGAAGTGCCATGTTTGATGTTCCAGAAGCACGTTCCGGATAGAACGAGACGGCAGCTTGAAATCCTAGCTCTCCTCCAGCTGTAGAACTCAGGCACGTTCCTCAGTTTCCTATCAGTAAATAGAAGTGGGAACAACGGCCTCATACGGGCTGTCACTGTGAGAATCACCAGAATTCACAGCTGGAAAGTGGGCAGAAGGGTACCAGGCACACAGGAAGCCTCCCCATATGGCAGCTGTTACTGTACGGAGCAGAGCGAGGGTACCGTTGGAAGGATGGGGAGCCTCTGCCGGGGCGAGAACAGCCTCTCGCAGCAGGAGCTACGGTAAAGGCACAAGCGCCGTGCACTGAGAATTGACAAAGGAATTAATCAGTACAGGCGTGTGGTCCCTGACACACATGTACACAGGTGCTAACTGCAGCATTCCGTATAAAGTTCATGTTCAAAAACCATCTCATGGGGCACCTGGGTGGCTCAATGGGTTAAAGCCTCTGCCTTCAGCTCAGGTCATGATCTCAGGGTCCTGGGATCGAGCCCTGCATCGGGCTCTCTGCTCGGCGGGGAGCCTGCTTCCTCCTGTCTGCCTGCTTCTCTGCCTACTTGTGATCTCTGTCTATCAAATAAATAAAGAAATCTTTAAAATAAGAAAAAAAAAAAGCTTGGTTAATAAAAAAATAATTAAAAAACAAAAAAAAATCTCTTTTCCCGCTGTGGCCCGGGTAGAGAAGCAGGCCGGCCGTGGAACCATTTCACGGTCCAAAGAAAAGTTAGGAGCCCCAAAAATGAAGCCCTTATATCCTCCCTCAGTGCCTTTAGAATTCTGGAATTTCGTTTCTTTTGTGGCTCCTTGGCCCCCTGCTTCTCAGCCAGGGCCAGCAGCCCCCGTCCCCGCCCTCCCCACACCCGTGGACATTTAGGCGTGGTGTGGGGACAGGTTGCATTGCCAGAATCTCTTGGGGGCAGTGAGTAGGCTGGCACCTGGAATGCTGGGTGCTCTTCAGATGGGCCAGCTAGTCCCACAGAATGAAGGACTTGTTTGCAGAAATGCTCACAGGCTCTCTCACAAGGAGCTACCACGGTGTGGGAGGCCTGGTGGCAGGTGAGGCGTCCAGCACATCCAAGTCCAACACCAGAAAGTATGCCACACGCTAAGGCTTATGTGCAAGTTGACCGGAAGAGACTTGCTTGCCCCACAGGACATTTCTAGCAGTCCTTCTTTTATTTGGAATTCAGAAGCGGCTAACAGATGGACTTTGCCTAAGTTTCAGAGGTAGAGACAGGCCCCCGGTTTTAGCTGCCTTGAAGGCAGGAAGGTGATTGGAAGGGTTCTTCGTGTAGGATGTGAAGGATCACTACCTAGATGCCTCTTTGTTTTTTGATGTTGTTGTTGTTGTTAAACTGTGCTCCCATAGTAGGCTGTATGTGAGTTTTACTCCTATCTGATCTTACCTGTTAATTCCCAACTTCAGGAAACACTTTGGGGACTATAACATGGCGTAAGGGAGAGGAGTGCTAATCTCCCCATTAAGGATGAGGAATAGAAGGAGCGCTTAATTACCCTGCACTATGTTAATCTTTTTGTGTCTGTGTTCATCTCAGGAGAGAAACCCTTTATCTGTGAAATCTGTGGCAAAAGCTTCACCAGCCGCCCCAACATGAAGAGGCACCGCCGAACTCACACAGGCGAGAAGCCCTATCCATGCGACGTGTGTGGCCAGCGGTTCCGCTTCTCCAACATGCTCAAGGCCCACAAGGAGAAGTGCTTTCGGGTGACCAGCCCCGTGAACGTGCCGCCTGCTGTCCAGATCCCACTTACGACGTCCCCGGCGACCCCAGTTCCGTCTGTGGTGAACACCCCCGCCACCCCCACCCCTCCGATCAGTATGACTCCCGTGAGCACTCTCCCCCCGCGGCCCATCCCCCACCCCTTCTCGCACCTCCACATCCACCCCCACCCCCACCACCCACACCACCTCCCCATCCCTCCGGTCCCCCACCTCCCCCCGCCTCCAGCTCTCTTTAAGAGCGAGCCCTTAAATCACAGAGGCCAGGGTGAGGACAACTTCCTGCGGCACCTGGCCGAGAAGAACAGCTCAGCGCAGCATCACTAACGCCCTTCTCCCCGCGTGCGTTGTCCGTGAGCCGGGCGCCCGCGTGCGGGTGCGGAGACGGGGCTGGCGGGCTCTTCCCGAGCTGTCAGACCCCCCGGCCTCCGCCGAGAGCCGCTCACCGTCCGGGCGAGCCGCCGCGCCAAGGGGGTGAACGCCAAGACTACCTGGAGCTCGCGGAGGGAACGGTCATCCAAACCAGGGGAACCACCGAACTAAAGGCCACTTTGCTGGCATTTTCTGGTGACTTTTATAAATTTCAAATACTCAGACTTGTGGAATTTTATAATTTCCTATCAGCTGATGAGGTATGCCTGCTTTTATATCCCGGACTTCTCCTCAAAGAGGGGACAGGCCTGGTTTCCTTTGTACTAATCGGGAAGGCTGTGAGATTAACCCAGAGCATTAATTGTATCACTGTGTATCCGAACAAATTCTTTTCAGCTTTTGGTGCTGGCTTCGCCACGGAGCCGGCCGTCTTTCCCAGTCTATCCAGCATTAGAGAGAAAGACGGGAAGTTTCTTCTTTGTGTAGCTCTCCTAACGCACTCTTTATTTTACTACAGAAATTATTTTAGAGTTTTTGTATAGACTTCTTTAGTGGTCTGTTTCTAAAATGAAATGTATTTCAATAAGCGGTGTAATTTTTTCAGTGTAGCTGGGCCTATGTTGTAAAATAGAAAAAAAATTTTTATAATCAGCAAAATGTGATTCTTAAAGATGCATATAACTTCTATAGTTCAAAGTTATTCTTACATCCGTACAACTCAAAGGTGCTTCAGAGACTAGCTGTATCCGAGAGGGTCTCCAGACACCAGGTTTCTGCCCGAGGACGTTCTGCTTTCAGATCTCCGCCCCACACTCAAGTGTCAGTGCGTTAGGCTCGCTGACATGCCCCTTCCCGGCCTCCGCGTTTCACTCGGTGGGGTCACCACGTGAAAGGGAATGATTTGCAGGGAGTCGCCTCTTTCCCCGGGGAAGTCACCCAAAGCTTTTGCAGGTTTTAAAAACCCGAGTCAAGCTGTTCCCCATCAGGAGGAGGAAGCAGTGGGGGTTGTGTGTCCTGAGTCCTGTCTGTTTCTCACTGTCCCCGGGCCTTGCCCGTGTTCTACCTGTGGCGAGGACGAATGGAAGTCTCACGATACACTGCTCGTTTTGAGGTTGCTGTGTTTTTCTAGAATTGTTGTGGCCAGATAAAAATAGTACACTAAAATCACAAACGTGATGTTGCTGCCAGGAGCTGAGAAGTTGGGATGAGAACAAACTGACTATGACTTTTCAAATATGTCTCTTCACCGGCTGTATCCACAACTTCGAGCTGTTCTCTCACAGTTTAAATTGTAGCAAGGGAAAGAAAACTCCTGCATTTTGCTGCCCTGTTCTCTGCAGATAATTATGTGACAGCAGTGTCCACAGGTGGTGAGGGCAGCGTCTCTAATGCCTCTAAGACAGGTTTACTTTTCCAGGTTTGGGAAGCTCCGTGAGATCATGATTGATCAGGAGCTTGTATAGGAAGGGCTGAAGAGAAGGGCTAACCTATTGCTCATCTTTAACTGATCCGATTTCTCTAGACTCAGTCAGTATAGCTGAAAATTGTGTTTTTTGGTTTTGGGTTTGTTTTTCTAATTTCAGAGAACTGAGTTCCAAAGCTGGGTCTGCTTTTCTTTCTCTCTCTCTCTCCCCCCCTCTCTCCCTCCCTCCCTCCCTCCCTCTGTGTTTTTAATCTGGACATTTCTTCATTTTTCTTTCCTCAGGTGCTTAGATCATTGCCTAAATCAGAACCCTGGCTTTTATTTATTTTTAATATTAAATGTGCGGATATGCCTCAAGCACTTTTCTGGCTGACTAGCTCTGTGGTAGGAAAAAATGGAACTCTCAAGTGAGGTCAAGACCCTATTTTGTAAATACCACATTCTCTACTAGGTTTTTGGTTTTAGATTTCCTCACTTTTTCCTTCTGATTATTGCCTTTCGTTCTATGATGAGCATAGGAAAATTTTGGAATGAGGCAGAAAAGTATCCAAAGACCTACTTTTCTTCCTGTTTGTGGATGTAATTTCTAAAGAATGTTATTTTAAAACTTTGTATACGGTTTTTGGACACCCAGGTACCCAAACCAGTAAGGAAAGTTAATTTCTTGTTTGTGACTATTATAAAGTGGTTGCCTCCCTTTCCTCCACACTCTCCTTCCCACTCCATTGACAGGTTTGTGGATGGATCTACACTTTCATGTAGACATGTCATTACTTAATGGCCAAACCTATGATATTAAGATGGTTTTTTTAAAGCTGTTAATTGGTTACAGTACCTTATTTTGTTCTACATACATTTACCATTTGGGGCAACAATTCTGAATTCTAGACTTGAGACCATTGAATCAACTATTTTATGAAGTGTACTATCATTATACACTGGAAAATTCAGGTAGTCCTATTTGATTTTTTCATCCAAGTGAATATAGCCATAAGATAATGCCTACTACATAGGAAAACCAGTATTAAGCAAATAATCACCACCACCCTTAACAGAAGCAAAAAAAAAGTCAAAAAAAATTTTTTTAAATCAGCATCATCACATAATACAATTCACAGTGAAATGTATTGTGGAACAATGTGGAAGCTTCTAATTTTTTTTTTTTTAAACCCTAGATAGGTATACCTTCCCTGACCTGGGGTTTGTGGTCTTCAGGAACACTGCTCAGAACACAATGACTCCTCATCAGTGTCATATATCACATATAAATAATGAAATGCATTAAGAATATTTGCAACATTTATGTTTCTGAACCCAAGAACTGCAGGATTAAGCCTTAAACATATATGTGCATCAGGTTGAACGTGCTTAAGACTCACACTCAGGGTTGGAAATCTGATTGGGGTCCTTCACTAAGATGAGAGTTGCATTCTGGTGTGTTCCCTCCGACAGTGAGCACAGCTCCCTGTGACTTGAGAACTTCATGCCTGCTTGCTATCTGTTCATGACAAAAAGAACCATAGAGGGGTTTGAGTTCCCAGCCCTTCTCTGACCTTTGTCTTTTAAGACAAACCAAGGCCACACTTCAGCGTTATATAGATATCCAATTGAGGCTCTTTTCTCATTATTTGATTTTACTGTCTTCAAAGGCTTCTATTGCTGGTAGGGTTAAGGCTTACTGGAGGAAAATTCCCCAAGGACTTTCTTGAGTTGACATTACTTTTTTTTTTTCTTTTCCTTGTTCTAGTCTTTTCTCATAGATTTATCATTCAGATATAAACTCTTCCTTAGCCTTAACGAAAGACTGCATGCTGCTTTCTCAAATCGAGTCAGGTAGGCTCATCCTGAGTTAGACTTTTTTTAAATTTAAATGAAAAAAATAAGACGAGCAGTTTAAAGGCACGTGGCTTCATTTCCCTGTATATTTGTGATTTGATTCTTTCTTTTTAGCAAGCAGGGAGGCTCCACATAAGACTTTATGGGAGTTCCGAGAAATCTTTGCAAATCAGTTATTTTACTTCCACAGTCTACCGTTTACGTGAATTGGTCTAAATTAATGACTGAGCATGCCATGACCGTGGTTGTACGATCTTTTTAAAAACTACCTTTGTTGGAAGTACCTTTTCATTTGTGGTTAGAAGGCTCCCTGTAATTTGATTGTCCCTAGGAAACTAACTGAAGGCAAAAAGCCCACTGAAGAGATGCTTGTCGACTTTGAATTTTCTCGTTCTTGAAATTGTTTTCAGTTCTTCTGTTTGTCGAATGGATATGTGTGTTTCTCTTTTACATCACTGGAGGTTTTACATTTTGAGAAGCTCAGGCAGACATAGAAATCCGTTGCCGATGGTTATTTATTTTCCCCATCTTGCAGATTTCAGTCAGTGAAGCAGAGTGGTAGGTGGGATGTTATCATAGAAGAGAAGAGGAAGAAGAAAGGAGAAAACAAAAGTTAGGGAAACCCTTCCGTTTCAGCTACTGTATAGAAGAAACAACTTGTATGAGCCACATGGTGAACATTTTCGTGCTGTTCTAGACGGTACAGGAAGTGGCTCCTGAAAAGGGGGATAAGTTTCACTTAAGAATTTTAGCAACTATTCTACCGTGACAAAAACCCGCTCCCTTGGAATCCTTCAGACGATAAAATTGAGCAAATAGATACTGGGTTCTAATTTCTTTTTGCCTAAACCAAGATGGGAAATTTCCCAAAAGACCATTTCTTTTCAGGAACGAAAGGTCATTAAGCCACTGGAGAGAGTGGCATTTTTATGCAATAAGAACAACCGAACTCCCCTGCTCCTGTCACCTGTAGCACGTGTACTCAATGACAATGGCCTTCCAGCCCTGGACACTACCTCGATAAAGCAAACCAGAGATCCTCCCCACACTTTCTATGGAAGCCATAAAAGTTGCCATCAATATGTCCACTTTCATAGTTCTCTACTTTTATACTCTCTAGACTTTTTATAGACTCTATGATCAGATCTTTTTGTCTTAGAGGATAGGTTTTGCAAGATTCAAAGGAAAAGCAAACTCCCTGGTTGTCCCAACTCTGAAGCCTTAGCTTCAGTAAATTTGTCTAAAGAACCAGATAATGTGCCATTTATCCAATTCTTGATTTGAAGTCACAGCTGTTTCGCAGAGTGGCATATCCAGAAAACAGACTTCTCTTTCTTATTCCCTAAGCAGAAACTATATTTGTTGTAAGAAACTACTTATAAAGTGGATTTCTACTACCTTGTTACTCTATGTATTCCTCGATAATATATGTATTGTCACAACGTTCCTGGAGTTGTGTTTATTTCCTTGTGACAGATAATGAGTCCACACTTCCCCCCACCCCACTGACCACCCCCTCCCCGACCCCCCTGTTAGCTCACTGCAGCTCAGTCTTTCACTCTGTTCTTGAGTGCCTTCAAAAAGCCAGCATCCCAGAACATTCTTTCCCTGGTCTGAATCCTACCTCTGATTATTTCATTCTCCTGAGTATTGGAAATCTCCCTTATTATTCCCATTGGTTTGGCTCTGCAAAGTAGCTAGACCCTTGGATGGGCATTCTGGACCTATTCCCATTCTGTTTTCCCATGTCACTTTTAAATGACATTTTATGCTTTTGCTCTGATCTTATTTCTGGACCTACTCCATCGCTAATGATGAAAGATTTTATCCTTACAACTCGTTCTCTTTCCTTTCATCAGAAACGAGATGCTCCTTTAAAAATGAAAGGTCACTGAGCACCTCTTTTGAACAGCTTCTTCTCATGGTGGGTCTCCCTGAACGCCTCCCCTTCCTGATGAAGGGACCCCGAATGCTGCTGTTGCCCTGCGCTGCTCCTGCATGCCCTCTCTCTTCCAGAAACATTCCGGAAGATTATATCCATAATTCTAGTGGAGTCAGATGAGTCTGAAATTGCTCTCTGGGTTAATCAGAAGTCCTTTACTGGTTGTCGACCTGCCTCTCTCATCCGCCTGTCCCTCAGAAACTTCCAGTTACCTTCTTTTCGACTTGTTCTCATCTCATTAATTTTTAAAAGTGTGATTGATACATAATATATGAAGGATGTAATAAAAAGGGGGTTGCAGTGCGTGTTCTCCGTGTGATAGGATCACCTTCTCAATAAACCACTGTAGCACTCGGCTCATCTTTCACAGTCAGAACTGACGTGTGTGGTGTTGTGTGGGTTCCTTGGTCCTGTTTGGTTCTCCTCCAACACTAAAAACAAATAGAACTCTTTAAAATGAGGAACTTGGGTTGCATTTTCTTTTCTTCACATGAACGAAAGCTATTGAGTATTTGGGTCTTAGTCAATAATTGTTCCTTTCTCACCCAAAATGCCATGTCCCTTTCTTCTTAACGTTAATAATACTAATACTCAGGTTTTCAAGACTAATAACCACACAAAGTGGGAGTCCATGAAGGCAGCTGTTAATAAATTCCTAACCCTTTTTGCCTGGCGACAGTACGTTAATCGGTGAGATAGTGCAAAATTGTGAGAATTGGGTTATGCTTGATGATGAATAAATTCAAGACATCCGAAGGCCTCCTTGCCCATTTGAAACTGAAAGGCCAGTCTACAGAATGCAAAAAAAAAAAAAAAAAAAAAGCAGACTACAGAAATAAGTAACAAGAGTTACATGGCTTAAATCCTTTCCACTTTCCTTTGCCTTGATGGTCCCTGTTACTGACCTAGAGGTTTGCCTCTTTTCTTGGAGCTGGCTCCCTAAAGTAACTACTTTGAAACATGTGTCTTCTCCCTGAAGTCACAGGCAGTTCAGCAGGTTGGGGAGAGGCATGGTGGCCTCACACTCGGGGGAGCCACATCCCTGAGACAGACTGTTGGCTTGTTCCATGTCTTCTAAGATCAGGTGTGCTTGGTGCAAGTATCACAGGACCCCGAGAAGCGTCCCCTCCACTTTCTAGTTCCATGTTCCTTTCACACTATTCGAGCTCCTCCGGTGAGATATCAGGGATGTTACAGACTACTTAACAATTTTGGGGACACGTAGGAAATGGGAACCGGGTAAGAAGGGGCGAGAGCCGCATTTTGCTTCACTTCAGAAGGAAGTTTATTCCTTGCATTTGCTAGTTTGGGTCAGCCGGAGAGCCTCTCTCTGACTCGGATGTGCCAAAGAGCCCAGTTGTTTCTGAATCTCCTGCCCGCCCTGAGCGAACCCGGCATCTTCCCTGCCTATCTTTCACAGGAGAGCAGGGACCATGTGACCAGAAGGGCAGAAATGTCATGTCACATCACATCCTGCAGAGGACTCAAGGCTGCACTTAACTTTGTTTGAAAGTTGGGAAATATTTTACTCTTTTAGAATCTCTTAACACTCCCTTTCTGTGCGTGATGACCCAACTTGTTAGTTTTTTTCTAAAGGGAAAAAGAAAGCGACTGTGGCACGATTTAGGTGTTTACTCCTAAAGATATATCCCAAAGGACAGATCTGCAGCCTCTGAAAATCGGCTGACTGCCTCTCCATCTTCCATCGGTCTCAGTCCGCATTTTTTTTTGCGTCTGGGTCCGGGCAGGGTGATTCTCTTCCATCTGCAGTACTGGCTCTGTCCACAAGAGAGCAACAAAGTCCTTTAGCTTCTTTATTCTCAACCGTAGGAAGAGCCCGCTTTTAAGTCGAATATCCTCTCTGGGCTCTGGGCTCTGAGCTTCGTTTTTAAGACATTTTCCCTTATTGCTAAATCCAGTAGTTGCTCAGCCTTCAGGATGCAAATAAACACAGGCGAGTGGGTCACAGGTCCTTGTGACATCTTAAGGCATCTTAATGAGCTGCTTTAAACAACAGTGCCCCGAGATGGAAAGCTTAGGACCCTCCTTTGGGGGCTCGGTTGCACAGAAGGACGGCAGCCCTGCTTGCTTCTTTCTCACACACCCCACCAGCAGCGCGGGATGACCACATCTCAGAGAGGGAGAGGCAGTGGGGCCGACTCCAGAGTAGGAAAGAGGAAATGCTTCTCCCCTCCGCTTCAGGGCAGGTCTGGTAGGCCGGGGAGCAAGTCCTCGGGGTGGGGGGGAGGGTTCCGACCCTGCATCCTGACACATGGGAGGTCCCCAGCTCCAGCTGCTTCTCCAGGCTAGAATTCAGTGTGTGGTTCCCTCTCTGTCCGGGACTTTGTCCTGCAGCTCCTGACCCTCACGGGCACTCTGACCACGAGGTTTGCTGTACTCCTGGCAACATCTTCCTCACAGTGAGCCTGCTGGTCCTAACTGAGGGCAGACCCCCATCGTCACTGTTTACCCTGTAGAGGCCGGGGGCATCGGCACCCCGAATGGGCTTCTTTACCAGATCCCTGCCCGGCTCCTTCCCCACCACCCCCAGCCCCAGCCAAGTCCGACCCACTCCCACACGTGACAAAGAGCAAAACTGAAGCTGTGATTGGTTGAGGGAACAGGCGGCCAGGTGTGTAACTTGTCCATTTTTCTTTTCGTTCTCCCCAACAGTACTGAAATCACTTGCACTTTTCCTCATTTCTTAAAGGAAAGAAAATCCCGTTTGCTTGCCAGGAATTGTTTAGCGTTAGGTTTACAAAGCTCGTTGTTGAATGTTGAACATTTGTCCAAAGGAGTTTGACAAAAACAGAAGCTGCTTGGTCCCTGTTCCGCCTGCTAGGTCCCAAGGATTCAGGCCACGCGGCTGGGGTACTTGTGTCAAGTCCAGAAGGGGGCAGCGTCCCTCTCCTACCTCTGTGAAGACGCAATTGAAGGTCAAGTTGGACGCTCGCATAGGGCAGGTACCTCTCTTGCTGCAAAGTGTAGAGGAGTCTTTGAGTTGGGGAGGTGACAGGTAGGTAAGACAGGATCTCTGCAGATGGAGAAGATAGTGGGGAAAGGAGAGCTCTTGGCCCCAGGGAGCTGCCACGAGGCAGAACCAAGCTCCCCGCCCCCGCATCTCCCAGCTAGCCTCGCTTCCCTGAGTCATCTCTTCCAGCATCCTGTCAGGTCCCTCAACGTACTGACTTACCCCCCTCCCCCCCGTGTTAACTATACCAATATTATTTTTTTAGCAATTGAAATGCACTTTTTTTTATTTCAACTCAATCATGATTTTAAGTATAAAAAATTTATAGACTGTTAAAACTACTTTTTTGTGTATTTTTAACCACTCGATGTAGCATTGTCTATTTTATTCTCGTGAGACTCTGGTACAAGGTGTGCCACTTCATGATTATTTCTGACATGCTGGGCCTTTGGATGTGTACGGTAACAAAACTTAATGCTAATGTTCAAAGTAAAAAAAAAAAAAAAAAAAGCCATATCGGTTGTGTGTCTTTCTTCCTTTCCTTCTCACCCTCTGTCAGCAGCGTTTTGAGTTCTCCTTGCTCAGTGAATTGTCCTTTTTTTTTTTGCAAGGTGAACAGTCCTGACCTGTTGTTGTTTGTGGCCTTTGGGCCTGCCCAGCTCACAGAGCCGACGGCCTCTATCTGAAGGGAGACCCGTTTGCAGGGCCGCTGGCCAGAGTCAACGGGAAAGGTTCTCATCAGCTGGGGCCACTGGGCTCCATGGTGGTGGGTTTCAGCAATGCCACTCTGGCCAGCTGAGCCGCGATCTGAACATATCCAAGTGTTTGAGGAAAAGATCACGACTAAAGAACAGAAAGCCTGGGTGGAAGCAGCTTAGCGGAGAACCTTCCGTGAAAAGCGAGGATCAGGGGCACCTGGGTGGCTCCGTTGGTTAAGCCGCTGCCTTCAGCTCAGGTCATGATCCCAGAGTCCTGGGATCGAGTCCCACATCAGGCTCCTTGCTCAGTGGGGAGTCTGCTTCTCCCTCTGCCTTTGCCTGCTTGTGCTCTCTCTTTCTCTCTGACAAATTTAAAAAAAAAAAAAATCTTAAAAAAAAAAAAAAGGAAGGAAAGAAGCAAAGCAAGGATCATAAGATATGGCCCTGGGACCCCTGGGACGGAGGCTTCTCTTCCTACACCCACCCCTGTTCACTCCCTCATTCGTTTAGCACACGAATGTTTGAATGGTTGTTGAGTGTCTAGTATGCACCAGGCACTGATCTGGCCAGTGGGGATTCACACGGTGAACGAGACCATGGAGCTTCTGTCCCAAGTGGAGGAAACTCAACAAGAAACAAATACTGTGCTGATACACTGTCAGGTGGTGAGATGCTGGGCGAGGCTGGCGCTGGGAGCTACCGCCATAGCCCGGGGCCATTCCAGCTCGGGATCCACCCTGTTTCGTTCTGGCTAAGGAGGCTGAGGAGGCTGAGGATTCCCGCCCGGGAGTGAAGGATGTGGGAAAGCACTCTGACTGCTCAAGTTCCCTTTGTTTAAACCTTCTTAGAATGGAACAGAAAGGTCCAAATCACGGAATACCACTCTCACTTTTTATCATCTTATCACGCGGACTAGTGAGGTTAACACACCTTTCCCCCCTGGATATAGACTAGATACACATACACCCCAGGTAGATGCTAAATCTGTGACTTTCAAACTTTGACTATGACCCACAGTAAGAAACGTATCTTCTCATTACTCAGCTAATCCATATGCAGATCTATAAGCTTATTTATATAAATGAATTAAAAATTTAAGGCAAATATCTTTCCTAAGTCCTACCTGTGGTCTGAAGAATCCTGTTTTTTTTTTTTAAGATTTTATTTATTTATTTGACAGAGAGAAATCACAAGTAGATGGAGAGGCAGGCAGAGAGAGAGAGAGGGAAGCAGGCTCCCTGCTGAGCAGAGAGCCCGATGCGGGACTTGATCCCAGGACCCTGAGATCATGACCTGAGCCAAAGGCAGCAGCTTAAACCACTGAGCCACCCAGGCACCCTGAAGAATCCTGTTCTAAGGCAGTGTATATGTGTATTGTTTTATTCCAACCGGCAGCCTGCATTCACTACATACAAAATCTGTTGTAACTGGAACATCCAACATCTTAAGTCTGACGGGTTTCTATTTCTAAGTCCCAGCTCTGAAGCTTCCTACAGCTTAGCCCACTGCTCATTCCAGCACCCTGCAGTGGACACGGTTCAAATCGCGGGCACAGTGCAGTCCTTTCTCGTGGGGCTTGTGACTCACTACCAGAATCAGGTAACTAGGACCACGGTTGACCCTTGAACAGCATGGGGGTTGTGGGTGCAGTCACAAACCTGTGTATAACTTCGGACTCCACCCCCCCCACCGGCACCAGACTTAACTATTCTATTAAAAGCCTTCTGTGGACAGAAAGGCAGACCCATACGTGTCAATTCACACATATTTTATATACTCATTTTTACTGTTTTCTTACAATAAAATAAGCTAGAGAAAAAATGTTTTTAAGAAAATCATAAGGAAGAGAAAATACAGGGCGCCTGGGTGGCTCAGTGGGTTAAAGCCTCTGCCTTCAGTTAGGTCATGATCCCAGGGTCCTGGGGTCGAGCCCCACATCGGGCTCTTTGTTCAGTGGGGAGCCTGCTTCATCCTCTCTCTCTGCCTGCCTACTTGTGATCTCTATCTGTCAAATAAATAAGACCTTAAAAAAAGAAGAAAAGGAAGAGAAAATACCTTTACAGTACTGTGCTGTTTCCCCCAAATCCACATTATGTGTGGACACTCACAGTTCAAACCCATGTGGGTCAAGGGTCAACTGTACTTCAATGCGATTCAAATAGAACTGCCTTTCAAGGCCTCCATTGTAAATGGAATTAATAATGACCCTGGATGGGTCTCACGCCCTAGTGTTCCCACCCTGTCTTGGTGTGTCCCCCAACTTCTCCCAGTAAGCTCCCAGTTAGTAGTGTGGCCATTCTCCACCCTCCCGAATCTGGGCTTGTCTTGTGGTTGCTTTGACCAGTAGAATGGGAAAAATGGGGTGCCAGGCCTGGAACCTATGCTTCAAGCTGTCTTGTAACTTCTGCCTTTATTTACCTAGAACATGTCTGCCCAGTAAGACCAGAAGCCCAGGCTAGACCACTCAATGACGCCTGTGTGGAGAGAGAGGTGCCAGCGGTCCCTGGCAAGGCACCAGACACGTGGGTGAGGACATCGCAGAGCCTTCAGCTTAGCTGACCCTCCAGTCTAATGCATGCTTAGGAGCCCAGGTGAGACCAGCAGAATAACTGCCCCACCAATCCAAAGAATCACCAGCAGTAAATTATTATTGCAGTAAACCACTAACATTTGGGGTGGTTTGTTACACGGCAGTGGATAACTTGGAACAGCCTTTGGATTTAGGTCAAGCAGTTATTAAGAGCTTATAAGTTTGCATAGTTCTTATGCAAGAAGCTTTACCTTTTCTGGCCATATCTGAATAAGGGTTATAGCTCATTTGTTTTTAGGTTCCTGCTCCCTTTGTTTCCAGTCCAGACTTAGAGTCAGCTGCCAACTGGAAGGGAAGGCAGGTCTCCTCACATCCACAACTGATTTTCAGAGATCCCCTCCAGCCAGGCCTCTGGCCTGCTCCTCTGTGTTCCCAGCCTTATTGCTGAACTTCCCGAGTTAGGCGATGCCTGGCTGAAGAGCCCTGACCGGTACCTCTCCTCCCGGAGATCCTTCCAGCGATGTTATTGAGGAATACCTTGTAGTACAAGAGAACCACAGGCTTGTTCACAGACAAATCGGGCCTCAATCTTTCCTCTCCCACACAATAATCTGTGCGGCTGTGAACAAGCTGTTTAACCATTCTGAGCCTGTTTCCACATCTGCTAAAAGAGGATATTAATAGCAGCTCCCTCAAGGTCATGGTGAGGATTAAATGAAGCAATGCAGCTTAGCTCAGTGTTTGGCAGGTCGTGCCTGTGACAGGCAGCTCCAAGATGGCCCCAGTGATCCCCACCTCCTGATGTCCATGCCCTTGTGGGGTCCTCTCCCCTTTGGTTGGGCTGGATTCGGTGACTCGCTTCTACAGAATAGAATATGACCAAAGGGACAGATGTCACTTTCAAGATTAGTTACGGAAGGACTGGGTGTGGCCTCTGTCGTTCCAATCACCAGTGGCTCTGTCATGAAAACACAGTCCGCCTAAGGAGGACGTGGCTGGGAACAGAAGCTTGCTAGCAACCACGTGAGTGAACTTGGAAGTGGTCTTCTGAGGCCTGCCAACAGCCACATGAGTGAGCTTGGAAGTGGGTTCGCTAGCCACAGCAGTCTTGAGAGGTGACTGTAGCCCAAGCCAGCAGCTTGATGACCTAACGAGAGACCCGAGCCAGAGATGCTCTTCTAAGCTGAGCTCAGAGTCGTGACCAACAGAAACCATGAGATGATGGGTTGCTACTCTTCACTCCTGAGTTTGGGAGTAATTTACGAACCAGCAATAGACAATATGAAGTACAAATATTAGCTATTAGGAGGTACAGAAGACAATAATCATAACAGATGCTGTGGGGCACCATCCAAATTCTCCCCCTTTCAGAATCAGTTCACCTCTGGGTCCAACTTGACCCTGGCCCAAGCCTACTTCACAGACCACTCTCCAGGTTTTGATTCTCAGCATTCAAGTCTGTTCCTAAGGAGCCTGATTGGACAGAGTTGGTGCCAGGATTGACTGAGGGAAAAAGAACCTAAACTGGGACTTGGGACCCTCGCTGGGGAGCCGGTGCTGAAGACCCCATCACCAGGGGTAGGTGGAACTGACACGCTTTCCCGCGCGAGTGATTCAAGTGTTCCAACTGTCACTAGTGGCGAGCTGGGAGAAGGGGGGCACTTGGTGTGGGGAGAGGGTGACGCCACAGGTTTTCGGGAGGTTGGGGGAAGCGCTCGTTCTAAGGACAGTAGAAGCTGAAGGTTATTGGTGAGTGGGCTCACGGAGTAAGGAAACATAATGGACGGCTGTGGTATTTAATCATCAGTGAAAGACAAACAGGAAAGTCAATGTTGGCTTGTTTAAATCCATTGCGATATTTGTTACACAGCGGTTAAAAGCAAAACAGATGTGGGTACTTGGAAGCAGAGTGCCATGACAAAAATATCTAAAAATACGGGACTGGCCCTGGAATTGAGCTTCTAGAAAAAGCCTAGATTGCTCTGGACAGACTCTTAGTAAAAATACGTATGTTAAAGACACTGCCGGTCAGAAGAACAGGAGGAAAAGTCCGACCCTGAGCTGCCTTAGAGAGAGAAAGGCTCAATCTCCATAAAACCTGGGCTCTTTTTTTTTTTAATCTTTGATAAAAGTGTGTAATAAAAAGCTTTGTGGCAGGGATACCTGGGTGGCTCAGCGGGTTGAACCTCTGCCTTCGGCTCAGGTCATGATCTCAGGGTTCTGGGATCAAGCCCTGCATTAGGCTCTCTGCTCAGCTGGGACCCTGCTTCCCCCCCTCTCTCTGCCCGCCTCTCTGCCTACTTGTGATCTCTGTCTGTCAAATAAATAAAATCTTTAAAAAAAAAAAAAGAAAAAGCTTCATGGCAAATGCGATTGCAGGATATATAATACAAAGAATTCTTATTTTGTCCAAACAACAGCAGATGTATTCAGCGGCTCCCCAGTCCCTGCCATGACTTCCCGTGATGACCGTGCATGAGCTTATCTCTTCCACCCCGTGTGCTGAAGGGTAACTCCACACCCAGCGTTGAGGCAGCGGCTTTTGCCACGGCTGGTGCTCTGTTGTGTTGTGTTTTTAACTGAATTGTAGGTGACACACGGTTTACATTGGTCTCGGGTGTACAACGCAGTGATTCCACAAGTCTTGCCACTGTGCTGTGCTCACCATGAGTGTAGGTACACTGACCCCACCCCCACCACGACGCTACTACAGTCCTGCAGACCGTGTTCCCTGGGCAGCACCCTGAAACCTGGCCGCTAGGACACTGATGGCCAGGGCTCAGGAGGAGGTGAGGAGTATATCATTGAAACTGAAGGAAGGGCAGTTCTTGTCCTGTAGCGGCAGAAAGCTTAGCAGGACTGTGTCTTGCAGCTATACAGAAAACAGAACTTACAAGACAATAAACCTGAGTGTTTTCAGTGAGATTTTCTAGACCAAGTCCTATCTCTTTTTGCTGCTTGTATTAAAGTGCAAGAGGAGAGAAAGAAACTAAGGGGAAGGGGTACCTGGGTGGCTCAGTGGGTTAAAGCCTCTGCCT
Source organism: Mustela nivalis (assembly GCF_964662115.1). Lineage (NCBI taxonomy): Eukaryota > Metazoa > Chordata > Mammalia > Carnivora > Mustelidae > Mustela > Mustela nivalis. The sequence goes on from NC_139036.1 coordinate 38,148,770, forward strand.
TCAGCTCGGGTCATGATCCTGGGGTCCTGGGATCAAGCCCCACGTTGGGCTCTCTGCTCCGCGAGGAGCCTGCTTCCTCCTCTCTCTCTCTGCCTGCCTCTCTGCCTACTTGAGAAGGACCCAAAGGCCAGTCACAGGAGAGCAAGGGTGGCATCAGCGTACCAGGCTGCCGCAATGAAGGACTACAAACTGGGCGGCTTAGGTAATAAAAATGCATCGCCTCTGCCACAAAACCAGGATCGAAGTGTCCTCGGGCTGCTTCCTTCCGAAGCCAAGCATCCGTCCTGTGCCTCTCTTCCACTTCTGGCCTGCTGCCGGCCATCTTTGGCTTTCCTTGGCTTGTAGAAGCATCACCCATGTCTGGTCCATCTCTACGTGGAGCTCCCCTGTGCGTGTATCCAACAGTCGCACTTTTATAAGGACACCAGGCATACTGGATTAAAAGCCCACCCTATTCCAGGTTGACTCATCTTAGAGAATTGCCTTTACAACAGCCCTATTTCCAAATAAAGTTACCTTCTCAAGGGCTAGGATTTCAACATATGAATTTCAGGGGGACACAATTCAGTCTCTATCGAGGGTATGCTTCATAGTCTCAACCAAACTGGGGTCAGGGAAGCTCTAGGAAGCTTAGGGAGTGTGGCCCCTTAGCCTTCCCAGCAGAAGTCAAACAGGGGATCATTCCAGAAAGATCGGTGGGGAGAGCCTTTGGTCTAACAGAGCAGAGCAGATCCCTGGGCATTCCAGGCAAAGCCCACCGGTTCTTGAAAACTTTATGCCTGGAGAAACACCATGAGGATGGACTGGAAGAAACAGAAAACGAAAGAAGCTTTTGGCTTCCCCCAATTTTACTGATGGAAAGCAGGTCGGTAAACACTCTGTAAACACGTGCTCTCTTTCATGAGGAAAAGGAAGAGTGACTCAGAGGGCGGACCCCAGAGCCCAAAGAGCAGAGTCCTGAGCCGTGAAGAATTATTCCCAGGCCTGAACCCTAACAGAGTTTGCTTGACTTGATTCTAAAACTTCTTGGGACTGGAGACATTTCCCCCTTTTGGCACTGAACGATAACTGTTGTTCGATGCCTGTCTCGCCCTGTAAGCTGGTAGCGTTGGGGGGCATGAAACTTCATTCTTCGGTTGCATGGGGCCATAGATGGAGAGAAACTGTGCCCAGGAGCTGTTCTGAATGGGTTCTACTCAGGGAACTCCTCTGTGTCTGATGTGGACCATGCAAGTTTGGACTTTGTCGCTGATGATACTTAGATGAGGTTTTGGACTTTGAATTGATGCTGTAATAGGATGAGACCCTTGGAAACCTGGAGGAGGGGTGAACGTATTTTGTATTTGGGAGGGCTGTGACTCTGCAGGAACGTGATCAGCAGAAGTCTGCAAGTGGCCCCCCAGGATTCCATATCCTAATCCCCAAAACCTGCCATGTCACTATGATGAAATCTTACTCCTACAATCATGCTGTGTTTCGTGGCATAGCTGACCTCATGCCCTGAGCAAAACCCTGTCCAGCCCACCCAGACTCCTACAGAATTGTGTGATAATCAATGGATGGGGTTTTAAGCAGCTGCTAGTGATAATTTTTTTTAAAAGATTTTATTTATTTATTTGACAGAGATCCCAAGTAGGCAGAGAGAGAGGCAGAGAGAGAGGGGGAAACAGGGTCCCTGCTGAGCAGAGAGCCCAATGCGGGGCTCAATCCCAGGACCCTGGGATCATGACCTGAGCTGAAGGTGGAGGCTTTAACCCATTGAGCCACCCAGGCACCACACTAGTGGTAATTTTTTAAAAAAATATTTTGTTTATTTATTTGCGAAAGAGGGAGAGCAGGGGGAGGTGCAGAGGGAGAGGGGGAGAGAGAGAGAGAGAGAATCTCCAGCAGACTCTGCACTGAGCACAGAGCCCCACATGGGGCTTGATCCCACCACCCTGAGATCTTGACCTGAGCCAAAACCAAGAGTCAGGCACTTAACTGACTATGCCACCCAGACACCCCGGCTTCTGGTAATTTTTATGCAGCAATAGAAATCTAACTGCCTTGGGGTCATAAGAAGCAACTCTTGTCTCTTGTGGCCAGCAAGCAGAAAAGCTGAAAATCAGGCCCAAGACTTACTTATAAAAGCAGCAGAGCTCCAGATAACGTTGAATTCTTATCCACGGAGAAGCCACTATGACAAGGTCCCGACCCTGGTTGGGAAGGGGTGGGACTCTGACATTTGTGTTGGGGACATCTAGGTCCAGTAAGTTCCAGATTTCCTCTCACCCTCTGGGAGTGCAGAAGTGGTCCACCCCTCCTGGCAAGAGGATAACGTCCCCCTCTTGGTGAAAGCTAATGTGGATCTCTACCCCCCTGGATCGACCCCTCCCTTCCCCTGGCCTCCAGCCCAGTAATGGGGGTCAAGTCACAACCCAGCTAGGGAAGCACTGGCCTTGCTAAAGGGAGAAAAGGCCTGGGCCAGTTATTGATTTTTTATCCATTGCAGGAGAAAGGGGTTCTCTTCCTGGTTCTAGGGTGAATCTCTTGGCAGGCTCCCGCAGTCTCTCCAGCCTCTGACTTCCGTGGCCCCAGGCAGCTTCCCCAGTGTCTGGTTCTAAGACCAGGCCGTCAACACACCCAGTGGCCAGCAGCTTCCCCAGCAACCCCCTCAGACACTAGAGCATGGACTGCCTCCAGTGACTGACCTCCTTACGCCTGGGAAACCAGGCATCCCAGAGGGCAGACCTTGGTGAGTACTGCAGGGCAAATTTCCCACAAGACCCATCTGCTCAGCAAGATGACTTTCCTGCCATTCGATGAGCCATGACTGTGTCCTCTTGATGAGATAAAGGTCTCAGCCCTGGGGAGCCCACTTAAGGGCTCTATCTCAGTATTAGGGGAAGTGGCTGGTCCTTTTATCTGCTATTCTTAGATACTGTTGATTTCTCTTTGTATTTTTGTGTTTTTGTTTTTTTGGTTATTTTACTCGCCAGTGCCTCATTACTCTGGTCCCTGTTAGACTCCAGTACTTACCTATGAAACGTCCCCCTTCAGATGACCGCGTGGACTGGACTCTCAGGACCCAAACTCCGTATCGTGAAGTTGCAGGACCCAGCCGCCACATACGGACAGAAGCTGCGCCATGCCTCTGGGTTGGGTTCAAGGCCTGCAGCGTGTATAAGGTTGGACTAGACTCCCCAACAGCAATGGGGATGATGGGATCCTTAGGTTACAGAGGCCAGATGGCAGCAAGCATCAGAAGGAGGTGAGTTCAAGGATCATAATGAAGGGCTGGGTCAGATCTGGGGGTGGGGGAGGGGCAGTGATCTGCAAAGAAGGAATTAACAGAACATGTCAGGAGCGGCCGTCTCCAAGATCGCCTCATTAAATTCACCAATCTGTCCCTGCAAAAACCAGACAGAGCCTAGGGGGCTCAAATGGACCAAATGAGGATGCCAAAGCAAAAAAACAAAATGGGGCGCCAGATGTGGTGTCTTGGCTAAAGCTGATTGACATGGCCTTGGGCACATGCTTTATGGCCCCTGATCTACTGAATGCTTTCTTCTCCCTCCCTGACAAAGGGAATTAGGAAAAATTTACATTCATTTAGACGGATAAACGTGCACATTATGGTCTAATTCCCCCTCCCCCCTACCTGTGTTGCCACCCCCCCCTTCCCTCTGATATAATATGGTACAAAGGGACCTACCTGACATTCTGGAGAGCATCACTGAAGTGACCGACTCTTGGTGATATCATGTTAACCAGACCAATGGGCTAGAAGCGGCAAGTACATTGAGGCTTTGCTAAGACATGTATACTCCAGAGGGTGAGAAGCCTTAAAATTTATGCACCTGCAGGACCAGTGATATGTCTAGAGGCCCAGCGATCCAGGGTGTCTGAAATAAAGGGCACATTACTTCCTCCTGCACTTCTCACCCCCCAAAAATAAGCTTAATGCGTACGAAGCCCTTCTGGATTTTGGAGGCATCTTTCCATACTTGAGCCATCCTACTTCAGCTCGTGATACTGATGGCACAGAGTGAGGCCAACTTCGAGCGGGGTCTGGAATAGGAAAGGTTCTTCAGCAGGTCCAGGCCATGGTGCGAGCAGGCCTACCCCTTGCCGGGTGAGGGCTTTACAGCTGTGACATTAGAGGCATCTGTGAAGAAATTATGCGGAGCTTATGGCAAACCCCGTTAGGAGAATTATGTAGACACGGGCCCGTGCCATCAGTGTAAGATCATTAGAAACCTTTTGCAGAACAACTTCTGGAAGGCTGCTGGATCCTGGTAGGAACAGAACACCTGACCATGCCCATCAATGTTCATGCAGCCAGAACCTTCCCTCATGAGCTCAGTGCTGTCAGACCCACCAATGCATAAAGTCACACGGGCCTAGCAGCACTCTAAGATGCAAAGATTATATATCCAGGAGTGCGCTTGGGCAAAAACAGGGGACATGGGTAAGATGTGGGAGCAAGCTACACAGGCATGTGGCCCAGCACCCCGTGCAAGCCACCACTGTTGACACTGGTACCTCGCCTTCAGCTCACATGTGTGGTGGCTATTTGGGAGAGGGTGTGGGGCTGGAGGGTCTTTTATGACCATTAGAAGGTAGAGGGGGAAGCATAGAGCTTGGTTCACAGATCAGCGGGCTTGCGGGATGCAAGCTGGGAATAGACATTGCCTGTACTATGAACGGTCCTACTCTGGGCGATCCTGAAAAACAGCAGCGAGGGAAACTCCCAGTAGGCAGAGCTTTGGCAACGGACCTGGGCATTGACTCTGTGTGGAAAGAAAAATAGCCCAAGGTAGGAATATACTGGAGACATGGATAGCCACAAATGGCTTGACTGGTTGGCCATGGGCTTGAGAGAGGAAGTTTGAAAGATCAGGGACAAAGAGGGATGGTAATGAAATGGGGGGGCAGGCCTGTGGGAAGGGGCATGAGATGTGAAGATCTTCACGTTACACATTAACGCCCATCACTGGGCTTCCTCCATGGTTAATGCATTTACACGACTAAGTAGACCCAATACCGGGCCAGTGAACATAAACCAGACCCTGACATTGGTGAGCCCAGTCCTCACTCAACAGGTGCATGAATGGAGACCCACGGGAGTACCTAATGAAAGCTATAAGTGGGCCAGCTAGCAAGGGCTCCCACTCCCAAGATTCATCCTGCTACTACGAACAAATCTCTCAGAGACCAATGCCATGCCCCTAACATGGCATCACCATCCCTCAAAAAAATCAACCAGCCACTTGATGACAAGTTGATTAGATTGGATGCCTTCCAATTGATGAAGCAACAATTAATCATGACTGGAATCAACACATATTCCGAGAATGGGTTTGCCCTTCCTGCCACAGGGCCCGTGATGGTTAGTTCTGTGTGCCAACTTGGCTAGGCTAGAGTGCCCTTATTCAGCCAAATGCTAATCTAGATGTTGCTGTGATGCGATTTAATATCCACCGTTAATTAATTTTAAGTAAAGGAGACCATCCTGGCTAATGTGGTGGGCCGCATCTCATCAGTTGAAAGGCCTTAAGATCAACATCGAGGTTTCCCTGAAGAAGAAGAAATTCTGTGCTTGCTCCTGCCTTGGAGCTTCAGCCTGTGGGCCTGCCTGCTGAACTTTGGATTCATCTGGCTGGTGCCTGCAATTGTGCAAGCCGATTGTTGTGGTAAATCTCCGGATAGATGATACAGATGGATATGAAGATAAAGGCGCAGCTAGAGAGGGAGATACCTCCTCCTGTCTTCCTGTCTCCTTCAGTAGAGCCCTGACTAAGACAGGGCCTGTGCCAACATCATTATCTGAGGGCTTGTTTAAAAAAAGAGAGAGAGAGAGAGAGAGAGAGAGAGGTGGCTGGGTGGCTCAGTCAGTTAGGTATCTGCTGTCAGCTTGGGTCATGATCCTGGAGTCCTGGGACCAAGCTCAGCATCGAGCACCCTGCTCCACAGGGAGTGTGCTTCTCCCTCTGCATCTCCCCCTGGCTTGTGCTCTCTCTCTCTCTCTCTCTCTCGTTCATTCCCTCTGTCTCTCAAATAAATAAATAAAATCTTTAAAATTTAAAAAAAAAAAAAGGAGCAGTGGGGTGACCAGTAAGCCTCCAGCTCCCAAATCAGTTTCCAGGGAACCCAATTTAAGGCCACCACTAACCTGTCCCAGGCCCCTGTTGTGTTGTAGGCACTAATATGGACTTGATGGGAAATGGGAGACCAGGCAAGAGAAAACCATTCAGGACCTCAACCCCGCAGACCAGGATTCCATGCCGCCCACTGTGCGCGGAGTTAATGGAGGTAAGTCATGTTCCGTAACGTTGTATGTGGGGTGGCAGGAATGGTAACCACAGAATGTGGCCAGCCTGAGTGGGTGAGCACAGATCAAGCCAAAGACTTTCCCTGGGAAGTACCCCCCATACACACACACAAAGCACCTTGGGGAAATGGATAGGTGTTGATATTTGGGGCAGGGGGGCAGAGGGGCAGGGGTCCCCATAGGGTGAATGCAGAAACACAGTCCCCAGCAGCCCCTCAGGGGTGAAGTGACCACAATCAGGGGGCCAGAAGCAGACAAATGCGAGATTCTCCTGTCAGAGGACTGAGGGACACTCCCCTGGAGTCAGGCATGTTGACCTGAAAAATGAGAACCGTGGGTATTCTGTGTGCAGAAAGGACTTTCCTTGCTTTCTGGTTGTGACTTTATGACAATTAGTTTTAGGATGGCACCGAGCTGCTCTCTGACTGGGGCTGCGACTTCACAGCTGAGTTTGGTGAGGTCTTCCTCGGGGCCCACGTGACAGGACACCCATTCCCGGTGGCCATCTTGGTGGTAGATTAAAATCCAGCGAACTCATTAGGAAAATGGCAGTCCAGGGCAGCCCTGGAGCCACAGAACGTTTAAAGAACAGGAATGTAGGCTGGCTAAGGTGAATGACGGCGGCTTGGGTTCGCAAATAAGATGCCAGCCAATCTTAGACCACAACATAATGCTCACCCTGGCAAGCTACAAAATTAGAACTTCAAACAAGAGCTGGTTACAAATTAAGACTCCTTTATTTACCTTCCTCGTCGTGGGGGAGCCCCGTCTTTCTGCCCAGATCCCCACCACAAGGAGAATGAGCAGAATTATGTATTTGGGGATGATGTGACATGTTTGGGTTGGGTCTATTAGGACTCACACCCACTGTCTTGAGTGAAAGAACAGAACCCTTTTCAAGGGTTTTGGGTTTTTCCACTTCTTTAGGATCCAAGTTTTTAGATCCTGGGGACAGGTCCCAGAGAGAGCTGGGAACTTCAGCTCAGGACACCAATAAGGGAAAATCTGAACCCTTCCCAGAAGTGGGGGACCCACTCTGGTGGATCCCAAGAGCTGCCCCATGGGTTGAACATGAGTTGAACCACAGTTTGTGGAAATGACAGGAAAGCAGGTTTCATCAAGGCCTCCTCACTAGCCACAGGCAGATCTGTCCTTAGTCCTTCTTCTGCCTCCCCTTCTTCCCTCTAGCCACGCCCCCACCCACCGCCAAGAGCCTCCCTCTGTCTGTCCCTGAGACCATCCTCCCTGTCCCTACTCTGCAAGCACTCACTCAGGTCTGGGTTCTGGGCACACAATTCTGCTTCTCCACCCTGGCCATATTCCTTCAGTCTGGCGTTCTAGATTGATGTGCGAGATGGCACCAGGATACACTGTTTTCCACCCGGCAGAGACGGAATCAGGCAGGTGAAGGTTCAAGAGTCAGAATTCTGTAGGGGCGCCTGGGTGGCCCCATTGGTTAAGCATCTGCCTTCGGCTCAGGTCATGATCTCGGGGTCCTGGGTCCTCAGCTCTCATGTTCTAGGTAAGGAAACTGACTCCCCCCAGAGTGAAGGGGCCATGAAACCAGCCTGCAAGTTCACGGCCTTGCTGTGGCTCTGCCCCTCAAGAAGTCAGTCCCAAGACCTCCCTGTAATACTCCTCTCTCATCCTTTCGCTTGCATATTTCTCTTATTCCAGGCTTTTTTTTTTTATTTAAAACTGATGAATTAACAGAGAGTGTATTATTAGTTTCAGAGGTAGAGTTTCGTGATTCATCAGCTGCGTATAACACCCAGTGCTCATATGCCGGTCTTTTTTAAAATAATGTAAAAATTCCAATTCATTCATATTTTAAAGGAAGGGAAGCAATATAGAGACTAATCCAAAAAGAGCAGTCGGCTCCAACTAAGTTTTTATTGGATGTTTGTTCTATAATTGCACGTTTAACCCAGCCAGTTGCCATTCTGAGTTGGGTTTGTCCTGAACCAAAACACTTGCCTCCTCTGAGCACCCCATGCCAGATGGCAAGGACCAGGAAGTCTGAGAAACAGTTTCCCCTCTGGTGGAAAAGCCACACACAGACAACCAAGAATCCACTGTTCGATTCACCAGGCTATACTTCTGGTGCCTATGAGTAGAGAAAGAAATGGAACCTCCCTTTCCTTCCTCCCCTTGCCCAGGCAAAACAGAATGAGACCCTGGGTTCCCTCCAGGCTATGCCAAGAATTTGAAAGATTCGAATCTTCACTGCTGCCTGGCATGGCCTGTCTGATGGATGGGTTGGCTCTTATTTCCTCCCTCTGTTGCCCAGGCTGGTCTGGTCTTGCCGATGGATGCAGGGTCAAGGCTGAATAGCATCATGACCTTTCCCAGACTACGGCATGGGTGCCCCAAGTCAGGCAGCTGGGATTTCAGGTCTTCAGATTCCCTAGGGAGTCGTCTCAGGGTGATAGAAAGAGTGGCCATTCGAGGAAAGAGCACCAGCCAGCCTAGGAAACAGGGTTGGAGTCCCAACTCAGCTTCTATCCCAACCCACCTTTCTGGGCCAACCATTTGTCCTTCAAAATCCAGCTCAGCTATCACCTTCTCTGTATATTGGATTCTTCCCCCAGCAGAGCTGGTCCCTCCTTGGTCCTGACTATGCCCTGCACATGACTGTCACACTTCTTCTCACACTGTTTATAACTAGTGTCTGACTTGTCTCCTAGTCCCGCTGTGAGCCTGAGCAAAGAGAACAGTCTTCAGTGGTAACACATGGTAGATACTCAATATTCATATTAATGACTATGGAATGGCTTTAAAATGAGAGAGCAAGTGGGAGTGCCTGGGTGACTCAGTCGGTTAAGCGCCTGCCTTCGGCTCAGGTCATGATCTCAGGGTCCTGGTTCGAGTCCTGTATCAGGCTCCCTGCTCCCTGCTCCGTGGGGGGTGTACTTCTCCCTCTGCCTCTGCATCCCCCCTCCCACCACTTGTGCACGCTCGTGATCTCTCTCTCTTTCTCTTGCTCACTCTCAAATAAAAAATGAAATCTTTGTGGGTTTTTTTTTTTAGATGTTATTTATTTGACAGAGGGAGAGAGACAGTGAAAGAGAGAGAACACAAGCAGGGGGAGTGGGAGTGGAAGAAGCAGGCTTCCCACTGAGCAGAGAGCCCAGTGCGGGGCTCGATCCCAGGACTGAGGGATCCATGACCTGAGTCGAAGGCAGCCGCTTAGGGACTGAGCCACCCAGGTGCCCAATAAATGAAATATTTAAAAGAAAAAAAAGAGAGAGGGGGGGGGTCAGGATGCATGATCTTGAAGGTGGCTTCCCTATTTAAAAGTCTGTGATGACATCAGTCTCTCTTCCAGGACTGGGCCCTAATGGCTGAGATACACAAAGAGGCAGAAGACCCAGGATTCCCAAACCCTCAACAGAACTGGTATCAGGGACATAGAATTCTTTATATACATTATACACACAAGTATGACAAGGACTGGGAGGTCAGAAGTGCCTCTCTTCCTTCTGTGAGTATAGATCAATAACCCAAAAGTGTCTTGAGGTCAGTCATTACGCTGTGAGATGAGATGCTGTTTTCCTAATAGGTGAGAAGACAGAGTGGTTCTCCAAGAGGGAGTGGGGTTGGAGGCAAAGTCTTAGAGGGGTTGAATAATTTGCTTAATCCCACACATGTTAAAGGTGATCTAGACTTTGAGCTGGGGTTCTTGGTTCCACTTCTGGGTTACCCTGACCCAGACAGCCTTGACTGAGCCAAGTTTTATAATCTACCATCACAGGGCAGCTGGCCATTTCCTCACTGAACAGTCAGGGGGACAGGCCTGGGATCTAGGAGGAGCTACATTTGATGTGGGACTTTTAAGCAAAGAGTCATCCTTGGTGTGGTTTGAAACCATGCCTTGGTGTGTTTGGACAATAGTTAAATTAGCCCTTGGTAAAGACTGGGAACCAAGGGACATCTACATGTAATCACAGTTTGAGATCTGCAATGGGTAGAACGCAAGAACCCTAGCTAGAGGTATAAGACAGTAGAAGATCCAAATCCCTCTCCTATCCCCACTTGCCCAGCCCTGGCCAGTTTCTAAGGGTAGAGAAAAGGGGAGGGGGAAGAATAAAAACAAAAAACAAAAAAAAACCACACAGGCAAGGGGTCATATCAGGCCGCTGGGCATTTCTGCCCCTTCCAGGTACCAGAGAAGAAAATGCCATTGTGTGTGGGGAGGGGGTGGGGCAAGAAAGGAGGGGGGGGCGGGGCGGGGGTGTTGCCGCAGTGAGCTGCCTGCCTATGTCAAGGCTGAGCAGGTGATCCTTGGAGACAGTGGGTGAGCGCCGAGAACACCCCCGCCGGGGGAGACAGCTTTTATTAGAAACCTTCCATTTTTTTTGTCTGGCATTTCACTAATTTAGCCAAACCACTCTTGGCAAAAAGTCTGGCTGTCCTTAGCCCAAGGGTGGATTTGATTTAATTTGAAATAGGGTACGGGGTGTCAGAGAAAGGGCCCTGGGCTGGGCGACCAGACGTGGGCGAGGCGCTGACTTAGAGTGGGGACCTGGAGCAAGTCAGGGCCTTTCTCGGGACCTGGGTTTCTCATCCCGCAAGCCACAAGGTAGACCCGGAGGTTCTCTCCACCCTCCTCCGCGTGGGAGGTCATCCTACAGTTCACGGGCTAGCTCTGGCTTGTTCGGGGGCAGGGGCGGCCGTCCCGAGCGGAGGGGCCGTGGAGGAGGGCGCCCCGGCTCGGGTCGTCGGCGCCCCTTCTTCCCGGTTGGCTTTGCTTCTGGCCCCCAAGTTGCCAGCTCTCAGCTGACCGAGTGTCGGGGCGGTGAAGGGGGTCCGGGAAGCGCCCCCTCTTGGGGACAGGAGCGCGGCGGGCGCGGGACCCGCCTCCCCACAACCTCAGCCCCCACCCCGCCCCGAGAGGGCGTCGCGTCCGGGGACCGCACCCGCGCTGGGACGTGGCGCCCGCAGAGGCGTGCCCGGAGCTGGGCGGGGACCGCTGCCCGCCGGACGCCGGGTCCCCGCGGCTGCTCGGCTGGTCCTTCCCGGACGTAACCGGCTCGGCCCCCCCGGGCCACACGCCAGGCAGCGGGGGGCGGGGGGAGGGGGAACGCCCGGCGGGCGCCCGGGCCGCTTGGGGCCGTGCGGGCCGCGCGCCGAGCCGAGCGCCGGGAGGAAGGGCGGCCGCGGCCACCCGTGGGGACCCGGAGTGCGTGCGACACGCGCCTTCTCCGCCCGGGCCCCCGCCCCCGCCGTCCGCAAAGCTGCTCTGTGTCCGCGGATCCCGGCGTCGGGGCTGCCGATTGTTTCCCTCCCAGACTGGCTGGCTCGGTGCAATTTCCAGACGCCTCTTTGGGACCGGCCCTGGGAGGGCGGGGAGGGACCTGTTTCCGGGCAGCCAGACACAGAACCTGGCCTCTGCCCTCCTCTCCTTTGATCTTCCTAGGCCATCCACACTGCCTACGCAGTGTGGCAGGGACAGCGACCCCATTTCGCTGGTAGCAAAACTGAGGGGAGAAGGGACTTGGCCAGCACATCACCAGAACTTAAAGGAACAGAACTAACAGGAACTAGAGAACTCCTGTCCCTCAGTGTTGTTCCCCCCGGGTGAGGCTCTGGGCTCAGAAGAGGACAGGCCAATCTCCCTCTTTCTCTGTCTTCCTGGTCTGGGGAGGAAAGGACAATCTTAAGGATCACCAAGCATGAGGGAGGGAGGACCGAGGTCCTGGATCCTGTTTTGGGCTCCCTGCCCTCCTTTTGTAGGAGGACACCACCCCCCCCATCTGTCCCCCAGACTCCACCTTTCCCTGCTTCACTCAATTAGGATTGGAGGCTAAGAACAAACACTCCTATTTTCTCCTTAATAAATCTTATTAAAGATGGCCTGAGCCTTGTGGACCTTGGGCCTTAGTTTCCCATCTATGTAAGAGAGAAGCCTTCCAGCCCTGATATTCCTGGATACTTTCTCTGCAAGCAACAGCCTCCCATAGAAGTTGTGTTCTTCCTTTTCTCTGCATCACAGTTATACTTGCCTGCCCAGCTCCTGTGCCCATAGGAGTACACAATAAAAAGGTTATTAAATAAGCTTAAAGGTATACCTTTGCCCGTCCCTCTCTCCTAACAAATTCCTAATAATGACCAAAGCAACAGGAGAAAATAAGTGGGTTATCAACCCTTTCCAAGTCTCTCCGCATCTGCTTGTGTGATAAGGAGCAGCTGGCCACCTCCCCAGGCTGGTGGGGTGGCAGAAGACCAAGAGGATCCTAACGTCGCCCCCATAAGGGGATCCGGAGCCCAGCTGGAATGGAAAAGGCGGAGTCTAAGCTGTGAGGTATTGGTGGCCAGGTGCTATGGCTGTGGCAGCACCCCTCTGCCTGGCGGGGGGCAGCGGAGAGTCTTCTCAAGCGGGTGCATCTGGGGCGCAGGGGGGGAGACACACTGGAGAAGCAAGACCGGGATTTTGCCTTGGAGGGATTGACATTGGAGGGTGGGAACAGCCCAGCCCGCAGATGAGCACCAAGCCTGGAGGCACTTGCTATAAAGTGTCTGTCTCCAGAGCGGGGCGGGGCGGGGCGAGGTGGGGCCGCCCATGCAGGAGTACTTGTTCCTGGGCTTGTGTGTTCTGCTGCTTTGACACCTCTGCCATCGTTGGCAGCTCCTTGCAGGGAAACATGCACCACCCCTCTCACCCACCTTTTGCTTTGCCTGAGGGAGAGGTTGGTTGGGTGACTCCCCCGCCCCTTCTCTTAAGATCCCTGGGTCACTCTGTCCTCCCAGAGGCCTCGGGAACAAGTTTGCTGGCTTTCCCTGTGGTTCAGCTCCAGTCTGCAGTGGTGTCGATTTCTTAACTTGTACTCGAACCATGCTTTCAGTGTTTTAAAATTGTTTTTCAAATACACTCAGATTTTTTTGAAAGATTTTATTTATTTATTTATTTATTTATTTATTTATTTATTTAACAGGTAGAGATCACAAGTAGGCAGAGAGGCAGGCAGAGAGAGAGAGAGAGAGGGAAGCAGGCTCCCCGCTGAGCAGAGAGCCCGATGCGGGACTCAATCCCAGGACCCTGAGATCATGACCTGAGCCGAAGGCAGCAGCTTAACCCACTGAGCCACCCAGGTGCCCCCGCTCACATTTATTTATCCATGTATGTGGTGCAACTACACAGGCACATGGTACAAAATTCGAGAATACAGTGGGAGTAACTCTTCCTGCCTGTCCCGACGTTAAGCCTCCCAGCTCCCTGCCCCAGAGCTGACCGCCCTTACTGGTTCCTTACATATCCTTCTAGAAATCATTCCCTGGTGAGAGTTTTTCTAAAAAGTAGTGTTTGTCAAGACCTGGTGTGTAGAGTCAGAATCACCAAAGTAGCTGCTCCCCAGTCACAAACGTTATAGTCAGAAAATACTGCTTTGAGGGACGGGACAGCTACCGTCCTGTGGTTGGAGAAATATTTCCATATGTGCCTCCTATTTCTAGATGAGGAGGCTGAGGCCAGCCCTGGTCAGATAATACCAGCTCTGGAGCCACGGTTTCTTTTTTTATTTTTTTATTTTTTTAAGATCATGTTTATTTATTTGTCAGAGAGAGCGCAAGTTGGGGGAGCTGCAAGGCAGAGGGAGAAGCAGTGGTGTGGGGCTCCCAGGACCCTGGGATCATGACCTGAGCAAAAGGCAGACGCTTTATCGACTGAGCCACCCAGGTGCCCCTAGAAACAAGGTTTCTTTTTCTTTTTCTTTTTCTTTTTTTAAAGATTTTATTCATTTATTTGACAGAGAGAGAGAGAGATCACAAGTAGGCAGAGAGGCAGGCAGAGATAGAGGGAGAAGCAGGCTCCCTGCTGAGCAGAGAGCCCGATGCGGGGCTCGATCCCAGGACCCTGAGACCATGACCTGAGCCAAAGGCAGAGGCTTAACCCACTGAGCCACCCAGGCACCCCAGAAACAAGGTTTCTATCGCTTTCAGCTATATTGATGTTTTGCAGAGTGTGTGCGCATGCGTGTTGTGTGTGTGTGTGTGTGCGCGTGTGTGTCCTTAGAAGGAAATCCTCTTTTGAAATGAAACCATCCCTGGAAACACACATGGAAAATAAATAAAAGCAAGTTCCTCCCCCTGTCAGAATGGGAGTGGGGCAGAGGGAACTCACTGAGCCTCCCCTGCCTTAAGCAGCTCCTGGGACACCTCCTTGGGACCCAGGGGTTGAAAGACCACAGTCTCATCTTGTGGGACGTCCTAGAGGTGACAGGATTTTAGTATGCAGATGGTCAAGTCCAGAGTGGGGGAAAGGGATCAGAAATTCCAGCTCAACTCTCCTAACGTCAGCCCCAGATTGCTTTCCCTCCGCCCCATGCTTGATCACCTCCAGCCCTCCTCATATCCCTCAAGCCCATGGGAGGGCTGGTGTACACAGAAGGCTGCTTGGAGCCCATGCGGCCCCAGGAAGAGAGCTGGCCCATTTTGAGCATCCACATCTGAATCAATTCAAGCATATTTACAGAGACCTGTGTGGTGCCCAGGGCAATAAACTCTAAGCAGTTGAAAATGAGTCGAGTCCTGCCCATGGGGCTCTCAGTCTAGCTAGAGAGAGAAGACACAGAAGAAGGTGATAAGGACATTCAGCAGGGCTGTGCTTGGGGAGGGGTAAAGGCAGGTGGGCAGGCAAGCGAGTCTTCTTTGATGAGGGTGAGTGAGAAAGGACAGGGTGGTGTGGAGAGGCAGAGGGTAGGCTGGGGCTGTGCAGGAGCTCAGGAAACACTGCCTTCCAAGGGAAGCTCAGCCACTCTCCCTGGAGATGTGAGGTGAAGTCAGAGTCAAAGAAACAGCAAATCGGGACCTGAACCCTTAATCCAGCTTAATTAAACTCACTGGCTTGAGGGACTTGAGTTAGAATTTAGGAAAATCTGGACCCTGGGTGGCTCTGTCAGTTGAGCATCTGCCTTTGGCTCAGGTCATGATCTCCAAGTCCTGGAATGCAGCACCATGTTGGGCTCCCTGCTCATCGGGAGCCTGCTTCTCCCTCTCCCTCTGCTTGCCACTCCCCGCTGCTTGTGCTCTTTCTCTCTGTCAAATAAATAAATAAAATCTTTTTTTAAAGATTTTTTTTATTCATCCATTTGACAGAGAAGATCACAAGTAGGCAGAGAGGCAGGTAGAGGGAGAGGAGGGGAAGCAGGCTCCCTACTGAGCAGAGAGCCCGATGTGGGGCTCGATCCCAGGACCCTGAGATCATGACCCGAGCCGAAGGCAGAGGCTTTAACCCACTGAGCCACCCAGGAGCCGCAAATAAATAAAATCTTTTTAAAAAAAAGAATTTAGGAAAATCTTCACAGCACTCAACTTCCATCCTTCAAACCTGCTTCTCTCTGGAGAACACCTCTCTCCTTCCAGCCACTGCCCCCACTCAACCCCTGGCCTCCTGCTGCTGGTTTCCTCTGCTGGAAGGCTCCTCCCCAGCTGTCTGCACCGCTGGATCCCTCATGGTTCCCACAGCTTCCAGCTGCCCTTGATTAAGGATCACCCCTCCCTCCCCCTCAGTACCCTTCCCGCTCTCTATTCCCTGTAACACACATCGCCTTCTGGAACTCGGTATATTTACTTGTTGGTTGCCTCTCCCATTAGATGTGAGCTCCATGAGGGCAAAACTGTAGCCCTGGAGCATAGAATACGTCCAGATACACGATAGGTATGCAATAAACATTCACACAGGAACGAGTACGTGCAGGAGGGATTCCGTCTTGGTTATTCTCCATGGAATGCTCCCTAGGATAGACCCAGTGCGCATGCTGGCCAGGAGCTGTGATTTTGTGGACAGCGATAGCAGCCAGCCACATCTGGTGCATTTCACCAAGCCATGAGCAGTCCTAACAGCTCGATCATAACCCTCACCAGGACAGCGGCCAAGTAGATGTTGAAGCTCCCAGGCCCAGGGAGGCGGGGGAGGGGAAGACCTGACCTTGGAAAGGGACTGCCCAGGGCTAGAGATGAGTTATCTGCAGGTGGAAGGTGTGGTTCTGCACTCCCTGTGGTGGTGGTACTCCTCCGGAGAAAGAGAGAGGAGGCAGTCAAGCCTGAGGGGAGCGTTGGTGAGGATGCCAGACAGGTGTCACCTCCTTTTCCGGGACTCAGTCCCCTTAACCTGCCCTTGGCTCCGCAGATGATTCAGCAAGTTCTAGTCTCTGAGGTTCCTTGTGGCACTTCCCCTGGGGCAGACCAGAGGATCTTGCACGACATTAAGTAACCCACAGGGCAGGGCAGGAGGCTCAGAAAGCCAGCAGTAGTAGCCTGGGGACAAGCGTCATCCAGCCCAAACCTAAGTCTCTGTATGGAGACCCCCTAGCTCAGGAAACAGCTGGTGGTGCTGGGAACTTGGGGGTTTGGAGGGAAGGGGATCGTCCTCAGCGTCAGCACCTTGGGTATAGCAGTAGAGGAATACAGTTTCAAGGCACCAAACCTTCACCAGTAAATACATAAATAAATAATAATACATTTTTTTAAATGTAGGTGTGCCTTGCTTTAAGCTACAACCTATAGGAAAACTGAATATCTACCAAGGACAAACAAAGGGACGATTCCTCATTTTACTTTAACTTTTTTTTTTTAAGTTTTTATCTGTATGATCTCTGCACCCAAGGTAGGGCTTGAACTAATGACCTTGAGACCAAAAGTCACATGCTCTACCAACTGAGCTAACCAGGCAGGCATCCCTGAATCCTCATTTTAAAGGAGGATATTCCAGGGGGCATTGGGGTGGCTCAGTGCATTAAGCATCCAATTCTTGATTTCAGCTCAGGGCATAATCTCAGGGTCATGAGATCAAGCCCTGCATTGGGCTCCACGCTCAGTGCGGTGTCTGCTTGAGATTTTCTCTCTTCCTCTCCTTCTGCCCCTCCTCCACAATAAATAAATAAAATATTTTTAAAAATTAAGTAAAGGGGGGGCGCCTGGGTGGCTCAGTGGGTTAAAGACTCTGCCTTCAGCTCAGGTCATAATCCCAGGGTCCTGGGATCGAGCCCCACATAGGGTTCTCTACTCCGCGGGGAGCCTGCTTCTCCCCCACCCTGCCTACTGTGATCTCTGTCTGTCAAATAAATAATAAAATAAAATCTTTTGAAAAATTAAAAATTAAGTAAAGGGGGAGCACCTGGGTGGCTCAGTAGTTTAGCATCTGCCTTTGGCTCAGGTCACGATCCCGGGATCCTGGGATCGAGTCCCGCATCAGGCTACCTGCTCAGTGGGGAGCCTGCTTCTCCCTCTCCTATTCCCCCTGTTTGTGTTCCCCTCTCTAGCCATCTCCCTCTGTGTCAAACAAATAAAAGCTTTTAAAAAATAAAATAAAAGATTAAGCTAAGGAAGATGTTGTGAGCTCCCCTAGTGAACTGGAAATCATTGCCTTTGTAAGTACTGGGCTTTCACATCCTAATCACTTGAAATGTGGCACCTTCCAGTTTACAATCTGCCTTCAAAAATACAAATACTTTCACATGTAGATATTCTCATTAGCTTCACTGAGGACCCTCTGAGTTACCTACAACAATCCCCATTTTACAGATAAAGAAACGGAGGAGGTGGGTAGGTCACACACTTCAGCCAGGCCTTCCAACCTGCAGCTTTCCCAGCACACCATGCTGTCCCCATGTGATCCCTACAGCTCTGGAGGCTGGTCCAGAGCAAGCCATGATCGGTGAGAAAGAGGAGAAAACTGAGTCCGGGAGACGAAGGTTTCCAACAACCTCCCTGACTCAGCCCAAGCTTTGAAGTCAGACAAACCTGGACTTGCATCTTAAGTTTATCACTCACTAGCCCCAATTGGCCCATACTTGACCTCAGTGGGCCTCAGTGTTCTCATCTATAAAGTGGGTCTCATAATACCTACGTCACGGGGAGCCATGAGGGAGACCTGATGTACACTGCCGCTCAGAACACTGCCTAACCTAGCTGCTGTGATGATGCCTGCCATTCTTGTTATTCTTTTTAAGATTTTATTTATTTATTTGTGAGAGAGAGACAGAGACAGAGAGACAGAGCTCAAGCAGAGGAGAAGCAGGCTCTCCACAGAGCAAGGAGCCCGAGGCGGAGCTCGATCCCAGGACCCTGAGATCATGACCTGAACTGAAGGCAGATGCTTAACAGACTGATCCACCCAGGTGTCCCCATCCTAGTTCTTTTTACAGCGTCTCTCACTCACTTGTGAAATATCCTCTCTTCCAGGGGCAGGCAAGACCCCCTCCCTTAGCCTAGCCTTGCCCTCCACTCATGGCCCTCACCCCTCCTGGAAGGTCACCCCAGGTGGGTTCTCTCTCAAACCCCAGGAGCCTCTCTGCCACCAGCCCTGGGGCCACCCCACCTCTGCCTGCGGCGGGGCCCGGAGCCCGGTCAGGCCTGGCCGGCCGCCAGTGCTTCCCTGGTAGGATGCCCCGCCACTCCCTCTGGGCCCTTCTATTCCGGGAGCTGTAATTTACACAGCCTTGCCCGCCCCAGTTGCTATCTGTGGCAGCAGTCCCCGTCCCCGTGGGCTCTGCCCACCCCCTCCTAGACCGCCTTTTCATAAACAGCTCCCAGGCTACCCTGTTATCTTGGGTTCCATGGCTCTGGGGAGGAGGCCCCGCCACCCAGAAGATACAAATAACCCCTCAATCTGGGGGGCGGCCAGCCCAGCGTGGACAGTGGTGGAATGGAACCCTCACCCACAACAGCCCAATATAGCAGCCCTCAGAACCTGACCCTGAAGTCTGCTGAGGTGCGGTAGGGAAGCCGAAGAGAGAAGAGCCTGCCATTATCCCCCCAGCACTCTGAGAACTGGGTTGGCCTGGCCAGCACTCTCCCCCAAGGCCCGGGCTTGGCCACAGGGCCACGAGAAGGAGGAGGAGCAGTCAGTAACAGCAACGAACGTGATCTCTCTAAAACACAGATGTGATTGTGTCTGTCCCAAGCTCCAAACCTTCCGTGGTTTCCCCATGGCCCTTAGGGATGAAGCTCACAAGACCCTTTATCTTCTGCTCTTTCTACCACCTCTCTTGCCTCAGGACCTTTGCATAAACTCTCTCTCTGCCTGGATATAGTTTTCTTCTTCCTCTAACTCCTACTCATGCTGCAGGTCTTGGCTTAGAAGTCACTTCTTGGGGCACCTGGGTGGCTCATTTGGCTAAGCGTTTGCCTTTGACTCAGGTCATGATCCCGGGGTCCTGGGATGGAGCGCTGGGTAGGGCTCCCTGCTCAGTGGGGAGCCTGCCTCTCCCTCTCCCTCTGCCTCTGCCCCTACCCCCACCTGTGCTCTCTGTTTCTTCTTAAAAAAAGAAGTCATTGTCACTTTTCATGGAACCTTCCCCTGACGTCAATACACCTATATACTCCTCTCTCGTCCTCCCCTTGAACTGTGATGGGTGTCCCTCCCATGTTTACCAGAATCACCAGGCCCCCGCTGATGCACCTGTCTGTCTCCCCAGGAGACTAGAAGCATCCCAGGGCAAGAACTCTGTCTTGCCTACATTGTTTCTCCAGCACCAAGCCCAGTCCTGACATACGATAGGTTTAAGAAAAATTTGTTGAAAGAATGCATGAATGAATAAATGAACAGTTTCTCTGCCCCTCGGGGGATGAGTGGGTCTCTTGGAGAGCTCACTGCTACTTGTGCCCTTCATTCTCCCAGAAATCCCTATCTTCAGCTCCTGTGTTTGTGTCTCTACCTATCACTTCAGGCTCACTGCCCTGATCTCTGGAAAATACGGTTGCTATGGCCATGGGCCTGCTTGGGAAGCCCTGAGGGGCTCTGAGAATGTACTGTAGGACAAGGCAGGCATCCCTGGGTTGAGCAGGAGGAGGGCACAGAAAGTGGCAGCCCTCAGGTCTTACCAAGCAATATATCTGTTACCAAGAAGCAAGGTGGGTGTGTGTATCAAATTGGCAGCTTTGGGCACTTCTGCTAGGACACAGAGACACCCTTCGTATCTTGCTTGCTCTAAACAGGTAAATGGCAAAGAATAACCTACAATTACAGCAACAGGATGGAGCTAGATGATTCTACCAGTTAGCCCCATACATTATTGGAGGACTTCTGAAATTGGAGTATTTCTGTGTCCCAATTGCACTTCTCTCGTCCTACAGTCTCACTTGGATTTGCCCCAGATCACCTGCCCTGACTGAAGGCTAGGAAGATCTGTCGCTGCAGTTACTTCCACCTCCTGAGAACATGAGACCCAGTCCTAGGAATACAGCCACAGAGCCAAGGTCGAGGGCCCAAGCCTTTGCCCAGCATGCCACTTCCCACTCCTGGAGGCCATGGGATGAGATGGTCAAAGACAGGCCTGGTGAAGACAATCAATCTAGTAGCCAAACAGACAAAGTCTATGCACTGGGTAGGTGACATGATCTAGATGTGCTTCTACCCCAGGGCCTTTGCACGTGCTGTTTGTGCTGCCTGAAGTTCTTTCCCCAATCTTGAAGATTTCTACAGGCTCACT
The DNA here is from genome assembly GCF_964662115.1 of Mustela nivalis. Classification (NCBI taxonomy): domain Eukaryota; kingdom Metazoa; phylum Chordata; class Mammalia; order Carnivora; family Mustelidae; genus Mustela; species Mustela nivalis. Next base: position 38,169,512 of record NC_139036.1, read on the forward strand.
CCCTCAGGTCTTTGCTTAATTGGCCCCTTATCAGTCAGACTTTCCCTAGCCACCCTTTTTAAAGCAAAGCTCCCTCCCCCGCTCCCCCTACCATTTCCCTACTTTATTTGTCTCCATAGCACTTCCTGCTAACTGACATACTGGGTTCTTTCTCTCTCCCCCCACTCCCTTCCTTCCTTCCTTCCTTCCACTGGCTGCCTCCTTTAATAGAATGTGAGAACCATGGCAATTGTGTTTACAGATGTATCTCTGGTTCTCTCTTGCTGTGTAACAGATGACCCTAAAAATTCAGCAGCTTCAAACTAGTGTGTATTATTTCCACAGTGTCTGGGAGCCAAGAGTCCTGTCAAGATTATTGTCATCTCAGAGCCTGACCTGGGCTTGGGGGCTGCACCCAGACTCACTCGTGTGGTTGTTGATGGGCCTCGGGTCTGCCTTGGCTGCTGGCTTGAGGCTTGAGCTCCTTTCCTTGTGAGCTTCCCCTGCAGGGCCAGGGCTGTCCACAGCAGGGCAGCTGAGGGGGAACAAGACAGTGAGAGAGCGCTCCTGGGTCTTAAACCAAGTGCAGTCTGTCATAACCCACACTAGAAGAAACCTGCCCCACACCATGGGCCAAGCACACTCACCCTGGCACAGTATTTGGAGATGGGGGCTGCCGGAGGGTGTGGACACTAGGATGGAGGCCTCATCAGAGCCATTTTGGAGGCCGGCTACTAAGCCCCCACACATCCCCAGCATATAGAAGATGCTCAAGAAATTGTAGGAAGAGAAAGGAAGGAAGGAAGGAAGGAAGGAAGGAAGGAAGAAAGGACTCTTGCAGGATGCGTCTAGGCTTCGTTCCCAAAGGGGGCTAGTAGGAGCCCCATCCCAAAGGATCTTAAACACACTGAGCTCTCCTCGACCCCCATCCTACGTCCATGTCTGCCTCTTCCAGGCCTTGGGCAAGTTCCTCCACTCAGAGGCCTGTTGTGGGGATTTAAAAAGACTAGGAGGCTGTTAACCAGCTAGAATTTAAATACAAAATTTTTTAAAAGGGGGGTGGGTGAGGAGGGAGGCATCACAAAGTCTGACACACTCAAGCCCTCAGCAAATGTCACCCCTGTGGGCGGTGTTGTGTGTTACTCATATTGGAGGGAAAGAACCAAAACCAAAGTAGCTTCCTGGAGTCAGAAGTTGTAGAGCTGGGGATGTTGGGTACGTGTGTGTGCGCATGCATGTGTGTTTCCGTGGGGTTCTCTCCCCAGAGCCGTGGCTGAGAGCCTCTGTCCCAAGTCAGTGGGGCCAGTGGATGACACATGTGGTCCAGACACCAGGTTCATCTCTTGGGAGCCAGAGATGGTCACGTGCTGGGGCCTCAGTCACCCGAACGGGCAGGAAAGGCTGATGAGCCCGCGGACTGCTGTCCATTTATACTGAGTTAGCCTGTATGACACCAGTGGTTCTTAAACATTTCGCAGAACAGGGAGGGAAGGTTAAGTGGTGTCAGAGAACCTTTTGAAAGTTGACATGAAAAATGCACATTTATATGTAAACACAAAAAAATATCTCCAGCAAGCTCAGGCCCTTCACAGGGGGACCACTGTTCCAGAACGCTCGACTGGGGCCCCCGCGGAGGCACGATCGGAGCCTGCATCTCCTGAAGAAATGAGTGCATGTGTGCCTACATGGATGGACGAATAAAAAGGAACAAAAGCCCCAGGCTCTTGGCAGCTTTGCTGGTGGGCAATGCTTCTCCCCCCTGGTACAACACAATGGCCTCAGAAACACTGGCTGGTTTTGAAAGACCTGCATTCAAGCGTTGCCTTAGCCACCTTGCACTTGTCCCCTGACCTCTCTCTGCTTCACCTTCCTCATCAGGAAAATAATGTGAATTACGGACAGTGTTTTGTAAATTACAAAGCCTACTGAACATACCAGGGACTCTCCCTTTGGTTGGACTCTTATTCTAAGGGTGCATTTTCTCCAGCTCCCAATAGCACAGACCTGCCTGGGGGATGGGAAGGTTCCTCCTTGGGGCGGGTTGCTCTAGAGAAGCTGAGCTGCCAGCCCTTCCTTCATTTAGCATATCTCCAGTCAGATGGCCCAGGTTAAGGGAGGTAGCTTGTATGGAGTCATTCCCAGCCTAAGGCCACCCCCCACCTAAGTAGCTGAGACTGGGTCTTATAATCATTCAGGCAATAAATGTTTTTGAGCAGCTACTCCAGACGAGGGCCTGCACCAGGTGCCGGGGACATCATGGGAGCAAACCTGCTCTTGTCCCCATCATCGTGGAGCTGATAGTCTGAGGGAAAAAGATTTTAATCAATCATCCAGGAAGAGCCCAGGGTGCTGTGGAGGTATGTAGTAAGAGAGGGAGGGTGCCTGGGCAGGACAAGTTTCCTTTTAGAAGTAACAGATGAGTTGGGCTCTGAATTCAGTGGGATGGATGCAGTGGGAAGTACTCTGGGAAGAGCCCATGGCGAGTGCAAAGGGCCGGTGGTAGCACATTTGAAAGTCTGAAAGAAGTCTATTACACAGTGAGTGGGAGAGGGATGCAAGAAGTAACCAGGGACAGTCACAAGGCAGGCAGAGACCAAATTCACCTTGTCCTCTTTAATGGGACATTTGCAAACAAAACAAAACAAAACAACAACAACAAAAAAAACCGTAGAAAATGGCATGATGGATTTCAAGTCTCCGGAAGCTGTTACATAGAAGGAGGGTGCCTTAGAAGCCAAAGGAGAGGAACTATCCCAGCAAGTGGGATTGGAGTCAGACTATAACGGGGCCCTTCTGGTGGCTCTGGCGCTGAGCCCACCTGCCCAGGTCGCCAGGTCACTGAAGGCCCTCAGCCTCCTCCAGACAGAGAAGTACAGGCCTCCACAGTGGAGCTGATGACCGCCACTCGCTAAACAGCGGCCTTGGGCAAGGCGCTTTATTAATGTCCCCAAGCTTCTGCTTTCTTATATGTAAAAATGAGAATACTAAAATCCACTGGCCAGGGCTGCTATAGGGATGATGTTCCCAGCACTGAAGTCCTCCCTCCCTCCGCAAGATGCCGAGTTGGGAGGAACCAGACCATGTGCCCCTCCCCTTCCACCACTGCCTCTCCCTCCACCAGGCCTGTCAGAGAGCCAAAGTCCCCCATCCTGATTCCTGGCCTCCCAGGCTCTATTGCCAAAACCTTAGGAGAGAGTCACACCCTCTTTGCCAAGGCCAACTGGAGAGCCCCATCCCTGGCCACCTGAATCAGGCTTTCCCTGACACTCCTGTCTCTGTCGCCTCAGATGACCCCCGTCCCCGCAAGCTCTGGGCCAGACTGACTGACGGGAGTTCTCAGGTGAACCCTGCAGGAAAGGGAGGAAGCTCTGCAGCTGATGCTGGGCAGACAGAGCCTCACCCTGCTGGGCACAGGGAGGGGGTGAGATGGGAGGTAGGATTCCCCTTCCCTTTCTGTCCACCTCTTTAGACACACAGCTGATCATTCCAACTTGTCCCACTGCCACTGCCCAGCTGTGCTCATTGGCACAATGAGAGGCGCGGGTTTAAGAGACAGGATTGTGTCCAGAAACCTTGAGCGCAGAGGGAACTGGGAGTTTCTAGATTTATTCCACAGATGCACCTTGCGGAGAGCTCCTGGAGCTCTAATACCCCCAGGGCTGGGAGGCAGAGGTGGCCAGTAAGGACTGGCTTTGGCCACAACAGAATGTTACCCGCCTGCCGCACCCTCAGCCCCCGAGGTGATTTTGGAATCAGCTGAGAGGATGTTAATCTAATCATCAGGATCAGAATCTGAATCTGGTGCTGCCTTGGGAGCATGGGACTCTGGGCACGTCACTTGATCTCTCTGAGCTTCAGTTTCCCTGCAGGAAAAGGGGGATAATCCTGGAGCAACCAGTTAGTGAGAAGATGAAATGAGGAGACACAAAGGGAGTGATAGGTCCTGCCCAACACAGCAGAAGACGTGTTTCATTCAATAACAAACATCCAAAGCCCACTGTGTGCGGCAGGACACTAATGCATAAGGCAAGCGTGGTCTCTGCCCTCCTGTTGGTGACAGGAGAGAAGGGGTGGCAAGACGCTGAAGAAGGGGACCCGTGTAGGGTAAAGGTTAAGGCGACCAGGCTGGGGGACATCTGGGTGTCATGATCATGTCTCAGGTTAAGACCCCAAGGTGCTGGGATCGAGTCTCTCATCGGGCTCCCTGCTCAGGGGGGAGCCTGTTTGTCTCTCTGCTTACCACCCACCCCTGCTTGTGCAGGTGCTTTATCTCCGACAAATTAAAAAAAAAAAAAAAAAAGGCAACCAGGCTGGAAGCCCAGCTCTACCATTCACCGGCTGGATGACCCTGGCCAAGCTCCCCTCTTCGTGCCTTGATTTCCCATCAGCAAAAGGAGCCATGCACCATCTCACAGAGTGGTGAGGATTCCGTGAGGGGACCCACGGAAATACACCAACAACATTTCCCACGTGCTCTGGTGGCACACGGAGGATCGGTATAATCAAAGGAGCTTCAAGACCTCGACAGAGGCCAGACTCCCCCAGCAAGTGGGGCAAGTGTGTTCCTGAGGAGGGAAGTCCCTGAAAAACATCAGGGGTGCTGCAGAGCCAGAAGAGAGGGTGGGCAGTATTGACAGGGACATAAGCAGCAAGCCAGTGAAGGAGCTGGGGCGCTGGAAGTTAAGGTCAAAGGTTTTTAAGCAGCTCCAAGGCCTTCGTTCTCCTTTGTACATGCAGAAACGCAGCACACCCTTGTCCTGTCCACACTAGTGCCCCGCACAGGGTAATTCCTTATGGACCCTTGTTCCATCGCTGGTTTCCAGCGCTACCGGCTGCCAGATCACACAGGGCCTTCCCACCCGCCGGCCCTCCAGGAGGAGTGGAGCAGGGGGAGATTCAGACCCAGGCCTGGGGGCGCCTGCGCCCCCACAGCTCCTTTGTGACCCCGAGGGCCAGGCGCGCCTATGTTTGAACTCAGGCAAATAATTTCTCCGGTTGTGAATATTCAACGGCAAGTGTAGCAACCTCGTGTAGTGCCCTGTTCATAGTACGTTCCCAGTATATATAAGTTTCGGGTCTCTGCTGTAGAAACAAGAAGCCTCTCCTCAACCATCCGGCTGCAGGGCGGACGGAGCAGGGTGGGGGCGGGGACTGGGTTGGGGGCAAGGGGAGACGCAGGGGAGTGTGGCTAGGCACGGGCTCTTACCAAGCAGAAGAGAAAGTGGGTTTATTTAAAACACCACTTACAAAGGGCAAACAGTTGGGTCCTTAAATCAGTGTTTACGGGGTGGGGTGTGGAAGGGCCCCTTCCCCGGCGATCCCCTGTAACCCGTAAGCGAGGAAGGGTCCCAAGAGATGAGGTGCCGCGACTCCGCGCGGAGGGGCGAGCCAGGCGTACGTGGGGGGAGGCACTGCTTTCCCTGGTCTGGGTCCAACGGTGCCTACCGCTTGGCTTAGGAGCGAAGAAGGGAATGGGGGCTGGCGGTAGGAGTGCATTTCTGCAAATTTCAGGGCTCGGCGCCCTGAAGGCACAGCCCTGACACTTCTGGGTGTGTGGGCGGGGACTCACGCAGAGCCCCGCAGCCGCTCCAGCAAGGGTGCCCCCCACCCACGCTCCTCCGGAGGGATGCGCTCCATCTCCCCTCTCCTCCCCTCTCTCCCTGCGCGCAACCCCACCTTCGCTAGCGCTCGGGTTGCCTGCGGGGAGGCCTGGAGGCGTGTCCCGCAGGCGGCCCGCCCCTTTGATGTGAGCCGGCGCCGCTGTGATTGGACAGTCGCTTGTGACGTGGGGGGACTGCGGTGGGCCCGGGTGCTGCGGCAGCCGCAGCGCCGGCCGCGGCTCGGGCTCCGGCTCCCGGGCATTTAAAGGGGACGCGGCGGCGGCCCGGGGGGATGGGGGGCAGGTGGAGGGGACGGCCCAGACGCACATCATCCACGGCCCCTCGGAACTGGAGGGACTCGTGAGCCGGAGCCTAGAAATCCGGGGGTGGATAAGACACCGCGTCCCCTCCAATTCCCGTAAGCACCCCTTGCCCCATCCTGCGCCCAAATACCTCAGCTAGCCCATCTCCTCACTTTACACTCCAAACTAAGCCGGGACAGACCTCTGCCGCCGCCGCTCCCCACGTGAGTCCTGGGCTCCCCGAGGTAGGGGAGGGCTGGGGTCCCAGTGTGGGGTGGGGGCTGTGTGGAGTTTGAGGGCGCTCCTTCACGTGTGTCAGTGGGGGAGTCACTGGAGCGGAGAAATGAGCCTTCCTCCTTTCTCCTACCCCAGGAACGAGGTACCGGGATATCCCTCTGTCCCTGACTCAGGCAAAGCGAAGGATCTGTGCCCCCTTGGTCCCCGCCACCCACCAGTCCCCTGGGCTCCAGGAGCTGCGCACCCCCCCCCCCACTGCCCCGCATTGGAGCGAAGCACCCGCCAGCTGGGGGTGTGCCAGGATGCCTGCTTTCCAGCCACCTCTAAAAATATCTCTCCCCCCAATCCACCGGCAGCTGCCACCTCCCTGTCCACGGAGGATCCCCTTCCAGCTTGTCCACCCAGGCAGGGCGGGCTCAGAGGGGACTCCTGGTCCCAGCTTCTTCACTGACACCAGGGCTTCAGGTCCTCAGGGCCAGCTTACTCACACCCCAAGGGGGGTCTCCAGGACAAGAGGGGGAGCTCTGGCTGCAACTCCACCAAGGGGCACCAGGGACTCCTAAGTTCTAATTCTGCAACTGATGTTCTGTGACCTCCGGGGATGTTAGCTTGACCTCTCTGGGCCTCCACTTTTCCTATTTGCTGCTGGTGGTGGTTAGAAGGAAGAGACCATGGTGAAGCTGGGAATACAGTCTTGGAGATGGAGAAAACTTCAGTTTAGTTGTGGGATCCAGTTCCTAGTGATTGATAGAGAAGATCTGGTCTTGGGCAGGGGCTTGTAACTATGGTATCTGCAGGGCCCTCCCTCCCCACCTCAATCCTTACCCTCCACGTTTCATTTCCTGGGGAAAACTGTCCCCGAACTGTCCTGTGGGCTCCCCATCCCCTCATGGAGGCGGGGGAGGGGAGGCGGACTTTCAAACCGTTTTCCCCTCCCCCACCCACATTCCCACAAATGTCATCTAAAGCATTTTTGTCAAAGGCAGGAGGAAACAAGGAGGAATCCAGTGATCTGACGTGGCATCAGGGAGGCAAGCACCGCTTTTAAGTGGGACTAGAATATGGACTCCCTGCCGCCCCAGAGAAACTCCTCTCTCCTCTCTATGCTCTAGCCATCTAGAGAAGCTCAGACATCCTGTCCCCCTTTTCTCTGAGGGACTCTTTTTTGTGACCACAAAAGAATTTGGTCACTTAGGACAAAGCTGCCAGAGGTGAGTAAACTTACTGAATGTCATGAGTCCCAGATGCCGGTGGAGCCTGGGGAGCCACTGATTACTCTGGGGTGAGGGCGGGGTGGTAGCACAGCCTTCTCTTTCTGGGGGAAGAAACTCAGAATGCCAGGCTTTCTGCTCTGGGGCCTAAAAGAAACAAAGGCAACTCCCTAAACAACAAATGTTGAACCGATTTCCCTCAGTATTATTAGATAAAAAAAAAAAATAACTATGTCTTTTGCTCTAATGATTGAGAAATTTGGGATATGATTGAAAGTCAGTAGATGATTCCACCAAATTTTCAAAAAAGAAAAGAAAAAAAGAAACAAGGGCAAAACCAGGAGGCCCTTTTCTGTGGGATGAAAGTTGGTCTCTGGGTGGCTGCTTGAAGAGCCTGTGTATCTTTCTATCTCCCACTCCCTTTCCCCGGAGCCCTGCTCTAGACTGTGTGTGCCAAGGGGCTGCTTGCTTTTATCACAGAAGTGGCGTTTCCCCTCAAATTCGCTGGGCCTAGGAGTAGACAGGGGCTATCAGGCAGGATCCTGGGAGTTTGGAACTCCCTCCAGATAGGGCCTGGGAAGAGCCTTCCCATCCTCCAAAACATGCCATTCCAGGTCCCCATGCTTTCTCATCCATCGTCTCCTTGACCTCTCCCTAGCCCCAACCTTTTTCTGTCCCCTCTCCCCATTCAGCTTTGGCTGCCTTTCCCAATTCCTGAATGAAAAGTGCTTGCTGTAAGAGCCTGAGACCCACTTCCATCCATATCAAAAGGGCTCAACACACCTCGGGTTAGGGCGTGGTAGCTCCAAGGTGTCAGAGGCCCGCCCTCTCACTTGTGCGGGCTTCCTGGGAGGTCCCAATCTCTATCTCCGCGGCCACAGGGGCTCCCTGAGGGTCTGGGATGGTCTGGGGAAGAGTGTCACCTTGACAGTCAGGGGTTTCCAGTGTCACCTGCTATGACCACCAGAGGGCAGCAACCAGCCAGGACTTTGCTCGATTACCCATCTAGTCTCCGGTTCTCAGTATATTTCCAGATCTGTCCCAGATGCTTCTAGTCTCTCATTCAACCCCAGGGTGAGGGGTAGGGATGGGGCATAGGGAGGCCCTGGGAGCTGTAGGTGGTGTCCTCTGTAGCTGAGTGGGTGAAACCCCCACAAAGGCAATCCCTGTCCCAAAACCACATAGCAAAGCCCCGGCAGAAATTTCAAACTGACTTCTGGTCGATTGCTGCTCTCTGAAATCACCAGGGGGAGGCCAGTCCCAGATCGTCTGAGATGCTCAGGGGTCCCGGCCCCCAGCTATGGTACAGTAAGCTCGCCATTTGCCCTTTTCCCTTTAAGGGCATAGAGCATCCAAGGCTGTGGCCAGGTGCTCATGAACCAGGTCTCCCTGGGGGACACTGTACAGCCTCCTTAACCTCTCTGGGCCCTTCTTATCTGCTGAATTCATGCAACTGTGATGAGCAGTGGGAGAACATGCATGCTGGTGACATGTAAATCCGGACACAGGAAAGGGTCCAGGATCATACTGGAGAGAAAAAGCACTGGTCTCAGACCCTAAGTTACAGTTTTGAGACCTGTCTTTGCCACTTACCTTTGAGTAAGTCGGCTGACTTCACTGGGTCTCCAGTTACTATAACCTCTCAAATGACACAGGGGATTGGTAGGGGGATACCTCGCAAGGGTTTTGCCCTCTGTGAGCCCAGTGCTTATCTGAGGGGTTTTTACTGAGTCCCTGAGAGTGGCTCCGGGGGCTCAGCTGAGGAGACAGAATCAGGTGGGCGTTAGTGATAGACACAAGGCTAGCTGCTGGCGCCCTCCAACAGACCTCGTGTGGTTGTCAGGAGCTCTGGACGACGGCTGGAGGCCAACGGAGTCTTCTGCAGTTGGTGCCCAGGGTGATGCAGTGACAATGAGCGGGTGTTTTCCAGTCACTGGTCTCCGATGCCTGTCTAGGGTAAGTGGGTACTTCCAGGGGTCTCTGAGGCTAAGGCCTCAACCGCCTTCCCATCACAGGGTGGAAGGAGCCCTCTCCAGCCCCTTTTAGGCCTACCCTCATCTCTACTGGGCCTCCACTAACCTCTGAAAGCTTCCATCCCAGGTGTGGGGTCCTGATGCTTTTACAACCTCAACTCCAGGGATCCTGAGCAGCTAAGACTCCCAGATGGATGTCCATGAGACCAGAGTGTGACTCTTAGGGATGAGCTTGAAGGGACAGTGCTATTAGGGAGGCAGAGAGCTAGGTCCACACCCCAGCTCTGACACTGGGAGCTTGGACTTCATTTCACAAGCTGGGCCAGGCCACAAACCTCACAGGAGTATCAGAGAGCGAGTTAGGAAGAAGCCAGGAGGAGGAGTGGTTCCGTCTGGACTGACTGAGGTGGGAGGCCGGGAGGGTGAAAGGCAGTGTGGTGGGTATTCTGGAACTGTCCGTGACTGGCTCTCTGCCCCTCTGCCAAGCAAAAGGGGCCTCCACTCGCTTGCCTTTGTGCCTCGCACTTGCACTCTTGGCCTCCATCCTCTCCCACATCCTCTGTAGGTGGGACTGTGGCCCGAGGTCTCTGCTTCCTGGAGCCCTGCATCCCCACTGTGCTGTCTCCAGGCTCCCCTGGCATGGCCTTCTTCTAGCCTTCTCTTTCCCTGCCCTGTGCCCACTCTTTGCTCCCTCCTGCTCTGCCTTTTCAGCCATGCTGCTCTCTCTCCTCTCCCTCACCTGTCTCCCAGGTATGTCGCGGCCTGGCACGGGAAGCTTCTATCTCCCCAAGTCCCACTGCTTCTGCTGCCCGCTTCCTTCGGACTCTGGCAGAAACCCCACCCGCTGACGTGTTCCTCCCAGGGAACTGGCAAGTGATTAGTGATGAGCTGTCCGCACAGGGCCCTAAAACTCCCTGGAGAAGCCGTGTCCCATCCTGGGACCTTTGCCCAGTGCCATCTGGCTGGAAGCAGCTCCCAGAGAGCCTTCCTGGGTCAACGCAGTGACCTGGTTATTCCAAGAGCTAAAACCCAGTTCTCTGGCCTGTGCAGAGGTCCAGACGCGTAACTCTCCAGGCCCAGCCCTTAGCCATGATCCAGGCCCGAGGACCTGGCATTCACGCCAACGAGTGTTCCCTGGAGCCTGGCTCCTTATTGTCCACAGTCCTATCAGCTGGGCATGGCCCAAAAAGGGAATGAGGAGGCTGCTTCATCTGGGTGAATGCCTGGTTTCCCTTGCCTACATATGTTAGGGAAGAAGGGGGTGGAGAGGGCTCCAAACCAGAATGGGGGTCACTGGAAGTCTCCAGAATGGCCTCGTCAGAAACCTCCCTAAAGGGGTGACCCCTTGGAAGCTGCTCCTCCCCTCCGTTAAGCTGAACCTGTTAAGCCCCAGTGGCCCCACAGGAGAGTTAGCAGAAATAGGTGCCAAGGAAGCCCTTCTGGGTTCAGGAAGAGGGGGGTCTTTCGGGGATAAACCCCAGCACAGTTCACTGAGAGGTGGCAACATGGGGGTGGGCAGGGAAAGCTGGGGCCGGGGCGGCGGCGTGGGGTCCTCTGCCTACTTTAACCTGCCTTGGGTCCTCCTCAGGTCTTGGATGTGCCAGCGCCTATGGCCGTGGCCTGCTAACCAGCCTCTCCCTGGCCGGCTCGTGCCGCGCCCCCTCTCGCTTGCTCCCTCCTCCTCCTCCTCCTGCTCCTCTCCCCCCTGCTCCCAGGACGGCGGGATGGCCACGCAGGGCGCGCCGCGCTTCCTCCTGACCTTCGACTTCGACGAGACCATCGTGGACGAAAACAGCGACGACTCCATCGTGCGCGCCGCGCCAGGCCAGCGGCTCCCCGACAGCCTGCGGGCCACCTACCGCGAGGGCTTCTACAACGAGTACATGCAGCGCGTCTTCCAGTACCTGGGCGAGCAGGGCGTGCGACCGCGGGACCTGCGCGCCATCTACGAGGCCATCCCCCTGTCGCCGGGCATGAGCGATCTGCTGCAGTTTGTGGCCAAGCAAGGCTCCTGCTTCGAGGTGATCCTCATCTCGGATGCCAACACCTTCGGCGTGGAGAGCGCGCTGCGCGCCGCGGGCCACCATGGCCTGTTCCGCCGCATCCTCAGCAACCCGTCGGGGCCCGACGCGCGGGGGCTGCTGGCGCTGCGGCCCTTTCACACGCACAGCTGCGCGCGCTGCCCCGCCAACATGTGCAAGCACAAGGTGCTCAGCGACTACCTGCGCGAGCGGGCCCAGGACGGCGTGCACTTCGAACGCCTTTTCTACGTGGGCGACGGCGCCAACGACTTCTGCCCCATGGGGCTGCTGGCGGGCGGCGACGTGGCCTTCCCGCGCAGCGGCTACCCCATGCACCGCCTTATCCAGGAGGCGCAGAAGGCCGAACCCAGCTCCTTCCGCGCCAGCGTGGTGCCCTGGGAAACGGCCACCGACGTGCGCCTCCATCTGCAACAGGTGCTGAAGACTTGCTGAGGACGGCGGCCTGCAGGGGGCGCCCGGGCGGGGTGGGGGTGGGGGACAGCGGGAAAGACAAACCTAGTTTTATTACTCCCTTTCCCTCGCTCTCGCTTCGGTATGTCCCTCCGGAAATTCCGGGAATCCCGGACTCGTCCACGTGGGGGCTGGGAGAGGGAATTCGGAGCCGTCTCTGTCTATGCAGTTAACCCCAATCGGCTGCCTCTCTGCCCCACCCCACCCCCACCCCGTCCCCGTTTCACTGCAACGTTAAATTCTGGAGTCCGGCCCCACCGAGGTCGTTGGTGCACATCCCTGGGAAGGCAGCGGTGTTTCCAAGATCCTTGTCCTCGGAACTGAGAGGAAGCGGTTCCCACGGCTTTCACTACTCCCCTGAACTGCGGAACCTTCCCATCTTCCTTTCTTCTGTTAAGGGAACTCGCGACCCCAAAGCCTCTCCGACGCGCCGGAATCCCAGCGGAGAGAGATGAAGCTCTGCACCCACGACCTCAGGCCTAGATCTTGCTTCACCTAGCGCGTCTTCACACTACACCCTTTTTCTTCTGGCCTCCCTCCCCGCGCACAATCCCCTTCTCCCACCCCCACCAGCATCCCCAAAGGGGTGGGGGGAAGCCAGAGGGAACAGTCGCCTCCTGGTGGTGGAACGAGGTAGCACACTGTCCGGCTCGGGTCCGTCCAGCCTGGGACCTCGCAGCGCGCGATGGTGTCTCCCTTCACCCCAGCCTCTTCTATGCAGCAAGAGACCAGGGACTTTACCAAAGTCGCCCTGCGGGCTGGGCCTTCTGCGCCTCCGTCCTCCCGTATGGAACAGAAAGCCATGATGTTTTAAAGCCGAGCCAGCGAAAGCCAAGCCCCTCCTCCCTCTTTGGTGTTCTAGAGCTATAAAGAAGGTGAAGGGGGAAGAGCTGACTGAGATCTCTCGCGCCGCCAATGTCTGAAGGGTGAGGGTGAGGCGATCCCTGGCCTGAGAGAGCCCCACATAAATGGGAGAGTTGGTCCCCCCGTCTGGGACACAAAAAGCAAGCAACAAGCAAAAGTACAGGTTGCACTTGGTCGTTGCCCAGCGTCAGGGGTCTAGTGCAGGGGGCACTTAGGACCAAAATGATGGGGAGAGACAGCTGCTCTGGGCAGAGCAGAGAGGGTCAATAATAAGCAGGAGCCTTTCACTCTCTCTCTGGCCCCCTAGCCCTGCAGGGCAATCACCAAGGAGGTCATCAGAGTTTTATTCGAAGTGGACATTTGCACCTGGAGACCCGATCCTGCATGGACTGGAGAGGGGGGATCCTCTGTGGACAAGATCACCAAACTCTTTGGCTTCCAGTTCTTTCCCGTCCACAGCAGGCCTTTGGGTACATCCTCTCCCCAGAGCCCCCTTCCCACCAAAATGAGGGGAAGGGACAGACCCAGCTCCCAGGCCAAGAGGTGGGCACACCTAGTCCAGCCTTGACCACGGAACTGGCTTTGTACTGGAGCTCGAGAGGCTCGATGAAGGCTGTGCCTGGGTCGGGAGCTCAGAGAGCCGCAGGCTGTCAGCAGCTGGGCTGCACGTAGTTCCCTGGGAAGAATCCAGTCCCCTCCGAGCTGACGCCCTCACACCAGCCATCGGAGTAGCGGCGTGTGATGCAGATGATGGTCCCCTCAGTGAAGGAGAGCTCGTTGTCCTTCTGGCGGGTGTATGGGTACAGTGTCACCACTGCGGGATGGGAGGAAGGGTTTCCATGAGATGTGCCTCCCACCCTACCATGGGGATGCCGGGAAACATCTAAGGGGAATCCCGGCTGCAGGGAGTGGGGCTCCAAAGCTCTTAGGACCCCCTCCCCAGCTGGGTTTAGTAATACTCTGCCAGGTCAGCTGCCTGTCTTTCCAGCTTGATTCACCACTCCTGGATGAATATTTGATCAGTTCATCAGAAAATAGGTGTGTGTGTAACAGGTTCATACCTTTGCAGGTTCTAGAGTAGAAGCGGGGTGGGGAGCGGGGGCATTCCTAGTCCCAGGAGTCAGGTACCTTTCTCCAGGTAGGAAGCAGGAACCCAGCTAGGCTCTTCAGGGCCGAAGTCTGGTGGGGGCAGAAGTGGCAGCCCCATTTCATCTAGATCCGGGGGTGGAGGAGGGGGCAGATCCAGGGGTGGAGGCAACTCTGGTGCTGGGAGGGAAAAGGGAGAGCCTGCAGATGTGGCACAGGGGACCCCCTCCAATGGCCCCCCGGAAACTGCTGTTCAGTCCGGGCTCTGGCATCTACCGATTTTCTGTAATCTTTCTCCAGCCCTGGCCCATCCTGACCTCTACCACGATGCTTCTAGAACTTCTCAGCAAACACACAAATGTTGAGCAATGTGGGCTATTGAGGCACTGCCACTTAGCTGGGTGACCCTCCTTGCCAGCCTCTAATTCTGGCTGTTAAATCAGTGTGTGAAGATCCTCTTAGGGTTGTTAAAGTTCAAGTGCGAAAATGGATGAGAAGCTTGAACACAGAACCTGGCAGAAAGCAGGCGCTAAGTTGTTAGTCCACTTTGGCCCCTTCCTCTCCGGTTACCCCCTACCTGGGACGAGGCGGACCGACAGGAGGGCGAGGGAGGTGAGAAAAGACCCAGCGATAGAGCCAAGAGAGGGCGGAGCTCCTTACCCGGCAGGGGCAGGGACACTTCCTCCAGCAGAGGGGGCGGCAGGAAGACCTCGGAGGCCGGTGGAGGGGGTGGGGCCGGGGGGCTGGGGAGAGGTGGGGGTGGGGGTGCTGCCTGCCCCTTGGTCGTGGAGACCCCACCGACGCCTTCGCCGCTGCTGAAGACCAGAGAAAGCGGGACTCGGCTAGGTTGGGGGACACCTTCCCTAACTCAGCATCCCCCCCACTGGCCCCGCCCCCTCAGTCGTGCGCCCCAGGCCTGTGATGAGAGTTCTCCCTACCCTAGCAGTCACCCTGACAACTGGCAGGAGGCCCCCTCATTACCCACCCCCCCAACTTGGACTCTTGGGGCTCACCCTGCCGAGGCCAGGGAAGAGGCAGAGGAGGCTGCGGAGAGTTTGCCCTCGGGCACCACGGGGAGCAGCACGGGCTCGGGGATCCGGGGTGGCCTCCTGAGGAGGGAGGGGAAGAAAGGCGTGGGGTGTCGTCATTTGGGGGAAAGAAGGCTTCGTAGAGCAGGGGTCAGGTGCGGGGAGGAGGAAGTTTGGCTTCTCTGCGTTGAGAGTGGGGGGAGGAAAGTTTCAGGATCCCGAGGTCTCACCCCAGGGTGGCGGAGGCCGGCGTGGCAGGCGCCTTGATGCTCTTTCGCGAGAGGGTCCCTGTCCGGGACAGCTGCGTGGTCAGATCCTGCGGCGGAGGAGGGGACTAGGCTGACGTCTATGACTCCCCCCTACCCCGCTCCCCCGGGTAGCCCCCGTGGTCCCACAAAGGAAGCAAGGGAGGGGCGGGAGGGGCAGCGGAGAACTGGGAGGAAGAGAGCAGGGACAGCAAGTTCCCACTTCCACTCCCCAGCCCCCTCTCCCACCCCCCCCACCCCACAGTCTCCTGCTCTGGCTGCCGCCCCAGCCTCTGATCCCCCAGCCGCAGGCGCTGCGGAAACCTGAAGCAGACACGGTCTGAAGGCCACTTCCTCTGCACCGCCTAGCAGCCGCACCTCGCCCCCAAAACATCTCCATGGCCAGCCTGGTGATCTCTAATTCTGATAGACCCCAACCCCAACGCGGGGCTGAGGAGGTGGGGGGATGGGGGAGAGGACCATCACACTTAGAAAGAGCCCACCTGCCATTTATTTTTTTTCCCCACCTGCCATTTTGATGGGCCTGCAGAACCAGCTCTGGACAGAGAGGGCCAGAGCTTTCCAAATGCGCAAATGGCCAGGCCAAGCCCACAGGCAAGGGAGCGCGTCTGGTGGGGTGCCCCCAGCATGGGGCACATGGGGAATGCTGTCCTCCGCTAACCTCCCCTGGGCACAAGACAAGAGGGACCCCAGTAGAGTCATAAAGAATAGAAGCTGGGGAATGAGAACTTACTGGTGCCTGAAGGAGGGGATGGATGTTGCCGGACAGGAAGGGCTTCCAGGGATCAGTTAGACCCAGGGGAGCTTTAATCTAATCTGGAAAGTTGGCAAGGGGGAACTGAGGAAATGGGGCTGGGGGAGTGTCCTCTCCCACCTCTCAGGGAGAAGGAAATGGCAGTGTCTTGCTCCCCTGTCCTCACCAGGCCCCCTTTGAGTGGCTGCACCCCCATCTGTTCCCACACAACAGCAAGCAGCTGGGGGTGAGCGCTGAGTGCGGTGACCTCAAACCTCCAGACAGAGGAAGTTGCCCTTCTGCGGCTGGGGAGCCATTCTCATGCACACCCTGACACTCCTCCTCCCCCTCTTCCCCTTCACATGCACCCAGCCCCCACGGAAGGGGCTGCTCAGATGCACCCTCAGCAGATCACCCGAGGACATGGTCAAGGCTGTGGAGGGGGGAGGGGTCAGGAAGGACCTTCAAGGAGGGAGGCTTGGAGAGTTGGGGTCCGCTTAGGGTGATGGCTTCCGGGGAGTCAGGAAAGATGAGGGCGGCAGGTTGGGACACACAGGGATGTAGATGGGGAAGAGAACTGGGGACCTGGGGTGAAAGGAGCCTTGAAAAGGAGACAACGGTGGATTGTGGGAAGGAGGAGGGCCCCTCTCCCTACCTTGATCCCATGGCCAATATCATCCAGGCAGCCAAAGTTGAGGGGTCTCCTGTAGTAGGGCGTGAGGGGTGGGAGGCTGTCGGGGGCAATGATCTTCTGGCCAGGGGGCAGCCGCTGGACCGTGGCCAAGGTGCCGATCTCCCTTCGGGCCACCTTCTCCATGTGCATGTTCACCATCTGCCACGACAGGGTTTGAGGCAACAGTGGGCCAGGCTCTGTACCGCGCCCTTCCTCTGACCAGAGGAAGAGGATAGAGACTTTGGGATGGGAGATTAGGGGCCAGGGGAGGCTGTGAGGTCCAGAGAAAGAGTAAATGCTGTCCCCGGGGTCACTTGGCGTTTGGGAAAAGAATTGCCAGGGGAGGATGGGGCCACTCTGGAGCAACTTCCTCGTGGAAGAGAATGAGGGTTATTATTAGCTGAGCAGGAACCAGAGGAAAAGAGAAAACACAGCTCCCTGGGGCTGCCGGGGCTGCACTGGGTTGGCTCTGAAGCGGAGGTGGATAACGTGGAGGGTGGCAGAGCCTGGTGGCCAGAGAGCCTGTCTCTCTGGCCGGGACAAAGCTGTGAATTCACCATCTCTTGGAATGTCACGTGGGGAGACTCGCAACCCGGAGAGGGTGGAACTCCGGTCTGCTGGGTCGAGAGGAAAAGGCCCTGCCCACAGTGAACACGCCAGGGATGTGCGGGCCAGGCCCTTGGGTTGGGGACGGGTGCACGTGGTTGATGGGGCAAGTCCTCAGCCAAGGATCCAGGAAGGAAGGACGAGGGTGTGTGTGCTCTCTAGATGGGTGGGGAGTGAGGGGGGGTGGGGGGCATGGTGCAGTGCCTTCAGGGCTGAAGATGACCTTGCCAGGCACACACACACACACACACACACACACACACATACGCTCTGGGATGAGGACACTGATTAAGTCACTGCCTGTGTTTAGCGGGGAACAAGATCCATTTGCCTCTTTCCTGTTCCAGCAGCCTCCGCGGTTGTTAAATTCTACTGTATCAGGCAGGATAGAATTCAGATGGAAGTCAGAAAGGAAAAGGACTGCCTTCCAGGAGTTCCTAGTCTGGTAGGGCAGCAGGGCTCAGCACAGGGACATACCACTGAGATAAGGAGGCTCAAAACCCTTGGGAAGTGCAAGCATTTGGAGGAAGGTAGGAAAGAACTTTTTGCCCGAGAACACGACCGAGCAGAGCTGAAGGATGGGTGGCCAGGGCAAGAAGCCCTCTTCCAGCCTTCACCTGGCCCAGCGTGTTCACACGGGCTTCCACCTGTCGCAGCGAGGCCGCCTGCAGGTCCAGCATCCGCAGAGTGTGTCCCGCCAGACTGCCGACTTGGTAGGCCACACTGGCCAGTGCCTGGGTGGTAAAGGCCATGGTCTCTTCCAGCGCTTTCCGCTTGTCTGTGGCCTGAAATACACACAGCTCTGGTGGGAGGCCAGTCCGGCTCACTAGATCGCTGGCTGGGTGGGAAGGATGGGAGAGGGAGAGCGTAGGGGCTGAACTGGGAGAAAGCGCTAACTCCAGATGTTTGACATGGTTTCCCTGAGAGGGACCTGGGAACATTAGGAGGGCAAATCTGTTACCCTGAGGAATGGGGGTACCAGGGGAGGGAAAGATCTCCCTCCTCCAAGACTCAAGCTGCAGATTGACCCCACTACCTCCAGCAGACCTTTGGGAATAGAGGGTGAATAGTAGAAAGGAAAGAGGAAAGTGTACTTTCTTTTTTTTTTTTTTTTTTAAGATTTTGTTTATTTATTTGACAGACAGATTACATGTAGGCAGAGAGGCAGGCAGAGAGAGAGGAGGAAGCAGGCTCCCCGCTGAGCAGAGAGCCCAATGCGGGGCTCGATCCCAGGACCCTGAGATCATGACCTGAGCCGAAGGCAGAGGTTTAACCCACTGAGCCACCCAGGTGCCCCGGAAAGCGTACTTTCAAACTTAAAAACCAACCAATCGATGGCAGCCCCCCTATCCTCCCTATCCCCCCTCTAACCACAATCCCCTCAGGAGTGAGGTCAATGAATCCATGCCTTTAAAAGCCCCCCAGAGGACTCTTGTGCTCCTTTCTCCAGTCTGCAGAGCAGTGTTTAGGAACCAATGGTCTAGTCCATTTTACCAGATTAGGAAATTGAGGCCCAGAGAAGAGTCACTTCATTCATTCCTTCCAGTAGCTTCCCAATACACTGAGAATATAATCCAGACTTCTAGCCATGACCTGTATAGGGCTCCACAGGGCTGGCTCTCCTCTACCACTCCCTCTCATTCCCCTCCAGGCACTGTGGCCATTAGATTCCTGTTGTCAGATCAAGCTAAGATTGTTTCTGCCTCAGGACCTTTGCACTTGCCGTACTTCTTTCTAGAAACCTTATTATTAAGTCTCAGTTCCTCAGAGACACATTTCATCACCACCCTAAGATTCTCCTAGTCTACTTCTGTATTGACTCTCTACCATGTTTACCCTGTTCTCTTTTCCTCATAGAACTTAGCACTACCTATTGGAAATTATCTATTTCTCCCCACAGACTAACACATTAGCACTGGGAGGGCAGAGAACCTATCTTACCCTGTATCCTACTCTGAAAGAGTACCCAAAACACAGACAATATTTAATAAATATGCATTTGTGAGTTAATTAATTAATTGAATATGAACCCACACACTTGCTGGGCCTCTCCTTACTGTACACCAGGCACTGTGCCAGATGCTGGCCAGAGTCACAGTGGCAGTCAGCGGTGGAAGGGTGGGCAGGGAATGGCTGAAGACAGAAGAAGTTTTTTTGTGTGTTTTGGTTTTTGTTTTTTCAGTTCCAGTTGAAACCATGGGGCTAGAGCAAAGCTCCTCTGGTCATTCGGTTCCCCAGGCAGCTTCCTCATCTCAGGTCGGATTATGGAGGTGCTGCCATTTAGCCTATAGCCTTCTCTAGGGGGTATAGGGGTGAGTCCAGGGCAAGTCTGGGCCAGTCCCACACATGGACAGGCAGGGCTGCACCACATGTTCTCCTTGCGAAAGGCCCCTGGGTTCTCCCCAAGACCTATCCTACAGAGAGCAGACCTGGAACCTCTCAGGGCAGGGTGCCTCCGAAGGAGCCTGAGCCAGGCTGGAGTCAAAGGGCAGGCCCAGAACCTTCTGGGCAGCCCTTCCTTGCCTTCCTGCTCCAACACCTGGATGCTCATTTGCATGTGATTTACATCTCATCAGCATATGTAACCAAGAGCCTTGAAAAGGCAAAGAAATCAACCCAGGATGTTTAAACCAGAAAGGAGAGCATGTCTTGTTCTAGCTCAAGATCTTTCTTTAGTAGGCGAGGACACGAAGGCCCAGAACAGGCTAGAGACCACTCACTCCTCCTTTGGTCTGCACCCAGATTTCCCAGCTCACCTCACCATCACTGTCCCTTGTTTGGCCTGCCATGTGGAGCTGTCAGCCCAGACAGGAGAATGTCTGCTTGTCTGCTTGGGCCCAGCTACAGGAGGCTGGAGCCGGTGGGTACCTACTGACCCCTGGTTTGGGGCTTGGCCCGGGGTAGGTATGGAGGTACAAAGGTGTGAGATCCATTGTCATGGCTCCCTGCTTATTTGCCATGCAAATTACCTTGTCTGTAAACTCAATGGACTCTGACTGTGAACTCTGTGAACCCCAGCCTGCCCTCCCCCATTCCCCATGGGTTTCCTGACACCTGGTTGGGGTGGAAGGAGGGGGTGGGGGAGAGACGGAGGGCGTGGGAACCAGGCCTTGTTTAAGGGTGGTGCTGAGAAGTCATCCAAACCCTTTGTAGGCATTTGCTCCCCAGACGGGGATCCTAAGAGAGGCCGGGAAAGGTAACTAAGGTCAATTAGTTAGCGTTCCACATGAAGGAAGCAAGAGCCCGGGCACTCTGACCTGCGTGTTTTTCCAAGGGCTGCTTCGCCTCGCTAGAACTGACTTTCATTATCTCTATGTGCCTTTCATCCTTCCGACAAAAGATGATGATGGTGATGATGATGATGGCAGTAACGGTAATAGTTTCCATGCATCCTCCCGCCCCTCCTAAGGGACAGGCACTGGGTTAAGTGCTTTAACACCTTCTCGAGTTTAACCCACGTGACCCCCCTGAGAAGGTGTAAGCATCAGAGGTGAGGCGACCCTCCTTGCCATGGGTCCTGTAGTTGCTAGGAGGCCGAGTTGGCAACTGGACTCAGGTCTTTGGGACCCCAAATCCTGCGTGCACAGAACCGCTTCTCTCCTTGTCCATAGGAGAAGCCTGCTTTGCAGCGCCCTGAGAACCTGGCAGGCTTACGAGCCAGGTCCATCTCATCCATGAGCGGGTCACTCAACATCTACACGAACAGCAGTTATTTAACTAGAGGTTTGGGGCTGGGCTCCAGAGTCAGAGTTCTGGGTTCGAATCCCAATTCCACCACCAGCTCAGAGACGTTGGGAAAGGGAGTGGGTCTGGGTGAACTTCAGCTCCCTGGCTGTGGAGTGGGAGTGGTTCTCCCCTCTCAGGACTCGGGGGAACACTACAAGAGGCCATCTGGGCAACATGCCTGCCCAAAGGAAGGGGGCAGAACATTCTCACTGGTATCATCACTGACTTTCTTTGATCTGTCATTTTCCCAGAAGCACTTGCTACTTTAATTATTTTTTTCAATGCTCTTACTGAGGCAGGAGGTCCCTGGGCATGCCAGTGCAAAGAAACTGTCCTTAAGTCCTAAGGCATGTCAGGGAAGGAGAAAGGTGGAGAGGAGAGAGCCTAGCTCCAGAAGTCAGCAGGCTGGGGCGCCTGGGTGCCTCAGTGGGTTAAGCCTCTGCCTTAGGCTCAGGTTATGATCTCATGGTCCTGGGGTCAAGCCCTGTATTGGGCTCTCTGCTCAGCAGGGGGCCTGCTTCCCCCTATCTCTCTGCCTACTTGTGATCTCTCTCTCTGTGTCAAATAAATAAATAAATAAATAAATAAATAAATAAATAATCTTACCAAAAAAAATCTAGAATGGCTGACTTAGCCAGCATTAAAAAAAAAAAAAGAAGAAGTCAGCAGCAGCTCTGCCACGGCTAAGCCGTGTGACCTTGGACGAGTCATCTGGCCTCCCCGCGCTTCGAGTTCTTCATCTATGAACGAGGAATAATAATACTTGTCCTCATAAGGCGCTTATGAGAATTAATGAAAAAACAGAGGTACTCAATCATTGCTAAGTTTCCCTTTCCCCTCTTTCCTTGTTCCAGAAATCGTGTTCATGGTCCTAGAACAGCTATACAACTTAGGAGACTGTTCTGGGCTCCTGGGTGGCTCTTTCGGTTGAGCATCTGCCTTCAGCCAGTGTCACAGTCCCAATCCCAGGCTCCCCAATCCCAGGTTCCTGGATGGAGTCCTCATGGGGCTCCCTGCTCAGTGGGGAGTCTGCTTCTCCCTCTCCCCCTGCCCCTCCCTCCCGCTTGCGCTCACTGGCACTTTCTCTCCCTCAAACAAATAAAACCTTAAAAAAAAAAAAAAATTAGAAGACGGTTCTAAAACGCCATGGTTGCCATCTTTTGCTGGTGGGCTGCTCTCAGCAATCATGTAGTCCATCCCCCTGCCTCTGTGCCAGACCCAGCCTTGTCCGATGTCTCTCCCCTGTCGCGCAAAGGTCAGGGAAACAATTCTCTCCCTGGTCCCTCTCCAGTTTGTGACATTGTGTGGGAAGTTCGCAAGTCTCACCTCCAGTCAGCCTGCAAATGGAATGATGAGGCCAGCATTTGTATAAGACAAATCCGGGGTCTCTGCACCCGAGCGGGACCCAGGAAGGAGATGCAAGTAGTGTGAGGCCCTCTAACAGGATGGAACAGCGCTGCGTGCCTAGGCGTCTCTGAGGCTCTGGGAGAGGGAAGGGGCATGATGGGGCTCGGTAGCATGGGGTCGGCCGAAGTCTGGGGGGACCGGAATGAAGCCAAGTCCTGGGGTGAAGGATTTCCCAGGCGGGCCCAGAATGAGCACCTGTCAGGATGGCTCCCAGGTCCTGCCTGGGAGGTGGGCTCCCAAGGGGCCAGGGTATCACGGCGGGGGCCCGTGGCCTACCTGCACATAGTTGTCCACGCAGTAGTCTGCGACCCGCAGCAGGGAGCTGTGGTTGCCCCGCAGGGCCTCCCGGCCCGTAGGGATCTCGAACTCCTGTAGCTGCTGCAGCTCCGCCATGGCCCCCTGCCTCTGGCTGCCTCCCCAGGGAGCCCGCCGGTTTTGTGCCTCACCCTGCTCTTGATTGGTCGCTTGGCCTCCCCCCACCCCACCCCACTGCTTTTGGTTTCCTCTCCGTGAGAGACCCAAACCTGCTTGCAAAGGGCAGGCAGGCTCATTCCGGGACAAGAGGAAGTCAGTCTCCGCTCCCTGGGCCCGCGCCTCTCTGCCCCCTGCCCAGAGGAAGGGGGAAACCAGGGGCCCCTCTGGGGACCCGGCCCCCCAACCCCTTCCCAGCAGAGGAAGCCAAGGTCGGGGCGCTGTGATTGCTCCCTGGGCCTGGAGAGGAAACTGTTTGGTGGGGCGGGGGCCGGGGGCGGGGGAAGGGTTGGGAGACAGGAGGAAGGGGGCTGGCCTGCTTGGGATGGGAGGGGGAGGTGGATTTTCCACTCATGGAAGGGGAGGAAAGGGCAGAGGGTGGGGGCTTCCTTGGGAAGCTCAGGGATGAGTCACCAAAGGCCAGGGGAGTGGAGGGTGGATAGGATATGGAGACCAGGGGCGCTGGGGACTGGAGGGTGGCCCAGCAACAATGGAAACCAGCCAATGCAGCAGCAAGAGGAATCGGCTCAGACACCAGGAAGACACATCCAGAGGTCCCCTGAGAAGCGTTAGCAAACCTCCGAGGGGCTGTGCGTGGAGAAGCCCCGGTGCGCATGCTCTGTCCTGATGGAGGTAAGCCCAGCCAGAGCGCGGGGGTTTCGGATTGGACAACAGGAAGGAATTGGCTTTGAGAAGCACCAGGTTCAAGTTCCAGGTTAACTGGCTGGTCTTAGGAAACAACAGCGGACAGAGCACCAAGCTGGCCTCTAGAGGTCTGAGCTCTCCCATCCTGCCTTTACAGGACAGCTGGACTAGGACCCTCCAGGCTCTTCAATTCTTAGCGCTTCCAGGTGTGAATGGGATTTGGACCCTGGAGTGGGGGAGTCAGGGTGGGCTCCAGGCCTCCTCCCAGCCTCTTCCGGAGCCCCTCCTGTGAACCTAGAGACAGGACAAAAAGAGGATCCCTTACCAACCGTATTGATCTCTTAGGCATCTGCTTCTCGGGAGGGTCCCCTTGCCATGGGGCAGCTGTCAGCCTGAGCAGGAGCTCAGTGTCTATTAGCCCGTGGGTGATTCTGGAAGGAGACGGAGAGAGATATGAGGATATGGGCCCTGTGTTAGGTGGTTGGTGAAGGCAAGGCTCAGAAGGAGGCATTGACGCCAAGAAGAATGGACACAGCCATTGGAGGTGGCCATGGCCCCAAGGGCTGACAGGCCCAGCATCCGAAGTGAGGGGTCCATTTTTATTGAATAAAGATTGAACTAGGAGAAGCTTGGAAGGTGTAATCACGGGGTTCTAGTGGGAGACACCAGGGCTTCTTGGGTGAGGGAAGTTAGGAGCTGGTCTAGGACTTGCTTCACAGAGAACAGCCTCAGCGCAGGCTCAGAGGTAGCAGAGGGGAGGGCTTGGGAGACAAGGCACGGGAAGGGGAGCGTGTCAGGTTGAGGGTGAGAACTGGTTAGAAGCCAGAGGGGTCTCGAAAGGAGCAAGGCAGGTATAGGGGGCAGGGTTTCTGCTCCAGTGGCAGTGAGGACTTGGAGGCTCAGGCCAGCGGATGGGCTTAGAACCTTGAGCCCATGATCAGCTTAGGCATCAGAGATTTTGGCTTTTAAACCATCTGCTTTATCTGAAGACTTTGAGAAGCTGAGGAGCTGGGAAGCTCAGACATCATCTTGCCTGAGTCGGGGACCAGTGACTTGAAGTGCAAACTCTTTCTTGGCAGGTGAGAGGGGCTGAAGTTGCACTGGGTTGGGATTTAGTCTCAGAATTATTAAAATCGGGCAGCCGGCAGACCTTCCTGATAACCTTGTCCTCATGATGATGATGATATCAGTAACTGTAACAATAAAAATAATATTATTCTTATTCATTATGTGCCATACAGAGGGTTAAAGTATTTTATATGCATTATTTTCTTAGGACTCACAAAATCACACAAAGTAGGTACTGTTATTATACCCATTTTACAGACAGAGACACTAAGATTCAAGGAGGCTGAGTGACTTGCCTAAGCCTCACAGCTTGGAAGGGGCCAGAACCAGGATCAGAAGTGGAATCTGACGGCTCCAGAGCCTTTCTCTTATCCACTAGGGTACACTCTCCCTTGACAGGATCTGCTGTTTCCTGAAAACTTCTACCTGTGCCATTATGTGGAACAATAACCTGGCTTCCCGAATCTTATTCACTGAAAGAGACTTCTTTTCTCTTTCTTCTCCACACTGATTCCTGTTTCATCCCTAGACAGAGACTACTCTGAGGGCAGAGTCTGTGCCTCCCCCATCAGACTGGGGGGCGTCCTCTCCTCCAGAGCCGGGTCTCATGGTGGTGTGAAGTGAGGGGCTGCGCAGGGAAGTGGGTGGAAGCTGAGGTGTGGAGCGTGCAGGAGGGAGCCCGGGGGAGCCCAGGGCATTTGCCATCCCAGCTGCGGGATCCTTTCCGGAAGCAGGTCTCTCTGGAGCAGGATGGCCCAGGAGCTCAGCGAGAAGGAGCTCCTGAAGATGGAGGTAGAACAGCTGAGGAAGGAAGTCAAGAACCCAAGGAGCCCGGTGAGCCCCCTCTTCCCTTCCCTGCCCCTGTTCTCCATCACATCCGGGTCCTCACAGAGCTGGGACCCCAAGGTGGAGGGAGGCCACTGGAGAGAGCAGCACAAGCGGCAGGAGAGGGAGATTTGCCTCTGGGCCAGGGGAGGCCGCAGAGGGAGGCTGGGGTTGAGCCCCGCGGGGGGTGCCAGGAGGGAGCCCCACAGCGTGCCCAGCTCAGCGCCCCTCGGAGGTGAGACCTCACCCCCCACCCACCGCCTGCCTCTCTCTCTCCTCTCCAGCCTCCGTCCCCACCCAGTCCAGGACCTGTTTTCTTGCACCGAGCCAATCGTGGATGCCCACAGATGAACTAGGGCTGGCACCTTTGTTTTCTCACAGATTTCCAAGACGGGAAAGGAAATCAAGGATTACGTGGAGGCTGAAGCAGGAAACGACCCTCTCCTCAAAGGCATCCCTGAGGACAAGAATCCCTTCAAGGAGAAAGGCGGCTGCACCCTAAGCTGAGGGCTCTGGAGGCCCCCCCAACCCCGACCGTCTGCCCCTCCTCAACCCCACTCTTCCCCAGGAACCCAGGGCTCCAGGGGCGGGGGGACACTCTCCACCCTCTCTCGGCCACAGCAGGAGGAGACCCCCAGCCCGTGCACTGGGGAGCCGTTCCCCACTCCTGCCCTTAGCTCTCCACCACCACCCCTGGGTCACTGTGGGCTCCCCTTGGAGGCCCCTGATGACCGCTGCTCTGGCTCAGCAGCCGTGGCACATTCCATGGTGGGGTCCGAAGAGCCCGCCACGCCCTGGGACCCCAGACAGCATCCTTAGAGACGTTGACCCCTCCCTATGGCCCTCCCAGTCTTTCCCTCCACTCTCTTCCTAGGAACCAGCATTCCTATTCATAGCCGTTTGCGTGGAGGGCCCGAGTGGGGGAGGCCCTTCTTCCCCATCTTATGTCTGACCCTGTGGTCCTCCTCCTAGTCACTTAGATCGCCCCAGAGGGCTGAGGACAAAAAGAGTTTGTGACGTCATGAGGTCACGCTCTATTTAATGTTGTGGGGTGTCTGTTCCGTGCTGGGCACTGGGGAGGACAGAGTAGCAGCGCTGACACAGCGGGAACAGAGTTGGCAGTGAGGTCAGTAAGCGCTTCTGTGCAGAAAGGACCACCAGTGGCGTGAGCCACACGGCAGACAGACACCCAGGGCCATGGGCAAGATCCGAGGGAACTGTTGCAGGCCAGTGGGCCGTGGGGAGGAATGGGGCACACGGAGGCCCAAGAGGGAGGTGCGCGAAGCCTTAAAGGACCCCCGTGAACTCAGTTAAGAACTGTGTTCTCCACCCGCAGTGACAGGCATGAAGCAGCCAAGGGACAGGATTTGATGAGCAGGAGGGAGGCTGGCTCCTGGCTAAGGAGGACACGGATTCCTGGGCCTTGTCAGCAAGGAGATTATAGTCTTATGGAACCACAGAAGGCAAGCCGAGAACAGGGCATAAGCTGACACCCCGTAACCCCGGTCGCCCCTCCCCCAGGTGGGATCTGTGTGACAATCCCTCCGCCCTAAAGCAAAGGAAAGGAAAAACAAATAGTTACCTTCTTAGAGATCACAGCCCTGCAAGATAGGAGTCTCCCTTGGTTTACAAGTGTCAGCAATTTACGGGGGGTGGGGGGGCTGGGAGGGTGGTAGGGGAGCATTCTTACCAAAAACCTAACTTCCAGAAGGAAACTCCAACTGTCTTACTGTCATTGCTTTCCTAGAGGGAAAAACAATATTTACCTAACAATGGCAAGGCCTCCCATATCTTGTAGGTCCTTTCTAGCACACAAAAATTCTTTTGAAAACCTTGTTTTCTCGTTACCCCCAGCTCCCAAGTATATAACCCGCCACCCCTCACAACCCTGGGCCAGCAGCTCTTTCTGCCCACGGGCCCTGTCCCCGTGCTTTAATAAAACCACCATTTTGCACCAAAGACGTCTCAAGAGTTCTTTCTTGGTCATTGGCTCTGGACCTCAGCCCACCAAACCTCACCTACATTCAAAAACCAAGTCAGAAGGACTCACATGATACAATGCTTTCAGGGCAAAGACGGGGCAGCGGCGGTGGGGGGCGGGTGGTGGAGAGGAAGGTGACCGACCAGATGGGTGAGTTGCATCCTGGGAGAGAGAACCAGTAAAAGCCTCTAGAAGGAGGTGATATCCAGAGCCGAATCCTAAACACTGAAGTTGTAAATGGATGTGTGGTAAATCTGGTTGAAGTGGTCATATCAACAGAGGTATAGAGAGGAGAAGGGAAAGACGTAGGAACCAGGGTTTGAATACAAACACCAACCAGGTTAGAGTGGACTGTCCAGGGAGAGACCTAGATCTTTGGAGGGCCAGATCTAGATCCTTGCTAGAGAAGGTGGAGTTGGAGATAAGCACAAGGGTCTTCTGTCATCCCCCTTCATCTGCTGAGAGTCAGTTGGCAATGTTTGCGTTCTGGAAGGAAACTGGCTTTTGAGGAGATTGAAGGGAGAAAGAATGGAGGCAGAGAGACAATTAAGGAGATGATCATTAGCTTGGGGGAGGCCGTCTTAAGTCTGGATGGGGAGGTGGGGTGAGGAGTTCTTTGGGAAATGAAGTTTTCAGATGTTGACAACTCGCTGAGTGATGGGTGAGGGAGAGGGGAGTCGTCAGGGATGATGAGCTTCTGGCTTGGGAGATGACTAGATAGATGGCAAGTGTGTGAAACTAAACATAATACAGTGACCCCCCTAGAGCCGCAAACTTGCCCAGCTCAGCAGGCCCCCGCCCGAGGGCATGCCCTGGGCGTGCTGGGGAGGTCATGGGCCGCTGGTCAGAATCCAGGCTCTCTGGGGAAGTGTCCGCTCCTTTCCCAACTCCCTCCCAAAAATTCCATCCTGACCCTCCACTCACCTTTCTGCAACCTCAAATAGGTTCAGCCAATCTCATTATACTTGAGAGGGAAAAGAAATGAGAAAGAGAAGATTTAAATACAGTAATTCTTATTTTTTTTTTTTTTAAGACTGAAGGGTGGGGCACCTGGGTGGCTCAGTCGCTTAAGTTTCTGCTTAGAGGTCAGGTCCTGATCTCAGGGGCTTGAAATCAAGCCCTCATTGGCTCCCCGCTCAGCACGGAGTCTGTCTCTCCCTCTCTGCCTGCTGCTCCCCCTGCTTGTGCTCTCTCTCTGTCAAATAAATAAATAAATAAAATTTTTGAAAAATAAAATAGGGATGGGTAGACATTCCATATGGCTCTAGCTGTAAGAAAGGAAAACCAGGGGACGCCTGGATGGCTCAGCGGGTTAAGCGTCTGCCTTAGCAGCTCAGGTCATGATCCCAGGATCCTGGGATCAAGTTCTGCATGGGGCTCCTTGCCCAGCCAGGAACTGCCACTGCTGCTCCCCCTGTTTGTCCTCGTGCACTCTCTCTCTCTCTCACAAATAAATAAAAATCTTAAAAAAAAAAAAAAAAAGGAAAAGCAGGTGTGGGCTACAGGTCACGAGGCTGTGGCTTTCTTCCTCCTCCCACCCACCCAGTCCTTGTTCTGCTCCCTCCAGGTGGTATTGCGCTGTTGGGACCCCTTGGCCCTGCGGGGACTCTAACCATTATTCCTGAGGGGTCTGAACCCTGGATGGGGCTCTGCTTACAGGAACAGCTTCTGCTTGCCTTTTCTCAGTGCACAGCACCCAGAGATGCTCTGGGCGTTCTGTTGGTTTCTCCAATACCCTTTCCGTCCACCCCAAGGTGGGTAACAGTCACAGGACCCCTAAGCCTCAAAGTGAGTCATCAGCCCAACACCCTGAACCCCTCTTCTGTTTCACTCGTGCCGAAGGAGCCTCAAACGGCTGAAGGCAACCTGAGCTTCTGCCTCAAAGGAAGTATCATGGCCTCAGGGGGCCGCATTCCCTCCCTGAGTGCCCAGCCCTGCGAGGGAGCCATTCAGCGGCCCCAGGGATGATGCTGAGAGCAGGTCCCAGGTGTCATCTAAGCCGCCCGACCTCACCCCTATCCCAGAGATCGGGGGGTTCATACCCGACAAAGAGAAGCACCATGTGTTGTTCGTGTTTTGCTATGAAGCACGGGCAGCAGCTTCACTTGGACAATAGCCCCTCATCTTTGCAAAGTGTTTCCTAGTCCGCACCCCACTGGGGCTTGGCCTGGCCAGTCCTTCCTCCTGCAAAGCCAGCGGCTCCCAGATGATGGACTCATGGTGAGGTCAGCAAATCCCATCAGCATTGACCCCTTGTCTTAGATTTACAGAGAAGTTGCAAAGCTAGGACAGGGGGTTCCCATATCCCCCCTCACCCAGCTTCCCCCAACGTTAATGTTTCATAAAACCACATCCTTGTAGTAAGGCGAGGAAGTTAACATTGGGCTGATACCAGGAACTCAAGTCCAGACTGCAACTTGGATTTCCCTGATGTTTTCACTAGGCGTCATTGTTCTGTTCTAGGACCTACATTCCACTTAATGTCTTACTTATTTTTCAGGGAAGGGCTTCTTTTTAATTTTTTTAAATTTTTAAATTTTTTATTTTATAAAGATTTTATTTGTTTATTTGACAGAGGTCACAAGTAGGCAGAGAGGCAGGCAGAGAGAGAGGAGGAAGCAGGCTTCCCGTTGAGCAGAGAGCACAATGCAGGGCTCTATCCCAGGACACTGGGATCATGACCTGAGCCGAAGGCAGAGGCTTTAACCCACTGAGCCACCCAGGCCCCCCCAGGGCTTCTTTCTTAAAAAAAGATTTTGTTTGGGCGCCTGGGTGGATCAGTCAGTTAAGCATCTGCCTTCAGCTCAGGTCATGATCTCAGGGTCCTGGGATGGAGACCCACACCAAGCTCCCTGCTCAGCAGGGAGCCTGCTTCTCCCTCTCCTTCTGCCTGCCACTCCCCTTGCTTGTATCTCTGTCTCTGTCAAATAAATAAATTAAATTGAAAAATAAATTTAAAAAAATAAATTTATTTTAAAAATAAATTTTTAAATTTAAAAATAATAAATACATAAAATCTTTTAAAAATTTAAATAATAAAAAATACATAAAATCTTTTTTAAAAAAGATTTTATTTATTTGAGAGAGAACAAGAAGGGGGAGGGGCAGAGAGACCAGCTGAGTGGGGAGTCCCATGCTCAGAGGGGAGCCCCATGCTCAGCAGGGACCACCACACAGGGCCCAATCCCAGGACCCTGAGATCGTGACCCATGACCTGAGCCAAAGTAAGACGCTCAACTGACTAAGCCTCCCAGGTGTCCCCAGGGAAGGGCTTCTATGTGGAGTTAGTACGTCTAGGACACCATGGCCACCTAGAAGACATTTCATGAGTATAGACAGTAGCACTGACAGAAACATGACAAGGAATACAAATCTGATTCCTGAGTAAGTCCCTACTCCAGTGACTCTGTCCCCTCTATTGACCTGCCACCAGAGAACTGGCTGGTTGTCCTTGAGGTCTGGATTGCATGAGGGGCTCAGGGTTATCACCATCACTGGCTCACTGACGACCTGTCAAGAAAGTCTTGACTGCTCCACTCTTGCAGAACCTCTGTTTCTGTCTCTCTGTTGCTTTGTTTCATGACTGCCAGTCAGCCCAGGGCTCACCTTGTCCAGGTTTTATCAAGAACTTCTGCTGGGACACCTGAGTGGCTCGGTGGGTTAAAGCCTCTGCCTTCGGCTCAGGTCATGATCCTAGGGTCCTGGGATCGAGCCCCGCATCGAGCCCTGCATTGGGCTCTCTGCTCAGCAGGGAGCCTGCTTCCTCCACTCTTTCTCTCTGCCTGCCTCTCTGCCTACTTGTGATCTTGGTCTGTCAAATAAATAAATAAAATCTTTAAGGAAAAAAAAAAAAAGAACTTCTTCTGCAGGGGCAGTCTTCTGGTAAACCTGTTCATGACACTTGAATATTTTCAGTCTCTGAACTCACCCTAAGGGGACCAGTCACATAGCCCTCCCCAGATGTCCTTGTCTCTTCCAGTTCTTCCGTTGGCCTCTAAGACCTTGATCATCTGACCAGAAGCTGAATTGCTTCCCAGGATCAGAGAGGAAGGAATTCCCTTTCCTGCTGACTTTTAGGTCACCCGAGAAGGGCAGTTCCCAGAGAAAGGGGAATCACTGGGATGCAGACATTCAGACGTGATCAGGGCCTGAGTTGGGGAAGTGGAGTCAGGATGGAGAGGAGGTGATGAGTTGGAGAGATAATTAAGAAGTAACATTTTCAGGGGCGCCTGGGTGGCTCAGTGGTTTGGGCTGCTGCCTTCGGCTCGGGTCATGATCTCAGGGTCCTGGGATCGAGCCCCGCATCGGGTCATGATCTCAGGGTCCTGGGATCGAGCCCCGCATCGGGCTCTCTGCTCCGCAGGAAGCCTGCTTCCCTCTTTCTCTCTCTCTCTCTCTGCCTGCCTCTCTGCCTACTTGTGGTCTCTGTCTGTCAAATAAATAAAATCTTTAAAAAAAAAAAAAAGAAGTAACATTTTCAGGGCTTAAAGATTGCTTGAACGTTGGCAGGATAGGAAGGAAATGTCACACGTGACTTCAAGTTTCTGTCTGGGATGACTGAAGGAATGGGGGTGTCACTCATCAGAAGGCCCTTCTCAACAGGTGATTCTAGGTGATTCCCCTTGGCTTCTCCTCCCTCCGCTTTGGCCCTGCTGAAAACCACTGGAGGTGACAGCTGGTAATACGGAAGGAGGTGAGTCCGAGGAGGATGACAATGTGGGGCAGCATGGGAAGAGGTCAGCGATGGAGCTTGGAGAACATCAGTGACTCAGGATTAAGTAGAGAAGGATGGGCCATGGACAGGACCAAGTAGGGAGGGTCATGGTGTGAGGAGGCTAAGCAGAGACCGGGCCATCGAAATTCTAATGATTCTGAGCCATAAAGTGATCCAAGTCAGGAAAAGGACTCTTGATTTCCCGGTCAACAAACAAACAAACAGCTGAATCGTTTTTAAATTCTGTCACCTTCCGTCCATGCTCCATATGCACCAGAGTCCCTGGGTGGGATCCCTGGGCCTTAGAAGGAAAAGAGGGGAAGAAGGGAACTGCTGTCTGGTTAATTCAGGGCTCAGCACTTAGGACTTGGAGCTGCCCACAGCTAGAAATCCTTCTTAGTGGATCAGGCAGCCCAGCACCCCCAACCCTCCACCCCCCCCAACCTCTCACCTCCCCCACCCCGTCTTCCGGGTGTTATCCTTGTAACCTGGAGGAGTTGGGGGTGGGGAGGGGAATAGGCTGCTTAGCATCTTGGTGACTTAGGCAGAGGATATTACCCAACCCTGATCTCAGTGCCTCTAGGAAAATCAGTCCAAGCCCCCCTGGCCTGCCCCTACCCCAATTCCCTACCTGAGCTTGGGGCCTGGAAACAAGACCAGTTTTATGGGTGCTTTCAACCTGTGCTGTCCCATAGGGCCTCCTACTGAGAAGGGCCCCGCGCTTGGTGTAACACTTTCCTTGAAACTTTTTAAAAAGATTTTATTTATTCTTTTTTTTAAATAAGATTTTATTTTATTCTTAAATTTTTTAAAAAAGATGTTATTTATTCATTTGAGAGAGAGAGAATGGGGCACGAGCGTCGTGGGGAGAGGCAGAGAGAGAGGAAGAAGCCGACTCCCCGCTGAGCAGGGAGCGTGATGCTGGGCTGAATCCCAGGACCAGGAGATCATGACCTGAGCTGAAGGCAGAGGCTTAACCACTGAGCCACCCAGGTGCCCACTTTGCTTGAAATTCTTAATGATTTTTGAACAGGAGCCCCACATTCTCACTTTGCTCGGGGCCCCCCATATTCCATATCTGGTCCTGTGTAGGGAGGCAGAGGCTCCAGACTGATGGAGGAGGCAGGATGCTTACTGAGGAGCAGAGTTCAAGGAGAGGTTCAAAATAACACCCCGATCACCTACTCCCCGCCCTCCTCCCTGATCTCTGAGGGTTACAAGAGGAGGTGGGGGAGGCAACTCTGAAGTGGTTTCTTAACATGCCCTTGGCCCCTCTGTCTTCTGAGTCCCTAATGTGTCCCCTGTACTCCCTCGCCTATTGCTTTTCGTCTTACACCCTACTTTATTTTATTATTATTAATCCATTAACAGACAAGACCTACAGATTTATTTCTTCTTGGACACACCCACCATGTACACCCTACTTTTTTTTTTAATTTTTTTTTTAAGATTTCATTCATTCATTTGACAGAGAGAGAGATCACAAGTAGGCAGGCAGAGAGAGTGGGGGAAGCAGTCTCCCCGCCGAGCAGAGAGCCCGATGTGGGGCTCGGTCCCAGGACCCCGAGACCACGACCCGAGCTGAAGGCAGAGGCTTTAACCCACTGAGCCACCCAGGTGCCCCTACACCCTATTTTAGTCCTCATTTTATCAGCCCAGATTTCAAGCACCCTGAAGGCTGAAGTCGAGTCTCTGATTTATGTATTTCTGGCAACTTGAGCACAGGTGCGTGTTAAATGACTGTGTGTATCCCGTAATTTATAGACTTTGTATGTGTCTGGCATTGTGATAAGTGTTGTATCCACATTATCTCAGGCACCAACGAATACACAAAGAAGATAATAAACCGACAACTCTGCGAATCAAGCATGAGGGAGAGAGAGGCCAGGCAAGGCACAGACCTGGCTTCCCTGGTGGCTTGGCCCTCTGCCCTCTCCTGGTGACTCTGGTCAATGACAACGTAGGACAGACACTACCTTCTGGAAACTGCTGCCTTTGGGGGGACCTTCCTGTGAATAAAGGCCTTGGGAGGGGCCCCTCAGACTGTTGGAGGAGAGAGAGGTTCTTTCCTGAGCTAGCAGGGATAGAAAAAGATAGAAATGTGGAGAGGCTCTCAGAGAATCTTGACCTAGGAGGGGAAGGACAGCGTGGGCTGAGGTGGGAGTGGCAAGTTTGTAAATGTTTTCCTAACTGTGGGTTGAGACAAGAGTTATGAAATCAATGTAGTGATTTTACTGAAGTTAGTGAGTTATGAAACATATTTAGTAGATCGAGACCAGGCTTTAGAAATCGTCCCACACCTCTCAGTGACAATGACCTTTGAGCACCCCCAGAAGACTTCCACGCATGAGACGATCAGAATTCCTCAGCCTGTTCTGCAGGAATTGTTAGAAAGTTCTTCCCACTGCTGCTCTAACTTCCAGCCACAGGTTCTCATTCCCTGCCTCTGTTGCTACCCTTCAAGTTTTGTTTTCCTCCCCCCACAAAAGCAGGTGTTTCTTTTCTCCGGAGCCTGAGCTTCTGTAGTCCTCACTATTCTGATTCTTTCTAGCAGTTACCATTATAGAGCCTATCTTGGCTCAGGTGCAGAGAAGAGGACTCTTGCTTACGATTTTACTAGTTCCTGCCCCCACTGCTATGCAAAAAGCACAGCTGCTGTCCCTTTTCCTTTACAAATGAGGCTCCTAATATTTCTTCCCAGATTTATTGGGATGTAATTGACATGTATGATCATATAAGTTTAAGGTGTACAACAAAGTGATGTATTTCACATGTGAATTGTGAAATGATTACCACAATAAGTTTAGTTAACCTTTCCATCACCACATAGTTACGATTTCAGAACATCCGAATTGCTTACCCAAATGCACCCAGACAGCTAGTGACAGGATGATATTCATCAGCGTTCTCCTGCAATGCCCAGGATTGAACCTGATCCTTAGAATGCCCTTGGGCTGGCTCAGGGTAGAGGATCTCTATCCTGACTCCCCAGTCTGTGGACAAACTTTTTTTTTTTTTTTTAAGATTGTATTTATTTATTTGACAGACAGAGATCACAAGTAGGCAGAGAGGCAGGCAGAGAGAGACAAAGAAGCAGGCTCCTCGCCAAGCAGAGAGCCCAATGCAGGGCTCGATCCCAGGACCCTGGGATCATGACCAGAGACGAAGGTAGAGACTTTAACCCACTGAGTCACTCAGGCACCCCACCATTATGTGCATTTTAACAAATTTTTGTCTTAAATAAGCTCTGTAACCTCCACCCAGGACAAGAAATAAAATAATACCAGTACAGGGTATCTGGCTGGCTCTGTCCATAGAGCTCATGACTCTTACTCTTGGGATCCTGAGTTCAGCCCTGCACTGGGCATAGAGATTACTTTAAAAAATAATAATAATACCACTACCCCCAGAAGACTGTTGTTGACCCTTTTCCAATCATGGCCCTCTCTCTTCTCCAAAGATCCTGGATATTCTCACTCACATGGGTATTTTTGCTTTGCCTGATAGTTGTACCGTCTAAGTTTACAGTTCTAAACAATATACAGTAGTTATTTTTGCCTTTTTAGCAATTTTATATAAATGGAGTCATATATTATTTACTCCATTGTATCTGCCTTCTTCTGCTCAATACTTTTTTAAAAAGAAGACCCATCCATTTTGTTGCTGTATAATATTCTTTCGTATGGCCTTACAATAAATTATTTATCCATTGTACTGCTGGACATTTAAATTCTTTCCCATTTTTGGCTATCATGTTGTCAAAACCACTCTTATACATGTTCACCTTTCTACGGATATAGGTACAAGACTGAAATTGCTAGATTATAAGATATGAGTATCTACAGCTTCAATAGTTAACATCAAATTAGTTTCTCCAGTTTACACTCCCGTGGGAGTTCATGTTATTCTCTACTCTTAAAAAGAGTCAGCATTGTCATTCTGGTGAGTGTATAATGGTATTTCATTGACATTTTATTTTTTTTTAAGATTTTATTTATTTATTTACTTGACAAAGATCACAAGTAGGCAGAGAGGCAGAGAAAGCGAGAGATAGAGAGAGGGAAGCAGGCTCACCGCCAAGCAGAGAGCCCGATGCGGGGCTCAATCCCAGGACCCTGAGATCATGACCTGAGCCGAAGGCAGAGGCTTAACCCACTGAGCCACCCAGGCGCCCCTCATTGACATTTTAATTTGCATTTTGCTATGATTAATGATGCTTTACATATTTTCATATGTATATCAGTTATTTTTAAAAGATTTTATTATTTATTTATTTATTTGACAGAGAGAGAGAGAGCACATGGTGGGGAGGGGCAGAGAGAAACTCAAGCAGGAACACCCCCCCCCCCCAATCTCTGCTGAGCACAGAGCCCTATAGGAGGTTCCATCTCAAAACCCTGAGATCCTTATGGATATTGGGGAGGGTATGTCCTATGATGAGTGCTGTGAAGTATGTAAACCTGGCGATTCACAGACCTGTACCCCTGGGGCTAATAATACATGTTTATAAAATATATTATATTATAAAATAATACATGTTTATAAAAAAATTTTTTTAATTATTTTTTAAAAAGGGGGGCACCTGGGTAGCTCAGTGGGTTAAAGCGTCTGCCTTTGGCTAGGGTCCTGGGATCAAGCCCCGTGTTGGGATCTCTGCTCAGTGGGGAGCCTGCTTCCCTTCTCTCTCTGCCTGCCTCTCTGCCTACTTGTGATCTCTGTCTGTCAAATAAATAAATTAAATATTTTTTTAAAAACCCCGAAAACAAAACAACCCCTGAGATCACCAACTGAGCCAAAACCAAGAGCCTGAGACTTAACCCACTAAGCCACCCAGGTGCTCCTTAAGACTTTACTTTTAAGTAATCTCTACACCCAACTTGGGACTTGAACTCACAACCTCAAGGTCAAGAGTTGCATGCTCTATCCACTGAGCCAAGTCAGGTGGCCCTATGTCAGTTATTTGGGATTTCCTTTTTTTGTGCAGTGCCAGTTCAAGTGTTTGCTATTTTTCTAGTAGGTTGTCTTTATTCTTACTGATTTTTTAAAAATTTTTAATTTTATATTCTTACTGATTATTACAAGTTCTTTGCCAGTCATGCATTACAAATATCTTTTCTTATTCTGAGGCTTGTCTTTTCACTTTCTTACTGGTTTTTTTTTTATATGAAGAACAGAATATCATATTAATATAGTGATGTAGACTAAGCTTTTAGAACTTTTTGTGTCTTGTTTAAGAGGACTTTCCCTACCCTGAGGTCATAAAGATATTCTCTTATGTCCTCTTCCAAAAGCTTTATTGCTTTTCCCTTCCCGTTAAGGTCTATGATTCACATGGAATGTATTTCTGTCTTTAGTGTAAGTTGGAAGGAATCTGATATCATACTTTTCCATTTGGACACCCAATTCTCCCAGAATAATTTTTTGAAAAGTAGATTCTTTCCTCTCCTGCTCTGCTGTGCTACTTTGTCCTGAATCATTTGTCCAAATACGTGTGGGGCTGTATCCGGCCCACCCCCTTATGTGCCATTGGCATGTTTGTCTCTCCTGCACCAGGACCACACTATCTTAATTGCTATAGTTTATAGCTGACAATAACCTTTAATGTCTGGTAGGCAAGCCCTCCCACCTCTCATGCCTACGTATTTTCGAGGCTGGGATCTTTCATACACACAAATCCATTCAAACGTATTTGCAGGGTGTGGGGGCGGAGGGGTGGGGAGGAGGGGTGCTCAGGGGAAATCGGAGCGAGGATCCTGTTTCCATGGCATCCTCCCAAGGGGCGGGCACGTAGAGCCACAGTGCCAATCACCCTGTGGGGAGATCACAAATGCGTCAATGGGCTCCCTCGTCACTCATCCCAGGGGGCCAGACAGCTCTCAAAAAACCCAGATACAACTCAAAAGAAGACAGCACTCCAAGCGCGCCTCTTCCCCTCCATCCCAGAGACACACCCCTGCCTGCAAATCAGGCGCGGCTGGCCAGCTCCTAAAATACCAGTCCTGGACAGATTCTCCAGGAGACGTGCTCAGCCCTGTGGTGAACCCCATAGAGATTCCTACCCTCTAAAGGATCAACACCCCATCCACGGGGTGAGAAACCGCGTGCGGAGATCCCCTGACCGGCTGGCACGGCCTTAAGAACCCACATGGACAACCTCACTGCCTACTGCCTGAAACAGACCCACTTCACCATCTGACCGCCTAGACTCACAGGCGGACTGGCCCCAAACACACTCTCCTCTGCCCAAACACACTGCCCTCTCTCCTATGTTTCCCGCGCCCCTTGGCTCCGCCCAGCATTTCATTCCGGGTTGATAAAGGAATAACTGATCGCACTCTGCACATCAGCCAATAGGAAGAAGGGACTCCCAGCAGCAGGAGGAGGGAGGTGTCGGAGTCCCGAAGGCCTTGGTCCCAAGCAGGCTCACCCGGTTGCTGGGCTTCCTCCGCCCTCCTGTTCAAGGTAAAGTCACTCTCGGTCTCCACCAACACTTTTCCGCCCGGACTCTCACGCATGCGCACTGAGACTCACAGGCCGGACCTAAACGAAAGGAGGAGGGACCCTAAACCGCGATCCCTTAGGTCAAGGGGGTAACGGCACAGCCCAAAGTGGCCGCCGCCGCCAGCAGTCCACAAAACAGTAATTGTAGAACCAAAAGGCTCGAAGAGGTCCCACCGAGATTTGAACTCGGATCGCTGGATTCAAAGTCCAGAGTGCTAACCATTACACCATGGGACCTGCTGGCGACTTGAGGCGGCCGGGAGGCTTCTCAAGCCACATGGCACGCTGAACAGCCTTCCCAGAGCGGCGGCGGAGGAGGCCCGGTTCCCCCGGCCCGGGCTGGGCGCTGTGGGCCCAAGGCCGCTCAGGCGGGCGGAAACAGCAAGGGCTGCCGCGGCCCCGATGTGGCCAGTGCCGGGGTGTCACCTCTTGTCGCCGATCTTCCTGCTCTTCTCCCGAGGTCCTGACCTGCGCCCGGGGAAGCCGGGAGCACGGCGGGCTGGGGGCGGAGACGGCCGGCGGTGGCCCCTGCCGGGAGCGGAAGGCGGCGCGCACGCAGCCGGGCTCCGGACTCGTTTATTTATTTATTTCCACAAAACGCTCTCTGCGTGGTCCCTGTGGCCAAGCGGGGAGGGAAGCGGGCTGGTAGGTGCCAGGACAGCGGTTCAAAGCCCGGGTCTCTTTAGTGGGAGCGATTGGGTCGCGGACTTGAAACCACGGCTTTCTGCGGAAACCTCTGTAGAGGGACCCTTGGTGGACCCTACGGTAGTGGGTGGTACATTTCAACCTGTAGGTATTGATGAGTGGGGGACAATCAGACCGTTTTGGAGTTTTTCCAGGTTTTTAACCTTTTATAAGATTTGACTCAGCAGTTTCACTTTTGTAACTTTATCCTAAAGGACGAGGACCAGTGCCAAGTGTTCAAGGATGTTCTCAGCGGTGATGTTCACAATGGTAAAGAAGAGAATATAAAAGCGAAAATCAATTTAGTAAATATTGACAATATCTATATGATCAATACTGTGCAGGAATTTAGAGGATGAGTTTTTATTGTATTGACATTATTTTGATGTATAGGACTACATTGATTTATTGTATTGACATGAAAAGAGCGATAGGTCTACCCAGATGGAACCAACACCAAAAATCTACTTACCAGTTAGTATGCATAATAAAGTCTCACTTTTCTACAAACAGAAAAACTTCATACATGTGTAATAGACATTTGTCATTTATTTGTGCCATCACATCTGACTGGCTGCCTTTCTTGAGGGATCCAACATGGTGTGGGTCTGGGTGACAGCACAGTGACTGTATGTCCTTTAGCCTGGCCAGCTGGACTTGGAATCCAACGCGACTGATGCCCAGAAATGGGGACATTTTAGAATTTGTTCTGCTCCTCGTGGTAGCTGTGATACCCAGTGTCTCAAGGGCAGTGACAGCAGCCGTGCCTTCTCAACTGGCAGCAGAAGCTGGGTCCTAATCAGACTGCCCTGGATCCTGACCTTGGCTGGGTTCCTGGTTGCTTAGGTCCCCTTAGTTCTTGTCTGTTTTCTTGAGTTGCTTTCCCTCATGCTATGAGCTATCCGACTTTCTTCCAAGGAGTACAGTTCCTGTTTAAATTACCCGAATCTGTTTCTTTTCTTCTGTCAAAAACCTGCTTGGGTGCGCCTGGGTGGCTCAGTGGGTTAAGCCTCAGGCTTCAGCTCAGATCATGATCTCAGGGTCTTGCGATCTAGCCCGGCATTGGGCTCTCTGCGCACCACCAGCACCCCCGCCCCCCGGCCTACTTGTGATCTCTGTCAAACAAATAAATAAAATCTTAAAAAGAAAAAAAAAAACCTGCTTAGCTCAAATCCAAAAAGGTCTGCTGTGGACAGATATCCCTGGGAAATACATTTATAAGGCCCCTTTCTTACAGTTTATGATTTACTGTATTGCTTGAGAAAGTATTTGATAACTCTTGTATATTGTCAGAAGAAACATTAAAACTTTTCCATTTCGAGGAGTGAACCAAACTCCCATTGCATTCCCATGGTGAGATAAGGGTGTCTCTTCATTAGGCTGGAGTAACAACACCGAATCGACTTGATATCAAATGGCTTTAGTCTCTCGTTTCCCATCTATATCCTTCTTTCAAGCGCTCTGTACCCATGAAGGTGTATTGAAATTAATTTTCAGAAG
This sequence comes from Mustela nivalis, assembly GCF_964662115.1. Lineage (NCBI taxonomy): Eukaryota > Metazoa > Chordata > Mammalia > Carnivora > Mustelidae > Mustela > Mustela nivalis. The sequence continues at coordinate 38,210,084 of NC_139036.1, forward strand.
CTACGTAGAAATCCTACAGAACTGTGATTATGCCCTTTGAAAGTGTACAGGAGGTAGTTCCTTCTGTCTAGTAGGAAGACTTCTCCCTCCTCCCAATACTAGTTCTTCCTTTCCAGTTCCCTCCATCTTCTCAGCTTGAAACATCTTACCTGCCCAAATGAGACCCTTCACTGAAATCTCCACTCGTGAATTCCTCAAGTTACGCAGAAGGATCCTCTGCCTGATCGCTCTTGTCATTACCTGCTGGAGTTATAGGTGTTTTTATTCTGTGGCTCAGTCTCTCCCCTCTCCCCTCCTTCCATGTCCCCTTTGGTTGGACTGTGAATTGCTCTGGGGTCAAGGCCCAGGACTGGCTGATTTATAAATGTGGCTAGTGCCATACCAGAACTCAGGAGGGAGAAAGAACATTCTTTTTTTTTTTTTTTTTTTTAAATATTTTATTTATTTATTTGACAGAGAGACACAGCGAGAGAGGGGACACAAGTAGGGGAGTGGGAGAGGGAGAAGCAGGCTTCTCCCTGAGCAGGGAGCCTGATGTGGGACTCAATTCCAGGACACTGGGATCACGACCTGGGCTGAAGGCAGACGCCCAACGATTGAGCCATCCAGGTGCCCCAAGAACATTCTTTTTAACTTCACATTGGTTATTTTTGAGACAACAGAGCAAACAGAGACAATATGTAATCCCTCTGCCTGCCCATCACTCGTTTCTTTTAACATAAATCCGTAATGCATGACACCCCAGAGATGGCATCCCATGAAGGCTCTGAGCACAGACCCTCAGCCTCCACAAGGGGGCTCCTCACGCGTGGGGAAATCTGGGCTCTGTGGGAGGCGGGGTTTGCCTGGCTTCAGCGGTGCCACCCGGGATTGAGGGCTGAACAGAGGCAGAGAGTGGCCCAGAAAGTTTAATGAGGTCAGAGGTTAAGAAAAGACAGCTCAAGGGGCGCCTGGGTGGCTCAGTGGGTTAAAGCCTCTGCCTTCAGCTCAGGTCATGATTCCAGAGTCCCGGGATCCAGCCCCGCATCAGGCTCTCTGCTCAATGGGGAGCCCGCTTCCCCATCCCCCCCCCACCACGTCCGCCCCCCCCCCCCCCGCGCCTCTGCCTGCTTGTAATCTCTGTCTGTCAAATAAATAAATAAAATCTTTAAAAAAAAAAAAAAAAAGACAGTTGAAGTCCGGGATTAGGGAGTTTCAAGGTATTCTCCCAAATTTCCTGTGAGCCTGTAAATGGCTAGCGAATGGGACAATAGATACAGTAATGCTCTGCGTGAAGTGGAAAGAATTCAGGTTCACTGTCAAATCCAAGTCAGTTTCCTTTACCCATGCTGATGCTGCTCACAGCTAGCTGCAATAGAATCAACCTTGCTCTGTGTCCTTGCCACACAGGACAGATGAATGTGCCACAAATCCCCTACTTTGCCTTGGGAGCCCCAGCTATGCCAGACAAGCCATAAGCGCCACCTTGTGCCAGGCGACATGTGAGGCCCTGAGTCTCTGAGCGTCCCACCCTGCCCCTTGCTCTGGGCTTGGCATTACAGAGGCTCTGACAGGGCAATCTGGCTGCTTACTTTCTTTGAACAAAGCAGCATCTACATTTATCCTTTTCTTGAAAGTTTTCACTTTCTCCTCTTGAAATAATTATTTTATCTTTTCAGATTATAAAGGTGAAGCATTTATTATGGAAAATGTAGAAAATACAGCACAGCAGAAAGAATTTTAAATAACTATAATTCCAACAAACACTTTTTTTAAAAGTTTATTTTCTTTAGTAATCCCTCCACAAATGTGGGGCTCGAACCCACGTACCTGAGATCAAGAGTTCCATGCTCTTCTGGCTGAGCCAGCCAGGCCCTCCCCAACAAGCACCTTTGACACTTGATTTTTTTTTTTCCACTTTCTGTTTTAAAATTCATTTTTATGTAGTCTTCATTGTAAAGTTTTATGTTCTGTTTTTGTGCTTAATATCACAATGGCATGTTACTTAAAAACCTTGTTTCTTAAAAAAAACAAACACCTTGTTTCTTCTTTCCTTAAAAAGTTGAAAGTATTACGTGGGTAATACATGAGCACAATACAAAATTCACATGGTTTAAAAGGAAATGCACAGACAAAACTTCTTGACTATAATTTTTTAAAAAATATTTTATTTATTTATTTGACAGACAGGGATCACAAGCAGGCAGAGAGGCAGGCAGAGAGAGGAGGAAGCAGGCTCCCCGCTGAGCAGAGAGCCCGACATGGGGCTAGATCCTAGGATCCTGGGATCATGACCTGAACTGAGGGCAGACATCCGAAGGACAGAGCCACCCAGACACCCCTTGACTATAATTTTCTGCTCTCAGAGGCAATTTCTGATGCTCTCCTTCTAGAGATATTTTATCCTTACACAAATATACATGAATATGCATACTCCTTTCTTTTTCCCACCTTTTAAAAAGTAAGCCTTGTGCCCAACGTGGGGATTGAACTCACAACCTTGAGATCAGGAGTCTTATGCTTTACTCACCAAGCCAGCCAGGCACCCCATCTTCCTTTTCTTTTAAAAAAAGTAGAAACACTGGGGGCACCTTGGTGGCTCAGTGAGTTAAAGCCTCTGCCTTCAGCTCAGGTCATGATCCCAGGATCCTGGGATGGAGCCCAGCATTAGGCTCTCTGCTCAGCAGGGAGCCTGCTTCCCCGCCCCCCTTACTTGTGATTTCTGTCTGTCAAATAAATAAATAAAATCTTTAAAAAAAAAAAAAAAACTAGAAACACTGTTCCACACTTTGTTTTACTCACTTAGCACTGGATCTTGAAGACTGTTCCATAATAGAATAAAAATCTAATTAAATGGTATTTTATTGAGATGTCATTTACATAAAGTAAGCACAAACCATTTCCCTGATAGCTAATGATGTTGAACCTCTTTTTTACATGCTCCCTAGCCATTCGGATGTCTTCTTTTCTAAGTGCTTCTTCAAGTATTTTGCCCATTTAGAACAACTGCCCTTATCTTATTGATTTATAGGAATTCTTTGTATATCTGGGATATGCATCCTTTTGCCAAATATTTGTATTACAGATCTTTTCTTTTCCCAGTCTGTAGCTTTTCTTTCTTTCTTTTTTTTTTTTTTTAACATTTTATTTATTTATTTGCCAGTGAGAACAGGAACACAAGCTGGGGGAGTGAGAGAGGGAAATCAGGCTTCTTGCCCAGCGGGGAGCCCGATGCGGGGCTTGATCCCAGGACCATGGGAACATGACCCAAGCTGAAGGTAGATGCTTAATGACTGAACCACCCAGGTGCCCCTTCTTTTCACTTTCTTTTTTTTTTTTTTTTCTTTTTTTCTTTTCACTTTCTTAATAGTGTCCTTTGATTGGCAGAAGGCATTAGTTTAATTTCAACCAAATCAAATATATCCTTTTGTTTTTCTTTTATGAGTCATGCCTTCTGTGTCCTTGCATGCAGAGAGCTGGGATCCTTTGCCAAGCACACGGGATAGGAGAGGGACAGATTATTCAGTTACATAATTAAAACTTTGGTAATCTCTTGGTAAAATTTCAAGTGGGAGAAGAGACATACATTTTGTATGGGAAACTTGTTTGAAGCCAGAGCAGGAAGGCTGAAGGGCATGAGGCCCGCTGGAGCATCTAGGCAAAGGATTAAGAAAAAGAAAAGCTGGGGCACTTGAGTGACCCAGAAGGTTAAGCCTCTCCCTTCGTTCAGGTCATGATCCCAGAGTCCTGGGATCAAGCACCGCGTCGGGCTCCCAGCTTTGCGGAGAGCCTGCTTCTCCCTCTCCCTCTGTCTGCCACTCCCCTTGCTTGTGCCCTCTCTCTCTGTCAAATAAATAAATAAAATCTTTAAAAATAAATTTTAGGGACACCTGGGTGGCTCAGTGGGTTAAAGCCTCTGCCTTCGGCTCAGGTCATGATCCCAGGGTCCTGGGATCGAGGCCCGCATCGGGATCTCTGCTTGGCGGGGAGCCTGCTTCCTCCTCTCTCTCTTTGCCTGCCTCTCTGCCTGCTTATGATCTCTGTCTGTCAAATAAATAAATAATCTTAAAAAAATAAATAAAAATAAAAATAAATTTAAAAAAAAAAGAAAGAAAAAGAGTTGCACTCAAATATGACTCCTCTGTGAAAGTCATTCGATATATGGTTGAGTGGAAGAGATGGGGTAGAGATAGCGACCAAGTGGGAAACAGGTGATTCTGAAAATTGCTGGTGTCCAGAACAGACTCTAGAATATCAGGAATGAGAACTGGTAGGGAAAATTAGCATGCTAGCATGTTAGTGATTTCCTGCAGTAGTCTTTAGGATGGTCCCATAAGGAAAACAAGCTTCAGGCTGAAGGTGCCCTGTTTTAAAGCGGGTGTAATACGGTTTCTTTAAGAGTGGCTTGCAATCCTAGCTTCCTGGAAGTCCTGTAATTTGGAGCCTTGCAGGTCCAGAAGAGCTTAATTCTCTACCCCAAGAGAAATCACCAACGGAGACAGGAGACTTACCAGGAGACCAGGTTAAGCAAAGGACCAGCCTATTTACATTGTGATGTTTTCATTATTTTCTGTGCACAAAGAGGAAAAGCCTGGGAGCAAAGAGCCGATTGCAGTCTCTTTGTCCTTCAGAGGAAGGTTTTGAACAGCCTCAAGGCAGAGGCCATTTAACTGAGTGCCAGAGGGCAAAGGAGGCACCGAGGTGCATCCTGGGGTTACCAGAATGGGTTTCCCAGTCTCAAAGACTATGTCTAAGGAAGATTTCTGAAATTGGCTGGAAATGACAGAAAAACCTCTTAAGTTTTAAGGAATTGCTGACAAGATTTCATTAGCAATTCAATTCCCTTAAAAATCTCACTGATAACTTCCAGTGAGTTTTACCTCACGGCCATCCCTGGGCATGTGAAGGACACTAACAGGAAGTGGGCAGATAAATCTTTGACAGGCCACAGAAGGGTCACCCTTCCCCAGGGCCACTCAGATGGGGATATGGACGATAATGGACAAGGTTATCCCTCCTTGAGAGAAGAACCTGGAACTGCCAGATGGGCTGAGCAAGGCACCCCCTCCTCTTGTCAGGCTTGGAATCCCTGATCTTCCTCCTGATTTCAGCACACCTGTGGTCTGCTCCACGTCTTTACCCCACCTGACACTGTTCAACACAATTTTAAACTTGGGTCAAGTCTCTGGTACTTGTAGGTAAAAGCATTCTAATAGATAACCTTTTCATAGCGGCTTATATATACTTTCTGTCTATGAAAAATCAAAAACAGGGGCACCTGTGTGGCACAGTTAAGCTTCTGACTCTTGGTTTCAGTTCAGGTCCTGATCTCAGGGTCGTGAGATCAAGCCCCACCTCCGGCTCTGCACTCAGCACGGAGTCTGCTTGAATTTCTTTGTCCATCTACCCCTGCCCCTCTCCCACTCACGCGCTCTGTCAAATAAATAAATAAATCCAGAGAACTAACAGTTGGGGCAGGACCTTCCCGGGTGGAGGAGAGAATATCCAGAAGAAAGCTGATCCCGGTCCCATTTCCACTTCCGGCCACGCGAAACAGACACACCCACACATGCCTGGTGGCCTGCAGGTCCCTCTTTGCTGAAAGTCACAGAAGCAGTTTTCCTTTCCTGAGCCGGGGATGTGGAATGAACCGGTGGAGGGGAGACAGTGAGAGCAGGCTCGAGCTCCCCCTGGAGGCCTGTACAATGATTTACACCAACTTGTCCTGAAATTTGGGGTTTGGCCAAAGTCTCAGGAAGGATGACTTCACTGTCCTTTATTGTCACTTTCCTGTAAGGGATACTTCACTGTCCTGCAGTGTCCTGGAAGGAAACCTCTGTCGTCGGTCTGGTCTGGGCTGCTGGGTTTGTGTCTGAAATGCAAGACTGGAGGGAGGTCCGTGTGACTCTTATCGTCTGTTTCCTGATTTTTGCTTCCAAACCACCCAAGGAGAAAACTTTTTAGTTACGCTTTTCTGTTTTGAAAACAGGCAGACACACAGAATGGTCGTATTATTCGGAACACTGTGGTTATAAGTAACAGGAGCCAACTCAAATTAGGTTAAGCAAAAAGGAAGAATTATAAGGGTATAGTGTTTCACAAAATCCCAGGGCAGGACTGTAGCCAGACCTCAGGAAAGAACCAGAAGGCTGTCAAGAGGCTCTTGTTTCAGCTCCTCTTTGTGCATATGTTGCTTTTTTCTTTTCCTTTTTTTTTTTTTTTTCTTGGCTGAAGGCTGGCTGTCTCAGCTCCTGTCACATGGTGCAAGGGACACGTCGTCAGCTCCTGAGTGTGATGTCTGAAGTCCAGCCATCCACAGAGACTTGCTTTGCAGACCCAATTCAAAAAAAATTTTTTAAAGATTTTATTTATTTATTTGACACAGAGAGACACAGCGAGAGAGGAAACACAAGCAGGGGGAGTGGGAGAGGGAGAAGCAGGCTTCTAGCTGAGCAGGGAGCCCGATATGGGGCTCGATCCCCGGACCCTGGGATCATGACCTGAGCCAAAGGCAGAGGCTTTAACCCACTGAGCCACCCAGGTGCCCCAGAGAGGATATTTCTGACTACAATATCATTTCTCCCAAATAACCCTCAAAAACCCCAAAGCCATTCCTAAGGAATGACTACGGAAGCCAACCCATACTCTACTCTTTTGCAGGAGATCCAACAGGGGATGTGCAGGTAGGTGTTCCATAAACGGTACTGCATCATACAAATAATGATTGTTATTGATGGGCTTTTGTCACCCTTCTCGGGGACTAGTCCATTTCTTTTTAAATTTTTTTTTATTTCTTTTTTAAAGATTTTATTTATTTGACACAGAGAGAGAAATCACAAGTAGGCAGAGAGGCAAGCAGAGAGAGAGAGGGGAGGAAGCAGGCTCCCTGCGGAGCAGAGAGCCCAACATGGGGCTCAATCCCAGGATCCTGGGATCATGACCTGAGCTGAAGGCAGAGGCTTTAACCCACTGAGCCACCCAGGGGCCCCGGGACTAGTCCATTTCTAATGAGCCTCTGGTGGGTATTTGTAGTAACTGAGCCCCACCCCCTGCCCCACCCACTAGCTTGTCCTAACTTCATCTCATCAGGTGGCCCACCCCCAGTTCCACTGTCTTAGGTACCCAACCCCAGTAAGCCTAGAGCTTTTCTGATGCCCAGGCACCTTCATGAAGAGCACAGGAGATGGTTCTTGAAGTAGTGGAGTGCCAGCTTGAACTGGACCTGTTCCTTGGTGTTGGTCCGAAATGCGCTGTAGGTCTTCTCCAGTGAGGCCAGCTCTGGGTCGGTCACCGGAGACCGGGCCTGGTGACCTATGATCACTTCCGGACATGACCCCACGAGCAAGCTCCCGAGCCCGTCGATAAAGAACTCTGCCAAGAGAGGGAGAGCGTAAGCTTCAGCCAGAGACCCCGGGGCCATATTCCAGGTCTGGGGGGAGAGGCAGGTGGGGAAGGGTGCGGTGTGTACCCATGGGGAAGTTGAGCGCCAGGCAAAGCCCCCTGCCCAGGCTGATGAGTGGGAAGGAAATAAGTAAGCACATTTCTCCGAGGTGTGGCCAGAGAGGCAGAAAGACCCAAAACAGCCAACTCCAGAACTGAAGGAATCAGAGGGGAGTGAGGGAGGGGACAGAGCTGCAGGGGAAGGTGTCTCACAGGGGAGCAGCAGACAGGAGATAAGAAATCACAGTGAGAGGAAGGAGGGAGGGAAGAGAGACCCTGAGCTCCCTCATTGGGGGAAAGGGAGACGAGCCCACTGTTGCCGGCAACGACCATGATCAGTGACTCGCAGCTCTTGGAAAGGACAAACTGCTGAGGTTAGTCCACGGGCCAGCACCTTCCCCACTCAGCTTGTCCCCACCTGAGTGAGCCACCCGCTGTAGGCGGGGGTCGAAGCCAACTCTCTGGAGTCGCTCCGTGTGGGCCAGGAAGAAGTTGACAACGCCACTGGTCAGCACACAGCGGGGGAAACCATCCAGGGGTCTGAAAGAGCCTGGCCTCCGGTGAAGACAGTCCCCATTCTGACTCTTCTCCAGCAACAACTTAAACTGGAACACATTTCCAAGTACACTGCCACCTACCTAACCGGTGGGCAGAGAAATGCATGTTAGAGCACATAGAATTGATATCCACGTTGCCTCTGCCAGGAAGCCTTCCTGGACTGAACCTGAGTTACAACAAGAATCACACCTGTTCTGTATCTACCCTCCATACCAGTCCTTGGGTACTCTCTTGTTGCTGTTGCAGCCACCATCTTCCAAACACCATGGCTGGGGTCTCTTGATCTTTTCATCCTGCTCACAGCAGAAAATCTCCTTGGTAGGAGCAGAAAGTGCCAAGTCCAAAGGGCACACGACTCTGCTCCACTCACCCAACAGCAAGTTCACTTTTTCCAGAAGGTAGGTCACTCCCTTTCACGAGGAGGAGCAGTGTTTGCGTGCAGACAAGCAGCCTGCATGCACACGGGTCCTTTGGTGGAGTCCCCACGGCCAGGCTTCTTGCAACAAGCCATGTGCCGTGTGTCTCAAGCTTGCCTTCCTCCCACTCCTCTGCTCCTGGCTCTCCTCCCTGAGCTGTCTGTCCACGCACTCACGGAAGATCTGTGCATTTCTACGTGTGAGCCCCAGCACAACAGGATGAGTCCTGAACCCTCATAATCCTCTAGGGTGGCTCTTAGTCGCCTCGTCACTAGTTCCTTCCTTCTTTCTTTAGCAAAGAGACCCTCCGGGTTGTTAAGTGGACTAACTGAAGAGAGCCAGCTACACCAGTAAAGACGGACTCTTTCCCATTTTCCTTGTGAGGTCTGACCATGTGTCTAAGTCCTGGCTGAAGGGATGTGAATCTTCAGAAGGGATGTCTGCAACTTCTCGCACATTCTACAAAGACAAATGCTTGTCCTTCATGTTCTCTCCCCCTTTCTTCTGGCCACGCAGCCGAGGACTATGAGGACGGCGTAGCACCAAGGGAAGGAGGCTGGTCCAGGAGGATCCTGGAAGCAAAGTCAAGGGCCAGCTTGGATTTTCACACGACGGGAGTTCTGCTTTCTACCCCACTGATGTACTGTGATCTGCTCTCTGGAAGAGTAGCTAGGAGATACCCTGGTCTTTTCTTTTTGGTATGGTTTTTTTTTTTTTTTAAGGTTTTATTTATTTGACAGAGACAGCGAGAAAGGGAACACAAGCAGGGGGAGTAGGAGAGGGAAAAGTAGGCTTCCCGCTGAGCAGGGAGCCCAATGTGGGTTTCAATGCGGGGTTCGATCTCAGGACCCTGGGATCACGACCTGAGCCAAAGGCAGACTTTTAACGACTGAGCCACCCAGGTGCCCCTAGCCAGGAGATATCTTAGTCAATACAGATGCCTTGGGGACTGTCCTCCTGGAAGAGAGAACTATGATCTCAATGCCACTGATTTTCTTATCTATTTCCTGTTTTTCTTTTCTTTTTTTTTAGAAACAGCTTTTATTGAGCTATCTTTAACACATTAAAATTGTACATATATTTTTAATCCTACATATTTAAGGTGTAGGGCTTGATGTTTTGATATGTGTAGACCACATATCTACACACTGTGAAACCCTGTGTAGTAAAACCATGTAGTGAAACCGTGATTGTGAACCACCTCAATCAAGCTAATTACCATATCCATCACCTGCATGTGTAACCATTGTGCCCTTGGCCAGAAGAGTGAAGATCTGTTCTCTTCACAGATTTCAAGAATACAATACACTATTATTAACGGTAGCTGCCTTTTTCTTTTCTATGTAGCAAATGACTTTTGATGTTCTCGTTCTTTTCTCCTTTTTTAAATGTCATGAGGCCTATGTGTGCTTTTTAGAACTTTGTACCATTTGCATATAAGGGCCTATTCAGCCAGAGCAGCCCCACCCCGGTTGAACTGCCATTTTGCTGTAAAGCTTAAATTGACCCTGCGCCCCACCAGGGGAACTTATTTAAAAGCAAGTCCGGGAAACCAGTCCCAGGTAATAAAGTCCAAATACAAGGGTGGGTCAGGCCAGGTGGAGGTATTCAGTCAGTGGGGGGCCATACTGTCTCCTAGCTACCAAGGAGTATGGGCCCCCGCCCTTTGGGAGCCTTTTGGCACCAATCCTAACCAAGGTGTGATAGGCTGGTTCAAGTGTCTGCTAGGGTAAACTGTAATTCAGGTGGTCACCTAACATCACTGTGGAGTTTCCTGTGTGTGTTACAATCTCATTGGCCACCTGTGTGTGGCCAGGCCCGACCGCATGGCCTTTGCTCTATAAAAGTTAGTCTGGAAAGCAGGGAGGGGTTGTACTCTCTGGAGGGGTGGCCCAACCGGTCTTTTTGACGGTTGGTATGATTCCTGATGCTTTGCTTGACCTTCGCTTTGTATCAGTCTTGCTCCTCTAATCACGGACCCATTATTGGGGTACCCAATTTTGGGGGACCCAATATGCATTTTTTTTACATCAACACACCATTTTAAAGACAGAACGAGGATTAATATGGGGGGGGGATGTAATTTGCCCAGAGAAAAGAAAATTTGGAGGTGAAAGCCAAAACCACACAGCTCCTGATTCCCACCAAGCTTATTCCTCTCCTGCCCCAGCCCCTCCCCCGACCCTATCCCGACTTCCCCTTTCCTCCCCTCTCCCCCTCCTCTTCCCCTTCCCTCTCCTGGCCAGCTCTACAGGTTGCAACTGGGGTGAAACTGGCCACTCTCCCTTACCACGTCCAATTCTGTTTTCTCGAGGACATCCACCAGCACCTCAATCTTGGTGTCGTTGTTGAAGAGGAAATCGTCGTCCACCCAGAGAACGTATTTGGTGGTGACCTGAGAGATGGCCAGGTTCCTACCAGCAAACCAGCCCTGCAGGTATAATGAGGTCAGATCAGCAGTTGCCATCCCCTGCCACATTTTAGAATCACCTGGGAGCTTTTTAGGCTGGGCGCCTGGGTGGCTCAGTGGGTTAAGCCTCTGCCTTCGGCTCAGGTCACGATCTCAAGGTCCTGGGATAGAGCCCCGCATTGGGCTCTCTGCTCATCGGGGAGCCTGCTTCCCCCTCTCTTCTCTGCCTGCCTCTTTGCCTACTTGTGAGCTCTGTCAAATAAATAAAATCTTTAAAGAAAAAAATAAAATAAAATAAATTCCCCACCGCCAGGCTGCACCCCAAACAGCAGTTGAAAACCACTGAGTTCAAGGGAGCTCGTGTCTCAGAGACACAGGAGGAAGGACAGTGACTCCCTGAATCAAAGGCTGAGGCGGGGAAGGGCTAGGAAGTTCTCCCTTGGTCCTAGGACCAGTGTGGTAGGATGGAAGTCCTTTTTCACCCGAGTCTCTGTGGCTCTCTTTCCATTTCCCCTGATGGAGCCTGGAAGGTGATGGAGGGTGGGGAGCTACAGTTTGTATAATATCCATTTCCTTGTGTGTCCTGGAGGAAAGAGGGTGGGTGTGTGTGTGGGAGGGAGAGAGAGAGAGAGAGAGAGAGAGAGAGCAAGCCTCTAGCCTGGGAGGAATCCTAGGGATCACAAGTTTTTCTGTCTGTGAGGAATCCCTAGAATGTCAGACACCTCAAGTCACATAGAAGGACCTCAATTAATGTCTGTACCAAAGACAGATTAACCACTTCATCCATGCAGAAACGTGAGGGTGGTCCGATTTCCCTGTGAACTTGGAGTCGGCGAAGGGACGCAGAGGAAAGTCGCATCCCCTCTGCTCTGGCATCATGCCGTCCTGGGAAAGCCACTCAAGCATCCCCATCGGGGCGGAACCTGACTCCAGAGAGCTCTTTCCCGGGACCCAGACACCTCCCCATGTGGGCGGGACGTACCTTCCCGAAGGGCATGGGGTAATACTCCACATAGTTGTCATTAATCTTCAGGGGCTCCTTGCTGTCATCGGCCACGATCACTGTCAAGTCTGGGTAGTACTCACGAAGGCTCCGGAGCATGGTCATGAGCTTGTGGGGACGGAGGAAGGTTTTGGTGGCAACGGTCACCAGATCTCTGAGCTTCCTCTCTGGACGAGAAAGGGTGGGGTATCAGAGCGCTGCCTTTTGGGAAGCCTCACTGACTTGACTTGAGCTGTTCTGGTGATTTCTTTATGCCACACCCTCGTGCTTCTCGTATAAAGCACTTGGTAAGAATTTGTTAGTTGGAACAGAAAATAAATGTATTTAAAACACAGCCAGCTTGTTGAAATTGTATGTGTCTTCTAGAATTTCTTTCCCTGGTTCTGTTGGCTTGACTATGCCATCTCCTCCCATCAGTGTGAATGCTCTGTCTTACCGAAACTATTTGGATCTTGCTGTCGTGTTAATACTAGGAATCGAGATGCACAGAGCTCTGCCCATCAAGGGGTTCAAGATCAGGGTCAGGGGAGGGGAGAAAAGCTCTAAAGGACTTGAGACCTACGCCCCATCATCAGCTGCACTCCTAGAGAGAAGCACACTTAGTCTCCCTGCTCAGGAAGACATCAGTGGAAGTAGGTCTACTTGGAGAGTGGAAGGTCTAGACCAGACAGTCCAGCTCAAGGCATGTAATCAATATAAAAATTTGGAAAAGGAAAAGCTATTCTGCAGAAAAGTCTTCATATGAATCAGCTGGAGCTGTGGTGTGTTTTTGGGATTTAGTCACCAAACGTGGAGGCACGCCCACTGATGGATGCTGTGGGATGTCTGGGTGGGGTAGGCTCTGTTGGAGTTAATGCTGGCTGAAAGCCACAACCCAACCAGTGGCAAGTGCTCTAGAACACCACCACAGAGCTCCTTCTCAGAATGACGGAAGTCAGACATCCTTCCAGAATCCTCTTTTTAATACCTGTTGTACCATTATAGCAGCTCCCCCGGGGGGCTGAGGGCATGAGGGAAAAATGACTGGTGGGAAGAGTCAAGTAAATTGTGTTCAAGGGCATGCCAAGTGAATTATATCCTCCCTTTTTTGTCAGAGGCTGGCCCCTGGCCAGGGCGGCCTCTGCCATTAAAAGATGGTGCCTGGCTAGTTGCCAGGTTAGGATTGCCTTGTGAGACTAAGCGGAATGCCCAAAGAGGAAGTAAACAGCATTGGTTGCTAGTGAAGTTGTTTGTTTAGGTGCACAGCCTGATTCGCTCCCTCCTGTACCCTGCTCGCTGATTGGTCATGTAAACGTATATAAGTGTGTAGACTTGCGGAAATAAAGAGAGAGAAGATACATCTGAACTGGGGCTTCTTGTTGTCCTTGCGGGTCGAGGGCGACACCTTTTCTTGGGCCATGTGCCAAGTTGGGTTCTTTTGTTACAGTAAAGAGAGAACCAGGAGCGTGGATGTAGTCAAGATTGGGGGACTCCTGGCTAAGTTGGTGGTGTAGCTTTCTGTTTGAGAGTCCCTATTTTTTCCAAATATACAGCAACGATAAAAATACAAAGATAGAACGATGCACAAAAATACACATTACTTCCAAGGAATAAAAATAAAGATCAGTGAGCAGAGCTGGGACCTCCTGCATTCTGGGATCAGAAGTAACAGAGGAGGGGCGCCTGGGTGGCTCAGTGGGTTAAGCCGCTGCCTTCGGCTCGGGTCATGATCTCAGGGTCCTGGGATGGAGTCCCACATCGGGCTCTCTGCTTGGCAGGGAGCCTGCTTCCCGCTCTCTCTCTCTCTCTCTGCCAGTCTCTCTACCGACCTGTGATCTCTCTCTGTCAAATAAATAAATAAAATCTTTAAAAAAAAAAAAAAAAGAAGAAGTAACAGAGGAGGTTTATTCTGAAGGATAATGAAATTAAGATATCTCACGGGATGTGTGGGTCCAGAACCAGGCTTTTTGCTTGAAGTCATGGAGTAGAGCTAGGTGGCACACCCTCCACCCCTCACCACTACCTGCCAGGCAAGGAACCCCAGAACAGCCATCACCCCTGCACACACCTCCAGGTGCAAACAGAAATGACATCACTTCACAGCCACGACCTGTGCCAAGCCATCCTCAGGCCCAGCAACGGGCTCTTTCATAAGTCTGATACCACCATGAGACAGGAATCCCGAGCCTCCAGTATCAGAAAGTAGACCAGAAGGCTGAGGAGACGGGGATCAGATCCAAGGCTCAAGCTGTGAGATGGGAAGGAGCCAGGAGAGAGAAGGGGAAGAGAAGAAAACAAACAAGCACAGCCTCCTACTCACGATGAGCTCACCCACAAAAATTACAGAGCACTTAAAGGAAATTAGCATGAACGACAGCCAATGAATCTCCCGTATACAGATGTACCCACTCCAGACAGACAGAAAATGACAGAGAACTCCAAAACCGATTTAAAATAAGAATGTTCAAGCAATGGCATATATATATTCTTCCCCATCTTTCTTTTTATGGAAACAATAGTTTCCTCTTCCCTCTCTCATTTTGTATCAGTATTAAAAAAAGCCTTCCCCTGTTTTTCTCCTCCATCCTTCTGAATGCCTCTGCACAGAATTTCGTTATATGGATGGACCACAGTTAATCTGATCGGTGCATCCCACTTCTAAGGTTTTTGTGCTTGCAAACAATGCTGCAGTAAAGAACCTCGAACAGACATCATTTCACACAGATAAAAATATCTGTACAATAATTTGTAGAAGTACAATTGCTGGGCCAAAGGGAATGCACATTCCAAATGTTGATCGGTATTGCCAAATTGCCTCCGGAAAGGCTGTGCCCATTTCCATTTCCCAGCAGGAGTTTGTAAGAATGCCTGCCCCTCCCCACTCCTTGTCCAGTACTTTCTGATAATGAATGTATTTTTCATTAGCACTTTTTTTAGTATGAGACTGAGCATATATTCTAACAGCGAAAAGTACCATTGAATTTCATCTGTTGCCAACTGTGCATTTTTCCATTGGCTTACTAGGTGTTTGGCTTTTTGTTTTGTTTTGTTTAGGTGGTTTAAACAAAAACAAACACATTTACTTATTTGGGATGCCTGGGTGGCTCAGTCAGTTAAGCATCTGCCTTTGGCTCAGGTCATGATCCCTAGGATCGGGCTCCTTGCTCTGTGGGGAGCCTGCTTCTGCCTCTGCCTGCTGCTCCCCTGCTCATGCTCTCTCTCCCTGATAAATAAATAAATAAAATATTTTAAAGCATTTGCTTATTTAAGTACTCTCTACACCCAAGATGGGGCTTGAACTCCCCAATCCCCAGATCACGAGGTACAAGCGCTACTGACGGAGCCAGCCAGGCACACAAGCCTATTAACTGTTCTTATGGATTCATGGGCACTTTAAAGTAAAAGTATACCTTTGGGGGCACCTAGGTGGCTCAGTGGGTTAAGCATCTGCCTTTGGCTCAGGTCATGATCTCAAGGTCCTGGGATCGAGCCCCTCATCAGGCTCTCTGCTCTGTGGGGAGCCTGCTTCCTCCTCTCTCTCTGCCTGCCTCTCTGCCTGCTTGTGATCTCTCTCTGTCAAATAAATAAATAAAATCTTGAAAAAGAAAAAGTATACCTTTGACTTTAACATGTGTTGAAGATATTTTTTTCCCCAATTTGTTCTTTGTCATTTGCCTTTGCTTTTGGTGAGTGTCTGCCCAAACAGAATTTTAAATTTTTATGTATTTTACGTGTGTAGTCTCCTCTTTCTGGTCTTTGTGGTTTTGGTTTGTTTGTTTGTTTTTAAGATTTTATTTATTTATTTGACAGAGAGAGACAGCGAGAGAGGGAAGACCAGCAGGGGTGTGGGAAAGAAAGAAGTAGGCTTCCAGCTAAGCAGGGAGCCTGATGTGGGGCTCAATCTCAGGACCCTGCCCAGGACCCTGGGATCATGACCTGAGCCGAAGGCAGACATTTAACAACTAAGCCAACCAGGGGCCCCCTGGCCTTTGTGTTTTATGTCATATTTAGAATGGTCTTACACTCTAAGCTTTTTGTTTCTTTTTTTTAAACTGCACATGTTTGGGACGGGTGGGTGGCTCAGTCGGTTAAGCCGTTGCCTTCGGCTCAGGTCATGATCCCAGGGTCCTGGGATGATGTCCTGCATCGGGCTCCTTGATCAGCAGGGAGCCTGCCACTCTGCCTGCTTGTGCGCTGTCTCTCTCTCTCTCTCTGACAAATAAAATCTTAAAAAATTAAAAAAATAAACTGCATGGGTTTTGTTTTTTTTCTAGCACTTAAAAATGTGAGATAGTTGGGGCACCTGGGTGGCTCAGTGGGTTAAAGCCTCTGCCTTTGGCTCAGGCCATGATCCCAGGGTCCTGGGATCAAGCCCCACATCGGGCTCTCTGCTCTGTGGGGAGCCTGCTTCCCCCTCTCTCTCTGCCTGCCTCTCTGCCTACTTGTGATCTCTCTCTGTCAAATAAATAAATAAAATCTTTAAAAAATATATATGAGGGGCGCCTGGGTGGCTCAGTGGATTAAGCTGCTGCCTTCGGCTCAGGTCGTGATCTCAGGGTCCTGGGATCGAGTCCCGCGTTGGGCTCTCTGCTCAGCGGGGAGCCTGCTTCCCTCTCTCTCTCTCTCTCTGCCTGCCTCTCCGATTACTTGTGATTTCTCTCTGTCAAATAAATAAATAAAATCTTTAAAAAAATATATATATATATATGAGATAGTTGATCAGTTTGGAATTTGTCTTGGTGTGAGCTATAAGACAGATTCATCTTTCTATCTTCCTTTATCAGTGCAGTTGTCCCATGTGACTTCTTGAATCATCATCTCTGCACCCTTTAATTTGGAAAGCTACCTTTCTCACAGATACTCGTTGGAGTTTCTGAGTTTCCAATTTGACCCCAACGATATTATCTAGCCATGGTCCAATACCGCTCTGTGTTTATTACTATCACTTATTAAGATGTTATAATGGTTGGGTTTTTTTTTTTTTTCCCAGAATAAGCACAACCACATAATAAGTTAAATACAATTAAGCAATATGAGAATATTAGAATTTTTTTCTCATTTATCAGGAATCATACCAGAGTGGTTATTTTCATCAACTCTCCTCCTTGGCCTCAAGAGCTGATCTCTTCTGAGATTCACCAACTAGCTCGACATGACTCCACCCCGCACCCCCCAGGAGCCAGGGCCTTACCTGGTCCGGGGTCGTATAACTTGGGGATGACAGGATAGCGGATAGTCACTGGAAACTTGACCACCGAGGACTCGGACTCCAGACTCACTGGAGGGAGAAATAAGATCAAGGAGGGTAGCATGGAGTCTAGGTCACTCTCCACACTGCCCCAAGGTAGACGACCTGCAGCACGTCAGTGAAGGTTCAGTAAAGAAATGTCCTGCCTGGAATGAGACCCCACTGAGTTGACAGCATTCTGGCTCCTGACTTGTTGTGTGTCCCTGGGGTAACTGGCTGAGTGCTTTTATTTTTTTTAGTTAAATAATCTCCATGCTCAACGTGAGATTTGAACTCACAACACTGAGAACAAGAGTCGCCTGCTGACTCTTGACTGAGACATCAGGTGCCTCCTGCTGAATGCTCCTTAACTCGCGTTTCTTCCACTGTGAGAGTCTGGTGGGGTAGAGTAGGCTTCGAATCAGAGGGCCTGGAATAAGTTTTACTTTGCCATTTATTATCTGAACTACTTGGGTAAATCAGTGCTTGCTTCGGCAGCACAAATACTCAAATTGGAAAGATATAGAGATCATCATGGCCCCTGAGCAGGGATTCCACACAAATTCGAAATGCCTTGGGTAAATCACTTACTCTCCTTCTCCAGCTACAAAACCAGGATACCACCACCCGCCCTTGTTTTATCTCACAGGGTCATTTGGTGAAGGGAGATGTTTGGGAATCTGTAAGTAGAGAGGGTGCTCTCTTTAGTTCATGGTCAAGCATAATCTATCCCGCGTTTCATTTTTCTGCTGGTGTCCTGGGAATGCATCTTAGGTAGCTAGTCAAAAGAGAAAAGAATGACTTTAATTCCCCCACATCCCTCTTTTTCTGTTAATGCCCAGGACGAGATATTGATGCGCAGACTGGGTCCCTCCTCTCTCACAGCTGAAGTCTTCAGCTCTGAGAGCTACGGATAATGGGGAACAGAGCCAGCTGGTTTCCAGGTGCAGAGCACAAAGGATCTGCCCTCATAGGGAAATGCATTTTCTTCAAGTCACGCTATAGGGTCAGTGGCAGAATGGGAGTAATGTTGGGGACAGTAATTGAGAAGTTGGATGTCTACAGTTGGAAACAAGAGTAAGTGCAGAATCCTAAATGCTGGCAGGCTTCCTGGAGGAGGAAGACTTTGAGAGGGCCCAGTGGTGTTTTCCCACTCCCTAAGCATTTTGCTTAGGACAGGCTCTCACCCACGTCCACCCTGCGGTGCTGGTACACCGTGCTGGTATAAGTCACGTGCTGGAGGATGAAATTCAAAAGCTTCCGGTCACTGGTCGAAATGGTCAGCCGCTTCTGGCCTCTGCCCTGCACCACACTGTCTGGGATGTCAGCGAGGGTGTTCAGTGTCCCCAGAGAAGCGGTCAGGGTGACCTAAGGCCGGTGAGGCAGAAAGACGCTAAATGCGAGGGAAGGCACATGCCCAGGATGGCCAGCAGGGGGCAGAGAGGAGGCGCCTCTTAGCGTCCCTGGGAGCTGGAGTCTGGCGCCAAAGCCATTTGCTGCTCTGTCCCCAGAGAAGGACAACCAAGTCCTGGGGACTCGTGTGTTCAAAGGTCACTGGTCTCTTAGGTCTTGGCTTACAGGATCCAATTCTTCTAGATTTCTCCTTACTCCTGCTGGCTGCGCCTTTTGATTTCCGACTTCCTCCTCCACCTCTATTTAACCTCCCAAAACAGTTTTTCTGGGTTTGGCTTCTGCCCTTTTTCTCTTCCTATTCAACACCTTCTCACTAGAGGTGGCGGCTTGAAATACTATTCATATGCTAATGACTTAAATGTGTGTCTCCAGCTCTCCTCTTAAGATCCAACTGCCTGGCCAGTTGCTCCGCTAGGAGTGCCACAACTACCTGAAATCTTCACGACCAAGCCACTGATTTTTCTCTATACACCTGTTTGTCACCCTCTTCCTGGTTCCCCCTGCCTTGTGAATGGTACCTTCCTCCATTCAACTGTTGCGTTCCCTAATGGAGGTCATTCCCGCTCTGCATGAGTCCCGTTGCGTCTACCTTCAACATGTAGCTAGAACTGGTCCCCTCTCTCCATCCCACTGCTACTCCCTAAAGCCCATCTCCTCTCCTGCCTTCTTGTCCTCTGGGCAGCTGGATATTTTTATGAAAAGTACAGTGGGTTCCCCCACACCTGCTGAAAACACTTCGGTCAGCCAACAGGTGTTTTCTGAGATGCAAATTATAGGTCCTGGGAAAAAAGTAGTGAATAAAATCAACTCCCCACCTTCAAGAGGCTTATATTCTAGTTGGGGAGAAAGGCGGTTAAGTATATCTTGATGCATATAAAATAATTCAGGTACAGACTCATCACCCGCTCCAACCTCTGGTGTGCAGAGTGGGAAAACTAAAACTACATTTCCCAGACTACTTTTTAGATTAGGGTTCTAGTTGCACTTTGCCTCCCTCCACCCCATCAGCTCTACGCACAAGGGCTGGATTTGGAGCTACATTAAGCAGGAACGAAAGGCAGGGCACAGAGCCCCCGTGTTGCTGGCCGGTGCTAAACCCGATGGAGGCAACAGGCACCGGAGCCAGGGCTGTGGCGACAGCTTTTTCCTGCAGCAAAAACAGAAGCCTCTGCACTGACCTGGGTTTCTGGAAGTCCTCCTTGGAGCTCCGGCCACTCAGACGGCCGGAAAAATCATGCCTTCTGGAGGCATCCCTACCCCATCTCCCCAGCTCAGACTCATGGCAGATATTGAATCTGGATGAGCACTCTGTCAAAATCTGAGACCGGCCACCACTGGGGACGGACGGGGCTTGGGCAGTGATGCCAAGTGCAAAAGGGGGCTGGGAAGGGGACTTGCCTCATAGATGGGGGCCTCTGGTCCTTCAAACTGGAGACCTGGAGGACACAGGAGAAAAGGATAAAAAACACCATTTGAGAGAATGCCAAGGGCTCCCTGATGCTCACTACTTTCCTGGTGACTCCCTTACATCCTTCCAGAATCCCTTCCAAGCTCATCTCCCGTGTAGAGTGTTTGCTGACCACTCCCCGCTCCCTGGGGTCCTGCTGGGTGGTGTCCCATGGTCCTTCTCAAATTCTAGTGGATCTAAAGCCTCCGATGCCCATCCTTAGTCCTGGACGGGTACTGTGAATTAATCCCGCCCCTTCCGGATATCTCTGTTATGGAACGGAAGGCAGCAATGGATAAGTAATGAAACATCTTTATATGAGGTTACTAGAATAGTCAAACTGGTAGAGACGAGATAAGACATTCTACAGAACGGTGGTTGCCAGAGGCAGGAGTGGGGAAGGAAGGCAGAGCTAAATGGGTACAGAGTTTCAATTGGGGAAGATAAAAAATTTCTGGAGATAGATGATGGTCACAGTTGCAGAACACTGAGAAGATACTTAATGCCACAAAACTGTGTGCTTAAAAATGATTAATATAGTAAATTTTATGTTATGCATATTTTACAACAAAAAAAGGACTCATCCAAAATGGTGAATTACTTTTTAAATGACTATTCAATTCATTTAAATGACTAAAGCAATTCATCCAAATGTATGTACTTTAGAATCTATCTCTGTGCTCATAATACGTGAATTCAAGTTCTACTTCAAATAGAGCCTCCCTATGGGGCCTTAGATAACTTACATCATCTGTGAAATTGGCAAAATAACATTTACCTCCCAGGAATGTGGTGCTGAACTAGAGAAGTGTGTAGAAATCCCTTGTGGAGGGGAGTTTTAACCAACATTAAATATTCTTTTCAATATGCTCTCCCAGGAGATGGGCACATCTTTGCCCGATCTCATGATGCTGGAGGACACCAAAAAGCCAATCATGTGCTAAGATTCCTTGAGGCACACATATTTCTGTCCTCTTCTGTGTGATTCTGGATCCCCCGGGACATCATAGTACCTAAGGGTAATCCCCAATGGTGGAAACTTTGAGACTAACCACTAAGTGAAATCATGTCAAGCTTCCCGCATTGTGCTGAGTACACAGCAGGTACTCAATAAATGACTGTTCCCTTCCACTCCCCCATTTTGCTTAAGAAGAGTTAAGAAAGTTGTCTGGCTTTTCTCCACATGGAGAGCTACGTACCTGGAATGGGAACTGTATGCAGGGGTATCACCTCTACCCCATGGACTGGGTATCCAAAGGGGAGGTTGGGCTGAGCCAGCAGCGGCGGTGGATGGGGCAACCCTTCTCTGCAGGAAACAGAACCGGAACTGTCAGCAGCTGCTCTCACGCGCCTCCCTGGTTAGTTCTGAAAGTGGTACCTGTACCCGGAGCTCTGTGCTGCCAATGGGGAGAAATTGAAAGTAGACTGCCTCATTCACCCCTCTATTCCTTCCCTCCTTTATTCACCCTTGAATTCCCTCCAGCCTTGAATTCCACAAGAGTCCAGGCCCTTTACAACAAAGCACATAGAAAATTAAAAACACAACCAGCAGGGGAAGAAGAAACAAAGTAAAAGACCATCTGGGTGAACCCAGTTGCATCAGATGAATGCCAGGGTCACAGGTGAACTTCCTGGTAGTCAGGGTGTAAAGCTATGGGCGGTCAATATTCCGGTCTTATCAACAGGACAAAGCAAACAACTTCAGAGGCAAATAAACCTTTTCCTGGCGCTGAACTCAAAAAGAAAATACATCACAAGAAGTGTGATTTGTTGCCTCAGTATTTTCAGAGCAAACACGGTGATGATTTTCATATGGTTTTGTGGTTATAACAACCTCAGTCAAGGGTAAGCACATCACGAGCCAGTGAGATTGATTCTTTGGCGGACTAAGGTAATACGGTTAAAATGCAGCCCTTGGCGATCCAGTGTAGCCAAATGTATCATTTAGATCCCCTGGAAGAATGATTAGACTACTGTAGTGAATATTTATGGGAATACAAAAGAGATAAAATTTTAAAATGGGAAATGATGTAAATAGGCAATTAAAAGAAGGAGAGCAAATGGCTAACGCATAAATGAAACAAGCTCAGCTTCAGAATTAACCTGGGAAATACAACTTTAAAGACAATGAACTGGGGACAGCTGGGTGGCTCAGTCGGTTAAGTGTCTGCCTTTGACTCAGGTCACGATCCCAGAATCCTGGGATCGAGTTCTGCATCAGGCTCCTGGCTCAGTGGGGAGCCTGCTTCTCCCACTGCCTGCCACTCCTCCTGCTTATATGGTCTCTCTCTCTCTTGCTCTGACAATAAATAAATAAATAAAATTTTAAAATAATAAGAAAAATACAAATACAAATAAATTACAAAATAAAAACAATGAACTGGAGGTGCCTGGCTAGTGACTCCTAATTGTAGGTTCAAGCCCCATGATGGGTGTAGAGATTGCTTAAAATAAAATAAAATAAAATCTTGGGTGGCTCAGTGGGTTAAAGCCTCTGCCTTCGGCTCAGGTCATGATCCCAGGATCCTTGGATCGAGTCCCACATCGGGCTCTCAGCTCGGCGGGGAGCCTGCTTCTTCCTCTCTCTCTGCCTGACTCTGCCTACTTGTGATCTCTGTCAAATAAATAAATAAAATCTTTTAAAAAAAATAAATAAAAAATAAAATAAAATCTTAAAAAAAAAAACAAGGAAAGACTTTTTTCATTAATGTTTCAAAATGTAATGATAAGGAGTATTGGTTAGGTAGTGGGTTGTCATGAGAATGTGAATTAATGTAGATACTCTTGAATGCTATTTGCCCGTATTTATTAAAAGCAGAGATAAGCACCTCTCATGAATGAGGGATTCAGATGCTAGTTAAGGGGGAAAACACCTGCCGGTGTAAGCAACAACATGCATAAGAAGGTTCATTTCAGTTCATTTGAAATGAACATCTTTATACACATCTGAAGAAAATAAGGAAAGAATGTAAATATAACATAAGATGATTATTATAAATTATGTAAATGTAATAATGAAAATTCCCCCCAAATTTGAATATCATTCAATAGAATGGCTTAATAAAATTCATTGTATTCATAGCTGTATAGCAATTAAAAGGAAAGAAGTAGGGTGCCTGGGTGGTTCAGTGCGTTAAAGCCTCTGCCTTTGGCTCAGGTCATGATCTCAGGGTCCTGGGATTGGGCTCTCTGCTTGGCGGGGAGTCTGCTTCCCCACCACACTTCCCACCCCGACCTGCCTCTCTACCTGCTTGTGATCTCTCTCTATACATCAAATAAATAAATAAAATCTTTTTAAAAAAATTTATTTATTCGACAGAAACCACAAGCAAGCAGAGAGGCAGGCAGAGAGAGGGGAAGAAGCAGGCCTCCCACTGAGCAGAGAGCCCATCTCCATCCCAGGACCCTGAGATCATGACCTGAGTCAAAGGCAGAGGCCCAGCACACTGAGCCACCCAGGTGCCCCTAAATAAATAAAATCTTAACAAAAAAAATAAAAGGAAAGAACTAGACATATAAACGGCTCTTAAAAATGTACTTAACCGGGGACTCCTGGGTGGCTCACTGGGTAAAGCATTCAACTCCTGGTATTGTCTCAGGAAATGATCTCAGTGTCATCAGTTTGAGCCCCATGTCCGGCTCCAAGCTCTTAGTGGAGCCTGCTTGAGATTCTCTCTCTCCCTCCCCTTCTGCCCCTTCTCCTTCTGCCTCCTTCCCTTGCTCAAGCAGTCTCTAAAACAAACAAACAAACAAAAAAACTTAAAAAAAAATAACCAAATTGAATGAAAAAATAAACAAATTCTAGAGTGATTTGTTCTTATGGTGTCAATTACATTAAAACCATACACGCAGATGTGTGAAACAGGAGAAGGGGATGAAGCAGGGAGTTGTGTATAGAGTTGCTGAAGCGCTGTATTGTATTGTACGCCTGAAACTAAAAGAACACTGTGTGTCAACTACACTGGAATTAACATGAAATTTAACAATACACACAAAACCCCAAGAGTATATGTTTATGTGGCTATAGCTACACTCACATATGTATGTGATTATGTGTGTTTGTCCGTGTGTGTTGCTGTGTAAAACAGTGTGAGGTAATCTATACCAAACTCCCAAGGGCAGATTGGGTTGGCAAGAGAGCCTATCATATAAGGCAGGGGAGCAAGGAGAGTTGAGGGGGTCGGTTCAAGTGGACTTTTTTAAAAGGAGCATTATCTGGGGTGCCTGGGTGGCTCAGTAGGTTAAGTGTCTGCCTTTGGCTTGGGTCATTGTCTCAGGGTCCTGGGATCGAGCCCCGCCTCAGGCTCCCTGCTCAGCCGGGAGCCTGCTTCTCTCTCCCCCTTTGCTCCACCCCTGACCTGTGTATGCTAGCTTGCTCTCTTTCTCCCAAATATATAAACAGAAAAGCATTATCTGTGTACTACTCTTTTTTAAAAATATATTTTATTAATTTATTTAAGAGAGTGAGCATGAGAGGGGGGACGGTCAGAGGGAGAAGCAGACTCCCCACTGAGCAGGGAGCCCCATGTGGGACTCGATTCTGGGACTCCAGAATTATGACCTGAGCCCCAGGCTGTTCCTTAACCGACTGAGCACGCAGTTGCACCCCCGTACTACTTTTTAAGTGAAGTAGCATACGGAGCTGATCAGACTCAAATGAACCAGAGATCTCACCCAGCATCAAGCGAGCTCATGATTTCAAGGATACAAACAGGTGGCGGAGACCAAGCACACAGGGGTGGTGCATGCACCAGGGTGGTTCCCACGCCCGCCTTCCCACATCAGACCTGCACTCCCCAGCCAAGGATAACAGGTGTGATCTCCAAATAGGGTTTTGCCAGGCTCCCGCACACAGCAGAGAGCATGTAAGTCATGAATCATCTCCGTTTTACACTCGCAGAGAGTTGTCAGCTTATGTGACATTCGCCAGGGGCCAAAGATTCTGTGTTATTTATTCTATGTGATCCCTTTGCCCCTGTGCTCAAGTGGGTACAAAGAGACTAAGAAAATCCCATTCCTGGAGGGGGGACAACCCAGACCAAGACACCAAGAACTAGAATACTACGTCACCCGTTCAGGAACAGGAATGAGGCAGCTCTGAATCCTACCTTCTGGAACATTCCTTTTGTAAAATTCTCAGAACTGGAAACTGCTCTCCCTCCTAAGACTGACTACTCCCCTGACTACTATCGCAACACCGAGCTTTGGACAGAGTTCCTGGGATCCACACCGTTAGCTGAACACACCCTGGGGGCCACGGAGCGCCCACGGTCACCCCGCAGCTCTTGGTATGTTACAGTGGCGGCAGAGAGGGCGATGCGGAGAGTGGAAGGGACACAGGGAGGACCTGCTGACTCCACCCTCTTGGTTCTGTTGTGAGCTCCCTGGGAGCAGGCTCTAGATCAGCTCTGTCTCTGCATCTAACTCAGCGCCTTGCTAGGGGTGTTCTGGCTGTTTCTCTGGCTAACGGAGAAAGATTCGAGGCTGGGGGGTGGGGAGGGAGCTGAGCATCTTCTTTCCTGGCTACAGCCATGATGACAGGAGGCCTGGTTCACATCACTGGTTATTACTGGGCTGTTTGTTCTGGTACCTGCATTGCCAGGTATAATCCCAGGAGAGCTGGGCATTTCCCCAAGCAAAGGAGGCCAAGTGAGGACACGATCAGCTCATAGCCTTCCCTGCTTGAAGTAATGCTCCTTCTTATAATTAATTCCTCTGCCCAGCAACCTCCAGACAACACCCCCTCCTATGAGTCCTCTGCTTCATGTTCTCCTACCTCCTCCGTTGCCCCATCTCACTGTCTCCAGTGTCTTCCAAGCTTCCTGCCTCTTCTCCCTTCCCCCACCACGCACCTCCTGCAATAGGTACACCTGAGATGTTCCTTGCTGGGAACAGTCCTGACCTCCTTCTCCCAGCAGGCCCACACTGCCCAGACCAAAGACAGAAGCCACCGTCCTGCAAGAATGTGCCTGTTTCCCTCACACCATTCATTACATGTCGCAACAACTCTCGGTATGATTACTATTCCCTCCCTTTTTTTAAGATTTCATTTATTTATTTGACAGAGATCACAAGTAGGCAGAGAGGCAGACAGAGAGGGAGGAGGAAACAGGCTCCTCATGGAGCAGAGAGCCCAATGCGGGGCTCGATCCCAGGACGTTGGGATCATGACCTGAGCTGAAGGCAGAGGCTTTAACATACTGAGCCACCCAGGCGCCCTTTTTACAGAAGAGGGTAGGCAGCCTGTGCAAGGTCACCTGGATGGGATGTGGAGGATGCAGGACCCAAACGCAGCCGGTCAGCCTCCCTTGGCCACACTGTTAACTACGGAGCCCTGTTGCTCCTCACACAGCTACGTGGGGGCAGGGTTCAAATCCGCGCCAGAATCCTCTGTCTAACCCACTGGTTCTTTGACTTCCAATGCTGCCTCCTGTTGGTGCCCCCATTTCTGTTCTGTGGGGTCTCCCATTTGTATGTAGTTGGGGGGCGGGGAGGTGGTAGTTGAGTTCCCAAATCAACCCTGGAGGGCCCAACTCACCCTTTCTCTTCCTTGATTCATGACTCAGGCTCAGCCAACTGGGCACCTGGGGTCGGTGCATCCAAGAGGCACAAACACCACTGTTCCAGCAGTAGACGAACCTTTACTTTCCCACCAACTAAGCACTGGGTCTCCCTGCCTCCCCTATACCTTCCTATGATGTAATTCTCCACCAAAAACCAGAGCGGTATTTTACGAAAGTATCTCTAAGAACTTGCCACTTCTAAAAACCATTCAGTTCTTGGGACGCCTGACTGGCTCAGTCGGTGGGGCATTGGACTCTTGCTTTCAGCTCAGGTCAAGATCTCAGGGTTGTGAGATCAGCCCTGGGTTGGGCTCTGCATTCAGCGTGGAGTCTGCTTGAGGTTCTCTCTCGTCCTCTTCCTCTCCCCCTGCCCCTCCCCACCACTCATGCTCTCTCTAAATAAACAAATGAGATCTTTACCAAAAAATGGTTCCATTCTTTGCACTACTCAGAAAGCAAAACGTATGCTCCACCTCCTGGCTTACTGGCCTCTCTCTGGGCTCATCCCACCAGCCCTCCCTTGAGCGACCAGGGCTCCGACAGCCATCACCTGCTTGTTTGTCATCCAGCCATCATGAAAGCACCCTATGCCCAAGGCTCTGAGCCCTGGATTAACTCTTCCTTCAGAGCTTCTCCTTTATAGGAGGTGGTGGGGACTCCTGCTTGATATACAAATCAGAGTTCAAGGTCACCTTCCTTCATCATCCCATTAAATTTTATGCCATCAAGAAACATTCTACCACACCTATTTTTAATTTACGTCTCCATGAAGCACTTACAATGATCTAATATTTAGGTGATTTGTGTATCTCTTAATGAATTATGTGTCTCCTGGGAGAACCAGCAGAGCAACAATTTTAATAGCAAACCACAACAATAGCAGCAGGTGATATTTTTGTAGTGCTTGTATATTTCAGGCCCTTCATGAGTTACTAGGTCTTTGTATGTTAATACAGTGCATACTACAAAGCCTTCAAAGGTTATGAAAGAAGTATCTTTATTATAATTTCCATATGAGGATGGTTAAGTACTAGGAGGTGAAGTCACTTGCTATCTAGCCTATTCTAGAGTTCAAGTCCCTAATCATGGTGCTCTTATTTTTATTTTTATTTTATTTTTATCTTTTTTAAAGATTTTACTTATTTATTGGACAGAGAGAGAGATCACAAGCAGGCAGAGAGGTAGGCAGAGAGAGAGGGGGAAGCAGGCTCCCCAATGAGCAGAGAGCCCGATGTGGGGCTCAATCCCAGCAACCTGGGATCATGACCTGAGCCGAAGGCAGAGGCTTAACCCACTGAGCCACCCAGGCACCCTTATTTTTATTTTTTATTATGGCATTCCTTCTGCTATGACTCATAAATGATTCCAGGAAGGAAGGAAGGAAGAAAAGAAGGGAGGGAGCAAGGGTGGGCCTGTCCAGCCTTTCTGTGCTCCTTGGTTCTTGATTTCTTAGCCTGGTCATCCTATCACCTATGGTTTTGAGGAGGTTCCAACATCCTTCCGACAAACACCCTTTTGATATAAGCCCATCAGAGTCGATCATCGCTCTTTTCAATCAACAACCCTGGCCTATACACTCCAGGTGTGTCTAGGCCCTGCATATAGCACGGGGACACATGCTCACAACGTAAATGAATTAGAGGTGCACCTGCTGCAAAGTCACCTGCTGTGAAGGCCTGGATGCTGGAGTTGTGCCACCAACACCACATGGACATCCCAGACTATTTTCATTCCTTTGCTCTGTTCTTACTATGAATTGTTCTAGACATCCAAAGTTTGGTAAATCTTCATTTATGGGCCATTTTTCTCTGTTCTTTCTCCTTGCTTTATTCCTAACAGTGTCCCCCAGGGACTCCTGCAAGCGAGGAGCTCCTCCCTGTTTTCTTGGGACCCACACCCTCAGGACACAGTAGAGAGAGCTTTTGCTCTACCCCAGCACCAAAGAGCCCTCACAGTCTGCATTACCTCCTCTGGAAGTGTTCAAATTCAGCCTGTCTCCTTGCTTTCACCGCTGGGAGCTCAGTCTGGTCATAGGCATCCTGAAAGTTGTAGCTTCCCGGCTGTGAGGTAGCATCGCATTTGCACTGGTTTTTCGGGAAGAGCCTAAAACCAGAAAAGGGACTGTGACCATGGAATGGGCGGGTGGGCTGGTGGGTGAGAGACCCCGGGGCCTAATCAGTGTGAGTTTCACCCTGAGAATCTCCTTTCCATATACTCACTTGCTTTACTCAGGAGGAGATTCTGGAATCCTAGCAGCGGCCCCCCCCCAGAGATACAGGGGTCGGGTGGAGGAAGGGGAAGGGGAAGAAAGCCCGCTCTCTAGAATTATCTCCAGCACCAAATGGCTTTGAACTTGAGTCATGTGAATGCTCATGGCATCGGGGCCTCACCAGAAGAGGAGGCCAGCGGGACAGAAAGGCAGCATCTTTCTTACAGTTTTAGCCAAACACACCCTTTGTAGTTTAAAGGGACTTTGCTCGGTGCTGTAGAGAGCACACAGCACCCTGCAGACCAGCCCTTCTCCAGGTCCCCCAGTTTGGATCACTTGAACAACAAGCACAGGTTCGGGAAGGCAGGGAACTGGCAGTAAATTGGGCACAGTAAACCGTCAGAGGAACAAGGGAGACATCGGGCCAATGTGGAATAAACTGACTCTCACCAGATTCCTTCGTAGGTAAAGAGGTTCTTGAGTCGTTCCTCAGGTAGAAGCTTCAGGATCTGGTTGGGCAGAGCAGAATGAGGGAGCTCTGGCGTGGGGCTACTGAACTCCACACTTCTGAGTAGAAATACAACAGTGCCAAGTCCTAAGAGTAACACTGAGATCTTGAGAAGCCAAGGAAACTCAGACCTGTTAGAAGACAAAAAGACCAAATTCCGTTAACACCTTTTTTTTTTCTTGACCACCTAATAAATGACTCGACTGTGTAATGTTCGTGGGAATAATAACTTGAGGAAAAATGTAAGTGAAATACCTTATACTGCTTACCAAAAGTGATTTCTTATTTTAAAAAGAGAGTAAAGAATCAAGCCGCAACAAAGAGACTCGGAAAAATCACAAAGCAAAGAATGGGCAAAAACACCCCAAGGGGGACAAAAAAGAAAGTAAGGTTTGCAATATTTATGTCAGCATAGTTGAATTCAAGGCCAAAAAAAAAAAAAGTATTAAATAGGACAAAAAAGATCACTTACAATGACCAAATACATGACCCACAAAACAGATGTAGTGGTCATGAACTTTATCCACTAAACAATAGCATTAAAGTACAGATAGCAGGGCACCTGGGGGGCTGAGTCAGTTAAGCATCTGACTCTTGATCACAGCTCAGGTCTTGATCTCAGTGGGTTCAAGCCCCGTGTTGGGCTCCACGCCGGGTGCGGAGCCTACATTTAAAAAAGAAAGAAAGAAAGAAAGAAAAAAGAAAAAAAAAGGCAGAAGGATTACAAATACAAAGATAGTCTTAGACTCCAAATTCTCACATCTACTACCTAACACTCTTGCAGGTCAATGCTTCACAAATCAAGTCTCCAAAATATATAAAACAGTATAGCAACTAAATGATATAATTCATATTCTGTCGAAGAGCTCTTACAACACTTACAAAAATGGGCCACGCAAAGAAAACTGTAATCAAGTAGAAATAGTTCAGATCATATACTATGACAGCACAATCAAAAATGTAACCTCCCGAAAAGCCCGCTTCCCCAACAGCATGGAGATTTTAGAAAGGCCTTCCAAAGCAACCCTTGAATCACAGACCTCGGAATGAAAATATAAAGATAATAAAGACATTACCTTCCAGAACTATGGAACACACTCAAACTGTCCTGAGAGGAAAAATTGAAGTTTTAAATGCCAATTTCTAACTATGAGACACAAAATTAATAAATTAAGCAATCAAATAAGAAGCTTGAAAAAAAGGAGCCCCCCTGGGTGGCTCAGTGGGTTAAGCCTCTGCCTTCGGCTCAGGTCATGATCCCGGGATCCCGAGATCAAGCCCCACATCGGGCTCTCTGCTTGGCAGGGAGCCTGCTTTCCCCTCCCTTCTCTCTGCCTACTTGCGATCTCTGTCAAATAAATAAATAAAAATCTTTAAAAAAAAAAAAAAGGAGTTTGAGAAAAGGACAAAGGAACAAAGCTAAGAAAAGCAGAAAGAGGAACTTAAGAACAACGCAAGGAGAAATCGTGAATTAGAGAAACCTAAAATGGAGTCATTGCCCTGAGCAGACAGCTTTTGTGGTGTCTGCCCAGTTTATAACCTCTCTTCTGTAAGACTTTTCTCCTGACCCACACCGGGGACACCTAAGATCTCAGCTCACTACTCGGTACTCCGTGGCCATGGTGGATTAGACCAAGGGTGAACACCTGGTCTGAGCTGGGCCAGTCAACCACAATTTCTTCCCCAGGAATTAGAAATGAGATCAGATTATTCTGGTCCCCTGAACCAAGAAGAGAAGGGGGAATAGAAAACAAGAGACACAAAGTGAAACCTGGATCTTGAACACCCAATGAAAGGGATGACTTTCCAGAAAAACACAAATGACCTCAACAGACCTGTGATAAAGCCTTTGAGAAAATTATCAAAGGCCTATCTACTCTCCCTTTCAACAAAGTCTCAGATCCATGTTTCACCAGTAAACAATTCCAGCCTGGTTTATAAATAAAAGCTTTACAGTGATACAGACATGAGTACTCATGAATAGCTATATACCTATGCTAAATACATATTAGGAACTAGAATACAATGGTAGGTTACATGAATGATTCATCATCAACAAATGGGAGTTCTTTCTAGGAGTTCAAGGATGATTCAATATTATGCAATTTATTAATAAATTTCACCAGGTGAAAATTCAGAATATGGTTATATTGACAGATTATCTTAAAAGCATTTAATATGGTGGTTCAGTGGGTTAAGCCTCTGGGTGGTTCAGTGGGTTAAGCCTCTGTCTTCAGCTCAGGTCATGATCTCAGGGTCCTGGAATCAGCGTTGCATTGGGCTCTCTGCTCAGCAGGGAGACTTCGTCCCCCTCCCTCTGTGCCTACTTGTGATCTCTCTCTATCAAATAAATAAAATCTAAATTTTAAAAAAGCATTTAATAAAATCCAACATCCATTCTTCATTTGTTAAACATTTAAGAAAGGACCCAGAAGAAATGACACTTCACTAATAATCACTAGCACATCTAACACCTAACACCTGTATTTTGGTCTCTAAACATTCTTCCCCTCTAAAGGAAATCAGAGCACCTGGGAGAACTGGCCCAGTTCTGGGTTTGGGGTAAGGGAAATGTAAAGTGAGTGAAGGAGTGCTGTAGTGCCAGAAAGGACAGGAGCTATCTAAGAAGACCACAGTCATCTTCAAAGAAATACGAGCCAGTTTATGGGGCACCTGGGTGGCTCAGTGGGTTAAGTCTCTGCCTTTGGCTCAGGTCATGATCTCAGGGCTCTAGGATCGAGCCCTGAATCAGGCTCTCTGCTCAGCGGGGAACCTGCTTCCCCCTGCCCTCTCTCTGCCTGCTGCTCTGCCTACTTGTGATCTCTCTCTCTCTCTGTTAAATAAATAAATAAAATTTAAAAAAAAATAGGAGACAGTTTAGTCTTCCACCAGCCATATTTGGGACAACTGAAGCATACACAAGAACAATGGCTACAATGAGCTACACCACATTGAATAAAATAAAATCTGGGGGTGCCTGGGTGGCTCAGTGGGTTAAGCCTCTGCCTTTGGCTCAGGTCATGATCCCAGGGTCCTGGCATCAAGCCCTGCATCGGGCTCTCTGCTCACCAAGGAGCCTGCTTCCCCCTCTCTCTCTCTGCCTGCCTCTCTGCCTACTTGGGATTTCTCTGTGTTAAATAAATAAATAAATAAAATCTTTAAAAAAAATCTATGAGTCTATTGATACTTCAAGGGGGAAAAGTGCAAGAGGTGTACTTTTTTTTTTTTTTTAAAGATTTTATTTATTTATTTGACAGAGAGAAATCACAAGCAGGCAGAGAGGCAGGCAGAGAGAGAGAGAGGAGGAAGCAGGCTCCCTGCCGAGCAGAGACCCCGATGCGGGACTCGATCCCAGTACCCTGAGATCATGACCTGAGCCGAAGGCAGTGGCTTAACCCACTGAGCCACCCAGGCGCCCCGGTGTACTTTTTTTTTTAAGATTTTATTTATTTATTTGACAGACAGAGATTACAAGTAGGCAGAGAGAGGGGGAAGCAGGCTCCCCACTGAGCAGAGAGCCCTATGCGGGGCTCGATCCCTGGACCCTGGGATCATGACCCAAGCGGAAGGCAGAGGCTCTAACCCACTGAGCCACCAGGGTGCCCTGAGGTGTACTTTATAAAAGATTTTTATTTATTTATTTGGGAGTGAGAGCACATGGGAGAGAGGCAGAGGGAGAGAATCTCAAGCAGACTCCCTACTGAGCATAGAGTCTGATGTAGGACTCCACCTCATGACTCAGAGATCATAACCTGAGCAGAAATCAAGAGTCCGACGCTTAACCGACTGAGCCACCCAGACACCCCAAGAGTGCACTTTTAATTAACTTTTTAATTAGAGGAAAATTCTAAGCAGACACAGAACATCAAGAGAATAGTCAAGCAAAGTTCCAGGTAACCATCACCCATCTTCTGCTCATGGGCAAAATGGAGCTATTTCTTCCTATTCCCCTTCCTTTCCAAACCATTTTGAAGCAAATCTTGACACCATATGATTGCACCGGTGAGAATTCTTATAGATATCTCTGAAGAGTAATGGCGTAGCTATGTACTTCATGCATGACTGAGCCAGAACCACATTTCCATAACTCCTTTCCCTGTGTGATTCCAGGTGAGGGACAGCCATGAGAGAAATTTGCATACAATTTGGGAGGCGGAAGTGAAACTGTAGCCATTGTGCTCTGAAAGGTGTCCTGTCCTGTCCTTCCTTAGAGGCTGTGAGGGATAGCCAGGCATTGGCAAGTTCCATCCACTTGGTCTGCTTTTCCCCACTCCACATCCAGCCCTCCTTCCCACTGACTGGACCTGCTGACCAACGAAACCCAGTTCACTACCAGAACTTCCTCTGTGAGCTCATGGTAGCAGCAGCCACAAAGAACAAACGATTTTCCATAACCATCGCCACCAACTCTTTCTGTGGTTGTCCTCCAGAAGATGGATGCTTCCAACGTACTTTGCCAAAGCTGGTTCAGGACTTCTCTGGTCCTTTTTTGAGCCTCTACTTCCCCAGCTTGTCCCATAAGCATACCAATTCCTGTAATGAATTTTTTAATGAAATTTTTTAAAAGATTTTATTTATTTGAAAGAGAGAGAGCCACACAAAGGGAGAAGCGGTCTCCCCGCTGAGCCAGATGTGGGGACTCGATCCCAGGACACTAGGATCTTGACTCTATAATTAATTTCTTTTTATTTTTTTAAAGATTTATTTATTTGACAGAGAGATCACAAGTAGGCAGAGAGGCAGGCAGAGAGAGAGAGAGAGAGAGAGAGAGGGAAGCAGGCTCCCTGCTGAGCAGACAGACCGATGTGGGACTCGATCTCAACACCCTGAGATCATGACCTGAGCCGAAGGCAGCGGCTTAACCCACTGAGCCACCCAGGCGCCCCTATAATTAATTTCTTATTCTGTAATATGCATAGTAGTTGTTTCCTTGACTGAGGCTTGATTGATACAAAGTTTCTTACACACACTGCCCTGCCACACACCCACACAATACTGTATCACAGCTAAACAATTAACAATCATTCTTTATTACTATCAAGTGTCCACAAGATTTAAATCTCCCCATCGTCTCTCTCTCTCTCTCTCTTTTTATTAAGGATCCAATCAGGATGCAAAGAAGGTCCATACCTCAACTAATAGGTCCCCTAAGTTTCTTTTTATTTTTTTTTCTTAAGATTTTATTTATTTATTTGACAGAGAGAAAGAGAGGTCACAAGTAGAGAGGCAGGCAGAGAGAGAGGGGGAAGCATGCTCCCCGCTGAGCAGAGATCCAGATGTGGGGCTCCATCCCAGGACCCTGAGATCACGATCCGAGCCAAAGGCAGAGACCTAACCCACTGAGCCACCCAGGCACTCCACCCCGTTACAATTTAATTTTTATTTTATTTTAAAAGGTTTTATTTGGGCGCCTGGGTGGCTCAGTGGGTTAAAGCCTCTGCCTTCGGCTCAGGTCATGGTCTCGGGGTCCTGGGATCAAGTCCCGGATTGGGCTCTCCACTCAGCCAGGAGCCTGCTTCTCTCTCTCTCTCTGCCTGCCTCTCTGCCTACTTGTGATCTCTCTCTCTCTCTCTCTGTCAAATAAATAAATAAATAAATAAATAAATCTTTAAAAAAAAAAAAAAAGAAAGGTTTTATTTATTTTATTGAGAGAGAGAGAGCACGAGTGGGGGGAGAGGGAGAAAGAGAATCCCAAGCAGATACCACACTGAGGGCAGAGTCTGAAGCAGGGCTCCATCTTGCCAGCCCGAGATCACAGCCTGAGCCAAAATCAAGTCAGACACTTGGCTGACTGAGCCACCCAGATGCCCCGACTTCACAATTTTAAAAATTACTGAGGACGCCAAAGAGTCTTTGTTTTGTGGATTTCACCTATCAATGCTTACCACCCTGGACATTAAATTGGAGGAATTTTTAAAGTATTTATTCATTTAACAATAGAATACTAAACCCCACATACTTTAACACAAGTAACATATTTTTGTGAAAAATAACTACCTGTTTCAGAACAAAAAGTAGTGATAAGAACAGCATCACTTCGACATGTTTTCATATCTCTTTAACATCTAACTTAATAGAAGACGAAGGAATTCTCATATTTGTTCCTGCATTCAATGTTACATGTTGTCGGTTGACATATATGAAGGAAATATGGCCTTGTGCAGATATGTTGTTGGAAAAGGGAGAAATATTTTACTTTTTCAGATAATTGTGGCTATTTATCCAGATACCACACAAAAAAATCAAGACCAAAAATCCAGACATTTCTTAAAAGGTTCATAGTCATTAAAAGGAATGCAAAACCATATCAATGATTTTTTTGTGCTGTTACATTAAAATCCACTAATCTACCCTGTACTTTGATCTCTTACCCGTGTATGACTTTACAGCATCATTCATTGGTCATATGGAAAATATCGTTGCCCTGAGTTATGCTGATCTTCCTAATGTTAATACATCTCATTATGCAATATTGAAAGTCCACATTCACTGATAACCAACACCACCCTCATCAGAGATGTCTCTACAAACCGAGAAGCTGTCAAGCTTGCTGCAGGGGACAAAGTTGTACAAACCTCTAATTGTTTGCTTAAATTTTATATATTGGCAACAAATACTACCAGTTGTTCTTCTGAGGGAGGTAACAAGATCACTTCCAATTTTTTGAGATGACACCTACCAAACACCATGGTTGATTAGTCGTACTTTTAAGTTAAAAATCTCTCTATTAAAAACAAACAAAAAAACACCTAGTTCATCTCGCAGCTCGAATTGCACAAATGTTTTCTCTCTCTCTTTTTTTAAAAGATTTTATTTATTTATCTGACAGACAGAGATCACAAGTAGGCAGAGAGAGAGAGAGAGGAGGAAGCAGGCTCCTTCCTGAGCAGAGAGCCTGATGCAGGGCCCAATCCCAGGACCCTGGGATCGTGATCTGAGCCAGAGGCAGAGGTTTTAACCCACTGAGCCACCCAGCCGCCCCACAGATGTTTTCTCTCAAGACAACTACCACTGTACTTCAATATACACCAGGAGGGTTTTATGGGTATATTTCATCAAAAAAGATATATTTAGCAGTGCCTATCTGGCTCAGTCGGTAGAGCATATGACTCCTGATCTTTGGGTCATGAGTTCAAGCCCCACGCTGAGTGTAGACATTACTTAAAAATAAAATCTTGGGGCGCATGGATGGTTCAGTGGGTTAAGCATCTGCCTCCGGCTCAGGTCATGATCTCAGGGTCCTGGGGTGGAGCCCCAACCCCCCCACTCCTCTGCTCAGCAGGGAGCCTACTTCCCCCTCTCTCTCTGCCTGCCCCTCTGCCTACTTGTGATTTTTCTCTTTCTGTCAAATAAGTAAATAAAATCTTTAAAAAAATTTTTTTAAATAAATAAAATCTTTTGGGGGTGCCTGGGTGGCTCAGAGGGTTAAGTGTCTGCCTTCGGCTCAGGTCATGATCCCCCAGTCCTGGGATCAAGTCCCACATCTGGCTCCCGACTTAGCAGGGAGCCTGCTTCTCCTTCTCCTTCTGTAGCTCCACCTGCTTGTGCTCTCTCTCTCTTTCTCTCAAATAAATTTTTAAAATCTTGAAAAAATAAGAGAAGAAAAAAAAAAAAAGAAAACCTCCGTTTGGAAGGAAGCACAACCATAAAGTCTTAAGACAAAAGCCATACAGTTCACTAATGTTTGCATGTGGTATGCAATTTAGCAGGGAAAGCCTGAAAAACAATGAGAGGGCTATTCATGTTTTTAATAAAAGATTGCCTTTGTCTTGCGCAGAACATGTAGAATACATATTTTAATTTAGTAACTATTTTTTAAAAGATGGTGATGCTTTGTTACTGAAACTAAAATGAATTTTAGTCATAAAATCTCTGATCTCATGATTTTATGAGTTGTTTACCACTTTTATTTTTGTTTGAAGTGCGATTTTTTTTTCATCCCAACCTCTCCAAAAAAAAAAAAAAGGAAGTAAATTTCTGGCAAGGAACTTAGCAGAAGTCTAATATATGACAGGTTTGCCCCATTCTTTGAAACTAGAGCAAGCGACCATATGAGACCTTCTGTAAGGCAAAACGGTGCAAAGAAGTAATCATCATAAATTTATATAGAAAATTTTTTAGTGTTGCCAGACCTCCAAACTGACCACACTTAGACTTTTCTGATACCTTACAAACCTCTTGCTAAAGGACGCACAAAATAAAATTGAGATAAGTCCGTTGGTCGCAGACACTGTGCAAAGGTCTGGTGCCTTTGACGTTGAGATGCTGAGTGTAGTTCCCTGGAAATGTGCTTGGTGGCGCCACTGAGACGGCTCAGGGCGCACGCCGCATCTATACAGAGGGCTTGGAAAACAGACCTGGAACGCTGTTTTTGCTTTCCACCTTTTTCCGCTTTTCATCTTTTTTCACAAAAGCAAAAATCCTCTTTGGATTTCTTTTGGCTAACAAAAGCAAGTACAATGTCGGTCTTTCGTATAAGTGAAGTGGTGTTACATGAACGTGCAGAAAGCAGCAGACGAGTTTTGAGCTGTGTCACCTCATTTTTGGATACTTGAGAATTTATTATGAGAGTTTTTGTTTTATTACTTGATAATCCGTTTATAAAAAAGTCATATACGTTGATACTAGTTGAAATTATATATTTCTGTTGTCTGGGAATGTATGTTAACAGTTCTCTGGGAGAAAGAAGTTGCCAAATGTTCACCGGCTTGCAAAACCCCAGTGTGAGAATTCAAATATCTAAATAAATATTGAAATGCATTTTGGTTTTTTTTTTTTTTAAGATTTTATTTATTTATTCAACAGACAGAGATAACAAGTAGGCAGAAAGGCAGGCAGAGAGAAGAGAGGAAGGGAAGCAGGCTCCATGCTGAGCAGAGAGCCCGATGTGGGACTGGATCCGAGGACCCTGGGACCATGACCTGAGCTGAAGGCAGAGGCTTTAACCCACTGAGACACCCAGGCACCCCGAAATGCATTTTTTTAAAGCAAATTACTGAATAGACATAGTATAAAGCCTTTAAAAAACTAGGACCTTATTGGATTGGATACAAGACTACATGTCTATTTAAAGTGTGTTGTGGTCACAGAAGAAAAATCTGAAATGAGGGGCACCTCGGTGGCACGGTCATTTGGGCATCTGCCTTTGGCTCAGGTCATGGTCCCGGGGGTCCTGGGATCAAGCCTCGGGCTACCTGCTCAGTGGAGAGCTTGCTTCTCCCTCTCCCACTCCCCCTGCTTGTGCTCCCTCTCTCATGGTCTCTCTGTTAAATAAATACATAAAATATTTTTTTAAAAAATCTGAAATGACATACACCAAGTTGTTAATTATAGTCAGTGCTAGGAATCGGATTACAGTGTGAAATTGTTCAATCAACGTGTTCTTCTATCAATATATTCCTATATTCTCTCTTACTTTTTGCAGTGATTAAGAATTACATTTGGGACATGGAAGTGGCTCAGTTGGTTAAGCCTTTGCCTTCCACTCAGGTCATGATCCCAGGGTCCTCGGATCCAGTCCCACATCGGGCTTCTTGCTTAGTGGGGAGCCTGCTTCTCTCTTTGCCTCTGCCTGCTTGTGCTCTCTCTCTCTCTGACAAATTAATAAATAAAATCTTTTTAAAAAATTACTTTTGTCATTGAACAAATCAAGAATTAAGAATTAAGAAAAGTACTTGGATATTAGGGAAATACGAATAAATGGACATAAAATCTTTATACTTTTTTTGTGTGCATATGAGTAAAGTGGTGGAAGTTTATTAAGTGAAGATACAGAAAAAGCTCTCAAGAGTGAGTCGGGTCCCAAGAGGGTTGCCCTAATTTCCTTATTCTTAACTACAATAACTCCATATTTCAGAGATGTAACTTCACTCTCTATTAATCTATAAATTTAACAGAACAACCAAACCAGTGAATCTGCAACAAGATTTGTTGTTGTGGGGCACCTGGGTGGCTCAGTGGGTTAAAGCCTCTGCCTTCAGCTCAGGTCATGATCTCAGGGTCCTGGGATCAAGCCCCACATCAGGCTCTCTGCTCAGCATGGAGCCTGCTTCCCCCTCTCTCTTTGCCTGCCTCTCTGCCTACTTGTGATCTCTGTCAAATAAATAAATAAAATCTTAAAAAAAAAATAAAAGATTTGTCATTGTTGTTGTTGTTAAAATGACTCTAATGGGAACACGAGAATACCAAGGAATATGTTACAAATAAGAGGGATGGCTGCTGTACTCTTACTGAAGAATAAAATTATTAGAAAGCTACAGTTATTAAAAGCATGATACTGATTCCAGAGTAAGCAAATAGGTAAAGGGAATAAACCAAAGCCCAGAAATAGGGGTATGTATAAAAATTTTATATGGAATTTTCACTACTTTGTAACTTCTGCATTTTCTAAAATGGCCTTCAGACAAGGAGGGACACACTTCAAATAGTCAAGTTATAGAAACCCATGCAGAAAATAGGAGTTCACTTCCTCTTACCCACGTTTGGACCACGTGATTGGACGTTTCTCAGCCTTGGGGTTCCCATTTACAAAACCTGGTTCCAGCCAGCGATAGCATTTGGGATGCAGTCATGAAGGGGAATTGTTTGGTAGGAGATTACCAATAAGATATGAAGCAGTTGAACTTCTAACAATTTTCTTGATAATTGATAAAAAATTCTGATATTTGATTTTTTGGATAATTGATAATTTTTGATAATTGATTAAAATTTTTTCAATTTTTATTTTAGAAGTACAAGTGTTTGTTCTACAATGTTCAGTCTGTGCTGTTTGTGTCCTGCTGTGGGGACTGGTTAAAATTATCACATGAGTTTGCTATCCTGGTTGGACCCTGTTTGAGAAACATTCAAGAAAAGGCCAACGTGCAATTTCTAAAGTTGGTGAGAAATAAGGACAGGAGCCAGTCATCCGTATTAGCTGGTGTCAGCCTGTCCCTTCAAGGTCAAGGTGAAGCCACTTAACCCCGACAAGCAGTTCTCACATTCCAGGTACAGAACTTTCATACCAGGGGGGAACTGCAGGAGCAGCCTGAGTCCCGGGTCAGAAGATGGGGACACTCATTTCCCTGAGAGGCTCTTGTACTCTAGCAGATTTGGTCCAGATGTCTGCCCCTCAGCAGACAATGGAAGCTGGTTAGGCAGGATTTTCCTGTTGCCAATGAAAGCAATCTCATAATTTCTGTTTGTTTGTTGTGAACCACAATACTTTACAGCCTAGAAACACCTACAAGGGGAAAGACCAAAATGCTTAAGTGTGCATCCAATTTTTTAAAATACGTACACAGTGTTGGGGTGCCTGGGTGGCTCAGCCGGTTAAGCGTCTGCCTTCAGCTCAAGTCATGATCCTAGGGGTCCAGGGATTGAGTCCTGCGTTGGGCTCCCTGCTCAGCCGGGATCCTACTTCTCCCTCTGCCTGCCGCTCCCCCTGCTTGTGTTCTCTCTCTGACAAATAAATAAAATCTTTAAAAAATATATTTAAAATACCTATACAGTAAAAAACACCCCTGAAATAAAAATAGGACTATTGGACTATTGAAATGGTTCCTAACAAATATGGGAGCAGAGGTTTAATCTCAATTCACTTACATAAAAGACATCAAGATACCAATGAATAAGTGGGCACAGAAGATGAAAAAAAAGTACTAACTCAAGGATAGATATATTTACTGTCAAACACATAGGAAAATACTTGTTCTCACTTGAAAGTTAAAAGTGCTAAAATTAAAAGTAACTTTGAAATAGCCTTTTTATACATATTAAATTAACAACCAAAAAGTTCTGGTGAGATTTTAGGTAAAAGTGGTGCATACATACTGCTTCTGCATACTGTAGTTAGGAATTTGGGTTGCCAGTATCAGAAACCCATTCAAATTATATACATAATAACTATGAATTATTACACACAACTGACCCTAGAACAACATGGGTTTGAACTGTGTGGGTCCACTTATATGCAGATTTCTCGCAGTAAGGATATTGGAAATATTCGGGAGATTTGCCACAATATGAAAAACTCACAGACAAGCCATATAGCCTAGAAATACCAAAAAAGAAAAAAGAAAAAGTTATGTATTCTCTAAGAATACATTATATAACACATATGCATATAACTGTGTATGCCATTGGGAAGGCGTCCAGTCAACAGTAGACTACTAGTAGTTAAGTTTTGGGGGGAGTCAAAAGTGCTATGTGGATTTTTCACTATGCAGAAGTTGGGGGTGGGGGGGCAGTGCCCCTAACCCTCACTTTGTTCCAGGATCAACTGTAATTCTATAATAATAACTATTAATTGTTTTGCCATATTAGAAGTACAGATAATATCATCTTTATTTTCTTGGACTCAATTAAAATTAGCTATACCCCACCTTTGCTATAAGACTCCAAAATCAGTCTCATGGAGCTTTTACCTCCCCTACTGGCTCATCCTAGAAACTTTTTTTTTTTAAAGATTTAATTTATTTATTTGACAGAGAGATCACAAGTAGGCAGAGAGGCAGGCAGAGAGAGAGAGAGAGGAAGGGAAGCAGGCTCCCCACTGAGCAGAGAGCCTGATGCAAAGCTTGATCCCAGGACCTTGGGATCATGACCCGAGCCAAAGGCAGAGGCTCAACCCACTGCACCACGCAGGCACCCCTCATCCTAATGCCTTAGGGGCAAAGGACTTCTGCTTCCAGCAGGAGAGGACAGAGCAATTTGGACCAACTTTTTTACTGTTGATAACTGGAAAAGTTGAACCAAAACCCAAACCAAAAACACATCTGCCTGAAGCACTCAGATGGCTACCAAGGTAATGAATTACAGGGGCAGGACTGGATGGGTAACGGAAGCTCAAGAATGAGGTTCCTTTTCCCTCTGGTTGTGTTTACCGATTCCTAAGGGGGCAGCTGAGAGGCTGGGCATGCTGTTCTCAGCCTTTCAGAATTAGAAGACTAGATATTAGAGTCCAAGATCCACTATGGGTAGAGGTCGGGATGGGGGTTCCAAGTGAAGCCCGTCGCTTTGTGCAGGAACTTCAAGGGACTCCTCCAGGAAAAGCGGATTCAGGTGTGGCTGGCTGGGCTGCCCACCGTCTCTCGGAAGCTGAACTGAGGCAACCACACATTGCCCCTGCTCCCAGTGCCTAGCAGAGCCAAACACGAATCCTCGGTTCTGGCAGCAGCCTACATCTCAGATGATGTCTGCAATGTATTT
Organism: Mustela nivalis; assembly: GCF_964662115.1. Classification (NCBI taxonomy): domain Eukaryota; kingdom Metazoa; phylum Chordata; class Mammalia; order Carnivora; family Mustelidae; genus Mustela; species Mustela nivalis. The sequence continues at coordinate 38,252,424 of NC_139036.1, forward strand.
TGTAAAGATGATATTTAGCACATATGGAGATTACATTGTCTAATGCGGCAAGTAAGGCAAAATCAAACCAAATCACAAGGTCTCTTCAGAGACTGAAGTTCTCAGACATACTGTAAAATAAATAGACTAAGGACACTGAAGAATTATAAGTTAGTGATTTGGGAATTTCTTTTTTTTTTAAAGATTTTATTTATTTATTTGACAGAGAGAGATCACAAGTAGATGGAGAGGCAGGCAGAGAGAGAGAGAGAGGGAAACAGGCTCCCTCCCGAGCAGGGAGCCCGATGCGGGACTCGATTCCAGGACCCTGAGATCATGACCTGAGCCGAAGGCAGCGGCTTAACCCACTGAGCCACCCAGGCACCCTGATTTGGGAATTTCAACACAGAATTGAAGAATATAAAAAAGAACCAGATGGAATTTTAAGAAGCAAAAAAATAACAAGTATTGACAGCTCGATGGTTACACTAAACAATTAAGCAAGACTAAAGACAGAGCAGGAGACAACCACCAACACAAGAGGCAGAAGAACAGAGGACTTTAAATACTGGAAAGGGGCACCTGGCTGGCTCAGTTGGTAGAGCGTAAGACTATTGATCTCAGGGTCGTAGGTTCAAGCCCCACGTTGGATGTAGAGATTACTTAAAAAAATAAAATCTTGGGGGCACCTGGGTGGCTCAGTGGGTTAAAGCCTCTGCCTTCCACTCAGGTCATGGTCTCAGGGTCCTGGGATCGAGCCCCGCATCGCACTCTCTGCTCAGCAGGGAGCCTGCTTCCTCCTCTCTCTCTGCCTGCCTCTCTGCCTACTTGTGATCTCTGTCTGTCAAATAAATAAATAAAATCTTTAAAAAAAAAAAAAACATTTTCAGACGAATCGCGGTTTGAGGAATTTGTCACTAGCATACTCGCACTAAAGGAGCTACGGGAGGCACGTTATCCCCGATAGAAGGTCATAAGGAAAAGAATGAAGAGAAATCAAAATGGCAAGTAAGTGGGGGAAATGTAGGTAACTACTGCCTACATAAAGCAGTAATACCGTTTTGTATGTCATAGAACAACAACCCACAAAAAGTAAAATTAGTCAGGAAAGGCAGAAAAGTGTTGTGAAGTCTTTGCGTTGCCCAGGAAGATAAAAAATACCATGTAATTTTAGACTCTCATAGGTCAAGAATACGTTACAACCTATCGTGTAAATACCATGGAAACAGTACAAACAGTGAATAACTTTCAAGCTAATACACAGGAAAATGGAATGATAAAAAATAAGCAATACAAAAAAGGGCAAGAAAAGGGAGAAGAACATAGATCAGGTGGAACAAATAGAAAGTTAGATTTAAACCAAAGTAAATGAGTTAAATGTTTCAGCTAAAATACAAAGACAGGCTGGATGGAAAAAAAGAAGCCCAGTTAATAGGAGGTGTTGCAAGAGACACATCTAAAACACATGGAAATAGAGATGTTGAGAATTAAAAAAGGAACATAAATAAACTAAGTACCCAAGATAAAGTTGGTATCTCTATATTAATATCAAATGAGGTAGATTTTAAAGACAAAAAGCTAAATCACAGATACCTCAAAGTTGTAAAATATTTGGTTCGCAAGAAGAAATTCCTTTTTTGGGGTGCCTGGGTGGTTTACTCATTAAGCGTCTGGCTTTGGCTCAGGTCATGATCCCAGGGTCCTGGGATCGAGCCCTGCATCAGGCTCCCTGCTCAGCGGGGAGTCTGCTTCTCCTTCTCCCTCTGCCCCTTCCCCTCCCCTCTGCTTGTATGTGTGCTCACTGTCTCTCTCTCTGTGTCAAATAAATAAATAATTTTTTTTAAAAGAAAAATATCAGCATGAATATGTGTTATGGTGGCAAATGTTAACCTTCAAAACAAGTCTGGTTTCATCCCAGGGATGCAGTATTGAATTTTGATGAAGCCTGTCGTTGGCTGTCACATAGGAAGGGAACCAAATTTGCAAGGCTTGGCTACTGCACAGTTTTAAACAATCATTTTTAGAAGTGAATTATTTCCTTGCTTGTGTTTTCAACCAACCGCGGGGAGTGCCTTTTCTCATCTTTGTTGAACCTGCAAAGGGTTTAGTTTGTTTGATCTTGTCAAGGTTGAAGGCTGCTCAGTCAGGCAGGCCTCCTAAAAATGCCTCTGAACACATGAAAAAAGGATCCATTCCCCTCTCCAGGACACGCCCGAAAAGCAGAGACAACTTCACGGGAGTAGATGCCTGTTCGGACCAGCCCTTTCCTGTGAGCATGCAAATCTACTGACACAGAACTTTCCTGGACACAATTACCTGAGGCTGCCAAGTTTAACAAAAGTTCACACAGAGAAACAATAGAAGGGGGCGCCTGGGTGGCTCAATGGGTTAAAGCCTCTGCCTTCGGCTCAGGTCATGATCCCAGGGTCTTGGGATCAAGCCCTGCATTGCATCGGGCTCTCTGCTCAGCAGGGAGCCTGCTTCCTCCACTCTGTCTCTCTCTCTCTGCCTGCCTCTCTGCCTACTTGTGATCTCTGTCTGTCAAACAAATAAATCTTTAAAAAAAAGAAAGAAAGAAAGAAAGAAAGAAAGAAAGAAAGAAAGAAAGAAAGAAAGAAACAATAGAAGGAGGTTGAGAATCTTGGCTTGTCAAACCACACAACAACTAGATATAATTAGACATATATGTCTAGACAGACAGACACATAGACATATAGAGGTAAAGAGATATAGACAACCATATGTTCCCTGCGTCATTACTTAACACTGAAAAACCAGAGGGGTGCCTGAGTGGCTCAGTGGGTTAAGCCTCTGCCTTCGGTTCAGGCCATGATCTCAGGGTCCTGGGATTGGGTCCTGCATCGGGCTCTCTGCTCAGCAGGGAGCTTGCTTCCCCCTCTCTCTCCGACTGTCTCTCTGCCTACTTGTGATCTCTTTCTGTCAACTGGCAGATGATTTTCTGCCAATACTCTTGAAAATGCAAAGGAATTAAGAAAACTCTTACAGAATACAACTTACAAAAACGGACACAGCCAAAAAAAAAAGAAAAAAGTCTGAATAATCCTATATTTGCCAATTTTTAATGTACCAAAGGGGCACTCTAACTAAGATAAACTTTTTAATGAATGACTTAAATATTCAATGCTTAGAGAATGGCAAAGTACTTTATGGTAAAATCACTTATTGTTGGGGCGCCTATGTGGTTCAGTCATTAAGCGTCTGCCTTCGACTCAGAGTCCTGGGATCAAGCCCCACATCGGGCTCTCTGCTCAGCCTGGACTCTTCTTCTCCCTCTTCTTCTGCTCCTCACCCTGCTTGTGCTCATGCCCCCCCACCCCCAAATAAATAAATAAAATCTTAAAAAAAAGGAAATGCACACTATAAAGAATCATCAAAGTCAAAAATTGTTTTATTTTTAAAAACCAATAAAATAACCTCATCATAGATCAACCTCATCTAGGATCAAGAGAAAGCAAGAGTAGGCACAAATCGCCAGTGGCAAGAACATGGAGAGCATCACTAGAAACTTACAGCCATTAACGAAGTAATAAGAGAATATAAGAGTAATAAGAGAATATAAATTAACAATTTGTACCAATAAACTTGAAAAAGTAGAGGAAATAAAATTCTTGGAGAAGAATACAACTTATAAAAACCAACACGGGCAAAAAGAGAAAATTCTGAGTAATCCTATAGTTCCAAATTTTCCTTTTGATTCCATTTTCTGTTCTTCTAAAGAACAGGAAGAGAGGGAACCCTCCCCAACTTGTTTTGTGGAACAGCATAAACAGTTTATCAACACCTGAGAAGGATGTGATAAGAAAGAAAAATCAGAGCGGGGCAGTGGGGGGTGTCTGGCTGGCTCAGCGGATGGAGCATTGGACTCCTGATCTCAGGGTTGTGAGTATGAACCCTACATTGGGTGTAGATTACTTAAAAAATCAAAATAAAATCTTGAACAAAAAAAGGAAAACCACAGCCAATCTCATTCATAAAAATAGATACAAAAGTCCTGTGGTCGCCAGTCTCCACCGTGGCCCCCAATGATCTCTACCTCTTAAGTAGTCATACCTTAGTGTACCCCCTTCCCACAGTGGCCAGGGTGACCGATATGCAAAAAGCATAGGTCACCTCTAAGGTAGGTAATAAAAGACACCGTGGCTTTCATCTTGATGGCACACCCCCTCTCAAGTCATCAGCTCTGGCGAAGCCAGCTGCCCTGTTGTGAGTTGCCCACAGAGTGCCCCGTAGAGGCAAACCAAAGTCTCCAGCCAGTAACAGTTAGCAAGCACATCAACCAGTCCCGGTCAAACCTTCAAATAATTAATTTTTCATTAAAATGCATGATGCATGGCGCCTGGGTGACTCTGGATTAAAGCCTTTGCCTTCGGCTCAGGTCATGGTCCCGGGGTCCTGGGATTGAGTACCGCATCCGGCTCTCTGCTCAGCGGGGAGCCTGCTTCCCCCTCTCTCTCTGCCTGCCTCTCTGCCTACTTGTGATCTCTCTGTCAAATAAATAAATAAAAATCTTTTTAAAAAGTTATAAAATGCACGATGCTAACATCTGGTAGGTTGAGAATTGTCATTTTTAATGCCTTAACAAATACTTTTTTTTTAACTTTCTCAGCTTCGGGGGGCACCTGGGTGGCTTAGTCAGTTAAGCGTCTGCCTTCAGCTCAGATCATGATCCCAGGGTCCTGGGATCCAGCCCTGCATCAGGCTCTCCCCTCAGCAGAGAGCCTGCTTCTCCCTCTCTCGCTCCCCCTGTTTGTGTTCTCTCTCTCTCTATCCAATAAATAAATAAAATCTTTCAAAAAATAAAAATAAACTTTCTCAGCTTTAATGTCTCGTGTCATAGTGGGAATAAATACAACTCATATCCATGAAAGCTCCTGGGGTACCTGGGTGGCTCAGTCTGTTAACATCTGGACACGTGACTTTGGCTCAGGTCATTTTTCTTAGGGTTTTGAGATCGAGCCCCATGTTGGGATTCTCTCTCTTCCTCTCCTTCTGCCCCTCCCTTGCCTCTCGTAAATTTTTTTTTTTTTTTAATTTTAAGCTCCTGGGTGTCCTCCATCATTTCTAAGAGTGTAAAAGCTTCTGAGACAAAAATGGTTGAGAACTGCTATTTTATGTCTACGTCACTTACTATGACAGTTTAATAATATACATGAGCTTCAAAACAGCACCATTTATTGCTTATCCTTTAGAAAAATCATATTTTTCATGGAATTTGATCTAAACAACTCAGTTATATAGTTGGCTCCCAACACACACCTGGCTCAGCTCCATACATTCCTTTCAAAGGTAAGCTTGCAACCAGGGTAAATGGAGAAATAGTTCAAACTGGCTTAGGGCGCAGCTTGGTTGTAAACCATGTGGTCTTACCTATTCCTCCATTTAAGCAGCAGATGTGAAACACACATGAATAGCACACTTTTTTTTTTAAGCCCCTGGGGGGTAGACCCAGAGGTACCACAATACCAGGTCCATGCGTGGAATGAATGAAGCAAATCCCTCCTCTATCTCCCTGTCATCTAGTTTATTGTATTTTTTAAAAGATTTTATTTATTTATTTGACAGAGAGAGACACAGCGAGAGAAGGAACACAAGCAGGAGGAGTGGGAGAGGGAAAAGCAGGCTTCCCGCTGAGCGGGGAGCTCAATGCGGGACTCGATCCCAGGACCCTGAGATCATGACCTGAGCCAAAGATAGACGCTTAACCACTGAGCCACCCAGCAGGAACCCCTCCCTGTCATCTAATTTAAAGATGAGTAAACCAAACTTCAGTCACCTCAATTCTGTCATTATGTGTGTGTGCCCACTGATTTTTCATTAGTGTTTAAGATTTAAAGCAGCCAAACGGCACAAACTGCCAAGTGTAATATTTTGTTCGGTAAGCACCCATTTTAATTCATACCTAAAATAGTTTGTCCAATTTTGGTATCTTTAGGAATTACAGTTTACTTCAATTGTCTTTAAATGGAAGAAGCAAGAGAATATTATTATTACATGATTATTACTGCAAATAATTCTGTCCTGTAGAGGAAGGGGGTGTTAAAAATAAATAGCTAAGAGGAGCAGGTGGGTGGCTCAGTCCATTATTCATTTGACTCTTAAGCATCGGACTCTTGATCTCAGGGTTGTGAGTTCAAGCCCCACGTTGGGCTCCATGCTGAGGGTGAAGGCTACTTAAAAAAAGAAGAACAGCTGGGAATGAAATATGCTGAAGTTACCACTTCTCCAAGAGGTGAGGACAGCTGTGTTCCTAGTACCCAGCACAATGCCTAGCAAAGAGCAGATTATCAAACATATGTTGAGTGAAATATTACAAATAAAATGTCCCAAGCAATTGAAAAGCATCAGCTTTAGTCTCAAATGGAGCTGAATTCCAATCTGCTCCTTCTGATGCATTCCTTGGGCGACTTCTTTCCTCAATTTCCACAACTGTAGAGTGGACATAATAAGAGAATATTCTCCACAGGGAGAATCTAGAGTCAATCTAGAACAGGGTCTATACCTAATCAAAAAGTGATCCACAATTAAAGCCTCTGCCTTCGGCTCGGGTCATGATCCCAGGGTCCTGGGATGGAGTCCCGCATTGGGCTCTCTGCTCAGCGGGGAGCCTGCTTCCTCCTCTCTCTCTCTGCCTGCCTCTCTGCCTACTTGTGATCTCGTCTGTCAAATAAATAAATAAAAATCTTAAAAAAAAAAAAGTGATCCACAGGGGCGCCAAAGTGGCTCAGTGGGTTAAGCCTCTGGCTTCGACTCAGGTTATGGTCTCAGGGTCCTGGGATCGAGCCCCCCCGCCCACATCGAGCCCCGCATCAGTCTCTCTGCTCAGCAGGAAGCCTGCCCCCCAGTGATCCACAGTGTATGAAATGAGATGAATTCACCAATTTACTGAGTTTAGCACCTGACACTGTAACGATCATTTCTGGGGTTGGCAGCATGTGTCAAGTGGACTAGCCTGTTCTAGAGGACAAAAACAAAAATACCCATTCCAAAATCAGACTTTTTTTTTTTTTTAAGTAGGCTCCACGCCCAACAGGGCTCAACTCACTCTGAGATCACCACCTGAGCTGAGATTAAGTCTGGGGTGCCTAACCCACTGAGCTACCCTGGTGCCCCCAAATCTCACATTTTCTTATTTTAAAAAGAAAGGAAGAAAAAAAGAGAGAGAAGGAAGGAAGGAAGGAAGGAAGGAAGGAAGGAAGGAAGGAACAAGGCAGAGAAAGAAAGAAAGAAACAGACAGACAAACTAGAGGCATCTAGCTGGCTCCGTAAGTGGAGCACTGGGACTCTTGCTCTCTGGGTCCTGAGTTTGAGCCTCAGGTTGGGTGTAGAGAGTACTTTTTAGAAGAATCATAAAGGAGAGCCTGGCTGGCTCAGTGGTTATGCCTCTGCCTTAGGCTCAGGTCATGATCTCAGGCTCAGCTCATGATCTCAGGGTCAGGGGATAGAGCCAGGATCACCTGTTTCCCCCTCACTCTCTGCCTGCCTTTCTGCCTACTTGTGATCTCTCTCTGTCAAAATAAAATCTTCAAAAAAAAAGGGGGGGGGGAGTCATAAAAAGGCAAGCGAAAGTTAAAAAAAATTGGTTGAAAGAAAGCTTAGCTCCCCCCCTGGCCGCGCAGGCCAACTGCCTTAAGATCAGGGCTATAACCACAGCAAACAATGTCAGTTAAAACCAAGACCTCTTGGGCCTTCCAGCTGTCCATGTGTGAAGGAAAAGTCAAACCTGCCAAGGCCTTGCCAGTTTTAAATTCGTTGGCACCCAGCCTGATGCCGGGACTGCTCAGTCACACATTAAGAAACGAGGGGTGGGGGATGCTGGGGAGGGAGAGGAAACATGGAATGGAAGCCGGAACACTTCTGCACGCGGGGCTGCCTCCCTTCCCCTCGCCACATCCTCCGTAGAACCCCGGCTTCGTGCGAATGCTTATAAAGCATTCATCATCCATCGCACGAACACTCTTTTGCAAGATTCGCAAGATGATTTCCTTGTCAGTGTTTAATAATGACTCTAATATTGAAAAATACAAAGAAAATAAACTTTGGGGGTAAAAAGGCACAGAATGCATTTTGATCCTTTTTTGTAGGCTGTAAAAATTAAAGCAGACTTCCACGTCTCCTTGCCCGCCACACCACCACCCCCTCCGCCCCCGTGACTGTTCCTCTAGTCCTCCCGCTCCTTTGCTCCCGGGTTATGGAACAGACAGACGCCCACTCTGCCTTGAGGCTGCGCGCCCCGGGCGCCTGAAATCCGACTTTCTAAACTCCCCGACTGCTCCGGCTGTTTTCTGAGCGACCTCAGCTTCCCGTCCGCCGGGAGCCCGCGGTCCCCTGGTGGAGCGCCCGCGTCCCAAGCCGACCGATTCCCACGTTTGTTTGTTTGTTTGTTTGTTTAAGATTTTTTATTTGTTTATTTGACAGAGAGAGACAGAGAGGTCACAAGTAGGCAGAGAGGCAGGTAGAGAGAGAGGGAGAAGCAGGCTCCCCGCCAAGGAGAGAGCCCGACGTGGGGCTCGATCCCAGGACCCTGGGATCATGACCTGGGCCGAAGGCAGAGGCTTAACCCACTGAGCCACCCACGCTCCGCCCGATTCCCACGTTTGGGACACCCGAGCGACACCTTCCCCGGGACCAGAGGCAACCTCCATGTCCAATTTTCCGACTGTAAAATCAGGGTGCCCTGGGATGCGGCGATCGAGAAAGAGCAGGGGCTCGAAACGGCGTCCTGTCCCCTTCCCGCCGCGCTACGTGGGAGGACAGGTCCGGCTCAGTCCAGAGACCGCGGCGTCCCCGCGGCGCGCGCATCGCCCAGGGCCCACCGCCCACTTTTCTCTGCGCCCCGGACACTCACCTGCACCAAGTCATCCCGAAACCGCCGCCTGGCGCTGGCCCGGCCACCCCGCCGACTGCCCCAGGCAAATTCCTGGGAACTGGGCAGGTGGAGGAAACGAGGAGAGTCCCGGTCGGTCCCCTCCCACGTCACCGCCAACCCCCGCCAACCCCCCCGCTCCCGCCGTGCGCCCAGCCGGATACCCGTCTGCCAGAGCGTCGGTGTCGTCGGGGACCCCCGAATCCTACACGGGCCCACGCCCTGGGGATCTGGAGAAGGTGGAGAGAAGGCCCACAGCCCCCGCTGGTGATACTTGTTAGGGACTTTCTCGGCGCTACACGTTTTTTTTTTGCGTTGTGCCACTTACTTGTCACAACGGCCCTAAGAGGAGAGTGAGTACAGTCATTAACCCCACTTTTAGGACGGGGAAACTGACGCAAAGTGGGGTGACCAGCCAGGAGGTGGAGGGGCTGGGGTGGGAACCGCATCCGGGCGACTGAGCAGCGCCCCCACCTCCCCGGCGAGTGGAGCATTTTCTGTCCCGAGCCCGCCAGTCTCCGCCGCGTCGGGGGACCAAGTGGACAGAGGGGCCCTCTCTGCCGGGGACCGCGCGGATGGAGCGCGTACCCCGAACCCCGAATAGGCAGGGGCTGGAGGAGGCGGGACAGGAGCGCGGTCACAGCGTCGCTCGCTCCTCCCTCCTCCCGGGGCTGTCGGGGCGGGTCCTCGTTGCGCTCCCCGAGGCCGAGCGCTCCGGCTCCAGGCTGCAGCGCCGCTCCCCACCCCCACCCCACTCCACCCCCCCGCCCTTCTCCGGCCATCTTCCAGCCTGTATCTGGGACCTCTTCTCCTCCTAGGCTGGTAAAGGGACTTCTGTCTCCCCCTCACATAGCGACACAATCCGTGCGGTCCCCTAGTCCAGCCTCCCGACCACCGCAGCCCCTCCCTCTTCCTTCGGTGGAAGCTGGGTGCAGGCGAACCCCGAGTCGCGGGGCCCCGCCGACAGCTCACATATCCGTTCGCAGGGTTTTGCCTCTGCCCCGCCTCCATCCCTTCCCCACCCCCACAGGGACTGTTCAGGCACAAGACGCGGGGGTGGGAAGCTGGAGTGGGTTGAATCCCCCTAACACACCTGTGTGGCCACCAGTGCCCGGTGTATTTCAGATGAAAATATGGCAGGACCCTTTTCAATACCCACGCGCAGTGCTGGGCACTGTGGTTCAGCAATGGTTCAGCTCCAGTGGGCTTGTATTGTGTTTTTACCATGACCTAGACCGCATTGCAAAACCTACCTTTTTTTAAGTAAACAAAACAATAGCAGGCAAAGTCTTGCCAAAGGACTGGTGCTTCTATTTGGATATAGGATGTACTTCATTACACCCTGTTGTGTCCCAAAAGGGATTTAAGACAGATGTATACAATACAAGGCCGTGCAAATTAAAAAAAAAAAAAAAAAATGGTACTCCCATCAGTCAAACCAGGTAAGTCCAGAAGGAGTAGAAAGAAATGCCAAAGGGAGTTACAATCTCGGTACAGGTGAGTCACAAGTTCAGTTCCTAGCTTCTCTGCAGCCAGCAGAAAAGACAACCTTGCCTGAGGGGAGTACTGAGGTAGCAATACAGATGACTGCTTTCTAGAAACAGCTGGGGAAGAGATGTTCTGCTTTCCTGGACAAGACTAATCAGGAAAGCAATTCTACTTAACCCTGTGCGGGTAGTACAGAGACCTCATTGCTTATAAAAGACTGTCACATACATTATCCTCCTTAACTCAACTCTTGTGATAATGCCATGCGCTGCCTTTCGGATGTGAAACCCAGCCCAAGAAAGATTTCATGATTTGTTCAAACTTTTGTGGCCCATGATGGAGCTAGGACCTGCTCCCAGGAGCTGGCTCTCTAAAGGGGGATCCGGGTTGGCTTTGCTGTACCCCCCTGCCTCACCAGCTTCGCCTAAACAGGAGGACTTTTTTTTTAAAGATTTTATTTATTTATTTGACACAGAGAGAGCACAAGTAGGGGGAGCAGCAGCCAGAGGGAGAGGGAGCAGCAGGCTCCCTGGATCCTGCTGGTCCTGGGATCAAGGCCCAGGTCCTGAGCCGAAGGCAGACGCTTAACAGACTGAGCCACCCAGGCACCCCTAAACAGGAGGACTTTTCTCAGGACTCAGAAGTGGGGTCTGGGTTCATTCAACTATAACTTCTGCCTGGCAAGTTAGCTAAGTGAGGTCATGTTTGCTGGGTTTCAGCCCAACCAGCCAGGAGCTCTAACACCAAGCTTTATGTGGCAGAGGCAGGCTGTGGTCCCTGGTTGGTGTTCGCTGCTGCCCTGAGGGGGAGAGGAGAGATGGCCCCTGACTACCACTTGGAGCACAGATGGGTAGGTGGTCGGGCTGGTGTGCATCTTACTCCAGATGCTGCCTGGGGTTGATCCGGGGATAGCCTCTCCCTGCGGGTGACCTCAGGCTTCGTCACTGTGGCCGGTTACTATTTACCACCAGGATGTGACCTCCACGTCTCCCTGGCTGTGGGCCCAGAGCAGGCTACCACTTGAACAAACTGGTAGGTTGTTAAGTAATTAAGTCACCTCTGTGCTTGGTCATTCCAGCCACTCCCAGGTCCCAGGACAAACATCTCTGCCACTGGTGTCACTTGGCCAATGGCCAAACTCTTTATCTTTGATAATCAGGCTCTTTTCTGCTTGTCCCTTCGGGAAGAAGCTTGGAGTGGCCGGCAAGGACCTCACCTGCGTCCAGCAGATCCTGGTGTCCTATGCAAGCCTTCTCAAAGGTGTTCTGTGAAAGACTGATTCAGCCAGCTCTGCATCCTGGTCCAATTAAAACAGTGCTCTTGGCCAAGAGGAGGGGAGCTTAGCGAGGAAGGAAGTCAGATGATTTCTGACACCGTCTCAAAGTGCTGGTGATTGATAGCCACTTCTTAGCTCCAGGGAAAGGTGACTGGGTCCTATTCATTTTGGAACTCCCAGAGCTCCACACGGGGCAAGGTGGCTCAGAATAAGTCCACTGAGTGAATGATTGCCTGGAGCCCAGGACTTTCTTACCCGAAGGCACTCCTCGCCCCCCTCCCCAAATCCAGCCCTTCCTTGCTCATGCTCAATAAATGGGTGTTGGAAGAAAAAGAAGTTCAGGTGTTCAGGGGACAGAAGGGGTAGGGATGAAACACTCTGATCTTCATTCCCAAACTTCATGTCCCCCAAACATGGGAGACAAGGAGAGATGGAAGAAAAAGCGGACCATTCCAGATGGGTGGGTGGCAGTTCTAAAAAGAGGGAACTTGCAGAACACAGTCCACTGCAGGCAAGAAGCTCTGTGCATCTCCTCCCCAGGCTGGTAAAGTTTATATGCGCGGGGTGGGGGCGGGATGCGTGCCTGGCCTGGGTGGCTCAGTCGTTAAGCTTCTACCTTCTGCTCAGGTCATGATCTCAGGGTCTTAGGATCGAGCCCCTGCATCCCACTGGGCTCCCTGCTCAGCAGGAAGCCTGCTTCTCACTGTGCCCTTCCCCCTGCTTGTGTTCCCTCTCAAGCTGTCTGTCAAATAATAAATAAAATCTTTAAAAAACAGTTTATACCACAGGGGCCTTAAACTGTGTTTGGTCTCCTGCACTGTTCAGGTGGTCTTTGGAACAGCCCTCGCTGTGGGGGCAGTGCACAGAGCATATATTCCAGGGCCAGGAGAGGGGAGAAGGAACCCCTAATTGCTCAGGTTCAGCCTGAAGGTCAACCAAAGGTCACATCCTCTTGGTCACCTACCTTCTCCAACACGTACTTGTCATGATCCCACAGGAAAAGGAAGTGGTATCATTTGCTTGAGACTAAGAATTAAGTTATGAGGGCACGAACTTAGACCCTCCAAGGGGGAAGGTCCTCAACAGACTGAGCTAGGATCTCAAGGAGCTGTGAAGGCTGTTCCAGGGCTCACATGCCTTTCCCTCTCCCCCAGAGACTCCGCCACACCCCCTATGCTTCTGTTGCCTGGCTTTTACTTTCAGCCTCTGGTTAAATGTCACTTCCTCAGAGAGGCCTGTTCCAGACCAGGTCAGGTTCCTCTTTTGGTGTTTCTGCAGCACCCAGGATTTTCTTATGCCTGTGTAGTCACATGTGAGTACGTGCACGCGTGTATGTGTGTCTGCTGCCTGGTTCCCACGTTCCCTGAAAAACAGCACCCCTTCTGTTTTGCTCACCGTTGTATCCCCTTGCACAAGAGCTGGTTCGTAGTTAATACTCAAAAACTGTCTGCCGGAGAAAGGAAGGAAGGGATCTTACCAGATCCTGCGATGCTCAGGACAACAGTAGGCTTTGGTTGGTCTGTCTCACTCTCACATGAAGAAGGTGAATCTCAGAGCCCTGCTGGGGGACCCAGAGGGACTGGTACCTCCTCTGTCGGTCAGGAAGCCCCCCACCTGCCCTGCTGCCTGGTGTCCTGTGAGAGACAGAAAGAAAGTCAGGAAGAAGTAGAGCCACATCTGGAACAGTGAAGCCAGGACAGGATGCTGCCCTATTGGCTTCAGCTTGACCTTGACCTTGACTTATGCGGACCAGGGCAAAAGGTAACACAGACTTGAGAGGCTGCAGATTGCTTCTCAGATGTCTTCTGAATGGTCTGGATGCCTTCAAGAGGCAGTATGGCATACTGGTTAGAAGACAAACTCCAGAAAAAATAATTTTTAAAAAATTTAAAAATATGAACTCTAGAGCCTAGCTCTGCTCCTGCCCCCTACCTGTTCTGTGACCTTGGACAAGTTACTGAACATCTCTGTGCCTCAGTACTTTCAGCTATAAAAATGTAGATAATAGTACCTATCTTGAGAAGTTGCTTTAAGAATCAAGTGAGCCGATGGGGCATCTGGGTGGCTTAGTTGGTTGAGCATCTGACTCTTGATTTTGGCTCAGGTCATGATTTCAGGGTTGTGGAATTGATCCCCGGGTTGAGCTTGGTGCTCAAGAGGGAGTCTGTTTCTCTCTTCTTTCTCTCTTTCTGCATCTGTCCACCTCCTCCAACACCTCCACCACCCCCCAGCCTGTTCACCCCCTCTCTTTTTCTCTAAAATAAATAAATAAATCCTTTAAAAAAAAAAAAAAAAGAATTAAGTGAGTTGATACATGTAAAGTACTTCAGTGTCCAGGAAGTGATATTTCCACAGTAAGTGTTAGCAATTATTATTTGAAGGGAAGCTTTTGTGCTTTGAGAAGTCTCTGCGATTGCTAGGGTTTAAATTAATATTGAATTTAGTGAAGTCTCAAGTGCAAGCTCTGTTTTCAATGAACAGATCTTATTATTTGCTGACTGATCACTTCTGAGGCTTTGTTCCCCTGTAAGAGTTACACATCACACCCTTGCCCTGCCTCCTGGTGGGCCCCAGCTACCACCTGAGGCTTGGCCATAACACCTGTTTTGGCCAAATGGATGTTAGCAAAGGCTGCACTATGTTTGTGTGAATCTGCTTTATCTCCTGAGTTCCGGCAATCTGCCATTAGAAGAGACTGTCCCAGACAGATATTGTCCCTTCAGCTGTAGCTCCAGAAGAAAAGCCAGGAAGCAGAGCCACCTGGAACCCACGACCAGTAGCCGAAAGCAGAGTTCCCCAGCTGAGCCCAGCCTAGATCTGCTTTACCACAGTTGGACTTTCAACCAAAGAGCCTGAGACTAAAGGCTTGTTTTATGGCACTATTGACTCTATCCCAAGAAACTCATGGAAAAGATAAGCCAGATAAATGTCCTCTTTGTTCCGAAAGGGACACATAACTTCTACTCCCTTCCACTGATCAGAGGAGCCTGGGGAATTTGGACCCTGGCTGGGCAGTCAGTTCCTAGCAACAAGCTATCGGGGGACCTCCCACCATAGGAGGGAAGCCCAGCTCTCTGGATGGTTAGATAGTCTTCTTTTCTACAACAATCTTATTTAATTAAATTCCCTAAAACATTTCTACAGAATTTCCTCAGCATTCAGTGGGGTTCCATCCAGTAAGCCCATCATAAACTGACAATATCCTAAGTCAAAAATGCATGTAATAGGGGTGCCTGAGTGGCTCAGTGGGTTAAAGCTTCTGCCTTTGGTTCAGGTCATGATCCCAGGGTCCTAGCATCGAGCCCCGCATCAGGCTCTCTGCACGGCGGGGTGCCTGCTTCCCTTCCTCTCTCTCTGCCTGCCTCTCTGCCTGCTTGTGATCTCTGTATGTCAAATAAATAAATAAAATCTTTAAAAAAATGCACGTAATATATCTCACCTACTGAACATCATAGCTCAGCCTAGGTGACATGTGCTCAGAGCACTTCCGTCAGCCTGCAGCTGGGCAAAATCATCTAACACAAACCCTCTTTTATAACAAAGTGTTGAATGTCTCCTGTAATTTATGAAATACTGTACTGAAAATGCAACCCACAACAGCCATATAGGCAGAGAATGATTACAGGTTCTCAGTTGTTTGCCCTGACAATCAGGTAGTGGACGGGGAGCTACCTCCACCCAGCATCATGAGAGAACATTGGGTTATGTATTGCTGGCCCGGGGCAAAGACCAAAATTCAAAATTTGGAGCACAGTTTCTACTGAATGCATATTGCCTTCGTATCACCATAAAGTCAAAAAAATTGTAAGTCAAACCATCGGACCGCCTATACTTGTGTTTTTTTTTTTTCTTCAAAGATTCTATTTATTTATTTGATAGAGAGAGAGAATAAACAGGGGGAGCTGCAGAGGGAGAGGGAGAAGCAGGCTCCCCACCAAGCAGGGAGCCGGATGCAGGACTCAATCCCAGGACCCTGGGACCATAACCCAAGCCAAAAGCAAAGGCTCAACCATCTGAGCCCCCCCAGGCGCCCCTGTACTTGCGTTCTTTTTTTTTTTTTTAAGATTTTATTTATTTATTTGACAGAGAGAGATCACAAGTGGGCAGAGAGGCAGGCAGAGAGAGGAAGGGAAGCAGGCTCCCCGACTCGATCCCAGGACCCTGAGATCATGACCTGAGCCGAAGGCAGCGGCTTAACCCACTGAGCCACCCAGGCACCCTGTACTTGCGTTCTTAAGGGGAACATATTTCTATTCACTTTTTTCTCTCTTTCAAGCACTTCTGATCAGACAAACATCCCATCGGGGTGCCTGGGTGGCTCAGTGGGTTAAAGCTTTTGCCTTCGGCTCAGGTCATGATGTCAGGGTCCTGGGATCGAGCCCCGCATTGGGCTCTCTGCTCAGTGGGGAGCCTGCTTCCCTTCTTCTCTCTGCCTGCCTCTCTGCCTACTTGTGATCTCTGTCTGTCAAATAAATAAATAAAATATTTTTAAAAAATAAGAATAAAAAAAATCCCATCACTTTATAAACTTAATCCAGGGTCATACATTTCTCTTAAATAAATCTCACAATTCTTAGGAGCACCTGGGTAGCTTGGTCAGTTAAGCCTCTGCCTTGAGCTCAGATCATGATCCCCAATTCCTCCAGCCTTGGGTCGGGCTCCCTGCTCAGCAGAGAGCCTGCTTTTCCTTTTCCCCTCTTCCTGCTCGTGCTCTATAAATAAGTAAATAAATATATAACTAAACAAGTCATCAATAATCAAAAACCCCATTACTTACTAAAACACAAATTATTCCTGAGTATGGCCCCAACAATATAATATAAATACAATGGGTTTGATTTATTTTATTATTTCATCTTTATATTTACTTCTGAACTATCCAGGAATTAAACTTCATTAAAACTAGTTCACTCTACCCAGAAATAACTAGAGTTACCATCTCAGCAGGCTGAGTTGTTTACCGGCTGGCAAGTTTTCACTGGGATCTGAGACTTCACCACTCCCTGATTTAAATAAACACTCAGCCAGCTGAGATTGCAAACCTGTATCCTATCATTAGAGAGTCCTCATAGGACCTATCCCTTTAAGTCCACACTACACCATTATCTAATCCTTTCATTCAATTGGAGTATGCCAAAGAAAAATTATGAATTGAAAATTTTTTAAAAAAGATAAAACTAGAAAAAAACTTGCATATACTGAAGTCTTCACTCTCACCAAGATTGCATCTAATTTTTTTTCCTTTTTCTTAAGGTGTAATTGACACACAATGTTGCGTCAGTCTCAGGTGTATGACACAGTGACTCCACAAGTCTCTACCTCATGCGCTGCTCACCACGAGGGCACGAGTGTAACCTGTTACCATGCAAGGCAATGGTATTCCCTGTGTTGTGCCTTTCATCCTCAAAGATTTCATCTAATTTCCTCCCTTCTTGGGAGGAATTTGCATTTCTTTCACTTTATTAAGGAGCAGTCAATTAAGGTAGTCAAGGGGATAAAAGCATAGATTCTGGAGCCAAATTCCGGGTGTACCTTGTAGCTGTGCGACCTTGGGCAAGTCCTTTAACTTCTCCGTGCTTCAGGGGTTTTATCCGTGATCTGTGATCACATGATCTGTGATCGGATACTGGGTGATCATGTGATCAAGTGATCATGGTAATGGGACCTCATTCACAAAGCTGTTAAGAATATGAAAAGTTGGGGCACCTGGGTGGCTCAGTGGGTTAAAGCCTCTGCCTTCAGCTCAGGTCATGATCTCAGGGTCCTGGGATCGAGCCCTGCATAGGGCTCTCTGCTCAGCAGGGAGCCTGCTTCCCTTCCTCTCTCTGCCTGCCTCTCTGTCTACTTGTAATCTCTGTCTGTCAAATAAGTAATAAATAAATCTTAAAAAAAAAAGAATATAAAAAGTTTGTACAAGTAAAGCACCTTCTATGCTTGACACATGAGTAAATGCTATCCACTAATCCATACTTATTCGCTAACATCTGTAAGCTTCTAAAGTCTCTTTAATGCCATTTCATCCACTCCTTCACACCCTTCTGAAGTATCATCAGAACATCTTTCCATGCCGTCTTCTGTGCACTTTCTTGCTCTCTCTCCAGGCATAATTGCACCTGAATACGCCTCCCTGGGCTGTGTGTGCCCTTACACGACACAGAAAAAACACACCCTTGCGCTGAGCTTGCTGAGCTGCAAAGCATAGGAGCTCAGTGGCCCTGATCGCCAGAACATCATTCTAGACTTCCCACTGATACTCATTTCTTGAGTAAACAAGGAATGAGGTCTTCCCCAGAAACAAAGAAAGACATGTGTAGGGAGACCGAATCCAGAATTCCCGCAACACCATTTCCCCTTGAAAGCAAGCACCGCCAGTTCTAACCTTGGCTCTGAATGCCCGGATTGTTTGGAATCTGCGCTGACTGACTTTTCTGTGTCAGCTCCACAGGGGCCCCTGGGTGTTCGGATACTTGTGTCTGGTGGGCTGTTTCCGTATGAGATTCCCAGTTGAATCTGTGGACTGAGGGAAGCAGAGGTGGGCGGGCCTCAGTCTGCTGAAGGCCTGAAGAGAACGAAAAGGCTGAGTGAGAGAGAATGTCCCCTCTCTGACTGGCTTCAGGCTGGGACATCAGTCCTCTCCCACCCTCAGACTCAGACCGGAGCTCCCACCACCGGTTCTCCTGGGTCTCAGGCCTTCAGACTTGGACTGGAGCTCCCCTGTGAGTTCTCCTCGGTCTCCAGCTTGCCGACTGCCCATCTTGAGGCTTCACAGCATCAATCATGACAGGAGACAACCCCTGGTTGTGAGTCTTCTCTCTTACAGAGAGATAAACCATGTCCTATGGTTTTCTGGTTCTGTTTTTCCAGGAGTCCTGATGGACATAGAGTCCCAGCTTGGAACATCCACCCTTAGGAAGGGGATTTGAAACATCAGGTCCTTCTCTCTCTGCACCACACACTTCTATAGCTTGCCCTGGAGCTGGCGCTGGAAGGAACTTGGAGTATGTGTGCTCCGGGAGCCGTGAGACAGGTAAGAGGAAGAGGGTCTGCCCCACTCTCCCCATGAGAGGAGCTGCTGCCCACGTCTTTCCACAGTAGAGAGGACAGAGGAAGAGGAAAACAGCATGAGCTTGGATCATCTGCGACACCTGTGAGCCAGACTCCCTTCTGGCTTCTGGTAGTTTCTGGTAGTTTCTCCTTCTCTCCTGGACCCCTTCAGGCAATTTGTAAACACGTTCACGCCTCATGAAGAAAAGAAAATTTCTCCCCAGTTTTTTCTTCAGCCACTATTCTCCTTCCTCCCTCTGCAGCCAGATTTCTCTGAAGAGTTGTCTGACCTCATTGGCCTCATCCCTCCCCCAGCCACACCTGCCTCAATGTCTCTGTCAAGGACGCCCCTCCAGAGTGTCAGAAGAACGGCATCTGCTAAGATCCCCATGACCTTTGCATTACTAAATCAAATGTACACTTTCAGTCTTCAACTTTTGTGTGTTCTTGGCAGTGTCCTAAATCTAGAGAGTGGGGTCATATGGACCTCCTTAGGTCCAGCTGCGGAGGGACAGACCACATAGAGTCCATGGCATGATAGTTCTCAGTGATTCACCGCTCCGTGGATGGGTGCCCTCCATGACGGGACCCTGTGGGTCCTCCTGCTGGACGTGGAGTATCCTTCCCTACTCTGCTGGTGTTGGGATTGGCCCAGGGGAGTAGGGGCAGAAGGGAGGGCATGCCAGAATGAGCCCAGGACTTCTGACGCATTGCGTGGGTCTACTCATATTCCTGGACTGCTACCACTGTCAAGAGAAAAAGATGTTCTGGTTCCAGAAATACGAGAGACATGTGAGAAGAGCTGTTCCAGGTGCCCCACTGACCTGTGAACATGGGAGTGTTCATATTAGGGTCCATAATCAAAGGAGCGAGGCTGATACAAAGAGGTCAAGCAAAGCTTTATTTCGCACCAAGCATCGAGAATCAACTGACAGGTCAGGGCCCTCTCTTGCAAAGAGGCAACCCCTCCCAGCCTCACAGACTTTTATAGAGGTAGTTTAGCCGGGCTATACACAGGTGGCCAATGAGATTGCAATACACAGAGAAAACTGCACAGTCATGCTAGGTCTGCCACACACAGAAAAAACTGCTAGGTAACACACAGGTGGCCAATTGAATTTCAATTTACCCTAGTAGATATATGCGCGCCCCACTGATTGGATGTCTTCACCTGGCCTGACCCGCCCTTGTATCTAGGCTTTGCAAGTAAGTTCCTCTGGGAGGGGCAGGGTCAATCTAAGTTCACTACATAAACACAAAATGACCCCCTCTGGCCAACCAGGTCCTTACAATGCTTACTGTTTTTGTTTTTTTTTTTTTTTTTTTTAAGATGTATTTATTTAGGGATGCTTGGGTGGCTCAGTGGATTAAGACTCTGCCTTCAGCTCAGGTCATAATCCCAGGGTCCTGGGATCAAACCCCACACCAGGCTCCCAGAGAGCCTGCTTCCCCCACTCTCTCTGCCTGCCTCTCTGCCTACTTGTGATCTCTGTCTGCCAAATAAATAAATAAAATCTTTAAAAAAAAAAAAACCAAAGATGTATTTATTTATTTGAGAGAGAGATAGAGAGCATGGGGCAGGGGTAGAGGAAGAGGGAAAAGCAGACTCCCTGTGAGCCTGATGCAGGACTCGATCCCAGGACCCTGAGATCATGACCTGAGCCGAAGGTAGGTCCTTAGCCAACCGAGCCTCCCAGGTGCCCCAGTGCTTACTGTTTTATGCCACTGAGTGTGGGGCTGTTTGTTACACAGCACTTTTTGTAGCAATGGTACACTGATCCACTGTGTCTCCCCACAAAACAGTCATAAGCCTCAAAATTGGTCAGTGTAGAGATCAAAGCTATTCACCAATCACTGTCTTCAGACTCTTCTTGCATTTCTCCTCTTCTGATATCTTAGCAATGGAAGAAAAATGGAAGGTTCTAGGAATAAGCCATGTCAGCTCTGGAAATTTTATGAGGATCTGACATTTCCACATCAGAATTTGGAATCTGAGAATCTATGGGTTTGGACCTCAGGGGAGGTGACCAAATAATATCACAGAATTCTGGTCCAGGGACCACTATCTGGAAATTAACCAAATTTCATTTCAGTTTTCTACCAATAGGTAGAAAAAAATTTTTTCTTGGTTAGTAGTTATGATCATAAATTTTTTTTACCATAAATATGAACAGAGTTTCCTCACTTCTGAAAACAATAAAATGCTCCTTGTTAAAGACTAAAACCCCTTCCACAATTTCTATTGTTTTCTAAGTCATGAACCTGCCACTGGCCCTAGAGCTTCATCAACAGGAGTAGTTTTCGCCATATTTTATAGTTAAGTGACCTCTAAAAATTGTCCCATGTCTACATTGCCATGCTAAGGCAGTTTCTTAGCAATCTTTCTCTAATCAGTGTGGTTCATCCATGAAAAAGTGTGAGGGAGAATTGAACTGTCTCCATAAATAAGTACACTTTGTATATATGAACTTGAACTGTCTGGCTTTAATAAAGGGGACTGCTTTGCAACAACACAAGAAACAACAGGGTGCACCTGGGTGGCTCAGTGGGTTAAGCCTCTGTCCAGCTCAGGTCATGATCTCAGGGTCATGGGATCCAGCCCCGCATCAGGCTCTCTGCTCAGGGGAGAGCCTGCTTCCCCCACTCTTTCTGCCTACTTGTGACCTCTCTCTCCCTCTGTCAAATAAATAAATAAAATCTTAAAAAAAAAAAAAAAGAAAGAAAGAAAGAAAGAAAAAGAAAACAACAGGTATCAGTGAGGATTTGGAGAAAAAGGAACTCCCTTGCACTGTTGGTGGGAATACAAACTGGGGGAAAGAGTTGGGAGGGTCTTCAAAAAGTTAAAAATAGAACTACCCTATGATTGACTAATTGCGCTACTAGGTATTTACCCAAGGAAGACAAAAACATTAATTCAGAGGGATACATGCACCCCTATGTCCATAGCAGCATTATCTACAATAGCCAAGATATGGAAACAGCCCAAGTCCATCAACTGATGAATGGATAAAGATGACATGGTATAGATCTACAGTGGAATATTATTCAGCCATAAAAAAGAATGAAATCTTGGGACACCTGGGTGACTCAGTTGGTTAAGCTGCTGCCTTCGGCGCAGGTCAGGATCCCAAAATTATGGGATCAAGTCCCACATGGGACTCCTTGCTCAGCAGGGAGCCTGCTTCTCTCTCCACCTCTGCCTGCTTGTGTGCTCATTCTCATTCTCTCTGACAAATAAATAAATAAAATCTTAAAAAAAAAAAAAAAAAAAAAAAAGAACGAAACCTTGCCATTTGCAATAACATGGGTGGGCCCGAAGGGGATTAGGTCAAGCAAAATAAGTCGATCAGAGGAAGACAGATGCCATATGATTTCACTCATACATGGAACTTAAGAAACAAAACAAATGAGCAAAGGGAACACAAAGGGGGAGAGAGAGAAATCAAGAAATAGACTCTCAGGGCACCTGGTGCCACATCCATTTTTATTTTTTTATTTTTTAATTTTTTTTTAAGATTTTATTTATTTATTTGACAGACAGAGATCAGAAGTAGGCAGAGACACAGGCAGAGAGGAGGCAGAGAGGAGGAAGCAGGCCCCCTGCCGAGCAGAGAGCCCGATGTGGGGCTCAATCCCAGGACCCTGAGATCATGACCTGAGCCAAAGGCAGAGGATTAACCCACTGAGCCACCCAGGCGCCCCACACATCCATTTTTAAATGGGATTATCCTTGTGCCCTCTACCGTGTAGCCTTACATTACCCAGGGAACCAGATCTCACTCCCAACCAGTTTCTGCAGCTCTCAACCCACCTCCTGTTCTGGGCTGTGGGGACCCACAGTCTTGATACCATTGTGCCCATGAATTTCAGGTCCTTGCCTGGACTGGGAATACTTACGAAGCACCCAGTCAATTCACAAATCCTGAGCTGTCCATGTACCGCTGTCTCCCAGTTCTACTCCTATCCCTCAGACAAGTTGAGAAAATCTCCTGGTTTCTCAGAGCCCAGACTCACTTAAATATGCTCTTTTCTGCCCTGTGCCACAGGCCCAGACAGAAACCAAGGGCAGGGATGGTGTAGATGTAGTTTTTTTTTGTTTTGTTTTGTTTTTAATTTTTATCCCCCGGACCTTCCAGAACAAATACAGGTAACATGGGATGAAGTGAACCAGTACAATTATCAGCAAAGCTGCATAGGACGCTCCCATCTGTGCTTAGAGCTATCCATCATTTATCCCGGGCACCCCCACCGGCTCCCAACTTCTCTAGAGCTGCTGTGCCAAGGAACAGAATGACCTCCTGCTCCAAGGACACCCTCATGGCATTGTAGGCCTGTAACCTGACTCCCCAGAGAGTACTACCAGTTGTGTTGACTCAGTAGCTAATTCAGAGGCTCCATAAAGACCGAGGTAGCTGAGCGATCAGTCTGTAGAGTTTGTTTGCATTTCACGGTCAGTGTACTTTCAACCTTTACATTTTATAAAGGTGCTTCCTTCAGCCAGCTGGCATCATGCAAACCTCTGGTAACCTGATACCATACGGTTTAGTTGGCTATTTGGTGGCAGTGTTGTAAGGTCTCAGGCCTGGAAGCAGCAGAAGGACCAAACAGAGGAGCTGAACCCAAGTGGGGCTCTGCCTTGGTCTTCAGATTTAAGCACAGGTAAGCTCTGGGAGCTTCTGACCACACTCTTATCTATGATAGATTATGGGAATGTATGAGAATGAGGGCTAAGTGCCCATTATTCAGCATTGTGTATACCTGGTCTTGGCTTAGGTACATGACCTCAGGAGCCTAAGCTACTTCCAGCCTTTGGGCACTTTCACCTACAAGAAAGCAGCTGGAGCCCCAGCCAAGCTGTTCATATACTGGATAACAGGAAGGAGATACAGTGAATAGCTGTTAGGAATTGAAATCTCCAAGAAACAGAGTCTCTCAGAAATGGGGCATGAATAATTTAGAAATCTTAGAAATTTTGAAATCTAGAAGAGGGTAATTCAGAGCTGGGCTGGTAGCTTTACAATATGAGGGCCCCAGGCTCCTCTAGCTCCCCGCTCTCTAGTATCCCTAGGATGAGGCTTGATCCTCATGCTTACAGAATGACTGCTGAAGTTGGAGCCATCAACTCCACATTCCTAGGGTGGGGGGTGATGGGAAAGGACCAAGTATAAAAAGCTGAGAGGGCTGGTTGCATCTGCCCCTCCTTACCAAGTGATGGCCATTGACATCTCCTTGGCCAGAATTATGTCACGTGACTACCCCAACCTTTAAGATCATCTGGGAAATGTGGCCTTGTGGCTGAACTTATTGACACCCTGAATATATTGAGAGTCTATTATGAAAAAAGAAAGGGAGGGGTGCCTGGGTGGCTCAATCAATAGAGCAAGTGACTCTTGATTTGGGGGTTGTGAGTTTGAGCCCCAGGTTGGGTGTAGAGTTTACTAAAAATAAATAAATAAGCTTAAGAGATTAAAATTTTTACAAAATTAAAAGTCACCACTATAATATGACATATTCACAAGCCAGGATAATAATTAGTCTCCCCCAAGAAGGAATGCCCAAAGAGATACTCTTCCAGAAACATACTCCTAGATAAATACTATAAAGTGTATAAGGAAACCCAGCACCATGAGAGATAGCTAGCAGATGCAACAAATAATTGTGAACTAGAAATGGTAAGTAAGACAGGGGCGCCTGGGTGGCTCAATGGGTTAAGGCCTCTGCTCAGGGTCCTGGGATTGAGTCCCAAATCAGGCTCTGCTCTGCAGGGAGCCTGCTCCGGCCCCCTCTCTGCCTGCCTCTCTGCCCACTTGGGATCTCGGTCTGTCAAATAAATAAATAGATTTTTTATCTATTTATAGATAAAATCGCAAGTGGGCAGAGAGGCAGGCAGAGAGAGAAAGGGAAGCCCTGCCGACCACCTGAGCCGGAGGCAGAGGCCTTAACCCACTGAGCCACCCAGATGCCCCATAAATAAAATTTTTATTTTTTAAAAAAATTTTTTAAAAGATTTATTTATTTATTTATTTATTTATTTATTTATTTATTTATTTGACAGACAGAGATCACAAGTAGGCAGAGAGGCAGGCAGAGAGAAAGGAGGAAGCAGGCTCCCTGCTGAGCAGAGAGTCCGATGCGGGGCTCGATCCCAGGACCCTGGGACCATGACCTGAGCTGAAGGCAGAGGCTTTAACCCACTGAGTTACCCAGGTGCCCCTAAATAAAATCTTTAAAAAAAAAAAAAAAAGAAAGAAATGGTAAGACAATTGGGAACAGACTTTAAAATGAGTATGGATAAGATCCACATGCAAAAATCAGCATCATTTTAGTAACACTGTAATACCCAATTAAAACATAACTTTCGGGTTGTCTGGCTGGCTCGGAACTCTGTGAGTTCGAGTTCCATGTTGGGCATAGAGATTACTGATTTCTTAAAAATCAGACTACGGGCACCTGGATGGCTCAGGGAATTAAGCGTCTGCCTTTGGCTCAGGTCATGATTCCAGGGTCCTGGGATTCAGTCTGGTGTCAGGCTCCCGGCTCAGTGGAGAACCTGCTTCTCCCTCTCCTCCCAGCTGGCGCTCTCTCTCACTATCTCTGTCTCTCTCTCTTTCTCAAATAAATAAGATCTTTAAAAATAAACAATAAACAATAAACAATAAAATAAAATAAATAATAAAATGAGTATGTTTGCATATTCCAAAGATAATAAAGACACATTCAATCCTTAAAAGCAGAGCAGAAGTGGGGAGTTGGAATATTCAAAGAGTTAATGGCTAAGAATTTCCCAGGACTGAAGAAAGGAGGATGCATCCTCCCTTTGAAAAGCACACACCAGTGGGCACCTGGGTGGCTCAGTCAGTTAAGTGTCCTCTTGATTTTGGCTCAGGTCATGATCTCGGAATCATGAGATCGAGCCCCGAGGCTGGACTCCATGGTCCGTGAAGAATCTGCTTGCGTCTCTCTCTCTCTCCCTATTCCTCCCCAGCCCCCATTCTCTAAATAAATAAATAAATAAAATGCTGTTGGTTTCTTTGTTTGTTTGTTTGTTTGTTTTGTTTTTTTTAAGGACACACCACGTTCTGAGGAGGAAAAATAAAAACAAATCAACCTATTGTGGTGAGGCTGGGAAAGATCAAAGGTTCAAGTGGAAAATGTAAAAATACCAGGAAAGGAGACAAGCACTATGGGATTTCTAATAAGGGAATATTGTCCAGAATGAAAGCAGCCTGTGTATTAGCAACAAGAGAGGTCAGAAGGCTCTGCAAGTGTACCTTGGAAACACTTGGAGACCCAAGGAGCACCACAGGGAAATGACTGTCAATTTAGAATCCTACATGTAACTTTAAAAGTGAGGTGAGGGGCGCCTGGGTGGCTCAGTGGGTTAAAGCCTCTGCCTTCGGCTCAGGTCATGATCCCAGGTTCCTTCCATGGAGTCCCATGTTGGGCTCCTGCTTCTCTCTCCGCCTGCCACTTCCCTTGCTTGTGGTCTCTTTCTCTTTCAGTCTCACTCTCTGACAAATAAATAAATAAAGTCTTTTAAAGAATCAATAAAATATACTGGTGTGTTGTTATAAACACTACTGAATGATATGTAAATATTTGTAAATTTAAATATCAGAAAGCAAGAGCGTAAGATATGGAGAGGGAATGTTTAGAATATAGTAAAAAAAAAAAAAAAAAAAAAAAAAAAAAAAAGCCAAGAATCTTATCTCACTCAGAAAAGGAGAAGAGGTGTTTTGGCCAGTCACCATTAGATTTTGATGGGAAAAATATAGGGATAAGTATGTGTGTTAAGAATGTAAGAGTATGGACGGAAGTAGAGGGTATTGTGCTAAGCAAATAAGTCAGTGAGAGAAGACAAATATCATATGATTTCATATGTGGAATTTAAGAAACAAAACAGATGACCATAGGGGAAGGAAAGGAAAAATCAAGTAAGGCAAAACAGAGATGGAGACAAACCATAATAGACTCTTAACTATAGGGAACAAACTGAAGGTTGTTGGAGGGGAGGAAGTGGGGGGACAGTGTCACTGGGTGATGGGCAGTTTGGAGGGCAAGTGATGTAATAAGCACTGGATATTGTGTGCAATGAATCACTAAATTCCACCTCTGAAACTAATAAAAAAAAATGTAAGGGTAATAATTAAAAACATAGAGGCACCTGGGTGGCTCAGTGGGGTAAAGCCTCTGCCTTTGGCTCAGGTCATGATCCCAAGATCCTTGGATCGAGCCCCCCATCGGACTCTCTGCTCAGGAGGGAGATTGCTTCCACTCTCCCTCTGCCCGCTTCTCTGGCCACTTGTGATCTCTCTCTCTCTGTCAAATAAATAAATAAAATCTTTAAATAAATAAATAAATAAATAAAATACATAGGAAATATTCTTCTTTGAGAGAGCTATGTTGGCATACTGCCCCCCACCTGGACTGAAAGGGTCTGGAGATATAAAATGTCCTTTCTGCCCCCAACTTAGGAGGCTAAGAAAGCTGCTTTGCCTGCACAGAGGGCATAATTTCAATGTCCTCTTCCGCTGTGACCAAGGAGGAAGGTGAGAAAGGAAGGACCTTGTGAATATTGAAGGAGATCTAAGAGGAAAGATGCTTAGGAGGTAAATACTCCACTGAGAAGGTCATATTGCCAAACACAGTTGGTCCCTTTCCTGCACTCCCTCTCTTTACCTTCTTACTTTTAAGACAGTTGACTGTTCCATCTTCGTAGGAATCCATTTCTCCTTTGGCTTCTACCCTATCATATCCTTCAAGTTTCCCTCCTCTCCCTGCCAGGTGCTTTCCAGTCTCTTTTACTGGCTGTTTTTCTGCTCAAACTCAAAATGTTGGCCTGCCCCAAGGTCATTCCTGAGACTCTCTCTCCAACTGTACACTCCTCCTAGGAACTCTCCCACAGACCAAGGCATTAAAGACCATCTCCATGCCAAGGACTATCAGATCTCTACCTCTGCCTTGTCTCTAAACTCCTGTAAGACTGCGATCCAATTCTAACACTCACCACCCCGTGTTAGCACAGACTTCAGAGATTTAAGGGCACGGTCCTCAAAACTACCTTCACTGCACCTGCCAAGTTCAAGGGTATCCAAACGACCCACACTTTTCACCAATGAGTTACAAATTCAGGGCTTACGATGCCCCTCCTCCCCTGAATTGATAATTTCCTAGAAAACTCAGAAAATTCAGGAAACTCTACACTTATCACAGTTTTGTTAGAATGTACAAATCAGGGGCACCTGGGTGGCTCAGTGGGTTAAGCCTCTGCCTTTGGCTCAGGTCATGATCTCAGGGTCCTGGGATTGGGCATCGGGCTCTCTGCTTGGCAGGAAGCCTGCTTCCTCCTCTCTCTCTCTGCCAGCCTCTCTGTCTGCTTGTGATTTCTCTCTGTCAAATAAATAAAATCAAATCTTAAAAAGAAAAAAAAGAATATACAAATCAGGATCAGCCAAATGGAAACACCCCTAGGGCCAGGCCTGGACAGGTTTTCAATGCAGAGCTTCTGCATCCACTCCCCCACAGGATCAGGACATGACCCTCCCAGCACATTAATCTGTTCACCAACCAGGAAGCCAACTCAATGAGCCTTGGGTTTGCAGAATTTTCATTGTCTTATTAAACAGGCATTGGGGCGCCTGGGTGGCTCAGTGGGTTAAGCCTCTGCCTTCGGCTCAGGTCATGATCCCAGGGGCCTGGGATCGAGTCCCACATTGGGTTCTCTGCTCAGCAGGGAGCCTGCTTCTCCTCATCTCTCTCTCTCTGTCTGTCTCTCTGCCCATTTGTGATCTCTCTCTCTGTCAAATAAATAAATAAAATCTTTAAAAAAATTTAAAAAAATAAAATAAAATAAAATAAATAAATAAACAGGCATAACTGACTGACTCACTGATCGCGTAGTTGAACTCTTGATTGAGCCTCCCCTGCCTGGAGGTCAGGCAGACCCAAAGGTCTAATCCTCTGATGGCGTGGTTGGTTTTTCCAGCCAGTCCCCATCTGAGTCAGCTCTCACTTAACTCAGGACTGATTCCTATTTCCTTCAGAAATTTGAAGGATTTAGGGGCAACATAGGAAACAGGGCCAAAGACCAACCACATGCTTTATTATATAACACTTGCCTATCCAGTCGTCTTCTTTTTTTTTTTTTTTTAATTTCACTTTTCTTTTTATTTATTTATTTATTTATTTGACAGAGAGAAATCACAAGTAGATGGAAAGGCAGGCAGAGAGAGAGAGAGAGGGAAGCAGGCTCCCTGCTGAGCAGAGAGCCCGATGCGGGACTCGATCCCAGGACCCTGAGATCATGACCCGAGCCGAAGGCAGCGGCTTAACCCACTGAGCCACCCAGGCGCCCCTCCAGTCGTCTTCTTGACACAGCTGATTGTCTACCTGACATCTGAGAGATTAAAGGCATCATGAGCTTGGTGTATGGAAATCTTCCGAATTTTCCCCAAATGGGACCATCCCCCAGTCTTCCTGGATTCAGTAAAGGATGCGATCTACCCCCCACAAGGTTCTCAAGACAAAATTTCCTAAGACAAAAATCTAGGGATCATGCTTTTTCCTTCCTCTCCCTAGTCCCCAGTGTCTAACCCAGCTGCGAGTCCCAGTCCAGAGGACACATCTGTTCCCATCTCTTCACCGTCACAGGTGCCACTCTTGCCACAATCACCAGCATTTGCTTACTATCTTGTTGACAAAAGTTCCCTAGCTGGTCTCTTTGCTTTTGCTCCTACCCTACAAGCCATTCTTCAAGTCCCGTGGTGAATCAGTTGATCAGACTTGCCTGCTTAAAAACCATCCAGTATCGCTCACTGACTCGGAAAAAGGTTAAGACGTCTTACCATGGCCTGTGATATCTGGTCTCTGGCTGTTTCTCAGACTTCAACTTCTTTTTTTATTTTAAATCTTTTTTTTAAAAAAATATTTATTTATTTATTTTGGAGAAAGAGAGAGAGAGTACACCTTTGCAAGCAGGGAGAGGAGCAGAGGAAGAGGGAGAGAAGCGACTCCCCGCTGAGATGGACCCTGACGGGGGGGGGGGGTGCTCCATCCCTCCCAGGACCCTGACACCATGACCTGAGCCAAAATCAAGAGTGAGACGACTAAGTGACTGAGCTACCAGGAGCCCCCCAGACTTCAATTTCTATTTTCCCTCCATCCTCACTCCACTCCAGCCCACAGGCCTTATCTAATTTTTTTCAAGCACATTGAGTTCCTTTCCCTAAGAAGCCTTTATACCAGCTCTTTCCTGGTCTGGAATATTCTTCTTCTTCTTTTTTTTTTTTTTTTTAAGATTTTATTTATTTATTTCACAGACAGAGATCACAAGTAGGCAGGCAGAGAGACAGGAGGAAGCAGGCTCCCCGCTGAGCAGAGAGCCGGATGCGGGGCTCGATCCCAGGGCCAAAGGCAGAGGCTTTAACCCACTGAGCCACCCAGGTGCCTCTTCTTCTTCTTCTTCTTCTTCTTCTTCTTCTTCTTCTTCTTCTTCCTCTTCTTCCTCCTCTTCCTCCTCCTCTTCCTCCTCCTCTTCCTCCTCTTCCTCCTCCTCTTCCTCCTCCTCTTCCTCCTCTTCCTCCTCCTCTTCCTCCTCTTCTTCCTCTTCTTCTTCCTCTTCTCCTTCTCCTTCTCCTTCCCCTTCTTCTTCTTCTTCTTCTTCTTCTTTTATTTATTTATTTGACAGACAGAGATCACAAGTAGGCAGGCAGAGAGACAGGAGGAAGCAGGCTCCCCTCTGAGCAGAGAGCCGGATTCGGGGTTCGATCCCAGGACCCTGGGATCATGACCTGAGCCAAAGGCAGAGGCTTTAACCCACTGAGCCACCCAGGTGCCCCTTCTTCTTCTTCTTCTTCTTCTTCTTTTATTTATTTATTTGACAGACAGAGATCACAAGTAGGCAGAGAGGCAGGCTGAGACAGAGAGGGGAAGCAGGCTCCCCGCCGAGCAGAGAACCCAATCCCAGGACCCTGAGATCATGACCAGAGCCAAAGGCAGAGGCTTTAACCCACTGAGCCCCCCAGGTGGCCCCCCTCCTTTTTTTTTTTAAGATTTTATTTATTTACTTGACAGACAGAGATCACAAGGAGGCAGAGAGGCTCCCATCAGAGAACCTGATGCAGGATTCAATCCCAGGACCCTGAGATCATGACCTGAGCTGAAGGCAGAGGCCTAATTCACTGAGCCACCCAGGTGCCCCCCAAAAAAGCTCCACTTTTTTGCATGTGCTCACACAGTAGAGAGCGAGCTTGCTCTCCAGGGTCTCATCTTTTATATATATACATATTTTTTTAAACTTGTTTATTTGACACAGAGAAAGAGAGAGCACAAGCAAAGGGAGAAGCCGGCTCCCCGCTGAATGAGGAAGTCCGATGCAAGGCTCGATCCCAGGACCCTGGGACCATGATCTGAGCTGAAGGCAGATAGATGCTTAACCCACTGAGCCACCCAGGCGCCCCACCCTGTGTCCAGTTCTGCGCTCAGTTCGGAGTCTGCTTGAGATTCTTCAAGATTCAGTCCATAGCTTCGCGTTTCTCTGTCATCTTATTTTTCTGTAAAACCTGTGTATGTCACAGATATCTTGGTAGTTTGTGATCCCCCCCCCCCCAAAAAAAAAAGCTTGTTCTAGGTAACTGAGGAAGGACCTGGGTGTCTTGGATTTCTTTGATATTTACTTGGGTTTTCTTTCCTCTGCTGCATCGTCTCCTTGGTCATTCTTACAATAGCTCATGTAAGTGTATCAAACCCTGTGTAACTGCTGCAGCCTCTTTCTGCTGAGCCACCTGTTTGGCTTCCACTGCTCTGGGAACTTCTTCCCTAGGGTCAGATGTGTCTAAGGGGAGAGCGCGCGCGAGCACGCGAGATGAGGCTGTGTAATTGCTCCGGCAGCGCCACCGTGAGGCCCCCCAACCCCCGGCCACGGGAAAGAAGAGGCTGGGAATGGCTCTAGCAGCTGGAGGCCTCTGGAGGCCAGAACACCCTTCCACCTCCACATCCGTGTCCAGACTGAGCTCACACCCCAGAAGCCTGGGCTGCCTCCACAGTGCCTGCAAGTCACTCTGTCGCCCGCAGCATGGAGTGCTCAGGCAGAAAATGGCCCAGGGGCCCCAGAAGGTACCTGCTCAACTGACCACCTCCTCTGGGGAGGAGAATGTGGGTTCTCGGACCCCCACCTCCAACTAGGGCTCATCCAAGGTCCTTTAATGGCCTGTTCTGAACCCCCGGAGAGGCCAGATGGAAAACTGAGCCCCTGAGAGGGAAGGATGCAGCTGGTTCTCAGGGATTTGAGGGCGTGATGTTCTCTGCTTATGGCTTAACCAGTCCACTCCCTTCTCACGGCAGCCCCACCGCGAAACAGGAAGAAAATGTGAGAAAGGATTTCCAAATCATGATTTTGCTAACTTTGCAAATCATGGGATTCCTATGTGTGAGTGGTTCTGGTGAAGAATTTAAAAGAAAGAGAAAGTAGGTAGAGCTATTGTTTAGGGTGAGGATTTCAATTTCTGATTATTCCCCAGGCCTCCCCTAACAACATGCCTAACTGAGGTTTCGCTGAAATAAACAGCCCCAAAGATAGTGCCAATAGTGGGAATAGATCTGATGACTCCTGTCACCTAGCTTACGGCAAAGAAGAAGTAAAGGGGAAAATAGCATTTATTTTTCTATCAAATTCTGTTTAATTCCTTCTTCACTCTCCTAACTTCCCCCATTTTAAATATAAGCTGTTCATAACTTCCATTAAAGACTAAATCTTGGCCTTTCTTCTAGAATCTTTGATACCTTTAACCCCCAAACTATGCCTGTTTTGTTCTGTCTGCTGCTTCTAGACTGCTGTTCAAAGTCTGAGGAAGAGAGGTGCCAAGGAGACTCAGTCAGTTAAGCCTCCAACTCATCTCAGCTCAGTTCTTGAGCTCAGGGTCCTGAGTTCAAACCCTACACTGGTCTCCATGCTGAGTGTGGAACCTACTTTAAAAAAAGAAGTCTGAGGAAAAAAATCTAATCCTGAGAAGTGAAAAGTGAGATATATTATTAAACAATAAAAATTCTCTCTGTAAGAGCTGGCAGAGGAAAGCAAGTTTCCCATAAAATCTAATTTTATCTTCATGCTTCTTAGATAGAGTTTTCTGTGGTCAGCCCAGATTTCCCTATACAGAATGAAGAGAGCATGGCAAACAATCTGAACTCCTCTAGGAGTAAACCTACCCACTCTCTAGGGATAAGAGCAAAACTGAAGTAGACACATTGTAACAAAGCCTAAAAGCAAGCCTCAACAAGACATGGTTATTTAACTGCCTGACAGAATAAAACATAATATTTTTATAGAAAGATAAAATAATCCAGAATCTCTACAACATATTATCGCAATGTCCAACATATAACAAAAATTACTGGACACAAGAAGGAAAAAATGTAACCAATAATCTGTGAATAAAACAATAAATAACAAAACTTCCTTTTTTTTTATTTGTAGCTACTTCATACAATTACTTTTTTTTTTTAAGAATTTATTTATTTGGGGTGCCTGGGTGGCTCAGTGGGTTAAAACCTCTGCCTTTGGCTCAGGTCATGATCCCAGGGTCCTAGGATTGAACCCCGCATTGGGCTCTCTGCTCAGCAGGGAGCCTGCTTCCTCCTCTCTCTCTGCCTGCTTCTCTGCCTAGTTGTGGTCTCTGTCTCAAATAAATAAATAAAATCTTTAAAAAAAAAAGAATTTATCTATTTATTTATTTGACAGACATAGAGATCACAAGTAGGCTGAGAGGCAGGCAGAGAGAAAGAGAGAGAGGAGGAAGCAGGCTCCCTGCCGAGCAGAGAGCCCAACTTGGGACTTGATCCCAGGACCCTGAGATCATGACCAGAGCCAAAGGCAGAGGCTTAACCCACTGAGCCACCCAGGTGCCCTACTTCAGACAATTGCTAAATCCATGATACCCTACAGCCTCTTTTTATACTTTAAGTTACATCCTTAACAACTTTATATCTGGCTAATAAGGGTTTGTATTATTATTGAAGTATATTTAATATATAACATTATATTAGTTTCAGTTGTACAATATAGTGATTAGATTTTATATACATTGTGAAATGATCACCACAGTAAGTCTTGTTAACATCTGTCACCATACATAGCTACGAAAAATTTTTTTATCTGTTCATCTATTGATGGACACTTAGGTTGTTTCCACATTTGGCTATTGTAAATAATGCTGCAAACACACACACACACACAATTTAGCCATGAAAAAGAAGGAAACCTTTCCATTTGCAACAGCATGAATGGACCTTGAGGGTATTATGCTAAGTGAAATAAATCAGACAGAAAAACACCATACGATCTCATTTATATGTGGAATCTTAAAAATCCCAAGCACAATAAAAAAAAAAAAAAAAGAAAGAAATAAAAGCCTTCAAAAAAAAAAAAAAGAGACAGGTTTGTGGTTGCCAGAAGCAGGTCATGAGTGAAATGGGTGAAGGGGATGAAAAGGTACAAACCTGCAGTTAAAAAATTAATAAGTCATGGGGATATCATGTACAACAAGTAACTATAGTTTATAATACTGTTTTGCATTTTTGCAAGTTGCTAAGAGAGTATATCCTAAAGGTCTCATTATAAGAAAAATAGAAATTTCTAGGTGATAGGAAGTAATGACAAGATGCTTAACATCATTAGCCATCTAGGAAACACAAATCAAAATCACAGTGAGATACTGCATCACACCCACTAGGATGGCTATTTGCCAAAAGACAGCCAATAATTACAAGTATTGGTGAGGATGTTTGGGCAAAAAAGGGAGGGAACCCTCATACATTGACAGTAAGAAAGCAAAATGTGCTGCTGCTTTGGAAAACAATTCCATTCATAGGTGAATACCCAGAGAAACAAAAATATATGTCCATATGAAAACCTGTATGGGGATGTTTCTAGCAGCATTATTCATAATAGCCAAAAGGCCAAAGAGCTAAAAAGTGGAATCAAGCCAAACATCATTCAACTTATGAGTACAGAGACAAAATGGTACATCCATATAGCAGAATATTATTTGGTAATAAAAAGAAAAATGAAGGGGAGCCTGGGTGGCTCAGTGGGTTAAATCCTTTGCCTTCAGCTCAGGTCTTGATCCCAAGGTCCTGGGATCCAGCCCCGCGTCAGGCTTTCTGCTCAGCAGGGATCCTGCTTCCTCCTCTCTCTCTGCCTGCCATTCTGCCTACTTGTGATCTCTGTCTGTCAAATTTTTAAAAATCTTAAAAAAAAAAAATGAAATGCAGTACTCAAAAGATATACAAATCATTATGTTGTACACTTAAACTAACATAATGTTATATGTCGATTGCATCTCAAGAAGAAGAAGAGTGTGCCTGGGTGGCTCAGTGGGATAAGCCTCTGCCTTCAGCTCAGATCATGATCTCAGGGTCCTAGGATCAAGCCCCATGTTGGGCTCTCTGCTCAGCAGAGAGCCTGCTTCCCCCTCTCTCACTGCCTGCCTCTGCCTACTTGTGATCTCTCTCTCTCTCTCTGTCAAATAAATAAATAAATAAAACCTTTAAAAAGAAGGAGGAGGAGGAGGAGAAGAAGAAGAAGAAGTAGGAGGAGGAGGAGGAGGAAGAGAAACCGTTGTAGTAGTAGTACAGGTAAACCTCAGAGATATTATGGGTTTGGCTCCAGACCATCATGATAAAGTAGATATTGTGATAAAATGAGTCAAATGAATTTTGGGGTCTCCCAGTCCATATAAAGTTATGTTTACAGCTTGCTGTGGTCTAGTAAATGTGCAAGAACATTATGTCTAAAAAGAGGTACAGTGGCACCTGGATGGCTCAGTGGGCTAAGCCTCTGCCTTCAGCTCAGGTCATGATCTCAGGGTCCTGGGATCGAGCCCCGAATGTGCTCTCTGCTCGGCAGGGACCCTGCTTCCCCACTCCTCTCTCTCCCTGCCTGCCTCTCTGCCTACTTGTGATCTTTCTCTCTGTGTCAAATAAATAAATAAATAAAATCTTTAAAAATAAAAAGAGGTGTACACACTAATTTTGAAATACTTCAATGCTAAAAAATGCTAACCACTATCTGAGCTTTCCACAAGTTGTCATCTTTTCTGGGTGGAAGGTCTTGCTTTGATGTTGACAGCTGCTGATTGATGAAGGTTAGCCTGGCCGTGGCAATTTCTTAAAATAAGACAACAGTGAAGTTCCTGCTGCATCAGTGGACTCTTCGTGTTACCAGAAACTCTTCCATAGCGTGCGATGCTGTTTGACAGCACGACCTAAAACAGAACTACTTTCAAAACTGGAGTCAATCTTTTCAAACCCTGCTTTATCAACTAAGTTTACGCAATATTCAAAACCCTTTGTGGTCATTTTTCTAATCTTCTCAGCATCTTCACCAGGAGTAGATCCCATCTCAAGAACCATCTTTGTTCATCCTTGGGAAATAGCTCCTCATCTGTTCAAGTTATCGTGAGATCACAGGAATTCAGTCCCATTGGTGGGCTCCACTTCAAACTCTCATTCTCTTGCTATTCCCACCACATCTGTGGTGACTTCCTCCACCAAAGTCTTAAGTCTCTCAGAGTCATCCATGAGGGTTGGAATCAACTTCCTCCAATATCATGTTGATATTCTGACCTCTTGCCATGAATCACGAATGTTCTTAATGACATTTAAATGGTGAATCCTGGGGCGCCTAGGTGGCTTAGTGAGTTAAAGCCTCTGCCTTCAGCTCAGGTCATGATCTCAGGCTCCTGGAATCAAGCCCCACATCAGGCTCTCTGCTCAACAGGGAGCCTGCTTTCCCCCTTCTCTCTCCACCTGCCTCTCTGCCTACTTTTGATCTATGTCTGTCAACTAAATAAATAAAATTTTTTTTTTAATGGTGAATCCTTTCCAGGTTTGCAGTTTACTTTGCCCAGATCCATCAGAGGAACCACTGTCCATGACAGCCAAAGCTTTACAGAATGTATTTCTTAAATAATAAGGCTTGAGAGTCAAAATGACTCCTTCATTCATGGGCTGCAGAGTGGATGATGTGTTAACAGGCATGAAAACCACATGAATCTCATTGGACATCTCTACCAGAGCTCTTGGGTGACCAGAAGCCTCGTCAATGAGCAGTAACATCTTGAAAGGAATCTTTTTTTCTGAGCAATAGATCTCAACAGCAGGCTTAAAATATTCAGTAAACCATGCTGTAAACAGGTATGCTGTCATTCAAGCTTCATTCCATTTATACAGCACAGGCTGAGTAGACATAACACATCTCTTAAGGGCACTAGGATTTTCAGGATGATCAATGAGCATGGGCTTCGACTCAAAGTCACCAGCTGCATGAGCCCCTAACTCATCCACAGTTGTGTTTCTGTACAACTTCATGTCAAATATTCCAGCTCCAAGGAGGAACAGTACAGAAACCTGGAGCTGAACTTAACCGTTCCTTTCAGATGGCCAGAGCTTCGAGAGCCATGAACAACAAGGGAGGGGACAGCCCAGAGCCAGCATTATCAAGATGCAGCCAAATCTGGGATTGAGGTGGGTTCAAAGGGGGGGGGGGGCGTGAGGCCTAGTGGCCCTAGTCTTGAATTGTGCCCCAACCCAGGAAATGAAACTCGTGCACATGCACAAATGCATATGCACACATACATAAAGCTTTGAAGCCAGGCATGGACTTCTCTCTAGCTCTGAAAGTTCTAGAAGGCATCTCCTCCTCCCCAAATAAGGCTGTTCAAAAAAATAATAACAATAAGACTTTTTTGCCTGCATTGAAAAACTATGGTTGACTCTAGCCCCCTCCAGGAATTATCCTAGCTGGACCTTCTGGAGAAGTCACTGCAGCTTCTTTATCAGCACTCACTGTCACCTTGCACTTGAATATGATGGAGACATCTCCTTTCCCATGAGCCAGCCTCAGCCAGCCTCCTGTTCATCTTCTGAAGCTTCCTCGCCTCTCTCAGCCTTCATGGAGCTGAAGTCATTTAGGGCCTCGCTCTGGATTTGGCTTAGGCTTAAGGGACTGTTATGGCTGGTTTGATCTTCTCTCCAGACTACTAACACTCTCTCCATATCAGCAATAAGGTTGTTTCAGTCTTTATGCCTGTGTGCACTGGAGTAGCACTTTTCATTTCCTTCGAGAGCTTTTCCTTTGCGTTCACAGCTTGGCTGACTGACACGAGGCACATGGCTTTTAGCGGGTCTCAGCTTTTTCTCAGCCGGTCTCATGCCTTCCTTACTAAGCTTTGTCATTTCTAGTGTTTTGATTTCAAGTGAGAGAGAGGCAACTCTGCCTTTCGCTTAAACACTGAGAGGCCATGTAGGGTTTTTTTAATGGGCCTGATTTCAATATTGATGTGTCTGAGGTACTAGGGGGGCCCAAGGAGAGGGAGAGAGATGGGGACCGCTGGTTAGCGGAGCAGCCAGAAGACACACAGTGTTTACGGTTACGTTTGCCATCTCAGGTGGGTGCAGTTCATGACGCCCCAAAACACGTACAAGAGGAACATTCAGGGTCACTGATCACACATCGCCATAACAAATGTACTAACGCAAAAGTTTGAAACCTGGAAAGAATTAGAAAAAAGTGACACAGAAACACAAAGTGAGCAAATGCTGTTGGGAAAATGGCACCATTGACGTGCTCAATCCAGGGTTGCCACAAGCCTTCAGTGTGAACATCTGATGTCTACGGGGCACCTGGAGGCTCAGTCAGTTAAATGTGTGGCTCTTGATTTCAGCTCAGTCATGAGCTCAGGATCCTGGGATCAAGCCCTGAGTAGGAGTCTGCGCTCAGCAGGGAGTCTCCTTAAGGATTCTCTCTCCCTCTACTCCTCCCCCTGCTCATGATTTTTTTTTTCTCTCTCTCTCTCAAATAAATAAATATATTTTAAAATGTGATATCTACAAAGTGCAATAAAACAAGGTTTGCCTGTGCTGGTTTATCTACAACATGAGCAAACCTTGAAAACACGATGCTAAGTGAGAGAAGCCAGTTACCAAAGGCTACATAGGATATGATTCCATTTAGGGGCGCCTGGGTGGCTCAGTGGGTTAAGCCGCTGCCTTCGGCTCGGGTCATGATCTCGGGGTCCTGGGATCGAGTCCCGTGTCGGGCTCTCTGCTCAACGGGGAGCCTGCTTCCCTCTCTCTCTCTCTGCCTGCCTCTCCATCTACTTGTGGTTTCTCTCTGTCAAATAAATAAATAAATAAATAAAAATTAAAAAAAAAAAAAAAAAGGATATGATTCCATTTATATGGAATGTCCAGAACAAGCAAATCTATGGAGACAGGAAGAAAATTAGTGGTTATCAGGGGGTAGAGGAAGGGGGTAATGGGTAGTGACCACTAATGGGGTTTCTTTTCTTTTTTTGAAGATTTTATTTATTTATTTGACACAGAGACAGAGACAGGGAGG
Source organism: Mustela nivalis (assembly GCF_964662115.1). Classification (NCBI taxonomy): domain Eukaryota; kingdom Metazoa; phylum Chordata; class Mammalia; order Carnivora; family Mustelidae; genus Mustela; species Mustela nivalis. The sequence continues at coordinate 38,291,490 of NC_139036.1, forward strand.
GAGGGAATACAAGCAGGGGGGAGTGGGAGAGGGAAAAGCAGGCTTCCTGCAGGTGGGGAGCCCAATCCGGTGCTCGATCACGGGACCCTGAGATCTTGACCTGAGCCAGAGGCAGACACTTAACAACTGAGCCACCCACATGCCCACTAATGGGGTTTCTTTGTGGGGATGAAAATGTTCTAAAATCAGGTTGTCGTGATAGACACTCAACTCTGAATATACAAAAACCATGGGATTACAGATTTCAAGGGGTGAATTGCATGGTATGAAATGATAAGGCTATGTAGTATGAAATGAAAACACCATATTTCAATAGTGTTACCCCCCCCCCCAAAAAAAGGCCAAAAAGCAGCAAGGATGGCATTTTTCCTTTCATGATAATATAGGAAACAATGATGCATGTAACAACTGATGTCATCTTAGCGTGGACTAAACATGGTGTTTGGGTTCTTAATTATCAAAACAATCCAGGTACTTAATTATTAATATCCCTATCCTGTAGACGAGTGAACAGTCATGTTCCTGGATCTGAGATCAGGTCTGTATGTCGGTCTCCCACACTCTGCCTGTGATTACAAACGCAGGGTCAGTGCCCGGCGGTCAGAGTATCATGGTAAGAGGAACTGAGGTCAAGGCTGAGCTGACAGGGAAAGCAGAGCTTATCTTGACCCCAGGAATTCATGTGGCGGAAAATTAGGCAGGTGCTGATTTTTCCTAGCTACAAGCATAGCTCCTGGTTGTGGTACGTGGGGAAAATGGGGCTGGCAACAGAGCTTGATTATCCTAAACTCAGTCCTTTGCTCAGGAACCTGCCCTGTGCTAACTCCTCTAGCAGGTCAACAGCGTGGAATCTGCCCCCACATCCCCCTTACCCTGGGGGCAAAACCCCTAGCTCTGACTGTCCCTAGGAAGGTTTCACTCTCCTGTTGGAACCCTGCAGCCAGAAAGTTTCTTCCCTCTTCTTGGCGCCGGGGCTCTTTCTCTTAGGCTGGGCCTGGTCTCTATCTCAGGGAGAAGCTTAGGGGATGTCCTCACAGGCCAGAAGTGTCTGGCAAACTGCTGCATAGACGGTTTCTGGACCCTCGTTTTAAGAGTTGGCTTGACACTGAGTTAGAATTTTGGCTTTAGGAGCACCTGGGTGGCTCAGTCAGTTAAGCATCTGACTTCGTTTCAGCTCAGGTTGTGATCTCGTGGTCGTGGGCTCAAGCCCTGCATCAGGCCCCATGCCCAGCATGGAGTCGGCTTGAGATCCTCTCTCCCCCCCCTGCACCTACTCCTCCAAATAAATAAATAAAATCTGAAAAAAGGGGGCGTCTGGGTGGCTCAGTGTGTTAAGCCTCTGCCTTCGGCTCAGGTCATGGTCTGAGGGTCTTGGGATCACGCCCAAGGCTCTCGGCTCAGTGGGGAGTCTGCTTCCTCCTCTCTCTCTCTGCCTGCCTCTCTGCCTACTGGTGATCTCTGTCTGTCAAATAAATAAATAAAATATTTTTAAAAAAATCTGAAAAAAAAATTGGCCTTAGACTCAAGTAGCAAACAAGCCACAAAATCCATGAGGGCAAAGAGGAGAGAAGAGAAAGTAGAAGAGTTCTGTATTCACCCGTGAATATATGGTTTCCTCCCCAGATGATGTCCAGAAGACGAAGACCCTCTGGGCAAGACCCTTATTTCTGGAGACTATATGGAAACCCTTCCCAAGTCCCCTCTCTTTCCTGCCTTCTCTGGATTGGGTTTCCAGCCTTGACCAGTTTTCCCGTCTTGTCCCCCACTCTCAACTCCCCCCCAGATTTGCTGTATTATCTTGTTTTCCCTTCCTGAGGCTCACCAAGGGTAGATCCATCTGGAAAGCCCATTGCTCGCAGCCCTGCTACTTCCTTGTTCTTCCCAGCCTCCTGTAGGACCATCCACTCAATGCTCCCTGTACATCTGCTCTTGCCCGTTGACCTGTGAGGACCCCACCACAGGCTGTCCTCATTCAGGCAAACATGGGGCTCTCCACCGACGTTACTTGGTGTGGTTAGAAATAATAGGGGCGCTTGGGTGGCTCAGTGGTTGAAGCCTCTGCCTTTGGCTTGGGTCTTGATCTCAGGGTCTTGGGATCGAGTCCTACATCGGGCTCTCTGCTCGGCCTCTCTCTGCCTGCCTCTCTGCATACTTGTGATCTGTCTGTCAAATAAATTTTTTCAAAAATCTTTAAAAAAAAAAAAAAAAGAGGGGTGCCTGGGTGGCTCAGTGGGTTGAGCCGCTGCCTTCGGCTCAGGTCATGATCTCAGGGTCTTGGGATCGAGTCCCGCATCGGGCTCTCTGCTCAGCAGGGAGCCTGCTTCCCTCTCTCTCTGTCTCTGCCTGCCTCTCCATCTACTTGTGATTTCTCTCTGTCAAATAAATAAATAAAATCTTTAAAAAAAAAAAAAAAAGAAAGAAAGAATAGGGTGGTCCACTCGGTCCCACAAATCTTGCAGACTCTGCTTTGTCACATCGCCTGACATAGCCTCCTTAGCTAACCTCCTGAAGTCTAAGATTTTCTTTCTCCAGCAGGCAGGGTCCTTCCCCTCCTTCCACAGCCACATGATTCTATGTCCTGCCTCTGTAGCCAGCTGGTCACCCCGTCTGCCATCCCATATGTGGCCCACACCACACACCCAGCCTCATCCTTAGGCAGCTCAGCAGTGTCTTTCTTTCTTTCTTTCTTTTTAAATTTTATTTATTTATTTTGTCAGAGAGAGATCACAAGTAGGCAGAGAGGCAGGCAGAGAGAGAAGAGGAAACAGGCTCCCCGCTGAGCAGAGAGCCCGATGTGGGGCTTGATCCCAAGCCCTTGAGACCATGACCTGAGCTGAAGGCAGAGGCTTTAACCCACTGAGCCACCCAGGCGGCTTATTTTAATGGGAAGTCCTTGCTCAGGAATTGCCACATTCAAAGACAGTCTGTAGTTTGTTCTGCTGGAAGCTGAGCCTCAACTATCCAGCTGGTTATCCCTGCCAGCTCTTCCTTGTTTAGGAGCCCGGGCCATCCTGCAGAGGCACCTGCTGCCTGGGGAGGATGCCAGCTTGAAAGGGCCCCAGATGCTGCCCACTGCTGGGCACTTTTTGCTCCAAAGATGTGCTCAGGAAATCCAAAAATGTGATGCAGTCCATCTAAGCGTCCTTGACTGGTACGGCACCTACATCCCGTGCAGATGGACATGGAGTGCCTCTCTGAAAACACATCTCTGGGAGGCAAATAATTTGGATGCCCAGAGATGTTGAAGTCCGAATCCCAGGAACCTGTGAATAGTTATGTTACCTGATAAGGGGAATTAGAGAGCCAGATGGAATTAAAGTTTGTTTACTTTGACCTGTATCTGGGCTTCTATTTGGGGGAGTTGGTTGTCCAGTAGATGGAGATTTCTGGATTTAATGGTCCCTGACAATTGGTGCCAATTGAACAAACCAGTCACCCTGACCCTGAACGACTATCTTATCATCTGGGCACTTGTGGTTTCCATTATAAATCCAGGCTGAAGTTACAGTGACTCTAAAGGAAGTTATAGCTTCCCTTATCATTATTGCCCATGGATACCTAGCAGAGAGCTCCTCTTGAGCAGACCATTATTTCACTGTTGAGGTAAAGACTCACTGGAGATCAGTGCCCTTCTAAGATCCAAGAAAGCTCCCTCACCCTCCTGCCACGTGAGGACATCTGGAAGACAGGTGTCACCAGACACCAAACCTGCGGCTGACTTGATCTGGGACTTCCCAGCCTCCAGGACTGTGAATAATAAATCTATGTGGTTTATGAGCCTCACAGTCTATGATAAATTCTGTTACAGCAGTCCAGGTAGACAAAGACATTCAGTTTTAGCCAAAACCCTCCCCAGTGTTCTTCCTCTCCAGCTCACTGTAAGAGCAGACCTTAGTACATCTCTGTGCAAATGACTGTCCTTGACCCCTAGGGAGTTTCTCCTGTGGTCACAGCCACAAGTGGAAGGGAAGTTTTGCTCTCCCAGTAGTACAAAAGGGTGAATAACCACCATGCTGTTTTTCTTAGCTTTCAGAATCCTTTCCTTCCTCCGTAACTCTAGCCACCAACCCAAAATACTGGGGTCTTAGGGTAACAGCCGAGTACCACTTGTCCCCCTTGTCACCAGATGCTTTCGCAACCAGGGTCACTACCATCCCAGCATCCTAATCCGCAGCCACAGGGTCACACTGATCTTCTTCCAAAAGGGCACCATGTTCTCATTAAAATCCATTATGACCAACTTGTCAGGGGCTGGTGGGCCAAGCCCCACATAATATGGCCTCTGTATGGGTTGAATGGCATCACCCAAAAGAGACACCCACCCTGGACCTTAGAATGTGACCTTATTGAAATCAACAGTCTTTGCAGTTGTCCGAGAGGATCTCAAGACGAGATCATCCTGGAGGAGGAAGGTCCAGTAACAATGGTCTTCACTGGAGACGGCGAAACGGAGAAAGAGACACAGAGAAGAGCACGTGAACACGGAGGCAGAGATGGCCGTTGACTTGTCTGCAAGCTAAGGAAGGCCAAGGACCGCTGTCGGCCACCAGAAGCTAGAAGAAAGGCGTAGGTCTGGGGACCTTTAGAAGGAACTGAACTGCTGACACCTTGATTTCAGACTTCTGGCCCTCGGAACTGTTGCTTTAAGCCACCATCTTTGGGACAATTGTTTTAGCAGCCAGAGGAAACTCATGTAGCCTCTTTTACAGCAAGATGAGTAGGGCCAGCTCTGATGAACTCTTGTCACGAGTTACAAGTTTGGGGGCACCTGGGTGGTTCAGTCGGTTAAGCATCTGCCTTCGGCTCAGGTTGTGATCCCCGGGTTGTGGGATTGAGTCCTACATCAGGCTCTCTGCTCTCTGTTCCCTCTACCTCTGCCGCTCCCGCTGCTCATGCTCTCTTCCCCACGCCCCTGCCGTTAAATAAATAAATAAGCAAATAAATAAATAAACTCTTTTTAAAAAAGAGTTACAAATTCTGAATTAGGAAATAGAATTTTTTACTTTGTTAAAACACAGCAGTTTTCCTTGGCTGTCAGAGAAATTCATTGTTTCAAGACACTCTACTTGGCAAGCCTGCCCTGGGTCTTGTCGGGGCTTATTGGTTGTGGTTTCTCCCGCTGGCAGGCAGCCAAGGCCACTAAGAATGAGATCTTTAACTTGCCAAACAACAAGACATCATTATAAAGACAAGAAATAACAAGTGATGGGGAGGATGTGGAAAAAGAGGAACCCTCACACGCTGCTGGTGGAAACGTACACTGGGGCTGTCACTGTGGAAAACAATGCGGAGTTTCCTCTGAAAATTAAAAATAGATCTATCATATGACCCAGCAATTCCAATTCCACTTCTGGAAAAAAAAAAATGCTAACTCAAAAAGACCCATGCACCCGTATGTTCATTGCAACCTTATTTACACTAGGCAAGAGATGGAAGCAACTGACGTGTTCATTGATAGAGGGATGGATAAAGATGTGGTCTCTAGATATAATGGAATATTATGCCGCCATAAAAAAAAAGAATGAGATCTTGCCTTGTGTGACAACATAGACAGAGCGTGAGGATATTATGCTAAGGGAAATAAGTCAGACAGAGAAAGACACATACTGTATGATTTCACTTGTATGTGGAATCCAAAAAGCGAAGCAAACAGACAAAACGCACAGACACAGAACAGACTGGCATTTATCAGAGAGGAGGGAGGTTGGGGCAGGTGGAAAGGGGTCTGGGGTCAATTGTGTGGTGAGGAAGGGTAACTAGACGTATCATGGAGACTGCTTTGTCGTGTGTGCACAAGTATCAATCCGCTGTATGTATGAGACACCTGAAATTAACACAATGCTCGATGAAAAATAAAGATTGCGTAATTATGTGTGCTTTTTATAGATAAACATATATAACGTAAAATGAAAAAAATTTAAAACCTTCCAACGCAGAGATTTAAAAAAAGGTATCCTCGGGGCGCCTGGGTGGCTCAGTGGGTTAAGCCGCTGCCTTCGGCTCAGGTCATGATCTCAGGGTGCTGGGATCGAGTCCCGCATCGGGCTCTCTGCTCAGCGGGGAGCCTGCTTCCCTCTCTCTCTCTGCCTGCCTCTCCATCTACTTGTGATTTCTCTCTGTCAAATAAATAAATAAAATTTAAAAAAAAAAAAGGTATCCTCACAGACCGAAAGCTGTGGACCCTAGAGGAATTTTCTAGCACTTTGTACACACTCACAATTCAAGCACGTAAAATATTTCAATGCCAATTACAACAGTTCATACAAGAAATGGGCTGGACCCTTCATTTGCCAAGTTACTTCATCTTTATCTTCTGCACCAGCAGGCCCCCTACCCCCATCCTGCCCACGGCTTCCTTGCAAGGTTTTTGCCCAAGCTCTATTAGGTGCTTTTCTTTTTCTTTTTCTTTTTCTTTCTCTTTTTAAATACAGAAACACAAACTAAGGAGTTTTAGCAAAGGCACTACAGGAGGTCTGTATAGTAGCTGGATGGAAAGGGAGCAACTTAGACCAGTAAGTACAGCTTTAAACTGCATTTTGGTTTTAAATGGCCGTAAATGCAGCCTCAAACTAACTTTTTTTTTTTAAGATTTTATTTATTTATTTAAAGAGAGGGAGAGAAAGAGAGCAGGAGGAAGGGTAGAGGAAGAGAGAGAATCTCAATCAGACTCTACACTGAGCATGGATCTCAACTCAGGATTCGATCCCATAGCCCTGAGATCACAACCTGAGGCAAAATCAAGAGTCAGATGCTAAGCCGACTGGGCTACCCAGGTGCCCCTCAAACTCACTTTTAACACCTGAAGTCACCAATCTTACCTCTAGCCACTTGACCTCCAAATGTTTATCAACAGGTGGCAGCAACTATGAGGTTCCAGAAAATTCTATATGCTAACCTGAACCATGACCCTCACAGTTCCCAAATAGGTAGGATGCCTGCCTCTGGCCCACTATTCAGGTGAGGCCTGCACTACCAGATCCTGGGGCACGTATATCATAAGGGCACTGTACCTTTACGGTCCCCACACAGGGCACCAAAGTTTGTTAAGCTCACCCACACACGACAAGCCAAGGCCAAAGCCAGTTCTGATCTGACCAGCAAAGATACCAAGAGCTGCTTGTGAATTTACCGTCAATTACTTACATGGATGATGAAAAGCAGAACAAGGGTGTTCTGGCCAACTGTCCGTGGATACAGCTTGCATCTTGTTTCATAGGTAGCAGTGAAGATTTCTCTTGCAGAGATGGTAACTGGTTAGCTGTATTGCTAAAAGCACAGGTACTAGGATCACACACTTTGTGGCTTTAGTAACATAACCTCTCTGATCTTCGGAGATCATCTTCATCTATAAAATAGGAGTCACATTCATTTTAGGGTTGTTGTGAGGGTTAAACATTCCATCACGTAAGGTCTTTTATGCCTTCGGTGTGGGTAAGAAGCACAAAATTTATCTCGACACTGACCATATAAGCGAAGTATTCACACAGGGTTTCATTCCCACGTGTAAACCACCTTCACGACTTTTGAAACAAGGCAGGGAACAAATAAATATTCATCTCCTCTATAAAGCTTCCACCAAGACTGGGAAATCCTGTCCCAGCATGTATCCCGTTATTTGGGAAGACACAGTAACAGCAGCACTGAAGGTAGCCTAATGGCTTTACCCTGAGACCCAGGTTAAAGCTATCTCAAATGAGATTGCGCTAAGTAGCGGCGCCTGCATGGCTCAGTCGGTTAAGTGGCTGCCTCCAGCTCAGGTCATGATCCCGGAGTCCTGGGATGGAGCCCCGTGTCGGGCTCCTTGCTCAGCAGAGAGCCTGCCTCTTCCTCTCCCTCTGCCTACTTGTGCTCTCTCTCTCTCCATCAAGTAAAGAAATAAAATCTCTTTTAAAAAATTGGGTTAAGGGGCACCTGGGTGGCTCAGTGGGTTAAGTCGCTGCCTTCGGCTCAGGTCATGATCTCAGGGTCCTGGGGTCGAGTCCCGCATCGGGCTCTCTGCTCAGCAGGGAGCCTGCTTCCCCTCTCTCTCTCTGTCTGCCTCTCCGTCTACTTGTGATTTCTCTCTATCAAATAAATAAAATCTTTAAAAAAAAAAAAATTGGGTTAAGTAGGGAAGAAGACAAAAGCTCCCAAGCTGGCAGGAGAGGAGGTTAAAGAGTGGAAGGAGGAAAGATCAAGACTGGCGTTAACTATTCTTAGCACATACTCCCCACTGTGTCCGGTGGAAGCGAAGGAAGGCTTCACTGATCTGCTCAAGACCCAGGGCAGACAGACTACCTGCGCGGGAGGGACGGGTCATTCTTCCCGTGTTCCCGTGTCTACAGGAGACTTCCCAAGAGGGTAAGGGGTGCTAGGCCCATCTATTTACTCAACAGATAACCTAGAATGTCTCTTCAAGCATGGTGTTGCCCAAGACCACCATGTGGTCTTTGAAAGACCTGTCAGAGGGGAAAAGGCTAGACCAAGAAATCAGGAGACCCAAGCTGGGAGAGTAGGCTGCGTCCCCGGTTATCTGCTCCCCGACCTGCCATTCAAAATGGAACAGGCAAGGGAAGGATCACAGTGGTAGGAAGAAGCCACTTGCTTCGTTTTTTTCAGGGCAGGTGTCAGGAAGGACAGCCCCTCTCCCCCACGTCCCCAGCCGTGGCTGCTCTGCACTGGGATTTCGCAGCATTTTTTCACAGTGGAGGCCTTATTCCGGCGTGCAAAAGAACTGAACAGCAAGGGACCATCTCAAAGCCACTCCTGCTAGCTGTTGGCTAATTGAAGAAAAACACCTAGTTTGTATTTGAGCGACTCTGGTGCCTGCGAACCAGGCCTCACACTGAAGTCTGCCGCCGAAGGTCTCAACACCGCAGTCACCTGACCCCCGAAAGTCCCCCCCTCCCCGAGATACACAGACACATGCACGCATGCGCGCGCAGCTTTCAATAAAAGTTTCCTTTTATTTTGGAATTGAAACAGCAGAATGAAGTGGTATGTAGCTGAAACACACTTCGCGGGGAAAGCTGGAGCGCTCACCCAGCAAAAGCACAAATTCGCCAAGTCTGAGCCAGCGGCCCACCACCCCGGGGCAGAGCAAAGAACGCGGAGGGGGTGGGGCGGGGAAGGGTACAACCAAAATCCGGCGGTGATGATGGCTGGCAGGTGCCCAGAAAGTACAATATTCGAAGTGGCCAAGTGGCCGCAATTACAGACCAGGCGAGCAGTCACATGCGGGAGCCCCCTCCGGCCCCGACCGGGATTCGCGGCCATAAAAACACATCTTCCACTCTCCCGAGTGAGTGACGTCTCAGGACGGGATACCCACGCACTTTGCCTCGGGGAAGGGAGCTCCTCTGACTTAAGTCTGGTTTCCGGGACCTGGACGAAGATGCTGGAGAAAGGGGAGACTCCAAGTGGTGGGAGAGGATGTTCATTCATTGCGCTAACTCGTCATCTGCTGAAATTCATTTTGAACAGCTTTACACGGCAGTGGGTTACATAAAACTTACACAGAAGCGTTACAAGTGTTACAAGCGCCCCCCCAACCCCCACAGGGGGGAAACGGTGAGTCGAGAAGCACCCCAACACACACAAAGTCTGTATTCTTGGCTGGGGAGGGGGGACTGAAGTCACCTGGCTGGGAGGGTCTTGGGGTGAGCACAGGTAGACTCACCAAGGGAAGTGGGGATGTAATGGGGGAGACCGCAAGCCAGGGGGCTCTGTGAAAGCTGTACCTGTTAGATTAGCACGTTATCTTAAGCAAGTGGAGAAACTCACCAGAGTGAAACTTATTTACGGGGGAAAAAAAGAAAAGTTTGGGGGATTAAAACAATCCAGTGGTCACTGGAAAATGTCTCCCTCTTTTTTTTTTTTTTTTTTTAATTTTAAATTTTTTTTTTTTGGTTTTTTATAATTTTTTGGAAAGTATTTTTAAGGTAATATTTTTTTTTTCCTTTGGAAAAAGAAATCTTTTTCCCCCCCTAACCTAAGCAAGTGGAGTTGCCACTACCTAATTTCTATTGTCTTGCTAAGAGGTAGATAAAACAAAAGTGAAATGGGGCTTCTATGAGGAGGTCCATTAGAGGATGGGGAGGGGCTGGGACCGCCCAGTGGGCTCCCCAACTACAAAGACGCCTGAGCGACCAGAGGACGGGGGTGCCTTGGACTCTCTCAGGACAAAGGATCCTGCACTGCCTATTCCAGAGCCAACCATCCCCGTGACAACGGAGAAGGGGGTACAGTGGAGGCAGAACCTCTCAGAAAAAGCCTGAAGAGGCTTTGCTTTCCCAGGCCTCCTGACTTGAGGGCTGGGTGATGGGCTCCAGGCCTAAGCCCCCACATCACGTCCAGCCAGCCCCTCTGATCCAACAAGACAGAGCAAGTAAGGCAGAAAGGGGGGCACCTCATTGCCAGGCCTCCCAGCCCCGTCGACAGGAATGGGGGGAATCCTGGCAGGCCTGTCCCTCCAGAACAAACCTTTCGTGGCACAAGCCTCTCAACTCACTTCTCCTGGCTGGGATTCATACCCCCATGCACGAGTCCCCGCCCTTGGTTCCAATCTTACTGTTAAGGATTGAGGTAGTTAATCCGTTTCTACTCGTAGCGTCCATCACCTGTGGTTACTCAAAACTCGTGCTCCGGAGGAGCTTCCTGCTAGTTCATTTCAGGAAAAAAAAACAACAACAACAACAACAAAACAAAACCAAACCACAATTCTTTCATGTCTTGTCAGTCCGGATTCAACCATACTAAGGCACCCTACTAATGGTGCCATCATCAGGCTGTGCTCCAAGGAGGTGCACTGGGCCCAAGGGTCAAGGTTGGGATCTGGCCCTCATCCTCTACCTCCGCCTTCGGTCACGAGGCCTCCTCCCTGCCCTGGACCCCGATAGAGAAGCCTTATGTATCCAAAGGAAAGAAACCGAAGCTTTCAGCTGGTGTTACTCTAAGTCTGAATACAAGAGAAATGTTCTGCATCTAAGTCATTGAGCTTTCAGAAGGGAAATGGCTTTATGTCCCCTGGCACTGAGGATTTGTCATCCATCTTCCTGCGATTACTTTTTCTTAGGCTGTGCTGTCTTCCTTCTACCAGTTTTCAACGGGCAAAACAGCTGCATGGTTTTAATGTCAAAGCCCCCCACCCCTGGCTGAGAGGTGGGACGAAAGGGGGGACGAGAGGTGCCAGGTTCTCTGCGAACCGGAAGCTTGGACGGTCCCTCCAGGGCTCGGTGAGGTAGTTAACAGCGCACTGCTGGTTCCCAGTTTGGCAGAGGGTATGTCTGGGGTGGGAGGAGGGGAAGGCACCCTTGAGAGCTAACTGAGGCCCCTCCTCGTTGCCAGTCTGCCAGGCCTGAAGGGAACTCGCCGTGCCATCTCTGCAGCGGGGGCAGGGGACGGAGAGCAGTCCCACGCGGAGGAGCCCCGAACTTCCCCTCCTACCCCAAAGTGCAACCAGGAGCCCATGGACCCCTTTCTCAGCTCCCTACCCCTTGGCAAGTCCTGGCCCCAAGTCCCCCAGGAGGCTCGGAAGGGAAGGGACACGTCTTTAGCTCACACTGTCTCCGGGAGCCCCTCCCAGACAGCCCAAGTCTATGTTGAAAGATGGCTACTGCTTTGATTCAAAAGCGGCCTCTCAGCCTCTGTCTGTCTGTCTTTGGCACAGAGGAAAATGGACACAGAGCCACCTGGAGTGTTCCCCCCAGTGTTCTCTGGGTTTTACACAGGGTCTTTGCTGCCAAGAGTGAGGCATACCTAAGAATAGCTCCCAACCGCCCCCCAGAAGTGGAGAGCTCACGGGAAAAGGAATAAAGACTGACAAGGACTTGGGGGGGTGGGCAGGAGAGGGCAGCAGGGGAGAAAATTCCCTGTCCCTCCGCTCAGCTCTCTCCTACCCAGGCCCCTCCGAGGAGCCAAGTCCAAAACCCAAACCACAAAAGGCAACCAGACCCTAGAGGGGATTAAAGCCATCGGGGTGTAACTGTCAGATGCAGGTTCAAAATTAGTGAATCAAACCATTTTGGTTTTTTTTGTGTGTTCCATAGAATTAAAAAATATATCCTCAAGAGATGGTCCTTTCTTAAAAATATATATGTAGCGCACACACACACACACATACATATATATATATATATAATCTTCGAGTATAAGAAGTGGTTTTTTTAAAAGTCGCTTTTCTCAGATCATCCAAATCTCCCAAGTGCTTTTCACGTTGACTTATCTCGCCAAGGATGGGGAAATGGAGGTGATGTGGGGGAGGACAAGGAACCGTCCCAAGACCTAGCCTAGGGGTCAAAGGCAGGCCCACCAAGGCAGGTCCTTTATCTCCCCTAAAAACTTTTAACCACCAAACCATATTCCTTCTGCTTCTGGTAGGGTTAACTTTCACAACCTTCCTGCTGGGCAAACGTCAGCGATGAGTGGAGCTGTGCCTAATTCAACTCCTGTTGGACAGTCCCTCGCCACACTTCCTGACCTCTTCTGGAGCTGAATCAGCCAAAGGAAAAGGACGTGGGCTTACGGTGTGAAGGGAGCAGGATCCCAAGGAAACTGAACACTGCAACAATCACATTTCAGGTACTGTGGGTGGTTTTTGTTTTTGTTTTTCCTGCTGGTAGTTTGAACCAGATATTAAAGCATGCTTGCTGCTGGAAATTTGCCTTAAATCACCAAACGGCCGATGTCTGAATGTTATCTGCTTCATTTTGGGATAAAGCACAGAGAGCCAGAGATGGAACTTGGGAGACCCTTTTTTTTTTTTTTTTTTTTGGTGGTTAGGACAGGTGGGAAGCTCGGATTACACTGGCCTGATATTACCCCGAAATGCTCTCCTGCATCCTCCTCTCTTTGGAACAGACCATTCTGGAGGTTATAAAAGAATGTCACGGGGACAAAGGGATAAGACATGAGCGAGGCAAGAACCTGTCCCCAATTACATTTCCATACCTTCTACCCCTCCTGGCAACCCACCACCCTAAATTAAGAATTCCTTTAGTTTGGGTCCACTATTAAAATCAATCAGATCAATCTAAAGAAGACAGAGAAGACCGGGGGGGGGTGGCGGGGGCAGTCATCCAAGAGTCGGTCTGCTCCTTGGACTGTTGCCATAGACCAAAAAGAACAGCAAGATGGGACTGAGAAAAAAATAATGGGGGGGGGGGATAGAAAAAGAAAGAAGAAAAAAGAAAAAGATGGCAATGACAGACCAGGTGGACCTCTCTTGAGGGTATGAGAGCAGCTATGGCTCTTCTACCAACGGAATCTTGGCTCCCATATTTCTAGACAGAGAAACAGATTTTTTTTTTTTTAAACGGGTATATTTTTTTAGTTATTATTTCACTCCTCGATAAAACGGAGGCAGTATTTTAAAGTATCTCAACAGCACCACTGGTGGGGAAAATTGGCGGGGATGCCCTTTAACCAAAAAGGGAAAGAGGGGGGCTGGACACCAGGGGCCCGCTGCTGGGGTTTGTTGTCTGACCCCCCGGAGGCCCACAGCTCCGCCAGGTCTCTGGATCCTGGCAAGCAAGGAGTTTCCAGAAGAGAGGACAGTGGTTTTTAGCAATCTGGGAGTCCTAGATCAGGGCCTCCCCCCGGGCTCGCTCAGCCCCAGCCTCCTCCCCAAGAGCCAGCCCCCGCTGCCTTTCCCACAGGGCCTGTTCTCCACAGAGAGATCCTAAAGGCTTACACTGGCTCATGTTGTAAGAAATTATGAAACATAACTTTCTCGTTTTTCTCTTTTCATTAAAAAAATAAAATATTCAAGACTATCAGCTTCTCTTTTGCTTTGCTCTTCTTTTTTTATATAAAATATCAGCAAGCCGCAAAGAAAAAAAAAGGTTAAAAAAAAAAAGGTGGGGGAACAAAAAGGAAAGTAATTGCTGAGGTAACTTCATACCTTGAGGTAGTTTACTTCGCGCACAGCATTACCTGACTGACTCCGCCCACGTGTCATGGTTGTCTCGTGATTACTACTGTCGTGGTTGCAGTGTTGGAAGGACGGGAGGCCACGCATGGGCTCTTCCACATGCAGAGAGGCCTTCCTCCCTTCCCAGCACACTTGATAGCATTGTCCAAGGTAGCTAAAGTGCACCACCTGGCTAATATGCATTGACAATCAGTATATTCGGAGGGGAGGCCTAACCTCATTTAACTGATGGCTGCCGTCTTCTACAAGCGCTGAACTTCCAACAGGATCTTATTGAGCCTGGTAAATTAATAAATTAAGCGTATTTACCCCTTTGTGCATAACGCTGCTGGTACTTTGAATTCTGGTCTCAGGCACAACTCTTGTCGTGCCAATGATTCACAGAGGCAGAAGCCATCGGTTAAATAGGCCTCTAGGATAAAAACAGAAGCAAATACTCTCCAATGTACTGAATATTCGTACTACATGCCAGATGATGGGCTTTAGCTTTACTGGAAGCTCAGGGTTGGGTTCCACATCCCACCACCACCAAGGGAACAGTGCCGTGGAGGGGGAGTGCCCCACAACCCCTACCTCTGGGAACCAGCCCTTATAGGAGCACATGGGCTGGAGTGAGGGCACAGTGGCAGCCTTTGGGGCCACTCAAGTCCTCCATGGAACTGAGACTTTATCAAGGGGTGTCATGTCCCCTTCCCAGTGCTCATATCCAATCATTAAAATAGACTTTAAAAAAATATAAAATCTGCCTGAGAATGATGGGAATCAGGGATAGTACAATGGTCAGCCCCTATCCCGCTGAGCATTCAGTACCACCCATGTGCACCTAGATGGGGAGAAGGACACGAATGGGGCAGGGAATCTTGGTGGGGACGTCCCGACCGAGTGGAGAAAATTTTAATCACGCCAATTTTTCACCCCGGTGATCTGAACTAGACCAGCCGTAGGGCACTCCTTTTAAACGTGGATTACTATATATTTTAATCGTATTTCCCCCCCCCATTCTTTATTCCTTGCTGTTCCTATCGGTTGGTTAGGGAAGGAGCGGAATTAGACTACAGATGCTGGTGTGTCTTCTCCTTTGAATCAGTAACGTAAGCAAAGCAGTGCACTGGTTCCCACTTTTTCTGGTAGCAGTACAGATAAAACAATCCGTGTGACTATAGAAAAAGGCTGTACAGGAACAGGCTATGTCAGGGCATGAGAATAGAGGTATTTTAATCAATGGACCAAGTAGGAGAAGGCTGGAAGGATTTTAGGGTCAAGAAGCAAACCATCCTTTGAGGCTGATTGAAACACCCCTCTTAAGTGATTGAAAAAACCTGAAGGAAATTTTATTTCTCTTCCCACTGGGGTCTGACCCACCCTCTCGGTGGGACCTGGAGAACTTACTTCAACAATCCACGTTTAAAAGCACCCTGAGCTAGAATCGCCATGGTGACACCCTGAGGGGCGGGCAGTGTCGGGCCAATTGGTTGGGCGTGTGGGGCCGAGGGATCAGGGTTCCTCACTGGAACGTCTTTTCTCAAGCAAGTGGGCAAACCTGATCTACATCCCGGCCCAAGTGTCCCTGATTCCCACTCATTCTCAGGCCTGCTGGGGAGAACGCGCTCTCGACTTCAGCCCGTTGTCCTTGAGTCGATGTGACAGGGAGGGGCTGGTCACTTCCTCCGTGCCTGGGCCTGGTTACTCTGTCCCTTTTGGTGCAGCTGTTTAACTTGGGCCAGGATGTCTCGTATCTTCCGCTGTGCCATCTGCAGGAAAACCAGAGAAGAGGCCAGAGTGAAGAACCCCTTGAGGATCACCCAAAGGAGCCCCCAAAGGTAAGGACTTAGACACCGGCAACAAGCGCAACAAGAAGAGCGAGGGTGAGCGGGACCCGAAGTTTCTCTGCCTCCCCGTGGGCCCTGAACACCCCTGGTGGGGGGGGGGGGGGCAGAGGGGGACGCCTGAAGGTGGGGGGGGAGCCAGAATACAAACTCAATTCACCAGAATTGAAAAACTGACAATAGTTGCCACACACGCTACTGAACCCCAAACAGAACTCCCGGGGTTTCCAGGAGGGTGTCTGGTCGGAGGGTCATCATTCGGGAGACCTCCTCGCAAATCAGACTCCCCGCTATGTGTGCGAACATCTCTAGCCAAAGGGATGAAGTCATGTCCAGACACGGATTTACAAATCAAACAGTGAAACCTAAGCAATGGACAAAAGACCCAAGGATCTGTCTCTTAGAGTCTTTCCCTCTCAAAGGTGCTTCGCTAAGAACAGAGCTCTGCCAGGGAAGCCAAATGGAACAGGAGGCGCCCCTAACCACTGACCAGAATTGCTTCCTTCCATAAACAGAGTGCTCAGTTTCTTGGTGCAAGAAAAAGGTGGTGCAGGTGGGGGAAAGGCTGTGGACTTGGGATCCTCGTACTTCCCATGCAGTCGGCCGCACGCAGATGATTTACAGGTTTCCCTGATTCTCATTCTAACACACAAAAAACGCATGCATCCCTGCACCCTCGATGCCCCCGTCGGCACTGGGAACATCCTGGCCCAGTGCATCCTTGGATCTATCCTTCATGCTACCACGCTGTACAATGAGGCTGTCAGGGAATTAAGTGAGCTCATATATGTGAGCCACACGGAACGGTGCTCCATGTATCAGAGGCACACAGGAATCTAGGATACTATCATGGCTCTTTTCTCCGAGGACTGCCATGGGAAGTTTCTCAGCCCAGGCCACACAGCAGAAAGGCCACATGGGGTCTGAGCTCCAAGCCCTCTGCCTCCAAATCCCCTCTCCTGGTGCTGCACGGCCACACCACACTGGGAACCGAGAGCCGGGAACTGGGGTTCTGGTTCTGGGTTCCTGTTCTGCCCTTGACCGCGTAGGCAGCATCGAGCTTAGGAAGCTGCCTATTCTCTCAACAGAAGGGCTCATGTCCAGGAGTCCCCATATCCCTTCCAGTTCCACCGCTAGAGGATTTCAGGGCAACCCCACTACCTTCCAATCAACCTTTTTCTGCCTTTTTGAGATTCAGAGCATTTGAACCTAATATCCACCCTCTTTCCAGACTCCGGGGTCGGTCCCAATGCGGGGCAGTGCTGACTGGCCCACGGAAGTGGTGTGGGGATGGTGAGTTCTGGAATGGGACAGCAGAACCGGACGCAGGGATGGAGGTAGTCACTGTACGAAAGCCAAAGGAGGGATCCCTGGGTGGCTCAGTTGGTTAAGCAGCTGCCTTCAGCTCGGGTCATGATCCCAGCGTCCTGGGATCGAGTCCCACATCGGGCTCCTTGCTCAGTGGGGAGCCTGCTTCTCCCTCTGCCTCTGTCTGCCATTCTGTCTGCCTGTGCTCGCTCTCTCTCCCTCTCTCTCTCTGAGAAATAAATAAAATCTTAAAAAAAAAAAAAAAAAAAGAAAGCCAAAGGGACTGCACTGGCACAAGACGGGGGAGTGCCCTGTGTACCTGGCTGGCATAAAAATGCCCAATGATCTTGACGATGACCTGGTCATTCTCATCCGGAGTCTGGTCTCTTGGCACCACCACCTCGGCCGCTGTCAAATTCTGCAACTCATTTACCTGGGCGGGGTGGGGGGCAGAGAGCAGCTTAGGGTGCTTTCCGGAAAGCACAGAAGGGGGCTGGAGGGAGGGGCAGAAGCCAAGTCCCGAGCAGGTAAATGGAGGACCCGGGAACCGGGCCAGGGAGGAGAATTAGGTAAAGGAGCAAGTGGGGGTCCTCAGGTCCTACGGGGTAGGGGAGGAGGAGGCCAGGGCAGAGCTGTGCGGTGTGGGCACTGCGACGTAGCACGTCCATCCCTGGCCCTCCAGGCTCACCGTTTTGCCACCTTTGCCAATGACTCTGCCAGCAGCGGACGCCGGCACCCGGATGTGGGTCTCTAGCTTCACTTCCTCCTTGGGACCAAAGAAGTTCTCCTCCTTGAGTTTTCCATAGATTCTTCCCTGAGCCTGAGAGGAGGAGGTCCTTATGAACCAGCGGGTCCCACACGACAGAAGGGAAAGCAAAGGACCGCCCGACCGGAGCCCCCAAGGTGCACCCGGATCCCCTTTCGTCCCACAGGCCCGGCTCAACCATTTACACCAGGGGATGCGAAAATGGCCCATGAGCAGCGACCTGTTCCTTCTGCTTCCTTGTAATGCTGGAGAGCCCGGGTACAGTAGCTGAACACATACTTCCAGGGACAATTCAGAAGCTACAAACCCCTGCAGGCTCTGGGAGGATCATGAACAAGGCAGCTGATCAAGTCAGCCAGAGGACAGGCTGCTGGAGAGCCCCCACAGCCTCCAGAGTGTCCCCGGTTCTCTAGCCCTGCCTACGTCAGGAGGAGCCAACGGGTTGCTCTCTGACTCTGTGACCACCAGTGCAGGGACCCGGCAAAGCAGCAGGACATAAAGAAAGAAAGGAGAGGAGGGAATTGGGCATCAAAGATCTTCCTAAGGGAAATCGGACACAAGAAAGAAGCCCTCAGCATTCCTTCTGTCCCAGACTTCTGTTCACCTTCAGAAGTAAAGAGCAAAGAAGTCAACAGAAATGGAGTCTGATGCCAAACTGACAGTCAGCACCGCAGTGCTGCCCTCGGGTCCCCCCAGCTGGCTCAGTCAGCAGGACAGGAGACTCTTCCTCTCAGGGTTGTGGCTGCAAGCCCCACGCTAGGTGTAGGGGTTACTTAAATAAATAAAAACTTTAAAATAAAGTGTTATGTAGGGGCGCCTAGGTGGCTCAGTGGGCTAAGCCTCTGCCTTCAGCTCAGGTCATGATCTCAACGTCCTAAGATCGAGCCCCGCGTCAGGCTCTCTGCTCAGCAGAAAGCCTACTTCCTCCTCTCTCTCTGCCTGCTTGTGATCTCTGTCTGTCAAATAAATAAAATCTTTTTTAAAAAAGCAGGGGGTGCTCCTGGGTGGCTCAGTGGATTAAACCTCTGCCTCCGGCTCAGGTCATGATCCCAGGTCCTGGGATAGAGCTTTGTATCGGGCTCTCTGCTCAGCATGGAGCCTGCTTTATGCCCACCCCCCAACCCCTGCTCTGCCTGCTACTTGTGATCTCTACCCGTCAAATAAATAAAATCTTTAAAAACTAAATGAATAGGGGCACCTGGGTGGCTCAGTGGGTTAAAGCCTCTGCCTTCAGCTCAGGTCATGATCCCAGGGTCCTGGGATCGAGCCCCACATCGGGCTCTCTGCTCGGCGGGAAGCCTGCTTCCTCCTCTCTCTCTCTCTCTCTGCCTGCCTCTCTGCCTACTTATGATCTCTGTCTGTCAAATAAATAAATAAAATCTTTTAAAATAAATAAATAAATAAATAAAAATTAAAAAATAAAAACTAAATGAATAAAAATAAAAATGAAATGAAAAGATGAAGGTGTTCTGCAGATTTCCATTCCCACCCAACCTCAATTCCTTCCCTTAGAAAAACAAAGATGAGAACCTTAAATTGGGCTTCTGGGGGTCCAGTGATGATGACCATACGAACTTTGGAGTCAGGAGTTTCAGGAGGAGCAATCTAGAAAGGAAAGAACTGGTCAAAGAGGTGCCCCCTACCTTCACCGAGCTCCCCACCGCCACCTCAATTCCACCACCTACTTCCGAGGGCCAGGAGAAGCAAGAACAAAGACCCTGAGCCCCAAGGGCACTGCCCCTGCACCAAAAATGTGATAAGGACGTGTGCGTGTTGTGTGTGCGCCAGGGACAGTCCCTAAGCAGGGCCTCCCCACCGCCCACCCTATCAGCTCCCTGGGGAGGCTTCCGTGGGGTCCCGCTCAGAGTGGGGGCACAGACAAAATGCCCACGGCAAGGAGGGCAGGGACCACACCGGCAGAAAAGAATCCCTGTGTCTGACCAAGTCCTAAAGGGGTCCCTAAAAGGGACCACCGACACTACTGGATTTAGGCTTGTGAAGCTTAGCTCTGTTTAGCTCGTGTCTCCTCTCTGCACCAGACCCCGGCCAAGGAAGGCGTAAAGACAGCTGGCACCTGCCGCAACCACTGAGCGCCAGGCACTGGCCAAGCGGGGGACCCCCGACTGCCTCACTTTGTGGCGCTCGGACTGGGACTGCAGTCACAAGGGATCGGGGGCTGAGGCTCCAGGGCTGGGGGCTGAACCCATGTCAGTCCATGCCAGAACCTAAGCTCTCCTCCCAAGCTGCAACTCCGCCTGCTCCCTCCCCCAGGAGCCTGGGAGCCCCAAAGGCCCAGGGCAAGGTCAAATGCAAAGGGGACAGGGACAAGCAGAGAAAGAAGCCACCCAAGAGCGGCCCCATGGGGCATCCAGGAAGAAAGGCTGACGGGGTGGAAGCAGAGCGCTCCCCTCTTCCCAGGACCTGGAAGGAGGCAGAGCAGGTCACCTTAATGGAGGCGCTGGCGAAGCGCGAGAGCTGTTTGATGTGCTGTCCCTTCTTCCCGATGATGGCCCCCACCGCCTGCGCTGGGATGAACACCTGCACCGTCTCCTGCTCCGGGGCCTGCTGCCGGGGCAGGGCGTGTTATCACCGGGGGCAGGGCACGGCCTAGCGCCCTTCCACCCCCCAGGCAAACGTCCTCAAAGAGAAGGAGCCAGACGCTGGGCGGCCAACATGGGCGACCCGCGCCGGGGCTCTC
Organism: Mustela nivalis; assembly: GCF_964662115.1. Taxonomy (NCBI): domain Eukaryota; kingdom Metazoa; phylum Chordata; class Mammalia; order Carnivora; family Mustelidae; genus Mustela; species Mustela nivalis. The sequence continues at coordinate 38,311,997 of NC_139036.1, forward strand.
CCCGGGGCCAAAAGGGACAAGGGACAGTGCTGCCAGTGGCCAGTGCACATGGCTGGAAACACTGCACAAGAGGGGCATCCCAGACCTCCCTTCCCTCCTCCCTCTCTGCAGGCTCCTGCAGGGGACTTGACCCTAAGGGAGGCTGTGGAAGGGCCCACAGGGCCCCCCATCAGGAAATCTTGTACCTACCATAAAGGAGCTGTAGGGAGCAGCCCCAGTGACGCTGCTGGGAGGTGGCGGGACCGCGCTGGACGAAGCTGGAAAAAGACCTACGGCCGCCAGGTTCAGGCCGGGTATGAGATGTGACTGCAGCTGGAGAAGGAAGGTGAGGAGGGAAGAGGTCAGCTCGTGCTGCAGGGCCCAGCTGAACCCACAGAGCAGTGCTGGGGTTGAGGGGGTGCAAACACAGCAGAACTGGGTGCTTCTGCACAAAGCCTTCCTGCCCTTCTGGCTCTCGAACGCGCGCGCGCGGGCACACACACACACACACATACACACACACACACGGCGTGGGGCTGTGAGCAATGGGACATGACCGCTGGATCAAGAACCAGCAACACCAACCAGAAGGGTCAACCAGACCCTCAGATGTCCCACCTCCCTGGTGCCTTATTCCACTAACCCTGCCTGCACCGGAAAATTCCCACGAGAAGGCACAGCAAGGACAGATCTCCATTAGACCTCCAGGGCTCACCTGTTTTCCTGTACCCCACATGCTCACTCTCCTTTTAAAAAAATCGGCTGAGGGACACCTGGGTGGCTCAGTCGGTTGACTGTCTGCCTTTGGCTCAGGTCATGATCCTGGGATCCTGGGATCAAGTCCCACATCAGGCTCTCTGCTAAGCAGGGAGCATGCTTCTCCCTCTCCCTCCGCCACTCATCCTCATTCTCAAAAATAAAGTCTTTAAAAATGAACAAATGAATGAAAACTTAATTTTAAAAAATCAGGGATGCCGGGGCGCCAGGGTGGCTCAGTGGGTTAAAGCCTCTGCCTTCAGCTCAGGTCATGATCCCAGGGTTCTGGGATCAAGCCCCGCATCAGGCTCTCTGCTAGGCAGGGAGCCTGCTTCCTCCTCTCTCTCTCTGCCTGCTTCTCTGCCTACTTGTGATCTGTCTGTCAAATAAATAGGTAAAATCTTAAAAAATAATAAAAATAAAAATAAAAAAAATTTAAAAATCAGGGATGCCTTCGGCTTGGGTCATGATCCCAGGGCCCTGGGATGGAGCCCCACATCGGGCTCTCTGCTCTGCAGGAGGCCTGTTCTCCCTCTCCTACCTCCCTTGCTTGTGTTCCCTCTCTCACTGTGTCTCTGTTGAAAAAATAAATAAAATCCTTTAAAAAAAAAAAGTTAAAAAATCAGATGAGGGGGGCGCCTGGGTGGCTCAGTGGATTAAGCCACTGCCTTCGGCTCAGGTCATGATCTCAGTGTCCTGGGATCAAGCCCCGCATCGGGCCCTCTGCTCAGCAGGGAGCCTGCTTCCCCCTCTGTCTCTGCCTGCCTCTCTGCCTACTTGTGATCTCTCTCTCTGTCAAATAAAATAAATAAAATCTTTAAAAAAAAAAAAAAATCAGATGAGGAGTGCCTGGCTGGCTCAGATGTTAAGTGTACAACTCTGGACTTTGGCTCAGGTCATGATCTCAGAGTTGTGGGATCAAGCCCCACACTGGGATCCATACCCAATGCAGAATCTTCTTAGTCCCTGCCCCCCTCTCTCTGCTTCTTCCCCTGCTTGCCCTGGCTCTCCTGCCCTCTTTTATCTCTGGAATAAATAAGTAAAATCTTAAGAAACAAAGGAGATAAAAATTATGGTCACTCTCCTCACTGAAGGACCCACAACACCAATTTTATAGGAAGACCACAAACCTCAAAGCCCCTGATGAAACCCAACCCACACCTCAGGAATCAGATCAAGAATCTCTATTCATTAAACCTCAAAGATCTGGAGGACTGGAAATCCAAAGGTGTGTGGCCTGCCCACCCCACGTGCAGGACCCCTTCTTCTGTGCCGCAGGCCCAGAGTGTCAGGGGAAGCAGCGGCACCGGGCACTCACACTCATGGCGGCCACGTCGTTCTCATAGGCCTCCCGAACCTTCTTCATGATCTCCTGCTCAGCCCTGCAGCAGTTCTCGATGGCGCCCTTCACGGTGATGGTCCTCTCGGGATTATAGAGGGTGAGGTCCTGCAACCTGGCGGGACAGCAGGGCTGCGTCACCCTCCCACCAGCGAGAGGCCCCCGGCTGGGCACCAGCCCCAGACACAGTTCCTGTAGGTTGCGTCCCTGTCAGCAAACAGCTCCCCACGTCTCTGGCCTTCAGTCTGTCACTGCGGCAGGGCGGGGGCAAGCCAGGTACAGGGAGAGGAGAACACCCGACTGAAACCCCCCCGATTTGCGAGGAGCCCGATCACAGACCGCTTTTCAGCATCGGTAAAGCAAAGAGGACGCTCAGGACTGGAGGTTTCTCCAGTGGTTCTAAGCGACCCATCTCCTAGGCTTTCAGAACGGAGCGAGTCTGGGATGAAATGCCGAGGCACAGTGCTCACCTAAGAGGTAACTGGTCTGCCTGGCTCCGGTTCTCCCGGGAGGGGCGGGCCAGGACACAGGGGAGCACACACTTAATCCTCGGGAGTGGGGCCAGGGCCTGGCAAACACGCCTGAGACTGCCATCCCCCTCCCGGCCCCACCCCCAACCCTGCTGCAGGCTCTCCGAGATGCAGGCATCAGGCGTGATGGGCAGCCCAGAGGACGGAAGGATGTGCTCCAGCAACCCCAGCCCTCATAGAGATAACCAGTCTTTGCCACTTCACTGATCATGCTTCCCTAGGGCAGAAACTGCATCCAACTTACGGCCCCAGTATTAAGGCTCACTACCGACACACCGCCGCCCCCCAGCAGCCCCCTCACAGAGAGGTAACTGGGAGCCTTACGAGGAGATGGTGATCTTCGTCTCTGTGTCCTGCTCTACTTTCTTCAGATTGCGCCCTTCCTTGCCAATGAGACGCCCCACAAAGTTATTATGGGCCAGGATCTTCAGGGGAACCTCGTCAGCCCTTCGGAAGGAGGGAGAGACAAGAGCTGTTAAACAGGGGGGGCCACGCAAAGACTCGGTCAGCCCGCCACTGCAGACGTACGGTTTCCAGGACCAACCAACCACGGCACAAAACTACTTTTGAGGGGCACCTGGGTGGTTCAGTGGGTTAAGCCTCTGCCTTCAGCTCAGGTCCTGATCTCAGGGTCCTGAGATTGAGCCCCACATCGGGCTCTCTGCTCAGTAGGGAGCCTGCTTCCCTTCCTCTCTCTGCCTGCCTCTTTGCCTACTTGTGATCTCTGTCAAATAAATAAGTAAAATCTTAAAAAAAAAAAAAAACCTACTTTTGAAATGATTATGAAAATCAACAAATTGGTGGTTGCTTAGTTAGTGCTAGAGAAATGGGGAAGCGCGGACGAGACAACAAGGGGCACAGGGACTACCAGAGCAACAGCCGTGCTCATTATCCTAATTGGGGTGATCATTTCAGGGGCACGTGCATATTAATACTCATTCAACTGTTTACTATAAAATAGCCACCCCACAGCCCTTTCGGCCGGAACCGCCATCTTCCAGTAATTTGCCAAAATGACTAACACAAAGGGAAAGAGGAGAGGTACCCGGTACATGTTCTCTAGGCCTTTTAGAAAACATGGGGTTGTGCCTTTGGCCACATACATGCAAATCTACAAGAAAGGTGATGTTGTGGACATCAAGGGAATGGGCACTGTTCAAAAGAGAATGCCCCACAAATGTTACCATGGCAAAACTGGAAGAGTCTACAATGTTACTCAGCATGCTTTTGGTATTGTTGTAAACAAACAAGTTAAGGGCAAGATTCCTGCCAAGAGAATTAATGTCTGCATTGAGCATATTAAACATTCAAAGAGCCGAGATAGCTTCCTGAAGCGTCTCAAGGAAAATGACCAGAAAAAGAAGGAAGCCAAAGAGAAAGGTACTTGAGTTCAGCTGAAGCGCCAGAGAAGCACATTTCGTGAGAACCAATGGAAAAGAGCCTGAACTGCTGGAACCCATTCCCTATGAATTTATGGCATGATAAATAAAAAGAAAATAAAAGACCTCAAAAAAAGAAAAAAAAAAAAAAGCCACACCACAGAATTCCATGCTGCGTTAGAAAGAATGAGGCGGGTGATTAACTGCTGATCCATAAATGGGAAAAAAGCGAACAACAGAACACGTTCACTATGGTCCTATTTGTGCTGTAACACGTACAAGGGCCCACACACACCTGTGCATACGTACGTCCGTGGACCAACGTGCGCACACACGCCTGTAAATGCACAGAATCGCTAAGGGTACACAGGTGTAACTTGTAGGAAAAAGGACCTCATGTTTCAGTTTATGTCTTGTCTCCTCTCTATCTCCATATTCTTGCGAATAAAGTGTGTCAAAGCAGAGGAGGGCGGCCATCCTCTCCTCCTGAGAAAAGCTGAGTGAAAGCCTTACGTTTTGGTGTCCTTGGCTTCCTTGTGCATGATCTCCAAGATCATCTTACAGGCAGATGAGCAGCCCTCCGGGGTCGAGTGGACACTGATGGCCTTCTCCGCAGCACCTGCGTTCTCTTTCCTGTGCACGTCTATCCTGAGGACCACAAGGTCAAGGATGGTTAGGGGTCCCAGGTGAAACCCGGAGTCTTCTTCACCCTCCTGGCCACCTCTCCTCAACCCAAAGTCCAGAAACGGCTCTTAGAACAAGTTCAAGGGCAGAAGTGGGAAGAAAGGTTCAGGGGAACCTGGGCCAGCCCACTGAATGAGTGAGGAACGGCAGTGGCGTCTGGCATGGGAACACAGGGCTGGCAATCAGCAGCCCACAGGTCTGAAGCTGCATTTCCTCTTCAACACTGGGTGCCCCCCATGAAACAACTATAAAGGGAAGGCACACTGTTCCAAATTAAAAGTAAATAATTAAGGATGCGTTTGGAATAAGGACATGATGTGACCTGTTCTTTTCCAGAGTACCCTGATCAGCTATAAAGATTAGAAAAGAGGGGTCAAGTATATGCAAATTAAAAAAAAAAAGAAAGTCTGGGATGCCTTGGTGGCTCAGTCAGTTGAGCGGCTGCCTTCGGCTCGGGTCATGAGCCCAGGGTCCTGGGATCTAGTCCTACATCAGGCTCCTTGCTCCCTGCTTCTCCCTCTGCCTCTGCCTGCTTCTCTGCCTATTCGTGCTGACAAATAAATTAATACAATCTTTAAAAAAGAAAAAAAGTCCAGTTTTAAAAAAGAGATTAGGGGCGCCTGGGTGGCTCAGTGGGTTAAGCCGCTGCCTTCGGCTCAGGTCATGATCTCAGGGTCCTGGGATCGAGTCCCGCATCGGGCTCTTTGCTCGGCAGGGAGCCTGCTTCCCTCTCTCTCTCTCTCTGCCTGCCTCTCCACCTACTTGTGATTTCTCTCTGTCAAATAAATAAATAAAATCTTTAAAAAAAAATTAAAAAAAATAAAAAAGAGATTAGAGGGGTAGCAGTGGTGGAACAGGAGATGGGGCAGGATGGTGACCTATCACTGAGGGCTGGCTTTGGCCAGGCTGCCCGTCCTAGGGGCCACCAGCAGACTCTGTGGCTGACTCACCCAGATTCGGTCTGCCTGAGGACACTTCCTACAAGAAATTCTAGAATGCCTCCTACTAATAATGGTGTGTCCCAGCCACTGCCAGCAAATGGCATACCCCAGGTCCATTCAACCTCCCCAACAGCCCCCACCTTTCCAGGAGGCTGAAATTGGAGCAGTGACCATCCCCCTTCCCCAATGAAAAGGGAACACATTCCAGGAAACATTTCCTGAAAGGTGTATACTGAGACATGCCCAGTGTACAACCAGGAGGCACCCCAGCTCCCACAGCCCAGCAGCCAAAACTCACTTGGACTGGGTCTGTTTCGTGATGTTTCGTATGGTGGCCCCCTCCTTGCCGATGATCGCACCCACATACTGGGTGGGCACCAGGAGCCGCAGGGGGATATCCACTTGCTGCTGCTTGGCTGGGGCCCCCGCTGCCACAGGGGAGCCCTGGCGGGGCTGACCCCGAGAGCCAAAGCCGCCTCGACGCCCATTCTCAGGACCCTGTGCTATCTGCTCGTCAGGAATGTAGGAGACCTTCAAGGCGTGGTTCTCCAGCTGGTGGCCATTCAGCTTCATGATAGCTCTGAGGACAGAGGGAGAATCTACTGGTCTTTCCAGTCCACGCCAATCACACCAAAGGCCCTCCGTGTGTGAAGCACTCTGGGGTACAACTTGGAACACACTGAAAGCAAGGGAGATGACCACCTACCCGCCACTCCCACCTCCACCTCAGAGAATTGCCCAGTCTAAATGGCTGAAAGCATCAAAGGGAAACCTAAATAAGTTATTCTCAATGAATTTCGAATTAGATTAGTTCCAGCCAGAACTACGTATCACAGGTTACTCTAAGAACCACATGCGATTCGCGGTAAGTAAATAAATATAATAAACACATGATGAAAGAAGAGACTTGTTTTTACACCTGTTGAGTCTGAGCCTGGCACCTTCCATATCAGAGGAAACTGTTGCTTGAGGGGTGGGGGAGCTGGAGACAGAACGTCCTGCTTACAGTCTGGAAGTTGGAGTTAAAGCTATCTGGAATGTCTGAAAAATCAAGCTTCCTCCCATCCCACAGCAGCCGATGCAGGTCAGAAATGTTAACAAGGCAGCAACAGGCCGTGGGGAGTAAGCCAGGGTTGACATGACCTTTAGAGCCAGGCTAAGGAAGAGGCAACAGGGACGTCCAGAAAATTCTGAGCTCAAGAGCCACTTAAAAAAAATGCAGGCATGGGGCACCTGGGTGGCTCAGGGGGTTAAGCCTCTGCCTTTGGCTCGGGTCATGATCCCAAGGTCCTGGGATAGAGCTCCATGTCGGGCTCTCGGCTCAGCGGGGAGCCTGCTTCCCTCCCTCTCTCTGCCTATTTGTGGTCTCTGTTAAATTTAAAAAAAAAAAAAAAAGCGGGCAGAGCTCCTGGCAGGTTCAGTCAGTAGAGTGTGCTAACTCTTGATCTCGGGATCCTGCATTCAAGTACCACGTTGGGTGTAGAAATAACTTAAAAATAAACTTTAAGGGGTGCCTGGGTGGCTCAGTAGGTTAAGCCTCTACCTTCGGCTCGGGTCATGATCTCCGCGTCTTGGGATTGAGCCCCAAATCGGGCTCTCTGCTCAGCAGGGAGCCTGCTTCCCACCCCCACCGCCTGCCTCTCTGCCTACTTGTGATCTCTCTGTGTCAAATAAATAAAAAATAAAAAATAAAATAAATAAAATAAACTTTAAAACAAAATAAAGAAAAACAAAAGAAAATAGGATTTGAGGAAGCGGTGGAATCCATGTACCACCAGCAGGCTAGAGGCAGCATGCTGAAGGAACAGGAAAGCTGTCAAAAGCCCAATGGTGCAAAAAGCCCGTTAACAGGTCAGATATGAACAAGTAAATGCACAGACTGTACAAGTCCGTCAGTACCAGCAGGTGAGAAGTGTAACTGCTCAACCAAAGGTCTTAAGGAGCTAGAAAGCATGCGTGTGACCAGACGAACAGGACCCTTCAAGAGCAGAAACGGGGCTCATGGCATCACCCGCAAGAAAATGTCTGGCCACCCCCCCCCGCCCCGCCCACCCCCCCACCCCCCCCACATCCCCCACATCAGAACACTGTGAATCCCGCAGTTCCTCCTCATTAACACTAGATGGCGCCGTCAACACGGCAAAGGACCCTGCCAGGGCAACTAGACATCCCAGAGAAAGCCCACCTTTTCTCAGAGAGGATTTCCCACCTTTCCTGCGAAGGTCTCTCTGGGTCCTTTCCCGTCCATGATTTGCTATCAACCCTGATGAGTTTCTGAACCCTTGAGACCCGTGAACCAAAAAAAGTCTGTGACTGGCTGTCACCATAACAGAACCCAAGCAGGCACTCTTGCCTGCCTCCAGGTGCCCCATGAAGACCCTCCCCACCCCACTTTCCAGCCCACTCACTGCCTGGTCTGTTCCCGGTTGGAATAGGTGACATTCACCACCGCCGTCTCACTCTCGGTGTTCACTGGGGAAGCAAAACAGAGTCCAAGGTTAGAGCAACGCAATCTGGAGATGCCACCAATGAACTTCAAAGTGTCAAAAGCTCATCCTTCCAGGTTAGAAGACATTGAATGTGTTGGAAGAAGGAAAGACCTGAAAGACAAGGCAAGCTACCCACCCTCTGGAGAGGCCAGTCTCTCCAGAACTAGAAAATTCCAATTAACCTTTTTGCATTTTCCCATCCATGTCTTCCTCTAAATTTCCCCCTGGCCAGCACCTCCCAGCCCCCGACCCCACACTGGGCAACCAAATGGTGCGGTCAGCACAGCAGTTAGGCAGCAGGGAGAGCACTCACACCGGGTCTGGGATTTCCCGTTTATTCTTGGGAAGTTAAACTTTGTCAAAAATCCAAACACATGGGCGCCTTGATGGCTCAATGGGTTAAAGCCTCTGCTTTTGGCTCAGGTCATGATCCTGGGGTCCTGGGATTGAGCCCCACATCGGGCTCTCTGCTCAGCGGGAAGCCTGCTTCCCCCTCTCTGCCTACTTGTGACCTCTGTCAAATAAATGAATAAAATCTTTAAAAAATAAAAAAATCCACACACAGTAAGAACAGCAATTTACGGAAGCAAACATGGCAAACACGGTCTGTAAGCATATGGCAAAAAGACCCACTTCCGCTGCAGACCATCCTCAAGGACAGACAGACCACAAGTAAGCTATCATAAACTAAGCTAAACGGGCTAAGAGGAGTAGCTACTAGGGAACTGAGGGGTGGCAATTTCCTGACTCCGTCTTCCACACCTCTTGGTAGTGAAACCGTCTTCCACACCTCTTGGCAGTGAAAATGCACATTCTATCCATCATAAATAAATTCATGGTGCCTGCCATGAATCCCATCCAATCCTCTGTTCTTACCATGAAACCTCTTGGTCTTCATTCATTTGATTCTGCCATATACTCTTTCCTACAGGGAGAGACTGGGCTGGACAACAGAATTCCAGGCAATCTGAGGGCATGTTTCTTATTTTAAATTAGTAAAATTAACCTGTCTTGTGTCTGTCTTTTGATTCGGGGTTCCCTGGGCCAGCTTAGCCCTGGGGTGGAGGACAGTGACAAAAACCAAGCCTCTGTCCCACTCACCCGAGGATAACAAATGCTCAGCAGAGACCACTCTAAGCCCCTCTGGCCTTCATCCACAGAGCTCCCCGAGCTCAGGGGTGAATGAGGGAGAGTCCACAAGAACAATCTTGCCCATTAAACTGAAACACCATAATGAATGAAACTGACAAAGGCCCTGCCTTCTTGGAGCTTACATTCTAGCGGGAGCAGACAACACAAAGCACAATAAGCAAATTCTCTAGCCTATCAGAAGTTGATGAACGCCATGGAGAAATGTCAGTCAAGGTTAAAGGAGGTGGTGGGAAGAGATGCATTTTAAATAGAGTGGACAGGGGGTGCCTGGGTGGCTCAGTGGGTTAAAGCCTCTGCCTTCGGCTCAGGTCATGGTCTCATGGGCCTGGGATGGAGCCCCGCTCTCTGCTCGGCAGGGCGCCTGTTTCCCCCCTCTCTCTCTGCCTGCCTCTCTGCCTACTTGTGATCTCTGTCCGTCAAATAAATAAATAAAATCTTTTAAAAAATAAACAAACAGAGTAGACAGAAAGGACCTCACTTAGAAAGTGACACGAAAAGACTTTCTCTGTTGTCCAGCAAAATTAAACATTTCCTATTCTGTTCTCTCCAGGGAGCTGGTCTCCCCTCCTGATATGATGTGTTAGAGCTCCCCAGTGAGCCGTGGACAGATGTAAACTAGCTGGGCCTCGGGACCTCCCTCCCAGAGCAGCTCACGCTGAGGTTCCCAGCCAGCGGTCATTCTGGCTGTTTGTCCAGGAGTAACTCAGTCATTAGTCTAACGCACAAGCCATACGGGGCAATGGTTATCCGTGTGTCCAGCTGGGTCCCAGCATTTACGATAAAAAGGCAACCTACAGGATCAGAGCAGGAGAACACACTTGATGGACTCAGCACTTTACCTCTGCGCAGGCTGGTATTTTAATCTACAGAGATTTCTAGATTGCGCCTTTCCATAGAAAATGGAGATAAGCGCTTAAATCTCAACAGGGTGATTTCTTTACGTTTCTCAGAGAAATACAAACTCCAACTGTATCTTCTCGGAATGGCCAAGCTCTACCTTGTATCCATCCAGCCAAAATCATCCTTATTTTTGCTCGTTTCCTCTTAAAATTATTTATAACTTGAAGCAATGGAGAAACCTCAGAAATCTCAGACTTCTTAGTATTTCTTCTGAAATACTAAACGCACTCTTGAAACACTGCGCCCTGCCCATCGCCATGCACCCATTAATAAAATCTTTTTTTTTAATTGACCAGACATGTAGCAGACCATCAGAGCTTCTGCAAAGAGATAACCAATTACTATTCCAGCCAAATATTAAGAATCATGAAGCTTTTAAAATGCAGGAGCTGGGACACCTGGGTGGCTCAGTTGGTTAAGCGGCTGCCTTTGGCTCAGGTCATGATCCCAGCCTCCTGGGATCAAGTCCCACATCCGGCTCCTTGCTCAGCAGGGAGCCTGCTTCTCCCTCTGCCTCTGCCTGCCACTCTCTCTGCCTATGCGCTCGCGCTCTCTCTCTCTCTCTCTCTCTCTCTCTGTGTCAAATAAATAAATAAATAAAATCTTTAAAAAAAAAATGCAGGAGCTGCAGACTTACTTGGGCTGAGTGCCAATTTCCATGCCCATACTACTGCTCAACTCTTCAGACCTCTCTTTCGACCGTGACTGACCCCTAAGAGCCTGGGACCCCAGGCAGGAAACGGGTGATTTTTGCTCATTAAACAGGGAAACCCGCTCCAGAAAGAAGCAGCACAGCCAAAGCCAGGCCGACATGCCTACCTCCCCCATGTGTGTATCTCCCTTCATGCCATGTTCTGTCTGTCTGTCTGCTTTTGGTACGCCAGGTGGTTGTGGTCATGGAAAACGAAGCAGAGCAGATCCCCCAAACTGCTCCAGCATGCCCCCCCCACCTCCCCACTGCCCATGGCCTCTGTACCCTTACCTTGCTCGCAGTTCTCCACTGTACCGTACTGAGCAAGCAGGCTGTCCAGCACCTAGGGGCATGGAGGAAAGAGGAGAGGAAGGCTACTCTGAGCATCCCAGGAACTGTTCACGAAGCCGGCCACCGGCCACCGTCACCCCAGAGCACGGGGGCACAGGCAGAGCCTCAGGAGGGGACTGCGTAGTATGACCTGCTGGACGTACTCTTTGTAGGGTACTGATACTGCTGGTAACTTGTCGAGGTATCTTCGCAGAAATGCACTTGAGCACAACAAAAAGGCATCCAAGGGCCTTTCTGGAAGGAGATTTGGGCCTCTGGGGTCTAAGTCTGGGGCTCAGAGAACACCCTACCCACCTCCCCAATGCTTCTCCTCAGAGGGACAAGCCCAAAGGGCTAACCTGGGGAGTCCCAGGCTGTGGAGGAGACCCAACCAACCTCCTTCAGCACTAGCATCCCTGGCAGAGCCCCACACCACTGGGGCGGGGCAGGGGTGGGGGATTCCCCAGTCATCTCTGCCAACTCAGACTGGCCTGGACTTCCTTTCCAGTCTCCACTTCCCCATGTCTTGCGTTGCCCCCAATCACTTACTTCCCAACGGAGCTGGGGTGGGATATTTCGAATCTGAATTTTCCGACTCCTGAAATCAGAGGGAACAGGATTAATGGTCATGAAGCTCTGGATGCTTTAGGGACCTACGACCTGGCAGTGTTTAACCCCTGTGTGCGTCTTTATTTCCCTACCTCCTGTTCAACACCGAAGTCTGAGAATCCAACAATGATAACCTCTGGGAAAGAAGGTCTGGGAGAAGGGTGCCTCGTTCCCAGGGTAAATGATCAGTGCAGTCACTGACAGGAAGACTAAGATCAGAGGCCCGAGGTATCAGGGTACCATAATCCACCCCAAACCAAACCTGCTTTGTTTGTTCCTCCACCCAGGTCTCTCCCTCTCTTACCTTCACTAACCACCTATTTTCACCTCTTACCTCCCACGGAGGTGTCAACGTTTCAGCGACTAGGAATCCAGAAGCTGCTACAGAGACATCATTCATTAATCTGATACCCATTTAACTGTGCCTAGTTCAAGCTGTACTTTGTTCTAGATATTGGCAACACGGTGACAAACAAAAGAGACAAGGTACCTGGCCTCAAGATGCTCACAATTTATTGGGAGAGACATACATGCAAACAACTGACAGCAGACTGGTAGTACGGCAGAGCTCAGTGTTTCTGATGCAGGTATGGATTTAAATCTCTGTTCCACTTAAGAGCACTGATCTTAAAATTATTTCACTTCTATGAGGCTCGCTTTCCTTTCTTTGTAAAACAAGGATAATACCTATTCACAGGGTGGTTTCAGGTGATGTTAGATAATATCAGAGCTTAGCAAAGGGCTTCAAGTACTTAAAGAGTAGTAACAGCCGCTCCTGAAATACTAAGGCAGAAACACACGGACACGGCATCAGGACCGCCACCTTCCCTCCTTCCAGATGCCTTCTCTAGTCTCCTTCCCATGTTTCAAATACCTCTTAAAAGTGTAATCTTCCCCAGGAAGGCTTTCAGGTTCAAGGTTGATTCCCAGGGCAATTAACTGCTCACTACCCAAATCGATGCCCTAATCCCTGGGCTTACTAACATTTCAATTGACTTGATCTTCACTGGTCAATTGTCATTTATGTCTCGGCATATCCTTGATCACAAACTTAAGTTCAGGGACATGGTCCAATAAAATTCTAACGGCAAGAGGGAAAACGAACCTGGGAAGCAGAAAATCCGGTTCTAGCTCTTAAACTACCGGACTGGGTCTTCATCTGACTAAGCCAAGTAAGCTTCAGGCCTCAGTGTTCCTACCGGGCCCTTCCTTGTCAGCTCCTGCCAAGCTAGAGGAGACGGGTGTTGAGAACACAGGACGAAGGGATGCTAAGCTCTCACCATAAAAGCTTCCCTCTGGGCTCTGTCCTAGGTCCATTCATTCACTCCATCCCTGGGACCTTAAAGGGTCAAATGGAAACTGAAGGGTCTCCAAGATCCCTTCTAGGCTGTGTAGCTCTGAGCATGGAAAAGTCTTTATTGATGAAATACACAAAGGAAATCTCTTCCTGGGACAAAATGACTGCAGGGAAAAGAAGGATCCGTGTTAAAGGGAATCTACAGGTTTAAGGCTCTTCACCTTGGGTGGTTCATGAACCCGATCTAAAGTCATCAGACTGCATTGCTGAACAAGACAGCAAGGGTAAGAACCGTGTCCAGTTCCGGGTCCTCAGATCCTACACCAGGCCACCTTCTTTGATTCCATTCAAAGGCAAAAGAGGGGGCCTTGTGAGGGATGATGTCCCATAGAACACTCATTTTGTGCCCAAACAGGCAGAGAAAATGCAGAAACCCTCAAAGCAGAAGTTCAACTGCAGGGAGAATTACGGAAGAGATGGTTACACACTGGAAGACTGAAGACACGGGTCTCGCTTGATGCCCCACGACAGGAGTCCTTCCCTCTAGCAAACTTTTGCAGATGAAAAGGCAGGGGCTACCTGCCTGGGAGCTCAGACCAGTAAGGGCCTACAGTCACCACTGTGCGGGAGCTCAGTGTGAAGATGGCTCTTTCAAGATGGTCCCTTAGTGTAATCTCAGGTTGAAGGTCAGAAATACCCTCCTCCTCCTTCAAACTCCTAGGTTTAGGGACTTTTCTTTCTAAGGTAGGGAAGAGTTGGGGAGGGGATGGGGTGAGGAAATCAAATCTCGGTTTGGGGTTTTAATCCATATCCTGAAAGCAATGGCAGTCTGGAATGTCTGGAATGTTCCAGGAGAAGGAGGGGGAGGAGGGCAGGGCCACACAACCAATGAAAGAAAAGACCTCCCGGCAGCCCTCTCCCACCCCCAAGAGGCAGAGACGCACCCACCCTCTAGGACACACACACCCAATCTTTCAGGCCCCCAAACCTCCCCGCAAGCCCCCAACCGAGACACACACACACACACACACACACACACACACACTACAGAAGCCACGAAGACCCTTTGTCTTTTAAGCGCTTGGCCTGGTTTCTATTACCGATGGTGCTACCTAATTTCTTTCAGGCCCAAAGCACGTGGGGCGATGTTGGGAACTGTACCCAGTCCTGCCCTCCCAGGACCCCCGGTGAACTCCTCTGCCCCACAAACTATGGAAGGCCAGAAGCAAGCTGGGCCAGGTGGTATACGGAGGGTTTGGGGGTCCAGAGAGAAGCCATGGCATTTGACGGCTCGTATCATTGTTTCCTCCGGTGGAATCGGACAGGGCTTTTGTGAGGACTTCCAGAGATAAGCTGTGCGAATGGGGGTTCCTTTTGTGGGAGTGGACGCTCAATCCCTGGCCCGGTCCTCAGGAGCCCACAGGCATCCAGACAAGCATGGAGGGAGACAAGGAGGAAGGGCTGGCCAGGAGCACTCTCACTGGGCGACGATTAACGCAGTCGTTACAATATTTAGACATCACTGCTGGGACAACAGTGGGAAATACCAGCGCCTCCAGTCCCAGTCCCCTGCCTCCCCCAACGACTAAAGGGTCCTGGCACGGCCCAGGGCCCCACTCCACACTCCAGTGCACCAGCCTCCACTAGAGCTGAGCAGTACATCTGCCCTCCAGGTAATAAGGCCCTCTACTCAGCGGAGCCTGGAGGGCCCAAACCCCACCACCCCTCATTCAGAAAAAGCAAGAGAATACCTAGAGGTTCACGAAGCACACCCCAGCACCCAGGAGCTGACAAATCTGTTGCGTAATAGCCCCTGGCAACGAAGGCAATGGTTTCACCAACCTAATTCCTTCCCTGGGTGCCAACGCCCTGTGGCTTCTGACCTCTTTGCTTGCCTTGACCTGAAGGGCAAGTTACCAAGCCCTGGGGCAGCTCCCAGGACAGAGGAACCACAGGGGACCCACCTCTCCAATGCTGGGGGAGGAGGGAGTGGGGGTGGGGTGGGGGGCCATGAAGGCCACAGAGACCAAGCGACCATTTTTCTCAAGCCCTGGGGAAGATTTCAGCAGAGAACAGAGGGAGAGAGCACCCATGCAACTGCGTAAGGAGTTAAGGAGCAAAACCAAGAATTTCCGAAAGCACAGGAACCGCACACCCGGAAAAGGATGTGGTTGGGAGTTCTCCCTGGGAAGGAAGTTCTCATCCTTTTCACCTTTTCAGAGAAGTGTCACTGACTTAGACTGGGAAGGAAAACAAGTCAATTAGGGAAGGGCCAGCATTTGAGGAATGCTTAAAGGATGCCAAGCTGAAATTCAGCGCTTGCTAGAAGACCCTCATTACCCGTGAGGGTGGGGTCCACGGCTCCATTTTCCAGACCAGGACCCTGAGAATGGAGAGTGAGTATTTCTGCCAAGCACACAGCTACTACTAAAAGCCTAGTCAGGCTTGGAACTCAAATCTTGTCTGATTCCAGACTCTGTGTGCTGTCCCATGCTGCTATTTTGATGGAAAAAAGGAGACAAAAAGCCTCTGCCAAAACTTAGCCAAGTCTTGCCAAAGGACAACCAAAAATATTCAGAATCTGGGGCGCCTGGGTGGCTCAGCCGGTCAAGCGGTTGCCTTCGGCTCAGGTCATGATCTCAGGATCCTGGAACTGAACCCCAAGTTGGGCTCTGCTCAGTGGGGAGTCTGCTTCTTCCTTTTCTCTCTGCTGCTCCCCCTGCTTGTGCTCTCAGTTATAAACTCTCCCTAATAAAATAATTTTTAAAAATCTTTAAAGAAAAAAATATTCAGAATTCATACAACAGGGGTGCCTGGGTGGCTCAGTCATTGAGCACTTGCCTTTGGCTCAGGTCATGACCTCTGATCACCAGGAAGCCTGCTTCTCCCTCCCCGCTCCCTGTCAATAAATAAATAAGATCTTTTAAAAAAAAATTCATACAACATAGTGAACAGCGGACCTGGCTAAGCGGGTACTATTCTCCAATAAATCGAAATGTCCCACCTGTAATTCCATAAGCTCATAACTTCTCCCTTAAGTGGGTGAAGTGATTCTATACCGCATATTGAACACCGATTAGATACTGGATAACACTGTTAATTAAAATCCATGACTTTATAAGTTCTTATTTTTTTAAGTAGGCTCCATGCCCAGTGTGGAGCCCAACACAGGTCTTGAACCCTCGACCCTGAGGTCAGGAACTCAGCTGAGATCAAGAGTCAGATAACCTAACTGATTGAGCCACCCAGGCACTCCTGAAGTTCTTTTATTTCCAAAAAAAAAAAAAAGAGAGAGAGAGAGAGAGATAGGGACCCTGGGTGGCTCAGTCAGTTAAGTGTCTGCCTTCAGCTCAGGCCATGATCCCAGGATCCTGGGATCCAATCCCGCATCAGGCTCCCTTGCTCCACCTGCTTGAGCGCCCGCATATGTTCTCTCTCTCTCTCTCTCTCCCTGACAAATAAACAAAAACTTAAAAAGAGAGACAAACAACTACAGATAAAATAAGATGCCCAGGGAGCTCTGCTCAGCGGGGAGCCTGCTTCCTCCTCTCTTTCTGCCTGCCTCTGCCTCCTTGTCTCTGTCAAATAAATTAATTAATTAAATCTTTAAAAAATAATAAGGTGCCCAGGATGTGCAGCAAAATAATCAGAGGGTGAGGAAAAAATAAACATCGGCTCAATATGAGTTGGTATTTCTAAAGCTAGGTGATGGGTACATCGGGGACTTATTACATTATACTTCATACTTCTTCGCTTGTATACTTTTTTTCATCATTAAAATTGTTTTAAGTGGGGCTCAAACCCAGGACTGTGGGCCGAGACCAAGAGTCAGATGCTTAAATAACTGAGCCACCCAGGGGCCCCTAAAACTTTTTTCAAATTGCTCCAGGTTAGCCAGTTTTAAAGTCATAGCAGATTCCAAATTAATGGATCTAACGAGGTTTTCCGGTTGGGGTTGTATGACCAAGAATGCAAGCCTCCATGATGAGCCTGCTGGGGACTGGAAAGGGCAGGGCCTGGGGTCCAGGGCGGAGAGCAGCAGATACACAAACGACAGCCTTCAGAATGGGGCCTCCCCACAGGGCAGGAGGCACAGGAAGTACAAGGACTCCAGGTCTCCTGAACATCGGCTGAAACCTGCCCCAGGGGGCTGAAACCTGCCCCAGGGAGTGTTTTATTCCTTTTTCCATCCCCACAGCGCAAGAGGCAGGGATCTCACCCTCCCCTGAAAGGAGAAGTTCCTTTAAACCCAGGTGGCCTAAACCAGCAGAAGGTGGGAGGAGTAGGAGGGAAGTAGCAACAAGTTTTGGAAATCTTGTCAAGCCTGGGGCCCCTGATCCAGAGTCAAACCTGGACTTTCATCTCGGCTGAGAACCAGGATTAAACCGGGATTTCCAGATGAGATCCTTCACCTCCAGCCCTCCCCCAGGCTGTGATTTTCTGCCTAGCAGGCTGTGTGGCCTTGGACAAGTCCAACCTTCAACCCTCTGGACCTCAGTTTCTCACATGTAGGAAATAAGGACCAGGACTGGTCTGTTTTACAAGGGCTTGTGTTCCCAGCAGGGATCAGCCCTGTCCACCTATAGGAAAAGGCTTTCTTAATCTGAGGAATTTTCTATGGCCTTAACGGTCTTAAATAAGTGGTTCTTTTTTTTTTCTTTTAAAGGTTTTATTTATTTATTGGACAGAAAGAGTACACAAGCAGGGGGAGCAGCAGACAGAGGGAGAGAGAGAAGCAGGCTCTCCGCTGAACAGGGAGCACCACACGGGGCTCGATCCTAGGACCCTAGGACCATGATCTGAGCCAAAGGCAGACGCTTAACCAACGGAGCCACCCAGGTGCCCCTTAAATAAGTGGTAATTAACACGCTCTCACACACATACACCTTTGTCGATACTCCATCCCCCCAGGAATGTGATAAAAGCTAAAAACACTCTACACCAGAGAAGTGCCAACATTCCACAAACAGTGTCAAGATCTCAGGAGTTCAGGGAGACTTCAGAATCCTTCCATACGTCCACAGTGAAGACATCCTCCCACACATCTTCACATGGAACTTCATCCCAAGGATGCCCCAGTCCTGGCTCAAGCCTGCAGACAGCTCCTCAAAAAGCTGGGAAGAAACTAAGCCAAGACGATGAGAACACAAGCCTGGCTGGGGAGGTGGCCGGAGACTGTAGTTACTGGCATGTCTGGCAAGAGCGAGCCACAAAGGTTGCTTTCCCTTCTCATCCACAAACTCACGACCATGACTTGCATCAAAGTTTCTGTAAAATTTGTGAAATCTAAATGCTGTTCGTGGGCCCCTGCTGGCTCGGTCAGCGGAGCGTCTCACTCTATATTTCGGCTCACGTCCCAGTCTCGGAGTCTTGGGATTGGGCTCCATGCTCAACGCAGTCCACTTGGGATTCTCTCTCCCTCTCCCTCTGCAACCCTCTCCCCAGCTCCAGCGCACGCACTTGCACACTCTGTCTCTCCCAAATAAACAAAATCTTTATAAATAAATAAATTATAAAACGCTGGTTGAATGTTTCCCATGAAAACTTAGCATCTGAACTGGAATAGGCTCTAAGTATAAAATACTGCACACCGGATTCCTTACGACTTTGTACCCCTTCCCCACCAAAATCAAACCTCATCATTACACTGATTACATGCTGAATTAATAATACTCTGAATTGGGGCACCTGAGTGGCTCAGTGGATTAAAGCCTCTGCTTTCAGCTCAGGTCATGATCCCAGGGTCCTGGGATCAACCCTGGCATCAGGCTCTCTCCTCGGCGGGGAGCCTGCTTCCCTTCCGCTCTCTGCCTGCCTTTCTGCCTACTTGCCATCTCCGTCTGTCAAATAAAATAAAAATCTTTTAAAAAACGGGGGGGGGGGGGACGCCTGGGTGGCTCAGTTGGTTAAGCAGCTGCCTTCGGCTCAGGTCATGATCCCAGCGTCCTGGGATCGAGTCCCACATCGGGCTCCTTGCTCCGTGGGGAGCCTGCTTCTCCCTCTGACTCTGCCTTCCACTCTGTCTGCATGTGCTCGCTCTCACTCTCTCTCTCTTACAAATAAATAAATAAAATCTTTAAAAAAAAAAAGGGGGGGCGGGGAGGCTCCTGGGTGGTTCAGTGGGTTAAAGCCTCTGCCTTCAGCTCAGGTCATGATCTCAGGGTCCTGGGATAGAGTCCCACATCAGGCTCTCTGCTCAGCAGGGAGCCTGCTTCTCTCTCTCCCTCTGCCTGCCTCTCTGCCTACATGTGATCTATGTCTCTCTCTCTCTATGTCAAATAAATAAATAAATAAATAAAATCTTCAAAAAAATTTTTAAAAAATAATAATGCTCTGAATTTCCCAGTTAATTTTAGAATTAATCTTTTACATTGTTTTCCCTCTTTTCTGACATGGCTATTAGGAAATTTCAAAAATTTAAAAAAAGAATCTAAGAAAAAAAAAGAAACTTACATACGCAGCTGTCGATGTCCTCGTACTGGACAGGACTGCCCACTGTGCTAAAATGCAGAGCATAAAGTGATGGAGACAAGCGTGCCTCCTCCTCTCAAGGAGCTGACAGTCCAGTAGGGGACCCCATTTGGTTGGAGATGAGAGAAGGGACTGGACAAGGTTAACTGGGGGGTAGAGTGGGGCTGTCCACTGCATCCCTTTACAAGTGGGTGATCCTGTTGACTCTTCAACAAGAGAGTCCCCCGCGGCTGATGGAGGAGAAGCACCCTCCCGAGCCTGGCCTTCCTCCCAGTTTTTTCCAGCTGGAAGTCACGCATCTAACATGCCCTGAAGTATCAACATCAGCCTTTTCCCTAAGAGTACCACTGATCCTACCCTGCCCCCCCCCCCACCACCCTGCCTCCTTATCCCTTAGAGTGGAAAGGATGAAAAAATAACTGTCCAGGGAAGCCTCCGAAGGGGGCGGACCTGGCACGCTCCGGGCATGGCAGGAGCTGAGAAAGGGGGCGGGGCCGGAGAGGGGAGGAGGAGCTGGCCCAATGCCCAGGGCTCTGTGCCAGGCTGATCCAGAGGCAGGGCAGCCAGACAGGCGGGCTGTCGGGTGGGCTGATGGGCAGGGTAGGGGCTGGAAAGGAAAACATGAACCTACAGAAAGGTACGGGAATAGGCAGCACAGACTCAAGCGCCCAGGTGAACGCTAGGGTGTTAGGAGGGGCAACTGGAAGGCAGAGACACCGCTGCGAAACATCTGTGGTCCCGTGAACATGGTCTTTTAAAGGCATGTAGCACCCGTGCACTGTCCCATGTGTGCTCAAACTCCTGTGCTAATAATGCTGGGGACAAGCAGAAAGGAAAATCAAATCTCCAGGAAAGACTCCGGAATGAAGTATATACCGCCCCCCTGACACACACACCTTTGGAAGGCTTTGTATCATATTTAATACGCTCCCAGCCTACCTAGAAGCAGGGAAGCAGGTGGGGGGGGGGGTCGCTCGGCTTCTTACATGACTAAGGCTACGTGGGCACATGTGCACGCCCACACACATGAACCCAGCACGAGCAAGTTCCAGTTGCAGGAAATCAGATTCCTACACTGAGGCTGGCAAGGGGTAAGCCCCTCGAGCCTGAGAGGTCTCCCAACAGTCACCTTCGACCAAGGGCTGGAGAAACACAGGGCTCCGAGAAGAGGAAAAGGGCCTTGACAACGCTAACGTACAACCAGAACCCAGTTTTCCTCCCAAGCCGGTGTATGCTCATCTCTCCACCAAACCCTGCTTTCCCTCTGACAAGAAGCGTTAACACAGCAGAAGCTTGTAGAGCCCCGATGTCAGCAGCAGGAAAAATGCCCATATTCTGTACGGCTAAGTGCGCGCCAACTGGCTTTTACTGCATGCGGCTCTAATTTGGGCACAGGGTTGAACTCACACAAGAGCTAACTAGACTATAATACGGCTGGATGATTGTCAGAACTGTTAGCAGCCTAAAAGGATAGTCACCAACAACTCTTGCAAGATTTCCTGTAAGTTTGGGGAGAGGCAAGGAGGGGGAACGTGGGACATGGAGCAGGACGGCTCTCACCGGTGTGTGCAAGCAAACCTCGACGATGTAGACTTCGTTCTGTTCACTCATCTCAGAAATGAACGGATTGACAAGACAGCCCACGCTTTTTTTTTTTTCCTTGCCCATCTGGGCAGCGCCAGAGAGGAAGCCAAAACAGAAGCTCTGAGACAGTGCAGCTCTTTCCAGAAAAATCTCAAGTTGGCCGACGGTCTCTCCCTCACTCCACCTTGCTCTCTCCTTCAACCTGTGCTTTCACCGGAGTGGCTCCTCAGAGTGGGACCTGGCCATGGGAGCTCTGCAGGGTGAAGTGGGAGGAAGGAGAATCGGAGTATGGGGACGTGTGGAAAAGCCTTCAGAATAAACCTAATTTGTGGAGACAAGTAAGTGATAAAAAGGTGACCCAGCATGAGCAGCCAAGCCTTCCCGGTGGAGGCGGCAACAGTGTGGGATCAGAAATGAACCGTTGCAGACATTATTCGCCATCCTTCTCGGACTGGCAGTGAGAAGCCTTTCCAGCATCTTCACTTGTGGAGGAGGGGGATAATACTCTGAGAGGAAAAGGCAGAAGGGGGCTAGAAAGAGTATTCCTGTCCAAAGCTCTTCAGAGATGTTGGCTGAACTCTCACCACCATCCCCCCCACCCCCCAACAATAGAGATGTTAGCGTTTCTCCAGAAAGGTTGAGAACCAAAAGGTCTGGCCCTCTGGGACCCACAGACCTGGCTGAAAGGCAGAACTGGTGCTCAGTGGAAAACATCGTGGGCACACCTCAAAAACAGAAAGGCTGAGTCTCTCCCTCAAGAGGGAATGGCAAGCTTGGAGAGCCCAGTTGAAGACAGGATTTTACTGTGGAGCTCTCAGAAGCAAGGATAAGGAAACTAGACCAGCCTCAAGAGAAATCAGGCTTCAGCAACTCCATTCCCCACAGAGAAAATGCACCTATGGGACTTAGCATAATTGTTGGAATGGGCAGGGCCCTGTGAAGGGCCGCCAAGGTATCCCAGTGTACATTAAAAACAATAACTGATCATCCTACCAGTAGGAAGGAGTGCTGGCTGTGTCCCTCCCGCATGAGGCTAAACCTCCTCAAAACCTGCTGGGGGAGGCTGCTGTTTATCTCTTCCCACTGGGGTGGGCAGTTATCAGAACAACTCTCCTCCAACGTGAACACCCATCCCGAGTTGTGCCCAGCCTTGAGGCAGGCACAGATGTCCTTATGGGAGGTCTCTCTTCCCCAGCCCAGGGATGGCGGCCAGGAGTTGCACATGCACCTTCCAAGATGGTGCAGCCAGCAAGGTCTCAGACCCGCCAGGAGCCCCAGGGTGGCAGGCCCTGCCCCGGAGGGCCGCCAAAGCAGGGGCAGGCAGGGCAACGGAGGAGAAAGAGGTGCCTGGGAAGGGCGGCAGCAGCTGAGGGTGGGGGAGGGCTGGCAGCAGCTGGGGGGAGGAGGGGAGCCCTCATGAACAGGCAATTGAGAAGGCCTGAGCAGCTGAGCGGCCGCGCTGGCGTCGCCGGGCCTGCGCCCCACGCGGGCGGCCCCTTCCCCCAGCCCCTCACCTCGCCCAGGGAAAGCTGAGCACGCGGCCTCCCACCCCAGCCGCTGGGTGGGCCGCGTCGGCAGAGCTCAAAGAGGGGGCATCCGATGCCCCCCACACACCCCCCACCGCCCGCCGCAGTCTAGAATGTTCTGCCGCCAGAACCCCCTCGGTACCCGGCTCGGTGAGAGCCGGTCCCGCCCGGCCCAGGGGGCCCTCGGCTCCCCCGCGGGGCCCAGAGGGGGAGGGGAGAAGCGCCCCCGGGCTGCCGGGTGGGGGTGGGGACAGGACTTTGCCCTTTGTCTCTCTCTCCAGAGCCACCGGCCGAAACCCGACCCCATGAGCGAGCCAGGCAGCCAGCGAGGGGCAGGCTCCCCCTCCGGGGTCCTTTAGTAAATCCAGACCCGACCTCCCTGTGGTCAGGGCTGTGACTGAGGTGGTCCTGTGGGGGAGGGGGCTTCCCGCCTGCAAACAGGCCTGCAAGCATTTAAGTGGGAACCGGTTGGGGGTAGGGGGCCAGGAGAGGGCTGGAAGTGGGGCCGCAGAAGCTGGAGGGGAGAAAATGGCCCGGGAGGCGGCATTCCTTAGAGACCTCGGCCGGGCTGCGGGGAGGAGGCAGGACCGGGCCAGGGAGGCCTCCCACTGAGAAGGCAGGAACTGAGGCCCGGGAGTGGGCTGGGGGCACGGATCGCGAAGGCCTTCCGGGCCTGAAGAAAAAAAGACCCTCTTCCCGGGGCGTTCTGGGAGCCTCCTCAGAAAAGTTACAATCGAAGACTCCTCTCCACTCCCCATGCGCAGTAGGGCATTAGTCTGGGGGTGAGAAGGACCTTCTTTGTCTGCCCTCTCGGGGTGTCATCAGTTAATGATAATCTTATTTTGCACGGGCTTTAGAGTTTACAAAGTCGTTCTTTACACCTCCAACTTCCATGAACCTAAAACAGCAACAAGAGGTTGATTTGAGCCTCTGAATCGTCAAAGAATGAGAATATTTATTTCCATTCTGCAGTTCAAAAAAACAAACAAAACAAACAAACAAACAAACAAACAAAAACTGGCTCAGAGAAGTTAAGTGACTAACCCAAGGTGACACTGGCCAGCAAACGTGGCTCTACCATGAAGCCTGCCTGCTCCTCCTGCTTGGGGTGTGGGGGGAAGAAGGTACCTGGGTTCTTGATCCTCAAAAACATACCTAAGCTATGACTTATGATTCTGTAGGCTTGCAACATAGGTGAATTCTCTGTCCCTTCCTGCTGGGAGGGGGGGGGGGGAGAGAAGCATCTCACCCCTCCCCTCAGCCTCCCATGTTTCATGGGGTTGGCGCAAACAGAGTGGGGGGATACCAGCCAAAGGCTGTAGCCCTGGTGCCTACCAGAATGCTCAAAATACTTAGCTCATTTCATGGGGTTTCTGGAAAAGGGGATGTTGCAGATGAGCAAATGAGGCCCAGGAAAAGATAGGGACCCTGGATCCCACAGTTTACCCATCGGGGAAACAGCAAGCTGAGACTGATACCCAAACTTTAACCCCACTCAAGTCCTTCTCCATTTCACTCAGCTCTCTGTAAGGTCTTTTTCGTTCTAAAAGCAGCGTCCCCATTTCCCACCTTAGCTGCCCAGAAAAGAGGAGAATTTTCTGGGTTTTTTTTTTAACCACTGAAAATTGCCTGAAAATCCCAACAGTGTGAGGAAAATAAAATGCTAAAGCAGGTATGAAACACCTGGGAAAGGAGGAGGCTCAGAACAGGTTGAAATTCATGTTGGGCGTGTTTTTATTTGCTAACCTTACTTACGCTCTCCCCCCAGAAAAGCTCAAGATAAGATTCAATTCCTTTGAACGTTAGAGAATCACCTGTTCCCACCTCCGAAGAGAGCTCAGCCTTAGAAGTGGAAAGGCGTGGGTTTGAATCCCAGCGCCACCACCGAGTCACGTGAGGACCCTGGCTAAGTCTCTCGACCCTCTCAGCTTCAGCTTCTTCTGCAGAAGGAAGTCCCTTGCACAAGACTCTCTATGAGGACTGTGGCAACAGTGCTTAGATGAGATGAGATACTCGGTAAGTGCCCATCTTTAGACCTGAGTCACCTCCAACAGAGCTCTGGAGCCAAGACGATGCTCTATAAGGGAAATAAACAGGGGTATCCTCCCCACCTGCCCGACTGTCTCACTACAATGCCACCCTGCTCTTCTAGATGAACATCTCTCCCTGTCAATCCATCATGCTCTCCTTAATCCATCCCTATTTTGTCTGCCTATCCTCCAAAACACAGCTTAGCTAACTCCCTCAAAGCTTCCCTCCTCTATTTTAGTCCCTGAGGTTGTGTACCTCCCATTTTAATACATGGTCTCTTGGCCTCTGCAGTCCCACAGAGCTCTTCCTGGATCTAAAGTGAAAATGCCCAAGGGCACAGATTTTTATCTCACACCTCTCTAGTGCAGCTCCCTCTCTCAACCCTTGTCTCTCTCCCCCACTCTGAAAAAGACCCAGCCGTGCAAATAATTAGTGTTAATGGCAAGAGAGGGGTCAGGCAAAAACTCCCATATTTATGGAAGGATGAAGAGGTGACCACCATGGAGGAAAAAGCAAAACTGGCAATGGTTTGAGATGGGGAGTTTACTGGGTACAGTTCCAGTCCCGCAGGATGGAGAGACTTCTAGAGACGAAGGCAGGTGCTGGCTGGGTGACAGCATGAATGTTCTCCATAATGGAGCAGAGCGCTTCACGCTTATGGCGGTCAATGTCACGGTATGTACGCCTCACCACGTAAAATTTAGATATTTAAGAGTTCGTTGATTAACTAAAATTTTAAAATCCTTAAAATTTTTAACTTAGGGGTGCCTGGCTGGCTCACTGCGAAGAGCACTCAGCTCTACCTTGGGGTTCCATTCGAGCCCCAGGTTGGGCATAGCAATTACTTAAAAATAAAATCTTATGGGGGGGCACCTGGGTGGCTCAGTGGGTTAAAGCCTCTGCCTTCAGCTTGGATCATGATCTTAGGGTCCTGGGATTGAGCCCCATGGCAGGCTCTCTGCTCAGCAGGGAGCCTGCTTCCCCCTCTCTCTATGCCTACTTGTGATCTCTGTGAAATATAAATAAAATCTTAAAAAAAAAAAAAAAAAGAACTTATAGGGGTGCCTGGGTGGCTCAGTGGGTTAAGCCTCTGCCTTCAGCTCAGGTCATGATCCTGGGGTCCTGGGGTCCTGGGATAGAGCCCCACATCAGGCTCCCTGCTCAGCGGGGAGCCTGCTTCCCTCCCTCTTTCTCTCTCTCTCTCTCTCTGCCTGCCTCTCTGCCTACTTGTGATCTATGTCTGTCAAATAAATAAATAAATAAAAATCTTTTTTAAAATATAAAAATTGAGGGGCGCCTGGGTGGCTCAGTGGTCTAAGCCTCTGCCTTCAGCCCAAGTCATGATCCCAGGGTCCTGGGATCGAGCCCCACATCGGGCTCTCTCCTTGGCGGGGAGCCTGCTTCTCCCTCTCTCTCTGCCTGCCTCTCTGCCTGCTTGTGATCTCTCTCCCTACTTGAGTGTCTCTCTCTGTCAAATAAACAAAATCTTTAAAAACAAAAAACAACAACAACAACAACAACAACAACAAAAATATATATATATATAAAAATTTAAAAATCATGGGGCGCCTGGGTGGCTCAGTGGGTTAAGCCGCTGCCTTCGGCTCGGGTCATGATCTCAGGGTCCTGGGATCGAGTCCCATATCGGGCTCTCTGCTCAGCAGGGAGCCTGCTTCCCTCTCTCTCTGCCCGCCTCTCCATCTACTTGTGATTTCTCTCTGTCAAATAAATAAATAAAATCTTTAAAAAAATAAAATAAAATAAAATAAAAATAAAAATCTTATGAATAAGTAAGCAGACAGATAAACAAATGGCTTTTTTTAATTTAAAATTCTCTTAAAATACTAAGGAGCAAGTGAAAAATCTAAAAGCTCCTAGAGGAAAATGAACCGAGAAGTTGTATTTCCTCCCATCTCCACTCTAAGACGAGCCTTTCCCTTGTCTCTCATTGTATTTCTGACCCCGGCAGAGGCCGTAGACTCTGGGACATGTTCAACGGGGTGAATGAATGCCCACGTGCGTTAAGTGAGCGGACACACTCGGAGAGATAACCAAACTTCACAGCAAAATGCTAGCAACTGTAGCGATCTGTCCCATCTTGTTAAATATTTTCTTACGTGGAAACTGGTTGTAAATATGTTATTTTTAAAATCTCTCCCCCTCTGCAAAAATGGCTAATGTCTGACTGTCAACCCCCCCCACGTCCCCCCCCCACTCACACACATGCTAAAGTTGCTGACCATGGGATGTTTTGAAGAGAGCCTGTCTCGGCTCAGGCTCCACTCTTCCTCTAGTTAGAAGTTTAAATTTAGCAAACTACTCATTCAAGATAGTCAGCAAGGAACAAGCGGAGGAAAGCGAAAGGAAGATTATCTCACAGAGACCTAGGAGGTTTGTGAAGGCCATCGTATCCTACCTGCCTGCCCCTGGCTTATTCTGGACAGGTATCCCTCTACCGGATTCTAAAAAGCCAGCAGCAGCAGCTTTCAATCAAATGGTAATGACCACAGGCAGGAAAACCCTCTAGATAAAATAACCCCAGTGAGCCACATTTTCCCTTCTTTTACATCAACAGAAAGTTGCTGCTGCGGATACTCGACATAAGGAGTCAAGGGAGGATCTTCTGAACACCGCTGTCCCCCCTCCAAGCCAACATCCTCTGTCTAGTCCCTGCTCAGAGCACACTGCCTGCAGCCACCAAACAGCCGGGTCTACGAAAAAGCATCTCTACTCTTTAATTTAGGGTCGTCTCCAAATCCTGCCCAAGCCAACTGCTCTATTACAGTCGGACTTCTCCTCCCAAGAAACTTAGAGACCTGGAGGAGGAAGTAGAGAATAAATATTTCTAGCCTGGAACAGACATCCTCACCAAGTTTACTCCACCCGCCAACCCCCACGTTAGTTCCTGTCGCCCCTCATTTTGTCCTCTTCATCTCCAGAATACCTCATGGGAAGCTGAGGAGCCCCAAGCAATCCCAGATGCCACTCCAGAAGAGAGGCAACACACATCATTCCCCATAAACTAATTGTAAAACCCTTTATAGTAACTGATTAAAGTCACAAGCCTGTTAAATGGCCAAAAGCCACATCCGGATTGGAAGCCTTTCCTCTCCCCACCCCATGGAGAGAAGGTTCAGTCCGCAGTCCCTAGACTGAGATTTCGAAGGGGGCAATCGGTCTGTGCCAGTGGGGGTGTGCACACCCTTTCAGCAGAGAGGCCCAAAGAAAAGAAGTGGACGGCCAGATGGGCTCTCTTTCCAGTCCAGAGGGCCAGGGAAAGTGACGCCACTGGGGCTGTGCCCTCCACAAGGGCACAGGAAAAGGAACAATGTATGCAGTCGCTTCCTGGGCATCCAGGGAGCCCCAACTCCTGAAAGGCTTCTTTGTGAGCTTACCAAGAGCTGAACATCAAGGCAAACATGCCCATCTCCCACCAGGTGGGGGAAGCTGCTCTCATTTCTTCCTTCCTCTGACCCGCAAGGACTCACAGTCCCCTTCATCCCGATTCTTTACCATACTTAACCTCATCTGCAGAATTAAGATGGTTCCTCTCTCACCAATGTCCCTACCCTACATGCACCTTTGACAGTAGCCCCCAATTACGAAATCCCCTCTAGCCTGGGTTCATGGCAGCGACAATGAAGTATATGGCCCCTTCCTCCCTGAGGAAAAGGAGTAGCATTTTCCAGCACGCTTGCAGTCTCTTGTCTGACGGGATGGGGTCCATAGCGCAAGGGATCTGGGGGCACTGCCCTGGTAAGCTTCATCTCCCTCTCCCAAAAGGTGGCTCTTCCTTTCAGCATGCAGGTTACCCGAGGACCCTACACATAAGTCCCTTTCCGTATGCCTGCCCATCACTGTTCCATGTCATACACATGCCAGAAGCACAGACAGATCAACGGCCTGCCTACTGCCTTAGATACATGCCCCAAGCTGCCGCAGTCCAAAGACAGGAGGCAGCGAGGTCTCTATCTACAACAAATAATAGCAATAATAATAGTTAATGTGTAATAACACCAGTTCAGTTACAGAAATCGAGGCTCAAGAAGATTAACTTCTACAGGTTCAGTCACTGCCTGGCTCCAAAGCTCTTATTTTTAAATACTGAGCTATCCTGAGAGCCCCTTCCTGCATAGTCCTGAAGAGGGTAGGAGGAGGCATCGAGGGTAGGTCAGAAGACCCTGACCGCATGGGGTTTCCTCTCTCCTTGAGCATCAGGAGTTCAGAATGATTCCTGTCCACCCAGTTCCTGCTGCCAAAGAACTCAGACCCCACAAACGACCTTTACACGGAACAGTTTTTCCCTGAATCCTGATTTCTCCTCTTGGAGATTCTAACTACATCCAATCAACTCAACTACCCAATCAAATTTCCCTCAGACTTAACATTTTCCACCGCAAGTGGTCAAAACATCTGGATGAAGGACTAATTTTTCAACTGAAACTAACTCAAAATGAATGAAAACTGAAGGTTTCCCTCACCCTCTTTTCCTACAGAACTATCGAGAGGGCTGATGAGAATCCACGGAACAGACACGGCGTGGGAACGAGATCCTTCACTTCTCCCGTCTCATCTCAAAACAGAGGTTCCACACCCCTCCCCTAAACTATGAGCAAAATCCACATCCATCCATCCCGACAGGTCTCTCATGTGCCTTTAGCCACCAAAATGCCGCTTGTCTGATCATCACATTTGTCTAGAAAGGTCCTCCGAACACCTTGACATACCAGTCAAAAATTCATCTCATCAGCCAGGTTTGCTCTGTATTTCATTTAAAAGCAGTTTACCAGTGCTTCACACCATGCCCTGTGCTCCCTGCCGTACAACCGGAACATCAAATCCTGAAGACTGGACTTCTGTGATAGGACTGCATTCCTGGGCGGCGGTGGGGGCGGCGGGGAGCCGCGGGGAATGTTCTGTATACTGTCACATTTCAGTGTTTTCCAATCAGGTTTTCTCCAACTGTATTAAAATGAGGTGCAGACCCACTTTTCTCCTGTAATCCACGTACATTGTATTTCAGTGGTCTGTGATTAGGGTAAAAGCTTGTTCCAGCCTGTTCTGCCTTCATTCTTCCACTATTTATTGCAAACCTACTAGCTGCAAACAGGCCTTACAAAGCTGGCTCAGCCTGTTCTGTACCAGGATGACCCCTCCCACTCACTAAAAAAAAAAAAAAAAAAAAGAAAGAAAGAAAGAAATCCCACAGTCCCCTCTGAACAAAATTTGAGAGGACATCTGCACTCTTCTATGGGAATGGAGTTAGCACACTGGGGGCTGAGCGGCTTCTTGCCTGCAGAGCGTTCCCTGCAATGGCAGCTTATCACAGATGCCCCCCCCCCATCTTTTGCTAACCTTATCAAACTTTTATCAGTAACTAAAAGAGCATGCACTCTCTCCAGTGCCCGTTTTTTAAGACCTTTTCTTTGGTTTTGACAGGCATCTTAAAAGGTGTGGGCGAGGAGAGGAAATGTGCTCGGGACAGGTGTATCTAGTGTGCAAATCTGATGTTCACTAGGAGTGAAACACTGGCTGGGACCCGGAGAAAAGTCTTCCAAGCCCAGTCAGTGGCCCACCGGAGGACCTGTTGTGCCTCTTTTAAAACACGAATGAAACCCACCCCAGAACCTCTGGCTATGATTCCCCCTGTTATTGTTTCAGTCCGCCTTCGGGACGTGGTGAGAGGCCATTCTCTAAAGATTACTGGACCCTGTTAACTCTTGCAGCTCTGTGCCCCGTTGCCAAGGGGCCTCGGATCCTGGGAGAGAGAGGGCGATCACTATGCCACCTCCATTTTCCTTTAGCTTTAGCCTTCGAATGCAAAGGTCTTTAGGCAGCCGGGGCGCTGCAAGGGGGCTGCGCTCGCAGCTGGGGAACGCTCCACGTGGGCGAGGTCGGGAATCTGGGGGTCCCTGGGCGAGGTCGGGAATCTGGGGCTCTCGGGACCGGGACGGGGGCGAGGCTGTCTGTCCGCGCGCCGCGGCCGGGGGTCTCGGGGACCCGGAGAAAGGCAGCCCTGCGGGGGGGGGCGGGGAGGGCGGCCCGAGGGGCGCGGGGGCGCGCGCGGAGCCGGCGGAGACTGCGGGGCCGCGAGGGGCCACAGCGGGCCGGGAAGGGGCAGGGCGGCCGGGCGGGCGAGGGCTCTGCAGGAAGCGCCTCCAGGGTCGCCGCGAACTTTCTCTGCTTTTTGAAAAGGGGAAGGCAAGGCGGGCAACTCCGACAGCAGCAGGAGCCTTGCCCTACGCCCAGTCTCCCACCCGTCTTCCAAAGCTGCTGTCTGCGACCCTCTCCCGCGCGGGTCGCAGTGCGCCTCCAGCCGCTTCTCTTTAAAAGGGAAGCGGGAATTCCACCCCAACCCCCATCTCTCTCTATTCTCCCCCGTCTGGAATTTCCAACCCTGGACTAACTCGTCTGATCTCTCCCGTCTCCCCTGCTGCTTTTTTCCTCCTCTTTTCTCTCCCTAACACTCCCATCCCAAATTCTAAGCTGCACTTTCTGGAAGGCATTAAAAGCTACATTTTAAGAATCTTTCAAGAGGATGGAGAGCGAACAAGACGGAATTCAAACCCTAACAGCTGGCAAAATGTCTGTTCTTCAAACGCCTTTGGTTCATACATTTACTCTAATGACAACACCACCACCACTGCCGTCACCACCAACAGAGAGATAACCAATGTCTATCTTCAGCAAAAACATCCCCAAGTCTCACACAGCACTTGCTGGTCTTCCCCCTTTCACTCAACTAAACCAGATCTGAAATCTTAAAAAATATTTTAAAGTCGTATATTTACTCGCCTATCTCAGTGGTCTCAACTCGCTATTACACACTGAAGTTTAGACAAAACCCTTAAAAAAAATAAGCCTTAAAAGTAGCCAAACCCATAAAATAGATTCAAATGACATACATTAAGGTAATTTTAAAAGATTAGAAGCTTCAGAACCCTTGAATCAACATTCTTCCAAAGACTAATGTCATGGATTTTATTTCTAAAACATAATGATGTTTTGCTCCTTTTCCACCAAAAGCTGTACCATTAAAACTTTACATTTGGAACAGTTAATTATACTTTGAATGAATTAGTGATGGATAGATTTCTTCCCCTTCTCTCCCCCAAAGTTTTCCATCTGAGAAAGCATTAGGGTAAAATTTTCCTCTTTCTACTTTGGGTCAGAAAATAAAGGGTTCTAGAAACCTACCACTCTTCCAATGGATGTCAAAATACCATTGTCCTTTAGGAAAGCATCTTGAAATACTGTGCACTTAATGAAAACAAGTTAAGGGATTTGCTAGCAGTGAAGAAAACATAAATTTATGAATTTGTAGGATCTACTTTCTAGGTGGAAATGAAGATGAGTGAACTGATTTCCACCTTCCTTCCAAACAGTGCAGAAAAATATAAGAGTCAACTATTTTTTTTATTGAAAGGCAAAAAAAACTAACCTAATACAAAAACTTTTACTCAAAGTGTCATTAAACTGTTTCTACTTTACTCTTACTGACTTTACAGATCAGATGTATCTTTCAACTACAACCACTAAAGAAAAAGTGCCTAAAAATTCTCCCACTCTAGTATTTTTTACTCCTTTGTTGTTTTATTTTTAAGACATTCCCTTGCTTCTTAACCCCCCTTCTTATAATTCATTTTCAGCCCCTAAGAACAGTTTTCATTAAAGACAAGTCCATTTCTGAAGGCAGAATCTTTTTGCTTGTTTTGAAAACATTTAGTGATCCAATTACTTCAGAGCAAATCACTTAAAATTAAAAATAATATTTTTGCCACTTACAATACATCCCTTCACACAGATTTTCAAAGTTGTTAACTTTAGGAAATTAAAACTGTATAATCAGAATAAACTTTAAGCACTTGGAGAGTTCTCACTCTTCTATGGCTCTGACACCAATTTTTTTTTTTTTTTAATACTTGGAAAACTTAAGGTAAAGTGTTTAGTCCACTTCATTTTAAGTTAGCTTAGAGAAAAGAACCACCATTAACCTGCCTAAGAAAATCAGTCTTTTAAGTCAAACACATTTCATGCACAGAAATGCAGTACATCTCTTGCATTTTTTTCTTAACAGCAACACCTTTTACTTTGATGACAGCAGTTGACAGTAGGTATGCTATCTTTAGGTCACATTCCTCTAGAAAAAGGTGCACACAGTGGCAAATGAAACAAAAGTTTAATTCCTTTAAAAAGCAAGTCAATTCTTAAGATAAACAAGTCTAAAATGGGACCCCCCCCTTACCTTAACTACTCTTATGCCTCTCAAAATAAAACACA
Source organism: Mustela nivalis (assembly GCF_964662115.1). NCBI lineage: Eukaryota > Metazoa > Chordata > Mammalia > Carnivora > Mustelidae > Mustela > Mustela nivalis. Next base: position 38,344,965 of record NC_139036.1, read on the forward strand.
AGTACAAACCCCTTCCACAACTGTTTTAAAGAACGCTTTTGGCTTTTCTCCATTGTCCTAATATTGACAGTGAATATATGTTAAGTTCTCAATAAAAAGCCAAAATGCTGGCCCAAATTCCAACACTGTCTAAGAGAGGGTTTGGGAAGGTGGGAGAAATTTAGTATCATACCTTTTAAAATTTCAAATTAATGTTTTCAGCTTAAATGCATAATGCTCAGTCTCTTGGATTCTTAAAAAGGTACAAATTATATCAAAGAGATACAAAGTTAGAACAAAATAAATGAATACTTCAAAATCAGAGGATGCCAAGGTAACCACTGTTAATATTACCTTTTGTTTGCCTCCCCCCTCTAAAATACAAACAAACAAAAAACAGGAACACTTAGGTTGTTAGATTTTTATGAATCTCTTAGAAATGTTTAAAGTCATAACTCATGTGGAACTGAGTGTATCAATAAGTTACTTCTTTTCTATTTTTTTAAACAGTGAAAACAAGGGTATATATATACAAAATACATATGCACAGTTGTTCATTTTGCTCAAAATATATCAGTCATAGTTAATTAACTAGTTCCTGTTCTATACATCCATGAGATTGAAAAAGCCAGTAACAAACCAAGTGAAAAAATAGTTTTCAGACAGACTAAAAACACATACCACAAAATGCTTCCTTCAAAGAACACAAAATGATAGAGCAAACTTACTTCATGAAAACAAACTCTTTTTTTAAATCCTAAAACTTCAAAAATTGATTCAGTCTAGAAAAATGAAGTGCCTTCTTAACCACCCCCCCACACACACACAACTGACTCAGTGTACTCAAAAAAATTTTAGGGAGGGGGAGCGCACATAAAAGGTGGAATTTAATATGGATGTGGAAAGGAAGATTTTGTACCCCCCTCTTCTCACATATCCCACCCCCTTCCCAACTCAAAAGCGCCCTAAGTAATGCATTTTGGAGGGAACAAGAAGGAGCCTGAAAATGACTTGAAAGCAAGCAGATGGCTTAGGGGGAAAGATCCATAAATACAGAACACCATGGAAATTAAAATATAAATGTTTTGGGTCCCATTTCATCACATTTTGCTATTTCTCTTGCTTTCACTTCATTCCCTTTAAAATTTAAACCATCCATAAGAGCAAAAGGGGGAAAAAAAAACCCCCACAGATGTCAGAATTCCAGTTATTCTGGACATTTCTCAGCAACATGTTTTAAACACTCAGCTTTCAGTTCAAATATCCACAATCTCCTCAATAAATCTACTGGTTTCAGTATGTTTCACGGAGTCCCATCTCCAGGAAATGTTTCCAAATAATAAATAAGACTTTTTTTCTTCCCTCCGATTTTATTGCCTCTTTACTCCTAACTCTAATTGACTTTCCAATAAGAGTATTTGAAGTACTTGACGTTAAATCACAGCCTCTATAAACATAGTTACAAGCCATATTGATCATCTATAGATACAATAGTTCTCAGTTACTTAAAATATCTTAAGCTGAACCCACTGAACAGATTTTTATCTCATTTAAACTTTATAGTTAAAACTTCACAGGCTCAACAAAATAAACTTATAGTTAAAACTTCACAGGCTAAACCTCCACCTTCCTACCCAGAAAAGGCCAGGATTATTCTAAATGCAGCAAGTTTCCAGTTGAGATGAGGGGGAGAACACACCTAGGGAGGGGAGGGAGGAACAAGAAGATCAAAGAGTTCCTGGGGGCTGCAACAGGAGGGAAAATTCTACACTGTCAATATGGTTCAAGTCAGATTTGAGAAAGCAGAAAGGCTCTGCCCCTATACTTCCCAACCAGAGATCAATGAAAGATCTGAAATCCACCATAAATCAAATTTGGGGATAACATGATAGAGGTACCCCACTTTGCTTAATTAAGAATAGAAAGGTATTGGGACACACACACACACTTTCTCTCTCTCTCTCTCTCTCACTATTCATCCAGGGAGTTCTAGACCCTCCAAAGAGCCCCAGCTCACAGCCTGAACACAAAGCTCTCACCCCAGATGGTCCCCTTGTAACAATGGACCGAAGGAGTGAGGGTTGGGGGGGGGGGTGCTGGAAAGGATAGCACAGCCAAAGCATATTCTTTGCAAAATCCAGTTGGGAAGGGAAAACTGTAATGTACGGGACTAGAGGTAGGGATCTGGGGGGGGGGGGGGGGAATGCCCTTGCCTGTTGCAGAAATATCCATAAAGCACAACCCTAAGGGAATTCTTTTGGAGACAGGAACTCATTCCACTTCCCCAAGGAAGTCGAAGGGGACACCTCCCCCCCAATCCACTTAAGAATTATGCTAAAGAATGGGTGGGGGGAGAAAAGGAGCCCTGCTAGAAGTTGTAGAAATGTCCAGGAGTTGGAACTCTTCAAAGATTTTATAGCTTCCCCACAAAAACGGCCCCACACACACCTTGAACAAACTCCACAAGGTTTCTCTTCTATTGATTTTTCCCTTTTCCTTCTCCAAATACCATCTCTCAGCCCACCCCAGCCCCAGCTTATTTTTTACAAGCTGTAAACCACCCATTACAAGATCTTAGCCAATCTTCCCTCCCTGCCCCCAACATCCGGAGTTGGGGGTGGGAAGGCCAGTAATGGGTTTCTTCCACTGGAGACACTATGGACCCCTTCACACAGCCTCTAAGCGCCCTCAGGTTGCCTCCCTTCTCAAAGAGCCCTTTCCTACCTTTGTTTTTTGGGGACCGAGTGTTCAATCTCTAGGCGTTTTCCTTGCAATTCGACTTTCCCTAAAGATTAAAAAAAAAAGAAAAGAAAGAGGCAATGTAAGAACTGGAACGAGTGTGGGGTAGGAAAAGGGCGAAGAGGGCAATTCAGGAGTTACTGGGATCGGAGATCTGCCTAGGAATCCAGGCAGTGGGTTCCGTGGCCAGACGCGAAACGGTCGCTCTGGGAATGGTGGAATCTATAAATTCGTTATTGTGTTTTGTTAATTTTCGTTTTGTTCCGTTCTCTCACTGAGGGTAGTGGTGTAGTGGATCGCTCCGGGAGCCCGATCTGGGAATGGGGCGACCAGAGCGTCTGGTGTATGGGCTGCCTACTCGGCTCCCAGAGGTGGGGAGCTGGGGCCGGGAGAGAAAGGGCTCCCCGTTGCTCCCAAAGTGTGTTGCGGGGGAGGGGTGCAAGATGAAACTTTAGTTTTCTGCCGAGCCGCAGAGCAGGGCTCGGGGCGGCGGGGCGCTCACCTGTCGGGGCCGGTGGCGAGCAGAGGCCCTGGGGGAGCGGAGCCGGGCCCCGCGGGGAGGGTCCCCGGCGGCCGCGGCGCGCGCCTCTCGGCCCAGCCTGGGCGTCTCGGGAAGCAGCATGGCGACCCGGCGCCGCCGCCGCCGCCGCGCCACCCCGCTCACGCCCCACTTTCAAATCAAAATGGCTCAAGCCCAGGCCCTGGGCGGGAGGCGGGACCCCCTTCCTCTCCAGCCCTGCCCGAAGGCTGCAGTTCCCCCTGGGCACCCGGGACATCGGGGACGGAGCGGGGGGACCTCTTCCCCGCCAGGAAAGGCCTAGGGCGGAGGAAGGGGAGCCGGGGGTGCTGGCGCTGGGGGGCGGGGGGTCCCAGGAAGAGGGGGTCCAGCCTCGGATAGGGAGGGGCGGGCGTGGAAATAAGGCCCCAGACGGGGGGCCGTCTGAGTGGGGACCCACACACACACTGCCAATGGGGCCCCCGCCCCGTCGGTGGGGGGTAGGGGCGACCTTACTAAAGCCTCCAGCTTCTGCTCTGGGGCTGGGAGGAAGGGGTGAGGGGATCCGGGATATTTCCGCGCGAGGGACGAGTGGGGGCGGGGGAGGGACGGAGGGGGCGTCGAAGGAGGTGGGCCGAGGGTCGATGCCGAGGCCAAAAGCCCCGCAGGCCGGAGCGCGACGAGTTGGCGGGCAAGGAGAGAAGAGGAGTGGGTCTCCGTTGTTCGGGGATTTCGTTGTGGCTTTTCCGGGGGGTGGGTGCACTCTTACCGGAGAAAGTTTCGATGGCCTTCATCGCCCAGTGCTCGTCGGGGCAGTCCACGAAGGCATAGCCGGATTTGACCAAGAACTGGCCGCTGTAGGAGATCTTGTGCTCCGCAAACACTTTCTCCAAGTCCGCGGGGGTCACGCTCTCGTTGAGGTTGCCGATGTACAGCTTGTTCATGGTGGCGGTCTCGGGGCGGGACGCGGTCCCTGGCAAGGCCGAGCGGGCGGGCGCGGGCGGCGAGCCTCCTAGGCCGAGAGGCGGGAGGCCGGAGGCAGCAGCCGCAAACTTTCTTCGCACCCCACCCCTGAAGTTGTCCGGAGCCCGCGGCGGGGAGGGCGGCCTGAGGGCGCGCAGAGGTCGCGGGAGAGTTCGGGGAGGCCCGGGAGAAGTGCCCGCGGCGCGCTGGGAGGCGGACGACGCGGCGCGGCTCCTTCCCTTCTGTCCGAAACCCCTCCGAGCGGGCTGGTGTGTCACGTTTCTCCGCGGCCGCCCTGGCGCCGCCTCTAAATAAAATCGACTTGAAAAAAAATGGAGCGGAAAAAAAAAAAAAAAAAAAGGCGAAGCCACGTGGTGAAAGCCCCCACCCACCCTGCTCGGGAAGACCCCCGACGCCTCTGGGCCCATCGGCCCTCCGGCCCGGCCAAGCCCACCAGTCCCCAGCCTTGGGGGTGTTGGGGGGAAAGACATTCAACTCACCCCCGGGGGCGGGGGGGGGGACAGCGCGGTGGGGGGGATGCGTTCCCGAAGCTCTCCTTGCCCCCTCCCCCTTGGCAAGAACCTGGCCCCTAGGGAGGCGCCCCGCCCCCACCCATCCCCCTACCCCAGCCCCGGCTGGGGGAGGGTGGTCGGGCCCAGAATCTCCCACCTCTTTATGGGTAAAACGTACGGTTATTTTTTATTCGTGCGGTGCCTGGGGGGGAGAGTTTGCCCACAATATCCCGGTTAACTGCTAGCGACTGACAGGCGGGGGACGGCCGAGACAGACAAAGAGAAGCCGAGGACTCTGGGGTCTTCTGGCGGGGGTCGCGCGAGCCGGTGATTTTAAAAGAAAGGCGCTTTTCTTCTAGATTTTTAAGTGAGGGGTCTCGGCCTTCCCGGCCCCAACCCTAGGAGACTCCCCCCCTACGGCAATCCAGGACCCGGGGACCCTGCGAGCGCGGGACCGGGAAGCTAGGAACACGGGGGACCGCGGCTGAGAACGAGGGATCCGCAGAAAATCATGTTTCGGGATTCCCACGGGAGAAGGGTGACTGGCACCCGGCTCCGGCCGCCCTACGAGACCGTCTCGGGGTCTTCGGTTGGGGGGGTGGGCGGAACGCGCGGCTCCGGCCCAAGCTGACCCCAGGAGAGAGGGAGGGGTGGAGAGGAGGAAGAGGAGTGGTAGCGTGAGCAGACCCGAGTGAACCGAAGGGGGAGGTCTCCGGGAGGGAGTGACTGGGTGGGGATCCGAACGCTCCCCTTCTCCCTCCCTGATGCGGGGGCGGACAGGTGGAGTCGCCTCGGGCCGCCCCACCCAGGCCGGCGACCGCAGCTTTCCCAGCGCCGGGTTCGGGTCTCGGAACTTTGGGGTGCAGCGTTCGGATCCGGGCGGGAAGGCGGGAGAGGGGCCGGGGGCGGGGGGCCGAGTGCTGAAGCCCCGCCCACGTCCCCAGGTCAGACCCGCGGGGGGAGGGGGTAATTTCCGCTCCGCGCTCGGGGAAGCGAGGGGCGGGAGCTTCGAGGAGGGGGCGGCGGCCCCTCCCCCGCCCGTTCCTGGGGAGGGGGAAGCGGATCCGCCCTGGTCCCTTTCCTCGCCTTTGACCAACTCGCTCCGGATCCTCCGGCCCCGGGAGCCCGAGGGACGGACCCGACTGGGCAAGGGGCGACACGTGGGCGGTCGCACCCCGTCTCGGCGATGGGGGAGGGGGCAGTTCGCCGCGCGTTTCGGAGTCCAGGATAGGCGGCAGAGAGCGGGACGCGCGGTCCACGCGCAACCGGGATCCCGCGCCGAGTGGCGGGCGAGGGCAACGAGTTTCCAGCGGAGGGGGCTGGGATAGCGCCTGGGGAGCGGGGTGGTGGCGGGGAGGGCGGCCCGGGGATCCCGGAGCCCCCCCCTCGCCCGGGGGCCGGGGAAAGAGGGGGTGGACCCCCAGTTAATGCCAGACGCTCCCTGAACTGGGCGGAAGCTCGTGTTTTGCACCGGGTTCTGCGGGTGGGAGAAACAATTCTGTCGGGGGCACGCGTGCTGCGAGGGCAGGTGAGGAAGGGGGTCACTCTCCCTTTCCCCGTCCCCGACCCCATTGTCTCAGTCGCCTGCGGCCCGGGCCGACTCCGCAACACGTGTTGGCTGCACTGATACGAATGCCTTGAATTTTTTTTTTCTTATTATTTTTTGTTTGTAGAGTCAGTGAGCAACTCCCGACTTCGGCGCCCCGCTCTTCTGCCAGACGATTTTATTACCGTTCAAAAAGTCGGGAGTTAAAAGACCACACGCCGCACCTTTGTCCCCCTCCCGGTTTTCCCCGCGCGCTGCAAAGAAACGGGGCTTGGGCGTGGGGGGAGGGCTTCCAACTCGGTTTCTCCATCTCCACCACCTTCAAAACCCACTCTCCAAATCCGCGTTTTGTTCTAGCCAGCCACGTGTTTGTCGGATTTGGGGTTTGTGATTTTTTTTTTTTCTTTGCATGGGGCGACAGAAAATACCAAGAGCTGTTAGTAGCTGAGTAGAAAAAGAATGTTTCCTAGGCAAGAAGGTGGGCGACATCTGTATCCTACCCCCCCTCCCCACATCTTCGGCCCTCCCCCCCTCAACCCTTTCTGACTCAATATTTAGTCAGCTCTTTGACCATAATTTTCACACAAACCAACGAGCTGGAAACGGTGTCTGCCACATAGTAGGCATTCAATAAACATTTTTAAAATGAAAAGCCAGCTAGTACAAACTGCAGGGCAAAGAGAATTCAGAGAAAAATTGAGAGTCGGGGGGGAAGGGAAAAAAAAAAACCTTGCCAGAATGTGTGTCTGTTGCCCGGGGACTTTTCTTGGTGATGTGTGTGGACTCTTGAAAGGGCTCAAAGATGGTCTCAGAAAGGCTGTTGTATTCCTTGGCCTCTTCCTAAAAAAGGAGCCCCAATCTCCTGAAATCTTTTCTCTTATATTGGGGAACAAGAAAGAGGGTCCTGGGCAGGGCACTGCAGTTCTCAGAAACTTTAAGTGCTGTTTCCTTCATTTAATTTAAATCTCTAAGAATTAATAGAAGCACCTCTCAGGGTTTCTCCCTGGGGAGCATGCCCACTACTCTATCTCTTTATTCCTAAAACAAAAGCAAGTTACACCCCACAAAAATTTCCATGCAGACCTCTAAACTCTTGTAAAATGCAGCCCACCTTTTCCTACCCTAGATTCAAAGGGAAACAAAAATTGTAAAAGTAATCATTGAATTCAGTTCACTTTTAGGTTTGTTTGCCATTTAAAAAAATACAATAGAAGTCTAAATGTTAGCTGAAATTAGTTTCTTTTACATGTTTTACAATGACAGCAGGGGAGAAAATACACATTTGTGAAAATAAAAATTTACCAACTATTGCTAAATTGAAACTGATTAGTTCTTTTTAGAAATCAGATGTTTCAGTGAATTCTAATCCTCCCCCCTGCCCCCACCGAGGGCTTCTGTGTATAGTCAGAGGCTGCAAGAACACAAGAGAGCGGAGACAGCTGGGGTGAGATGCAGACCTTTTTAGCCCCCAAATCAGTTTTGCCTCACTGATCTGGCTATTTTAGGCTGGGGTTGGGGGCACTGAATGATGCTGTCTGGTTCTTCATCTCCCCTCTGAGTGAGCCCAGCACTAAAATTAACCTGAGAGTAGGGTTATTTCTTGTCAAGACTCACATTCCTAGGGTAGGGATAGGAATGGGCCAACTTGGAATGCCACAATTTTATCATTTCCCCTTTCTGTCCTTTCTTTCTTTTGTTATTAAAGACAACTAATAAACACTGTATTTGTTCCCCCCCCCCTTTTTTTCCCTACACAGCTTCTTTGAGAAGGATTAATCATCAGTGTAGTATCAAACTTAGTTTGTAAGAATTAAAAACATAGCTGCAGGATAAATTATTTTCTCTAACAACATATTTTTATTATTTTATTCCACTTATTTATTATCGGTGGGATTTTGTTGTTGTTGTTTTGTTTTCTTTTGTTTGTTCTCCTCTTCCTCTCCCTCCTTCCTCTTCATTTTTCCTGGAGAAGTGTTTGGTCTAGTTAACAGGATTCAATTCTCTGAATCTAGAAACACTGAAACTTGACTCCATTTTAAAGATGGGATTCTGATCTATTTTCCTTCAGTGTGGACATACAAATTTAGAGAGGAGAAAAAAACCCCAAAGGCAAGAAAACAACTTTTTTTTAGCAAAAAGGAAATATAACATGAGAAAATCAGCAATTCCCTTATCATACAATTTTAATTTTATTTTTAAATATTTCTTCCCAATATTTGTCCATTGATAATAGTTTGAGATTTTGTCATCTTATTTGTATATCTCCATTTTTCACTTGTTGTTTACCAGAAGTGGTTCCCATTGCTGCCTCAAAATTTTCATAACTATCATTTTTCACCAACATATAACATTCAGTCCAGTACATGTGAGTTAATCATTAATCGTTATTTTTAGATATATGTACATCAAAATTCTTTTAAACTTTTGTAAGTAATGTTGAATAGATATTTGGGGGCATATAACTTTTTCTTCTCTTAAATTAGCTCATTTGAATAAATCCCCAGAATATATACTTCTTATTTAATCTTAAATTTATCCATGACTTTCTATTTTAAAAGTTCAGCACATTTGACAAAAGAGAGGACACAAAAAATTGGAAAGCACTTAGGAGGGAAATATATTAAAATAGAACATTTCTGTGTTTTATTTTCTAATGAATCCTAATCAGTTTTAAAGTAGAATTACAGTTTCTATGAAATATAGAAAAAGAAAGAATTCACATTTACTGACACAGGACTACTGAGACTTCCCAGTTCTTGGAGGAATTTGTTTTTTGTTTGCTTGGGTTTTATTTATTTTGCTGTTGTTTGCTTGTTTTTCCCTTGTTACTGCCTTTGGGATATTTTGTTTCTTCTAACAACTTGAAGTCTTGGTGTGGTTCTTTTAAATGCCCATAAACTTTGAAAAAGTGTAAATTAGTCCCAATTTAAAAGCACATGAAGTATTTTCTCCTGTCAAATAAATAAGGATAATTATGTGTTTAAGATAACTCATAAAATGTAAGGGAATTGTAAGCAGAAAAGGAAAATTTCCTTGTTCAGATTATTATGGAAAAGTGTTCCATGTTTAAGACCTTAAAAAAGAAATGTGTTTATTCCAGAGATAGAAAAGATTCAAAGAGAAAAAAAGAACTTTAAGAACAATCATCTGTTTTTCTATGGGTCACACAGCTTGTGTGACAAAACTGCTCAGTGTTTTGTTTTGGCTCAGGTTGGCAATGTAGAAACCTTTAGATAAGGAAGGGAATCGTTTATTTTGTTAACTTTTAAAAAATGGATGTTTCCAAATTCAGTTTGAGTAAATTAAACCACACCATAGTAGCCCTATGGACACATGTACAAGAAATGGTCAGTAACATTCCTCACACTACACGACTACTGCCTTTTTGCATTTTTTTGACTCTAAAATCATTTGGTTAAAAGATAATGAACAATTTTGTGTAGTCCCTACTTGGCACAAACTGCAAAATAAGTCCCAGGTTAATTTGGGGGAAGACTGTAGAATTCAAGAAAAGGAAATGTTATTTTTCAAAATAAAACAAATTGTAAAAAGCAACAAAAGAGAGAGAACCCACACCTCAATATTATTTAAAGTGGAAATAGTAATAAGACAATTTGATACTTGACATCCACATAGCTTCTAAGTATGCAAATGATTTTAATTCAAAATGCATCAGTTACAATAGCAAACTGCAGGGAGTTCATTCAGTTTTAGCTACAAAACATCTATGCTTTTTAAGACTAAAAGAATGTTTCTATCTAGAAAGCAAGTTGTTTTTGTGTGCTTGTTTAAAATTTTATTCCTGATGATAAGATTAATTGCTGTTACTCCTGTTGCTAGTTAGGATTCCACATCCCCCCCACCCCAGCTCTCTCAAATATTTCAAAGTGCTTAAGAGGGAATGCTGCTATGATTTTTTATATTTAGGTTTAAAAATTGTATGTACATACTATTTCACTAATATCTCATTATCAAAATACTAATTAAAAACACTTCCTCTGTCTTCGTGAAACAAACAAGTTTTACAAAGAAAAGGGACCCAGCCTAATAGTATGTTATTTTGGTTGTTTAACTAAATTGAGATATAGTTTTAAAATGATTTCTGATTTTCATGGGTTAACGATATGGAAAGAGTTTTGGTCCACACACCTCTCCCAGAAACACTCTCAAGTTTTTAAGAATTATCTACACAACTTAGCTTCCATTCTTAAACATAACCTGAAAGTATTTGGTAAGCATTTATATGCTAAATTGTTGAATATATTTTTATGTTTTTCTTTTCACTTCTAAAATGTGTTTCTACACAAAGTGTGTAGAAAACAAATATTAGAGTTATCTCTAAACTGCTTTGAAATGAGGGTCATGAAGTCCTTCCCTATCTTCCTCTTCCTCCCGCCCCTCCCCCTCCCCTCCCCTCTCTCCCCCCCTTTGTTCCTCCATTTTTCTTGCTACTCCCGACACTGTCAATTCCTCTCCTCCTCCCCCTTTACCTTTACCCTCTTTTTAATTTTTCTTTTTTCTTTGTTACTTCTCTTCCCCTTTTTATTATTCCCTGGCTCCTCTGCCCCTCAACCCATGTCTTTCCTCTTTTTAATCAATAAACCTATCCCAACTTTCTATACTTTTCTTCATTCCTTCCCTTTTCCTTTCTCCTGTCCCTCTATCACTAACTTGCTGTCATTCAGACTGTTATTTCTGGTGAAGTGGAAGATGCTTGAGTAATTTTGTACACCAAAATAAAAAGCTTGTTACATCTTTTAGGTGAACATCCATGTCATTCAGAGGACAAAGCTCCCTGCTCTCCCAGCATTTATTGTCTGAACATTCACTAGACACTTTTACTTCTTTGTATCATTTTTCTGTGTCTTACATTGCTTATAACAGACTGTGTTATTAGAATTTTGTGTATCAAATCTTTGAGGGCACAGCCTGTTTATCACCCAAGGAGTCCCAACACAGTGCTGACAGGTGTCCAAAAATATATAGTAAGTATCTTTTGATACTATCTGGAAAGACATGGTCAGTGTGATCAAATAAAATGCTGTGTTCAGCCTGTGATGCTTTTTCTTTTTTCATTCCTTCCTTCTTTCCTTCCTCTCTCTTTTTCTTTCTCTTTCTTCTTTCTTTTTTCCCCATTTCTATTTTTGTAAATATTATACTCTACAATCATCAGATTAAATACACATAAATTCCGTCATTCTGAAGCCTGATAGGTCTACATCAAGAAGAGCAAACAAAGGATATCTTTCAGCTTGTGTCTCCCTAGTCTTGTACCTATGACTGTCCTATTCCAGATGTCTGTGGATGAGCAATCTCTTCACCTTGCGTCTGGATAAGTAGCCCTGGAGTTCTCAACTCAAGGCTTCAGACAATCAATGTCAACCATCAGTGTTAGTTGGCACAACCCTTTGCCATCCTTATCTCCCTTGATGCCATCCAACTCAAGGGACAGTCCACAAGCATTTCCTGCCAACAGGTCTCTTAGGGTCTTCTTTCTGGGAATATAGCCCGCACCTCATTAACCATGTAAAGATTTATTATTTTGCATGTCATCCAAAGCACGAGTGTCACCCCTAGACAGCCCTCCATCTCAGTGATTCCCAGGATGTCTGCTACAGCCGCTTCCCATAAGAGATGTTTATTGGATATCTACCTATCAATACAGCTGTGAACACTAAGAAGAAGGCAAACCAATTTTTATAGCAGTCTAAATTAAAGCCAAATTTAAGCAGGTCATGAAAATAGCAAAGTGCTTTGTTTTGTTTTTAATTTATAATACTCATTACTAGCAAGAATATAGTGAAATAAAACATTCCATATGCCTGTGTGGGAGAACAATTTTAAGGCAACAAAACCCTTTAAAAATTCATATTGTTTGACTCAGAAGTTGCACTTTTGAGTAATTTTTCTAACTAAAATCCCGCATATAGAACATTTTACTCAGCCTTTAAAAAGAAGGAAATTCTGATACCTGCTACAATATAGATGAACCTTGAAAACATGAGGCTAAGTAAAATAAGCCAGGCACAAAGGATAAATATGTATGAGGTACCTAGAATAGTCAGATTCATAGAGGCAGAAAGTAGAATAATGGTTACCAGGGCTTGGGAGAAATGTGTGAGGTGGAGAGCTAGTGTATGGAGGTTCAACTTGAGATGAGGAAAGTTCTGGAGATGGTACTGGGATGGTTACACAACATTTAAACTGTTATGCTACTGAATCTTAAGACACTTAAAAATGGCTAATATTAACAATTTTATGTATGTATTTTTAAACATTTATTTATCTGAGAGAGAGAGAACAAACGGGAGGGGCAGAGGGAGAAAGAGAACAAAATCAAAGAGTTAGTGGGTCAACCAACCGAGCCACCCAGGTACGCCTATGTTATGTATATTTTACCTTTTTTTATTTTTGAAAGATCTTATTTAGGGGCGCCTGCGTGACTCAGTGGGTTAAAGCCTCTGCCTTTGGCTCAGGTCATGATCCCGGGGTCCTGGGATTGAGCCCCACATTGGGCTCTCTGCTCTGCAGGGAGCCTGCTTCCTCCTCTCTCTGCCTGCCTCTCTGCCTACTTCTGATCTCTGTCAAATAAATAAATAAAATCTTAAAAAAAAAGAAAATAAGAAAGAAAGAGCGAGCACACTGGCAAGTGAGGGGGAGGGGCAGAGGGAGAAGCAGGACTCTTCCTTGAGCAGGGAGCCTGACCTTTACCATGATTTTTTTTTTAATACCATGATTTTTAAAGACAAAAATTTTAGCCTTTTCAAAATATCAGGAACAACAAAAAACAAACAAAGATAGTATTTATCACTGTTAAGGAAAAAAACTGTTAGCAATAGAAATGCTATTGGGAAGTCTTCAAATAACTTCAAACATAGCCAGTTGGTAAAATATTATGCAGCCATTAAAAATTATGTCCAAGGTTTAGTTGGTTAAGTGTCTGCCTTTGGCTCAGGTCATGATCCCGGGGTCCTGGGAAAGAGCCCCACATCAGGCTCCCCACTTCTCCTTCTCCCTGCATCCCCACCCTGCTTGTGCATACGCATGTACGTGCTCTCTCTCTCTCTCTCTCAAAAATAAGTAAATAGGTAAAGATCTCTTTTTTTTTTAAGACTTTATATTCATTTGACAGAGATCACAAGCAGGCAGAGAAGCAGGCAGAGAGAGAGGAAGGGAAGCAGGCTCCCCACTGAGCAGAGAGCCTGACGTGGGGCTCGATCGATCCCAGGACCCCGGGATCATGACCTGAGCCAAAGGCAGAGGCTTTAACCCACTGAGCCACCCAGGTGCCCCAGGTAAAGATCTTTTTAAAACATTATGTTTGAAAGGGGTTTAGAAAAACTTAGGGGAAGTTTATGTAAAAAATGCATATCACAACACAAAATTTAGTATTTGTGCTCATATAGTCTGTGTGATTGGAACCATCTTAGCCACAATGACAAAAGCTACGTGCACATTAAAGACTAGAAATTACCTTAGAAAAACTCTTACAGGGGCGCCTGGGTGGCTCAGTGGGTTAAAGCCTCTGCCTTCGGCTCAGGTCATGATCTCAGGGTCCTGGGATTGAGCCCCGCATTGGGCTTTCTGCTCAGCGGGGAGCCTGCTTCCCTCTCTCTCTCTGCCTGCCTCTCCGACTACTTGTGATTTCTCTCTGTCAAATAAATAAATAAAATCTTAAAAAAAAAAAAAAAAAGAAAAACTCTTACATATGGATACCTAGAATGTGTACAAGAACATTTCATAGCAGCATTGCTTATAATAACAAAATTTAGAAACCCTACAAATGTCCATCTCCAAGAAGAATGGATAAACAAAGCTGAGTATACGGGCACCTGGGTGGCTCAGTGGGTTAAGCCTCTGCCTTCAGCTGGGGTCATGATCTCAGAGTCCTAGGATCGAGCCCCCACATGGGGCTCTCTGCTCGGCGGGGAGCCTGCTTATCCCTCTCTCTCTCTCTCTCTGCCTGCCTCTCTGCCTATTTGTGATCTCTGTCTGTCAAATAAATAAATAAAGTCGTTACTAAAAATAAATAAATAAATAAAAAGCTGAGTATAGTCATACGGTGGAATTTGGGGGCAATCATAATAAAGGAACTTCTGCAATGTTTATCAATGTGAGTGACTTTCACAACTCTGATCAATAAACAAAAACAAAGACCCAGAGACTGAAGAATATGCACATAATGGTTCCATTCACAGAAGTTCTAGAATATCCAAAACTAACACTGTGTTGTTTAGGGATGCCTCCAGGAAAGGTTGAACTTTAAAGCAAATGAAGACCTCTGCAACTAACTGCTGGGCAGCTTTTTAACCACTTTGGAGCCGTTTCCCAAGCTGTGGACCAAATGGAAACAATAAAGTTTTTTGCAGAAAAAAAGAAAGCAGAGAAAAGAAAAAAAAGAAAAGAAAAGAAAAGAACGAACATGATAAACAAAATTCCAGAATGTGTTAATTCTGGGAAGTAGCATAGGGATGATAGAGAAGGATCTCACAGGGCACTTCAAAGATACTGGGGATGAATGTTCTAGTTCTCAAACTGAGTGATAGCCACACAACTGCTTTATCATTCTTTGAAACTATACATGTACAGTTTACACTACTTTGTTAAATATAAATATTTCATAATAATAATTTATTGAAATACTAAAAAGTCTGAAAAACACTGTTAATAGTAACTCTGGCTTTAGGATTAGTGGATTCCTCTCTATTCCTGTCTGTTTCTCTCTCTCTCTTTTCTCTCTCCCTGTTTCTCTCTCTTGACTCTGCTGTATTTTTTCAGGATTTCTAAGACTATTACGTTTTTATAACAAAGTTAAAAAAAAAAAAGTCAAATGGATATTCAAACGAATCACCCCAGAATATTTTCACAAACCAAACAGGGAATAGTTTTGGATCATCCACTCTTCTTGATGCAGCCAGAAATCTCCTTCCATTAGCAGCCAAGGTTGAGGGTTAACTGAAACTTACCCTGATCAATCACGGATGTGGCTTGACTTTAGATAAAGGTCTGATTAATTATACATGTATTCATAATAAACTGAGATGGTGCGTACTGAAACTCAGGACCGGCATGGTAAACAGGAACCAAGCACCCAGATTCACACCTGCCCAGTCTGTCTTGGACCTTTTGAAGATACACTGTTCCTTTCAACTCCCAATGCACGAACATGTTTGTTTCATTCACTGGAAACCTGAGGCTGAAGCCCATTTCTGCCTTATCCGTCTGGGAGTTTCTTGTGAGATCACGCCTCTCAGCACACTAGAAACCTCAGGGCAGGACCATGTTGTTTCCTTTCTCTAAGTGAGCGGTTTCCATTATGTCCATCAACTAAGATCTCACTTATTACTTTTCCATGAGCCCAATGTTTTGAAAAATATTGTCTATCAAAAAATTCCAGACCAGGTAATAAATTGTTTATAGATTGAGTGGCTAAGCAGAGCTTCTCTACACAAGTGGCAAGAAGTTAAACTATTTCCACCGAAAGTAGAGGGACTTGGAACTGGAATTTGTCCATACAGCCTTGCCTGAAGCAAATGTCTGATTTGCATGAGATATCCTAACTGACTGAAAACAGTTTAAGGATACCACTGTGCTCGTTACACCTTCTTTCCTTCCTTCTTAGATCCTGCATCTGGAGAGCCTAGGGTTAGAGAAACATTCCTTAGGACCAGCTTTCCCAGTTCCTGGTCTGTGCCTGGGAGAAGAGCTAAAGAGACAAGAAGAAAGGAGAGGATGTTGTAAAATGCGGTAAACCCCCAACAGGGCGGCTTCATGGTTTCTACTTTATAGGTTCAACTCTGCTACAGATAGGCAACAAAACCAGGGTTCCAGCCTAGTTGTCCTGGATCCCAGGTCCTTGCTCTTGCCCTTACATGAGCACATTTAAAAATCCTCACGCGGGACGCCTGGGTGGCTCAGTTGGTTAAGCAGCTGCCTTCGGCTCAGGTCATGATCCCAGCGTCCCGGGATCGAGTCCCACATCGGGCTCCTTGCTCAGCAGGGAGCCTGCTTTTCCCTCTGCCTCTGCCTGCCATTCTGTCTGCCTGCGCTCGATCTCTCCCCCCTCTCTCTGATAAAAAAATAATAATAATAAAAATAAAAAATAAAAATAAAAATCCTCACGCATGGAGAGCCTGGCTCGGTCCAGGAGCATCCAGCTCTTTATCTTGGGGTCGTAAGTTCAAGTCCCTTGTTACGTACAGAGATTACTTAAAAGTAAAATATTCTAGGGGCACCTGGGTGGCTCAGTGGGTTAAAGCCTCTGCCTTCAGCTCAGGTCATGATCCTAGGATCCTGGGATCCAGCCCCTAGTGGGGCTCTCTACTCAGCAGGGAGCCTGCTTCCTCCTCTCTCTGCCTGCCTCTCTGCCTACTTGTGATCTCTGTCTGTCAAAAAATAAATAAATAAATCTTTAAAAATAAAATAAAATATTTTAGGGGAACCCGGGTGGCTTAGTCAGTTGGGCATCAGACTCTTGGTTTTGGCTCAGGTGATGATCTCAGGGGTGTGGGATTGAGCCCCGTGTCAGGCTCTATGCTTTGCAGGAAGTGTGCTTGTCCTGCTTGTCCCTCTCCTTCTGCTTCTCCTCCCCTCCCCCATCCCCTGCCCCAGCTCACACGTGCATTCTCACTCACTCTCTAATAAATAAATAAATAAGATCTTTAAAAAAATAAAAATAAAAGGAAATATTGGGGCACTTCGGTGGCTCAGTTGTTAAGCATCTGCCCTTCAGCTCAGGTCATGTTCCCAGATTCCTGGGATCCAGCATAGCATCACGCTCCCTGCTCAGTGGGAAGCCTGCTTCTTCCCTCCCCCACTCCCCCTGCTTGTGTTCCCTCTCTCGCTGTCTCTCTTTCTGTCAAATAAATAGATAACAATTTTAAAAAATAACAAAATGAAATATTTTGGGGACACCTAGCTAGCTCAGTCGGAGCATGTTGACTCTTGATCTCAGGGTTGTAAACCCCATGTAGAGATTAGGTGTAGAGATTACTTAAAAACAAAATCCTAAAAAAATAAATACAGTAAAATCCTTTTTTTTTTTTAAGATTTTATTTATTTATTTGAAAGAGAGAATTAGAGAGCATGAGAGGGGAGAGGGTCAGAGGGAGAAGCAGACTTCCCGCTGAGCTGGGAGCCCGACACAGGGCTCAATCTCTGGACTCCAGGATCATGACCGGGGCCAAAGGCAGTTGCTTAACCATCTGAGCCACCCAGGCACCCAATAAATACTTTTTTTTTTTTTTTTTAATTGAAGGGAGACATTTTTTTTTAAAGATTTTATTTATTTATTTGACAGACAGAGATCACAAGTAGGCAGAGAGGCAGACAGAGAGGGGGTGGGGAAGTTGGCTCCCCACTGAGTAGAGAGCCCCATCCCAGGATCCTGAGATCATGACCTGAGCCGAAGGCAGAGGCTTAACCCACTGAGCCACCCAGATGCCCCAATAAGTACTTTTTAAAAGAGATTTTATTGTATTTATTTGACACAGAGAGAGAGAGAGCACAAGTAGGGGAAACAGCAGGCAGAGGGAGAGGGAGAAGTAGGCTCCCCACTGAGCAGGGAGCCCAACCCAGGAATCCATTGGTATCATGAGCCCAGCCAAAAGCAAATGCCTAACAATTGAGCTACCCAGGCACCCCTACAATAAAATCTTTTTTTAAAAATTTTTTAATTGAAAAAATAAATACAAATCCTAGGAGCACCAGGGTGGCTCAGTCTTTTGAGCATCTGTCTATGGCTTAAGTCATGATCCTGGGATCCTTGGTGGAAAGCCTGCCTCTTCTTCTCCCTCTGCTGTTCCCCCTGCTGTGTTCTCTCTCTCTGTCAAATAAATAAATAAAATAGTCTTTAAAAAAAAAAAAAATCCTAGTGTAACCCATACATATATCACAATTTGTTTTTTTATTTTTTAAAACTTTTTTTAAAAAGATTTTATTTATTTATGATTTGACAGAGAGAGCACAAGCAGGAGGAGTGGCAAGCAGAGGGAGAGGGAGAAGCAGGCTCCCTGGCCGAGCAAGTAGACAGATGTGGGGCTCGATCCCAGGACCCTTGGGATCATGACCCCAGCGGAAGGCAGATGCTTAACCAACTGAGCCACTCCACAATTTTTTCTTTAAGATTTATTTATTTACTTATTTACTTGAGTGAGAGCAGGGGGACGGGCAGAGGGGGAGGGAGAGAGAGAATCTTCAATCAGACTCCTTGCTCAGTGCAGAGCCCAGCACAGGGCTCAATCCCAGGACCCTGAAATAATAATCTGAGCCAAAATCAAGAGTTAGATGCTCAACAAACTGAGCCACCCAGGCACCACTATCACAATTTATTTTATGCAGAGATGTAAAGACAACTCAGCAGAGAAAGGATAATCTTTCCAACAAATAGTGCTGAAACAACTGGATATTCGTATGCAAAAATACATTCCCTTCCACATCCCGTCCTGTATATAAAAATGAACTCAATCATGTAATTTAACCATTTAGGTCATATAACTAACTGTAAAGACAAAAACTACAAGGCTCCTAGGAGAACACAGAGAGAGAGAGGGTCACCTTTGTGACCCTGAGTTATGCAAAGTTATCTTAGATATGTCACCAAAAGCAAAATTCAAAAAGACAAATTGATAAATTGTAATTTTAAAAACAAACAAACAAACAAAGAAACAAAACTCCTCTTGCCTCTAGGAGATAACCTTTGAGGGAATGAAAAGATGAGCCACAGACTGGGAGAAAAACATTTTGTATATCATGCATCTCATTAAGGACTTGTATCCAAAATACGTAAAGAACTCTCAAAACTCAGTATCAAGAGCACAAATAACCCTCTCCCCCCAAAATGGGTAAAAAAATGTAAACAGACATTTAAAGATATTATTTATTTATTTGACAGACAGAGATCACCAAGTAGGCAGAGAGGCAGGCAGAGAGAGAGGGAAGCAGGCTTCCCACTGAGCAGAGAGCCCGATGTGGGGCTCCATCCCAGGATCCTGGAATCATGACCTGAGCTGAAGGCAGAGGCTTTAACCCACTGAGTCACCCAGGCGCCCCTATGTTTAACTTTTTAAGAAGCTGCCAAACTGTTTTCTTTTCTTCCCCTGGAGCTCAATAAAAACTTTTAATTATACGTCAGAGACTTTGTTCAGTGCAAGAGTGAACGTCCGCTGTTCATGTTCACGAGTCCACTTTATCAAATGTCAATTACATCAAAAATACAGAACGTTTGGGGCGCCTGGGTGGCTCAGTGGTTGGGCCGCTGCCCTTTGGCTCAGGTCGTGATCTCAGGCTCCTGGGATCGAGCCCCACGTCGGGCTCTCTGCTCAGCAGGGAGCCTGCTTCCTCCTCTCTCTCTGCCTGCCTCTCTGCCTGCTTGTGATCTCTCTCTGTCAAATAAATAAAAAAAAACTTAAAAAAAAAAATACAGAACGTTTCACGAATTTGTGTCTCACCTTCATTCGGGAACCTTGCTAATCTCTTCTGTATCATTCCAATTTTAATACATGTGCAACTGACGCAAGCACTGCCAAGCCATTTTCTGAAGTGGTTGTAACATTTGACCTGTGAAATGTCTGTTTAGGGGCGCCTGGCTGGCGCTACATTGGTCTCTCTGCGCAGCGGGAAGCCTACTACCCCCCTCTCTCTGCCTGCCTCTCTGCCTACTTGTGATCTCTCTGTCAAATAAATAAATAAAATCTTTTTTTTTTAAAGTTAAACATATCCCAATCCCCGGTATTTACCCAAGAAAAAGGAAAGCATATGTACATAAAATAACTTCTCCACAAACGTTCACAGTGGCTTTATTTGTAATAGCCCAAACCGGAAACGACCTAAATGTCCATCAACAGGTAGATGATAAACCAAGTGTAACATATCCATAAGATGAAGAATATTATTCAGCAATGAAAAAGAGTACACTATTGATCACGTTACAACTGAAACTCAAAATCAGTATGCTGAATGAAAGAAACCAGAGAAAAGAATACATACTATATGATTCTATTTATATAAAAGTTTAGAAAATACAAACTAATCTATAGTAATAGAAAGCAAGTCAGCAGTTGGAAGAGGTGATTAGGAGAGAAAGGGCTCAGAAAATTTCAGGGGATGGTGGGTATGTTCACTACTTTATTTTTAAAAATTTTTTTAAGTAGGCATGGAGCTTAAAATGATAACCCTGAGATCAAAACCTGAGTGGAGATCAAGAGTCAGTCATTCAGGGATGCCTGGGTGGCTCAGTGTGTTAAAGCCTCTTCCTTTGGGGCGCCTGGGTGGCTCAGTGGGTTAAGCCGCTGCCTTCGGCTCGGGTCATGATCTCGGAGTCCTGGGATTGAGTCCCGCATCGGGTTCTCTGCTTAGCAGAGAGCCTGCTTCCCTCTCTCTCTCTCTGCCTGCCTCTCTGCCTCCTTGTGATCTCTGCCTGTCGAATAAATAAATAAATATTAAAAAAAAAAAAAAAGCCTCTTCCTTTGGCTCAGGTCATGATCCCCGAGTCCTGGGATGGAGTCTGGCATGGGGCTCTCCACTCAGCAGGGAGCCTGCTTCCCTCCCCTCTCTCTGCCTGTTTGTAATCTCTGCCTGTCAAGTAAATAAATAAAATCATTATTAAAAAAAAAAAAATCAGTTGTTCAATCTACTGAGCCACCCAGGTGCCCCCATATTTTTAAAGTAGGCTCTATGCCCAACATGGGGCTCAAACTCACTGCCTCAAGATCAAGAGTTGCATACTCTATCAACTGAGCTGGCCAAGTGCCCCAATATTCACTCCTTTGACAGTATTGATGGTTTAATGGAAGAAGACATATATTAAAACATGAAACTGTACACTTTACATTCAATATGTGCCATTAATTATGTGTCAGCTATCCCTTGATAATGCTGTTTTAGAAACCCCAATACTGTGGAGGGAGTGGTGAATTGGAAAATAACCATTTTCCATCATTGTAGTAAAGATGGGTTCAAGCAAGAATCAATAGTTGTGAGGCGCCTGGGTGGCTCAGGTCGTGATCTCGGGGTCCTGGCATTGAGCCCCTCTCCCTCTGCCTCTCCCCCTATTCTCCTGCTCATACTCTCTCTCCCCCACCCCTCTCTCTCTCAAATAAATAAATAAAATCTTTTTTTTTAAAAGATTTTATTCATTTATTTGACAGAGATCACAAGTAGGCAGAGAGGCAGGCAGAGAGAGAGGGGAGGAAGCAGGCTCCCTGCGGAGCAGAGAGCCCGATGTGGGGCTCGATCCCAGGACCCCGAGATCATGACCTGAGCCAAAGGCAGAGGCTTTAACCCACTGAGCCACCCAGGTGCCCCTCAAATAAATAAATAAAATCTTTAAAAAAAAAAAAAAAAAAGGACGAATAGTTGTTAAATCTGAGGGTGGGGGAAATCTGATGAGGAAAGGGATATTTACATTATCTTTTTTTTTTTTTTAAAGATTTTATTTATTTATTTGACAGACAGAGATCACAAGTAGGCAGAGAGGCAGGGGAAGCAGGCTCCCTGCTCAGCAGGGAGCTGGATGCAGGGCTCAATCCCAGGACCCTGGGATCATGATCTGAGCTGAAAGCAGAGGCTTTAACCCACTGAGCCACCCAGGTGTCCCATATTTACATTATCTTAAAGTGTCTCCCTGTCAGTTGCTTATTAATTATAGGGAGAAAAATAGTAACTATATAGTGGGAAAATTGAACAAAATTTTGGGTGGTCAAAATTATCATCAGTCATGGGCAGGTAGACATCTTGTTCCTCTAAATGCAATACCTTGAAAAGGACAGACTAATTTTTATAGTATTCTGGCTACCATGTATAACCTGATTTAAGATGGAAGAAAAAGCAGACAAAGCCAAATTAAGAAACATTCGATAACATAACTGACCTGGACCCTCAGAAATGTCAGTGTAGGGGCACTTGGGTGACTCGGTTGGCTTAGCATCTGCCTTCGGCTCAGGTCATGATCTCAGGGTCCTGGGATTGAGCCTCGTAGGTGGACTCCTTGTTAAGCAGGGAGTCTGCGTCTTTCTCTCCCTCTGTTCTCCCCCCACCTCCCCCACGCCCTCTCTCTCTCTCAAATAAATAAACAAAATCTCTCTCTCTCTTTTTTAAAGATTTTATTTATTTATTTGACAGACAGAGACCACAAGTAGGCAGAGAGGTGGGCAGAGAGAGAGGAGGAGGAAGCTGGCTCCCCGCTGAGCAGAGAAGCCCATATGGGGCTCTATCCCAGTACCCTGGGATCACAACCCGAGCCAAAAGCAGAGGTTTTAACCCACTGAACCACCCAGGCACCCCATAAAATCTCTTTTTTAAAAAAATGTCAGTATTATGAAAGACAAAGGAAGGCTAAGAGAGAAACTGTTAAAGGAAAATAGGAGACATGACAAACACAATACATGACCCTGGACTGAATCTGATAAAGTAAGCGAAATACCCTAAAAGACATTATTGGGACAATTAGACAATTGAAAAACTTGTAATATGGACTATATGCTTTATATTAATGTTAAACTTCTTGAATTTCATCATTGTACTAATAGTGGTTATGTGTGTGAATATCCCTGTTCTTAGGAAATATACATAGGGCAGCAGCTCTTTCTGGACCCATTGGTCCTGTCCCTGTGCTTTAATAAAACCACCTTTCGGGATGCCTGGGTGGCTCAGTTGGTTAAGCAGCTGCCTTTGGCTCAGGTCATGATCCCAGCGTCCTGAGATAGAGTCCCGCATCGGGCTCCTTGCTCAGCAGGGAGCCTGCTTCTCCCTCTGCCTCTGCCTGCCATTGCGTCTGCCTGTGCTTGCTCTCTCCCCCTCTCACTCTCTGATAAATAAATAAAATATTAAAAAAAAAAAACACCTTTCTGCGTGCACACACTCACACACACACACACAGAGAAATATGCATGGAAATGTGAAGTGGTAAAGGAACATAATGTATGTAATTGACTTTCATATGTTTATAAGATAAATAATGGAATGATAGAACAAAGTGGCAAAATGCTAGAAGTTGGTGTCTCTGTGGGTATATTGGAGTTCTTTGTATTATTTTTGTAAGTTCTCTGTAAGTTCATTTATTTATTTATTTATCAAAGATTTTTATTTATTTATTTGACAGAGAGAGATCACAAGTAGGCAGAGAGGCAGGCAGAGAGAGAGGAGGAAGCGGGCTCCCTGCTGAGCCGAGAGCCCAATGCGGGGCTCGATCCCAGGACCCCAGGATGACATCCCGAGCTGAAGACAGAGGCTTAACCCACTGAGCCACCCAGGCACCCCAGTTCTCTGTAAGTTTAAATTATTTTAAATGAAAGCTTTAAAAAATCTCCAGACTAATGACATCGGAGTCTCTGGGAATATCACTGAGGCACTGGGATTTTATTTGTACCACACCCAATGTGGGGCTCAAACTCACAGCCCTGAGATCAAGAGTCACGTGCCCTACTGACTGAGCCAACCAGGTGCCCCAAGCCATGGGATTTCATTTATTTATTTTTTAAATTAATTAATTTTTTTTAAAGATTTGATTCATTTATTTGACAGACAGAGATCACAAGCGGCAGAGAGGCAGGCAGAGAGAGGAGGAAGCAGGCTCCCCGCTGAGCAGAGAGCCCAATGCGGGGCTCAATCCCAGGACCCTGGGGTCATGACCTGAGCCGAAGGCAGAGGCTTTAACCCACTGAGCCACCCAAGCGCCCCAATTTTTTTTTTTTTTTAAGAGAGAGAGCACAAGAGGCAGGAGCTGGCAAGTAGAGGGAGAAGAAGCAGACTCCCCACTGAGCAAGGAGCCAAATGCAGGGATCAATCCCAGGACCCTAGGACCACTACCTGAGTGAAAGGCAGACTTAACCAACTGAGCCACCCAGGCGTCCCCCAAGCCATGGGATTTTTTTTTTTTTAAATTTTATTTATTTGTTTGACAGACAGAGATCACAAGTAGACAGAGAGGCAGGCAGAGAGAGAGGGAAGCGGGCTCCCTGCTGAGTAGAAAGCCCAATGCGGGGCTCAATCCCAGAACCCTGGGATCATGAATGACCCGAGCTGAAGGCAGAGGCTTTAACCCACTGAGCCACCCAGGCATCCCATGCTATGGGATTTTACAAAACTTTTAGGGACAGGGTGCCATATTTGGCGAATAACAGTACAATATGTGCAGTTAAATTTGAATTTCAGATAAACAAGAGGTTAAAAAAAAAATTTTTTTTTAAGGTTTTTTAAAGATTTTATTTATGGGGACTCCTGGATGGCTCAGTTGGTTAAGCTGCTGCCTTCCGCTCGGGTCATGATCCCAGTCTCCTGAAATCGAGTCCCACATCAGGCTCCCTGCTCAGCGGGGAGCCTGCTTCTCTCTTTGCCTCTGCCTGCCACTCTGCTTGCTTGTGTGCTCTGGATCTCTCTGACAAATAAATAAATAAATAGATAGATAGATTTTATTTATGAGAAAGAGAGAATGAGAGAGGGAGGGGCAAGGCAGGGGAGGGGTAAGGGAGGGGGACGAGCAGACTTTGCTGAGCTTGGAGTCTGACAACAGGAGTGGAGGACTGGGTCCAGATCATGACTTGAGTCAGACTCTTTTTTTTTTTTTTTAAAGATTTTATTTATTTTATTTATTTTATATTGAGAGAGATCACAAGTAAGCAGAGAGGCAGGCAGAGAGAGAGAGGAAGGAAAGCAGGCTCCCCGCCGAGCAGAGAGCCCGATGCGGGGCTCGATCCCAGGACACTTAGATCATGACCCGAGCCGAAGGCAGCGCCCCAATCCACTAAGCCACCCAGGCGCCCCTTGAGTCAGACTCTTAACTGACTGAGCCACTGAGTTTTTGTTTTATACTACAAAAACATTTTGTAGTAGAAGTATATACCATACAGTATTTTCTGTCTGACTAGCAAGGTCTGTCTTGGAATACAACTCATTCTGATATCTGTATTCTGCTGGTCTTTGTGGAATATTAGAGAAATATCTTGTTTATCTGTCTTCTGTGTACAAAATCATCTCAGTTCTTACTCTTGCAGAGAGAAGGGGACTGAGATAAATATAAGTAGGCATTAAATGGCCAGAGTTCATGGCGATGAACAGAAATGTTTCATGAATCTAGGACGTTCTGTAATAATAACAATAATAGTTAATATTTTTTAGGGTATATTAGGTATATTCGAGCCAACCTCTAAGGGGGCCCCCATGATCACTGCTTCCTGGTATTCACAGCCTTACGCACTCCCTCCCACATCATACCAGGGCTGGTCTATGTGACCAGTAGCATAAAGCTGAAGGATTGTATGTCATTTGTGAATTTCACTTAGACTTTCTTTTCTTTCTTTCTTTCTTTCTTTCTGACAGAGAGAGATACAGTGACAGAGGGAACACAAGCGGAGAGAGCGGGAGAGGGAGAAGCAGGCTTCCCACTGAGCAGGCGCTCCATCTTAGGACTTTGAGGTCATGACCGTTGCTGAAGGCAGACACCCAATGACTGAGTCACCCACGTACCCCTCACTTAGACTCGTCTTAGGTGCATGACTTTGCTCCAAGGGAAGAAGCGTAGAGAGGTCCACGTGGTGAGGAACTGAAGCCTTCAGCCTACAGTGAATGACGGTGATCTACAGCCCCAGGCTTCTGAGATTGCAACTCCACTGACAGCTGACTTCAGCTTCCTGAAGACCCTGAGCTAGAAGCACCCCGCTAAGCCCCTGCCAGATTCCCAGTCTTAGAAAACAGTGTGAGATAGCGAATGTTCTGTTGCTTTGCACTGCTTAAGTTCCGAGTGATTTCTTACCCACCTAGAGATCAGTAATTTATCAAGATATGACGAAACACAATGTATCTGCTCAGCGTACTTGTTTCCCAAACCAATTCTGTCTTTATCTGAGACAGAGAGAGAGAGAGAGAGAGAAAGCATGACCACAAACATGGGGAGGGGCAGAGGGATAAGGAGAGGGGGAAGCAGAGTCCGCACCGACAAGGGACCCTGATTCAGGGCTCTATCCTAGGACCCTGAGATCATGACCTGAGCCAAAGGCAGCAGATTAACCGACTGAGCCACCCAGGCACCCCCCCCAAGTCAATTATTTGGGGTAGGAACTTTATACTCCCGTTTTACAGAAATGGGAACCACAGCAGGGGAAGAGCAGGTTGCTCTAAATCACCCACCCAGCTAGTAGCACCAGAGGGTCAGTCTACAGGGCCCTCACCCCAACAGGGAATTTCATAAACCTTCTCCTTGCTAGGTGAGGGGCCGAGTCAGCCTGGGTTCTTGTTTTGTTTGGTTGGTTTTAATTTGAGAGAGTGCATGGGCCTGAGCCAAGTGGGAGGGGGGGGGGCAGAGGCAAGGGAGAAGCAGACTCCCTGGTAAGCAGGTAGCTTGGCCCTTGGGGTTCTGTGCCAGGACCCAGAGATCAGGACCTGAACCTAGGGCAGACACTTAGCGGCTTAACTAAAAGCCACCAAGTCTCCTGGCCTGGCTTTGTTTTTTCATCTGCCTGCTCACCATAGAGTTAAGATGGAGGAGATCATTCTAGAGAAAACCACCCGCCAACACTGGCAGGATGCCTTCACGTTAACAAGATATTAATGCCACACTTACCTATGAAGCAAGGAGGACTGATTCTGGTTTTCTTTTGTGGGGGGTGGGAGGGGGAAGAGGAGGTTCTTTCTTTGTTCTTTAAGTAGGCTCCATACCAATGTGGGGCTTGAACTCAGTACCCTGAGATCAAGCATGGCAGGGCTTTCCCCAGATTGTTTTCTTATCTCCAATTCTGAGATGGGCAAACTACAAGCTCAGAGTGGATCAGGGTTCTGCCCAAGTCCAAACCTCACCAGGGAGAGGCTGGTGGGCGGAGCTGGGGTTTGAATCCTCCTCTTCCGCCCCAGAGGCTAATCTCCTTAAAGAAAAGTGTGGTTGCTGAGGTTGCAGGAGACCCTCCCCCACCCACCGCAGGCATGAGTATGTGGTGGGGGGCCTCACTGGGGACCCTGGAAGCTGTCTCCCTGCAGCGAAAATGAAGGGGAAGCCCTCCCTTGGCACTTCTCTGTCCCCTAGGAGACACTCCTAGGGGACAGAGAAGGGGTCAGGAAGGCCATTTTCCCTGGGAGGCCCTGCCCTTTGGCCTTTCACCCTAAATGCTCCACGAGCTCTTGCCTCTCTGGAAGTGAGGGCCCCTGTGGCCACCGCTCCCCATTCTATCACGGCTCCACAGTTCTCTTCCCATGGATTAGGTCACGATTCCTAAGGGCTGAGCTCTTTTCTTGACGAACCAAAGCAGACAAAATATGGTCTTTGAAAACAGCAAGAAGGATTGGGGTTAGAGCTGAGAGGGGACTTCCAAACTGATTCCGTATAGCAGACAGCCAAGAGAAGTTGTAAATAGTATCTTCCGTGTTTTTAATGGGGAGTTTTATTTTTTTAAGATTTTATTTATTATTTGACAGAGATCATACATAGGCAGAGAGGCAGGCAGAGAGAGAGAGGAAGCAAGTTCCCCGCTGAGCAGAAAGCTGGATGGATGCTGGGCTCGATTCCCGCCCCAGGATCATGACCTGAGCCGAAGGCAGAGGCTTTAACCCACTGAGCCACCCAGGTGCCCCTATTTCTTTATTTTAATTGAGCCAAAGGCAGAGGCTTTAACCCACTGAGCCACCCAGGTGCCCCTATTTCTTTATTCTTTATTTTAATTCTTTATTTTAATTGATGTATTGTATTTGTTGGAGGGATGTAGCATTGTGATTTGACAACTGTATACATTACAAAATGCAGACCACCATACATGTAGTTACCACCCGTCACCTAAGAAGTTAGCACAATCCTCTTGACTAAATATATTCTTTCTTGAAGATCCCCCTGAAAAGTGTTTATCTTGGCCTGAGGGGTACTGAGGCTGGATGTAGGCAAAAATGTTTGGGACCACGATTGTGTTTGCAGTACGACCAGCAAGGAAAGCTGGAGGTGACCCTTCTAGGAATCAGGACAGACCCCATGACTCAGCAAAGTTTGTCTCTTTGTCTCCTCTGCAGGAGAAGAAGTATAAATCTGCCACCTGGTGTAGGAGAGCTGGGAGAGGGATGTCTGCCTTCTGAGTCAGCCGGGGAGCTTGAAGACCAAGAGGTCTGAAGCAGAGTCCCCAGCAGGGAGGCTGCAGTCAGCCCTCTGAGTCACCCTGGCCTGGCTGCGGAGCTTGGTCTGGAATGTCTGCGGTGACCCTGGGGCTGCGGAGGGGGTGGTGAGTCACCATGGAGAGAAGGTAGAGCCAGCAAGCCCCACGGCTTTTCTGCGGTTCCAGTTCTCATCCTGGGGCCTGGGTCCAGAAGTCAGGAGGGTCTGGAAAGCAGGACCCTGGGGTGTCTGGCAAGCATATGGCTATCGCCCCATCCTGCACTGATGGCCTAGCTTCCATGTATCCTAGACACCCCTCGCGCACCCCAGCTCTCTCCACCTGTCTGGGCCTGTTTGTATCCAGGCTTCCTCTTGCTTTCCCATCCCCTTTGACCTCCCTGACCCCTCACATCCTGGAAATTCTCCCCAGTGGGCTGAGGGTCTGCCCAAGCCCCCTTCCTGTTCCCTCCCCTGCACACCAGGGCAGTTCTCATGGTGTTTGGACAGGCTAGTGGAATTGCCAGTAGAGTATTGAACTATTTTTTTTAAAGATTTTATTTATTTATTTGACAGAGAGAGATCACAAGTAGGCAGAGAGGCAGGCAGAGAGAAAGAGAAAAAGAGGGAACCAGGCCCTCTGCTGAGCAGAGAGCCTGAAGCAGGACTCGATCCCAGGACGCCAGGATCATGACCTGAGTGGAAGGCAGAGGCTTAACCCACTGAGCCACCCAGGTGCCCTATTGAACTATTTTGATCAAGGGCAGCAGGCCCTTCCATTCCCTAGAAACTTCCAGAAGGCCATCTTTTCCATTCCCCAGCTTCCCAATATGCTCTAGGGGTGGAGGCTGTGGGCTCCCCTGGGCTTCTGGCAATTTCTCTGATCCCCTCCCCAGATTCTCCCCAGAATCCTTCCTCCTCCAGGGCCCAGGCTACATTTTCCCTAGTGTGTCCACTGCAGGGTGTGAGAACCAAAGATCAAAGGGACACAGGTTGAGGGCTGCAGAGAGGTCCCCTCCAAGGGGGTGTGTGTGAGAATTTGAGGCACAATTGGCCTTCAGAGCAGCCTGCCCCAAAAACAAATCCCCAGGGCATGAGGCAGGCACTCAGAGATGGAGGGACCCATTCTAGAACCTTCCTTGACTCTGGTTTGGCATTAGACTTAGGGGTTCCAGGGAATGGTGTCCACCCTGCTTGGGGTGCCCAGGTTTTGACACAAACCCTTTTGAGCCCATTAACTGTGGCTCAAAAGGAAGTGGGATCCCAAGCGCCCCCACATCCCATTCAGAGACCAAATCTGAAATGACATGTAATCACTGCCTGTGGATAGCCGGGAGATGGAATTTGGAGAGCTTGCCCGGAGAGAAGTTTTTCTAGATTGTATAAAATGGGTGGTGGGTGGGTGAGGTTTCTAGGAAGCAGAAGTGAATTGCACCCCCTGGTCCAGTAACCTCTCATCCCACACAAGCACTTAATTTCATGCTGGAGCTGCTTCCTGGCCACAGTTTACCTGGAAAGGAAAGTGGCCTTTATTAGATCCTGGAGCTCATAAGCAGAGCATGAGCTTGGTTGTTGATGGTTCAAAGTACTACAGTGAGTGGAGAAGGAAGGGCCCAGGAAGGAGGCCTTGAGGGCCTTGGAGGTCTTGGAGGTCTCCCCTGCTCCTTCTAAACCCAGCTCTGAGCACAGAAGCATGTACTAAGCACTTGGAGAAAGGCAGAGGCAGTATTTGGCAGTATATTTTTTTCTTTTAAAGATTTATTTATTTATTTGACAGATAGAAATCACCAGTAGGCAGAGAGGCAGGCAAAGAGAGAAGGAAGCAGGCTCTCTGCTGAGCAGAGAGCCCAATGCGGGGCTCAATCCCAGGACCCTGGGATCATGACCTGAGCCAAAGGCAGAGGCTTTAACCCACTGAGCCACCCCGGTGCCCCTGGAGGAGTTTCCCTTCTAAGGGGCAGACATGGGCCATAGCTTCAGGAAGTTTCATAGGATGGGGAACAGATAGCCCTGGCTGATTCACACTCCTGATCTCAGAGAGCCCCCCCAGTCTGATGGGGGAGACAAAGCCCCAGCACTGGAGAGCCCCCAGTCCAAAAGGCATAGCATGAACTCACGGTACCCCAGTCTGATGGCAGAGACAGGTCCACACTGGGTGTCATAAATCTTTACAGATAGAATTGCAGCTGCCCACCTTCCTTCAAGTTCCCAAGGGGTGAGTGTACCTCTTTCCCCCACTCTGTCCTGCCCCTGGGCCGAAAGGCAGCTTGACTGCAAGTTTCCGGTTCCCAGCTACCCCAGGAAGTCCCCATCCTTCATGGTCCCTCAACCCTCTCACTCTCCAGTCCTTTCTGTAGCCGGCGGGGACACTCCCTTAGACTTCATAGCAGGGGCATTGCTTCACTGCCAGAGCTGTGGGTCACTATCCAAAACTGGGGTTCCAATGACTGTGCCCCCCTGTCTCGGACCCAAGCAGGGGTAGACTATTGCCTGTGGGAGCGGTCCTACCCCAGCTAGTGCCACCTGACCTAAGTCTCCCTTCACCCAAGGCACCCTTTCTGAGGACACCTGGAAAGGAGGTGGGGTTAGAAGAATTTGGGGGTCCTGTACTGCAAAGCGAGGATGGGGGAGAAGGAAGGGGATGCGTAAGGTGGCCTGCCCCCTACTCCTGGCAACTGGAGATACCCAAATGTTAATCATCGATTAGCCCAGTTCAGGTGGAAAGGGCAACTTTATTACGCGTAAAATGGACTTAATGTGGCAGGAACTGTGGACCTAATTTCTTGAGATAAGACGCTTTTAGGCTAATCAGCAGGTCTGTGATGCCTGGATATAAAGGACTTGCGGGAGACTTTCTTGAGACAGGCTCCAAAGGACCAGGAGGTAGGAGGAAGAAACCCTTGCCCTGTCCTTCTGGAAGAGTCGGGAAGAAAGCCAGGTGAGCGAGCAGCCGGGATGGAGGGTGGGTGGACGGGATACTGGACAGGCAGCAGATCTTAGCACCCAGAGATGCTCGCCATCCTTGCCTCTCACTTTGTCTTCCTCTACCTGAGAAATAAGAAGGTGGCTCTCAGGATTCCTGTAACACCCAGGTGATGAAGGCAGGACGACGAGCGAGATCTGGCCCCTTTTCCCCCCAGGGGTGTTCAGTAAGGGTGAAGAGCAGTAAAGAGCCTTCCTCCCAAGCCCTGAAAACCAAAGCTAGACCCAGACATGTTTGGGCACCCCGGGAAGAGCTTCCCAGAGTAGAAAGAGTGAAGCCCGAGAAGGAGAGGATAGAATGGTCCTACTTGTGGCTTTCACTTGGGGCAAGAGGGCTGTGATGGTTTAGGTGACCGCCCAGTCCGACAGCTAGAAGGCGGGCTGCTATGGACTCTGGAGGCTGTAAGGGAGACCCACCAAACCACATACATGTGAGGTCCAGCCGCCAGAGCTGGGCAGGGGGCTGTCAGGCACGTGGGTCTGGGCTGCTTTCTTCTGCCTGGACCTTGCCCCCCACGCCCTCATCCAGAGCTCAGTGTCCCTCACTTGCAGAACCCACACGGGCCCTGACGCGTCCTGCCCTCATCCCAGTCTCTCTTCTCTCTTTGCTCAGGAAATCACCCTTGGAAGATGGTGGCTGTAAAGGTCTTCAGTCTGCTGCTGGGGTCCCTGCTCCTGGCAGTGGTGCTCGGAGAAAAGGCAGATGGTCACTCCAGGTAGGGCTGCAGGGGAGGGGTCCGGCGCAGAGGAGGAGGCTGGGGAGAATGACCCAGTTCTGGTTTTCGGGGGTGGGGGGAGGTGGGAAAGGGAAGAATCCCCAAGCCAAGAGGAAAGAAGCCAGAGGGGAAACCCTGCCAGCAGGCCGGGTGGAGAGTACGCGCACAGAGCCCAGGAGTTTTTATAATGAGCTACTGTTGCCACAGAAAAGACTGTGGTTAGATCTCTGGAAGGACTTCTCGGTGGTTAAAGGTGTGAAGGAGATGACAGCGTCTCCCTTCCTAATGGAAGCCTTGACCATTCGCTTATGTGTGCATTTGATCAAATTGTGCAGCGGCCCCCTGCACATCAGCCACAGAATATATATTAGGGCTGAGGGGTCCCCAAATGCCTCCTGGGAACCACTTAGGGGAGTTGTCAACTGTCCTGAGCACTTCCGGTGGTGGGGAGGGGAGCAGAGTGTCACAAGCCCATGGAGCAGGGGGCTGTGTGCTCTGGAGGACCAAGAGAGACATGTCTGAGTGGAGAGCTGTGCCTTGTCAGATGCACGGGCTGGCCATCCAGGCAGCCGTGTAGATGGGAGGCAGGGCCATCGGACAGGTGCAAGGAGGGACAACATGGCCTCGAGCTTGTGAACTTAGACTTGGACCCAGCCCGCCTGAGGCTAAATCCTGGATCTGCCCCCTAAGAGATGTGCCAGAAAATCTCTCCGCCCTTTGGTTTCCTCATTCCCAAAAAGGTCATAGAAATAGTGTCTACCTCATAGAGGAGATGAGGATCAAATGAGTCTGTGTAGTAAAGGCCTTCCAGAGGACCGGCCCCACAAGCTCACTCTTGTTCCTAGCAACTGGGAACAAAGCCTTGAATGGGCGGGGTTGGGGTGGGGCTGGGTGGGGCTGGGTGGGGCTGGGTGGGGTGGGGTGGGGTGGGGAGAGGAGCAGGCAAGAAGAGTGAAGGAAGGAACTGAGGTCAGTCCTCTTCCCGGATGCCTCTTTGCCCCAAGCCAGCCACTGAGGCTGCAGGAAGTGGGTTCTTGAGCTTGAGGATAAAGTCCCAGGGGCCTGATGCCTAGACAAGAGGGGATCTCCAGGAGCGCCTAGGTGGCTCAGTGGGTTAAAGCCTCTGCCTTCTGCTCAGGTCATGGTCCCAGGGTCCTGGGATCGAGCCCCACATTGGGCTCTCTGCTCAGCAGGAAGCCGGCTTCCTCCTCTCGATCTGCCTCTCTGCCTACTTGTGATCTCTGTCCAAAAAAAAAAAAAAACTTAAAAAAAAAAAAAAGGCAGGGATCTCCATAAAAATGGACTCCCAGGAAACCCTCCTGTGCGTGAGGATCACCTGGCCCTGCCTCCTGATTCCCCTCACCTCCTGCCCCTCCTGCGGTGTCCAGGCTTCTACCTCTCTCCTCCCTCTGCCCCTCAGAGTCCATGAGAAGGTCAGTGGCTCCCGACCTCGAGGCCCCAGATATGCGGAGGGGACTTTCATCAGCGACTACAGTATAGCCATGGACAAGATCCGCCAGCAAGACTTTGTGAACTGGCTGCTGGCGCAGAAGGGGAAGAAGAACGAGTGAGTCGAAGCACATGCCCCTTCCTGTGCCTGGGGCTGTCCGCACCTTCCTTTGAGGGTGCCACATGGGCCACATGGGTCGGTGACTCACGACTCCATGTGGTGCCTTTCACTGAGGCACCAACGGGGAGCTGGGCGACACCGTGGCCCTGACCTGCCCAGTCTGGGGGGGTGGGACCCAGGCAATTTTCCACTCCTTTCCTTCTAAGGAGAGGGATCAGGGAAGAGGTAGGGGCTCCCGGAGGATCCCCACAGGGTTGCAGAGGGAGCAGAGCTGCCGGCAGTGGTGGCCACCTGGGACTTGGTCCTTCTTCCTTCTCTGGGCTGAGTCCCTTACCTCGTCCTGGCTGCTCGGTTGGCCTGGTAGACAGCTGAGCCGAGAAGGAGGTTTGCTTGGCAACTTGGGTTAAGGTCCCAAAAGATTGGAGGCTTTGGACTGGGGAACATCTGGAGCCTCCCAGCCCCACCCACTCTGGCATCTTTACCCTACCAGCTGGAAACACAACATCACCCAGAGGGAGACCGGGGCCCTGGAGCTGGCCCATCAATCTGACAGGAAGGAGGAGAGGGAGCAGCAGGGGTGAGTCCACCCACGGGGGAGGGGGGCAGGGCCTCATTGTTCCCTCTCCCAGACCCCAGAGTGGGTCAGGGCCCCAGATAAGCATCCCCTTCCACTCCTGGTTCAGAAAGGGGTCTTGGAAAAACTCCTGGAGGCCAGCCTGAGCTTAAGGGAGAAGCAGAGGAGGAATAGGGGCTGGAGTCCTAGGAGGGGTTTGGGGTCAGAGTCCCTAAGATTGATGACTTGGTGTGCAGAGTCAAGGAGGAGGGCAGCAAAAGAGACCTCAGGGGGACATCAGGAACTGGCTTCCCTACTTCTCCCTGACAGACCTCAGGAAGGCTGTTTGAGGAACAGGGACCCTTTCAAGGCCAGTCCCTTGACATCAGTGATCCCCTCTCTGGGGAAGCTGAGCAATCTGTGGACATTCTAAAGAGTGACTGTCCCCAAAGTAATCTCTTGGGTTTTGGGGATGCATTCGGGGATGCTCTCAGAGGTGGGTGAGTGGGGTGCCTCCTACACTGAAGAACCCCTATTCCCGGGCCCACAGGTCAGGGTGGAGCTTGGAAAGCTGAGATAAGGAGAGCAGCTGTGTTGACTCCCTCCCCGGACCCCAGCCGCCCCTGGGAGCCCCAAGCCCTGTATTTACTCACTCTGGGTGGGGCCCAGGCTCAAACAGCCCAGCCCAACTGAGGCTTTCTCCTTGGCAGCTCCAGGAACTCCAGTGATGAAGACTTGCTCAGGGATTTACTGATTCGAGAGCTGCTGGCCTGGATGGTGGATCAGATGGAAGTCTGCAGGCGCAGGTGGGCTGTCTGGTGGCTTCGGGCGTCTCGTGTTGCGCTTACAACTTGAACTTTGGGGCCAGACATGGGTTCGGATCGGCCCCCCAGGACATGCTAGCAAACCAACAAGGCTCCCTGAAACTCAGTGTTCTCAAGAAAACAAGGCTTATTCAGACCACTTCTGTGGGATTGTTGTCAGGTTTAAATAAGATCATCGGAGGAAAGAGCTGAGAGCAACATGGCGGGAGGGAGGAGGAGTTCAGTGATGTTGGCAGCTGTTGTTACTTCTGGGTGTCCACCTTATCTGGGTGAGAGGCTGAGCTCCCCTCCCCTGCACACCTGAGCCAAGCTGCCCATCTGTTCTCAGCTCTCCCTCTGTACCCTTGTCCCATGGCCCCTGGAGCTGGAGGCATGTTGCCCCTGTCTGTAGCCATTGTTGGTCTCATTGGTTCTGGAACCCATCTTGCCAGCTAGGAGGTCCTTTAATCTGTTATGTCCCAGAAGCAAGGGGTGGCCAGATGCCACGAAGGAGCCCATCTACCTAAGGGATGAGACGGGACCCTCATTCAAGATGCAGACACCGAGGCTTGGAAACCAGAATACATTTCAGGCTTTGATGCTGGCGAGCTAGGGAGGCATGGAGGGAGTAGATCTGATGGCTTCTGGTAGAGGGCAGGAAAGGAGCAATGGAGGAGAGTATGAGAAATTCTCCAAAGGGAGGTGGTTGCTTTTTGAAAACATTTTGATTACTTATAATTAAAAAGGTCATTGAACCTTGGCTGGGGACTAGGATGAATTAATTTGCTGACTCCGAGTAGATAGTGACCCCCCTCTCCAACCACTTCCCCTCTGCCTTCCACTCTCCCCAGATTTCAGTGACTCAGACCAAACCCAGCTCCAGCCCGGACTCTGCCCTTCGCTCACTCAGGACTCAGCTCCACTCCAGGGTACCCAAGAGAAGCCAAACCAATAAAGTTTAAGCTGAAATAAATCTTTGTCCTCATTGTTAAAACTTACTCAAATGTCTGCTTGAGCACTGTCAACGTTTGTCTGTGAGCGTGTGTCACCCAATGAAAAGGAGATATGGTTCCCACCTGCATCTGTAATTCGTCTGTTTACTCTCCAAATACCAGTACAGGTAGGGGCTGTGCTAACTGCTGGGAACACAGCAATCACAGCAATCATGGAAATGGGCACAGTTCCTGTCCCCGAGGAATTTATAGACACACACACACACACACACACACACATTAATAATCATGTAACATGCAGGGTCGCCTGGGTGGCTCCGTTGGTTAAGCCTTCAAATTTTGATTTTGGCTCAGGTCAAGATCTCAGGGTCATGAGATCAAGCCCTGCCTCAGGCTCTGCATTGGGCTTGGAGCCTGCTTAAGAGTCTCTCTCTCCTCCCTCGACTCCTCCCTCCCTTTCTAAAAAAAAAAAAATAATAATAATTGCGCCAATGCAAAGCTATGTGAAGAAAGACTAGAGTGCTATGAGAACAGAGCAGCCTCCTCTAAATGGAGTAGGGAGTCTCAGGGCCTCTTTGAGAGAGTGACATTCAAGCTGAGTGCGATGGTGAGGACAAGATGGCCAAAGGATGAGGAGAGCCTTAATAAACATTACCTCAATGCTATTCGCACAAAGGGGACCCCTCCCCTGTCAACAATGGGGAGATTAGCATAATCAGGCTGGATGGGAGGGCAGAGAAAGGGTCTTAAAGGCCATGTTAAAACTTTTCAGATTTTATCCTCAGAGCAGGGGCAGGTCCTGAAGGATTTTGAGCAGGGGCAGGTTTGAAGAGTTACTTTCGTTCCCACACCGTCATGAGTGAGGAGTACATATGGAGATGAACTAGGATGGCAGTGAGAAACAAAGACCAGTTACGAGAACCCTCTTTTGCAGGATTCCAGGCTTATCCTGGGGTGGTGGGAGGGGGAGTGAAGGGAAAGAGCCCAATCAGTTTGTCCAAAAATCAATACCTTTATCTGCCAGTGTTCAAACCAATGCCTGGTATCCGTGGAAGGCAGTCCTGTCTCCTCCCCCTTCATTTGGGCTATCTGGCCTGGAATGTCCTCTCTCCCCTTGATCTTGTCACATTTTAGTAGACACGAGTCAAACACACCTTGATTCAAAGACTCAAATTGCTTATTAGGTCTGTGACTTGGCAAGTTAGTTCCTCTCTCTGAGCCTGTTTCCTGTCTGTGAAAAAAAAGATTCGGAAGTACCTGACTCCTAGGGTTGAAGTATTAATTAAGATAGTGCCTGACACAAAGTAAATGGTCAGTAAGTTAACTTTGATTATCATTTACCCACCTAAACCTCAATTTAAAAATACAAGGATATTTGTTTTCAATCAGGGAGTGGCAAGCTGGATTGGCTGAAGGGCTGGGCCTGTGGCATAACTGAGCAGAGTGGGGAGGGGGTAAGACAATGGGAAGGATGGGGACTGTGAAAATGGAAGAGACACGCTTTCTGCTGACCCAACAAAACACTTTTGAGAACTGAATTTGCCCAAGGGCTGCCGGTGTGCTCTGACATTTTAGGTTTTCTTTCCTCTAAACTCCTTGAGTTTGCAGAGTGTGTACCACACAATTTAGGCCTTTGCTCAGAAGGATATAGTTTAGTGAATCTCTATGGTAGAATCAGCTGTCTTTAAAAAAAAAAAAAAAAGAACCCCAAGTTGTCTTGGGGAGAAGTTGGTTGGATCTCTATTTCTGGAGCCTTGGGTGTCTTTGGGGGTGAGCGAATCAGAAAGGTTTAGAATAAATTTGTACAATGTCCTTATTACGGGCCAGGCATTATGCTCAGCTCTCTATAAACCTCATTTAAAGCCTCATCACAGCGCTTTTAAGATAGTAACATACTAGCTGTTAACCATGCACTACACTGCCTCCATGAGGTAGAGAATTAAAGTCCCTTGCTCTCAGCCACCCTGTGGCTAAGGCCAGTGAGTCACTTAAAGCAAGTGACAGCATGTGAGATGGTTGGCATTCAGGTATACTGGAGCAGAGCGCTTCTGAGAGCCATTGTGCAATTGTCAGGCATTTTGTGAGCAGGTTGTAAAATCATTGTTAGCTTGAAATCGGCCATGGCCAGAGTACACCGTGAAAATTGACAAATGCTGTAAATCAGAGCTCCTCCTTCCTAGCCTGGAGAGGTTGTTGTTAAACATTTACCAGCACATTACTGGTCAACATACTTTCTCTAAAATCATGAAAGAGAACAAATGTGTCTGAATAAGGGAAGGAGTGTGTCTGCTTGAGTGTGGTAACCAGGTGTGTCTCTGGCCAACGTTTGTACCTACGAGAGTGAGTGTGTGTGTTCATTTGAGGGTATGAATAAATTTTAAGAAAGGAGTGTGAGTGAAGGATCAGTGCATGCATCTTTCTTTTTTTTTTTTTTTAAAGATTTTATTTATTTTATTTGCAGACAGAGATCACAAGTAGGCAGAGAGGCAGGCAGAGAGAGAGGGAAGAAGAAGCAGGCTCCCTGGGATCATGACCTGAGCCAAAGGCAGAGGCTTTAACCCACTGAGCCACCCAGGCGCCCCTCAGTGCATGCATCTTAAGGGGTTATACCGTGTGAGTCAAAGAGTGAGAAACGAGGCAGGTGTGTCTGTGTGTGTCAGTGAATCAGGAAAAGATCAAATTTTTGTGTTAGGGAGCAGTGTAGTAAGAACATGAGAATAGGAGGTAAATGTGTGTACGTAAGGGGCTACATGTTGTTTTGCAGAAAGGCATGGGTAGGTTTATTGAAGGTCAGTGTTTTAGGAGATGGCTGGTACGTGTTGGAAGAGCAAATCTGTGTCTAGGGAAGTTTGTTTCTAAGGGGACTCGGACTATCTATAGAACTCAGTGTCTAAGTGTATGTCTGAGGATGAATCTGAAATTTGGTCCTTACACCCACTAACTCTAGATTCTGCTGCAAATAACAGAAAAACACCTGGGTTTGGGTAACCAACAGTGGCTTTGGTAAGACAGAACATTGTTTCTCTTTCTTTCTTTCTTTTTTTTTTTTAAGATTTTTATTTATTTATTTGACAGAGAGAGATCAGAAGTAGACAGAGAGGCAGACAGAGAGAGAGGAGGAAGCAGGCTCCCTGCTGAGCAGAGAGCCCGATGCGGGACTCGATCCCAGGACCCTGAGATCGTGACCTGAGCCGAAGGCAGCGGCTTAACCCACTGAGCCACCCAGGCACCCCTGTTTCTCTTTCTTGTAAGCATCCAGAAGCAGGCAGCTCAAGGCTGGTATGATTGCTCTGCTCCATAAAATCCTCAGGTCAGGGACCTGAGCCATGGTTCCGTAATCCCTCAGGGTCCAAAGTGGTGGCTACATATCCTGTCATCAATCTCTGCTCACATCCTCTTCTAACCCTTTTACTTGAAACTTCTGGTAACTTTATTCACATTTGTGATTTCACCTTGCTGATGATTCTGGATCTGTAGCTCTGCCCAGCGCTTTCTGTAGACCTTTATGTTAATACATCCAAATGACCATTGGTTGTCTCTCTTGTGATGTCACAGAGACCTCAATTTCAACTTGTTCAAAACCACTTTTAATTATTTCCCTAGCTTCATCCTGTGGTCTCAGTCCCTGTTCCCACACCCCCTTCTCTGAATGGCACCACCCTGCTGCCCAAGACAGAAAAGAGCATTTTTCCCTACCCACTCTGTCTCCACCTTACCAGTTTTACCATTCTGCCCTCCAAATAGCTCCTGAAACCATTGCATTCTCTCTACCTCATGGCCAATATCTTAGTGCTAGCTTGCATTGTTTCTAGGTTGCATTGCTATGGCTGACTTAAGTCTAGGTTGTCACTTTTTTTTTTTTTTTTAAGATTTTATTTATTTGACAGAGAGGGAGAGAGAGAGAGAGAGCACAAGTCGGGGAAGGGGTAGAGGGAGAAGCACTCTCTCTGCTGAGCAGAGAGCCACATGCGGGGCTCAATTCAAGGACCCCAAGATCTTTTTTTTTTTTTTTTAAGATATTTTATTTATTTGACAGAGATCACAAGTAGGCAGAGAGGCAGGCAGAGAGAGAGGAGGAAGCAGGCTCCCTACTGAGCAGAGAGCCAGATGTAGGGCTCTATCCCAGGACGCTGGGATCATGACCTGAGCGGAAAGCAGAGGCTTTAACCCACTGAGCCACCCAGGTGCCCCAAGGACCCCAAGATCTTGACCACAGCCCAATGCAGACATTTGAGGGAATGAGCCATCCAGGCGCCCCATTTGTCACTAATTCTTCCAAAACAGGAATTTGATCTAACAAGTCAAGTAACAGCTTCCTGGCTTAAGAATCCTTCGTTAGCTGCTTTGTTGGGCTCAACGCTGTAGAAACCGCCTATGGAGCTTTCTAAACACACAGATGGCTGATTCCACTCCAAATCTGCTGAGTAACAATCATAACTGATGTTTACCTATATGTCAGGCATCGCCCTAGACGCTTTGTCATAATTTTCTCACTTCATCCTCACAACTTCATGAGTTGGTATTACTCTATATACTGTGGACACTAGAACACAAGAGATTCAGGACTATGGCTAAAGTGACTGGACCCACTGCAGTGGAAGTGAGCTATGGAGCCGGCTATCTAATTCCAGAGTCCAAGTTCTTAACTGTAAGGTCTTAGAGTTTCTGCGTGTGACTCCAACAGGTAGGCTCCACTAGAGCTGACGGGTTGTGCTCCATGCTCCATTTGGAAGCTTCGGGGCCGACTCAACACCTGGCCCATAGTAGGCGGCTGGGAGCCGGAGCCCGGGGGGCGGCGAGCGTCAGTCGTGCTACCACTCGGGGCTCCGAGGCGCCCACGTGGGTGGGGAGCGCGCCTCCGACAAAGACGCCGCGGCTCAGCGTCTGCACTCGCCTGTCCTCCCCAGCGCGGGGCTTCGCCGGGCTGGCTACTCCTGTCCTGGCCACCAGAGGAAGGCGGGGCCGCTCTGCCCCGCGGCAGGAAGTCGGCGCGTAGCTTCCGGCGCGCGGAGATGACGCGTGCCCCGCGCTTCCGCGTTGGGAGCCGGCGGCGGATCCCGGGACGCGGAGACCCGGGGTCCCGGCAGCGGGGCGGCCCCCGGGCCCAGGGTGGGGATGCATCGCCGCGGGGTGGGAGCGGGTGCCATCGCCAAGAAGAAGCTTGCCGAGGTGAGGAGAAGAAGGCCGACCTACAGCCATCCCCGACCGGAGAGAGATTGGAAGTCTCGGAGAGAGCTCTGTACCCTCAAATCGCCCCCCATCAGAATCTGACACGGGCTCTTCGGGTCTCGGGAAACTGACTTTCTTCAGTTTCCAGTTGATTGGAATGTCAGCATTCGCAGATCCACCAGCCCTTTCCCCCGCGTCCCCAAATATGACTACAGACTAGCCGTCTGTTTTACTTCCTCATCCCTCACCCTAAGAAAAACCATTTAAGAGAGACCCTCCTCTTCTCATACTTCATCGGAGGCAGTACAAGTGGGAGCCCCCAGCGCCCACTCTCAATTCACATTGGTCTCTTTGTCTGACAGGCCAAGTATAAGGAGAGAGGCACTGTCTTGGCGGAAGACCAGCTGGCCCAGGTGAGTCGGTGGGAGGGCTCCAGGCAGGAAGGGAGACCCGACTAGGCTGAACAGGGTACCTCTGATGTAAACTAGATTGTTTGGATTGAACTAAAAATAGGGTATTTGGCAAATCTCTGCTTCCGGGCTGCTCAGATCTTTTATGGGACTTGCTAATAAGAGTGATAGCTAACATCTTTGAGTCGTTGCATGCTTATATCGTCCCAGGCATGTGCCTTTTTTTTTTTTTTCTTTTCTTTTTTTACATGCACTATCTTGTTCATCCTGAAGATCCTACCAGGAGGGAACTCTATTCTTCCCAGTTTAGAATTGAGGACATTCAGGTGATTTATCCAAGATTACATGGGTAATAGTAGGTGGTAGAGCTGTTTGAATTAGGTCTTTGGGGACTTTCACCTCAAGTGCCTAAGAATTACATGAAAATATGGCTTAAATCTGTGTGGCCTATCACCACCACTGTCACATCTAGGTGCATACCAAAAGTGTGTGTTAGTGATGGGGTGCGGTGCCTGTGATTCCCTTTTCATGTCCTGAGTGCACGCAGTTACTGGGACTGGTAAAGAAGAGGCAGAAACAGTTAAGCAAGGAAATGGATCCTTGTACTGAGGAAAGAGAGTAGACACGGGCTGTGCTCTTCAAAATCTCCCACCTCAGGGGTGCCTGGGTCACTCAGTTGGTTAAGTGTCTGAGTCTTGGTTTCTGCTCAGGTCATGATCTCATGGTGGTGGGATCAAGCCTGGTGTTGGGATTCTCACTCAGTGGAGGGTGTGCTTGAGATTCTCTCTCCTCTCTGTGCCCTTCTCACTTGTGCTCTCTCTCTCCCCCTAAAATAAATACATATTTATTTATTAAAAAAAAAAAAAGAAAGAAACTGGAGCACCTGGGTGGCTCAGTGGGTTAAGCCGCTGCCTTCGGCTCAGGTCATGATCTCAGGGTCCTGGGATCGAGTCCCGCATCGGGCTTTCTGCTCAGCGAGGAGCCTGCTTCCCTCTCTCTCTGCCTGCCTCTCTGCTTGCTTGTGATCTCTGTCTGTCAAATAAATAAATAAAATATTAAAAAAAAAAAAAAGAAACAAAACCTCCTACTTATAGGGGAGGTGACATATAGGAATCAAATGGAAATGGTGATTATGTTTTAGTTTATAAAATGTAGCAAACAAGGAGATATTGGTCCAGGAGTGATTACTCTTGGTGGGTGGAACATAGGCTTTGTTAATTAGGGAAAGAGAAGGAATACTACAAATAAGTCAGAAAATCCCCAAACCATTTGTATTTAGCTTTGGAATATAATCTGGTAGACCCACCCCTCCCTTTGGTATTCTTTACTTAGATTTGATTCCCAAGAAGATCCATGACTGAAAGAGTCAACAATCACTGCAAACTTAATTCATACCAGGCTTCCTTTCTCTTCTGTCAGTGGCTGAAGATTTTCTTTCTGAATGCTGAATTCTCTCAATTTTTAAAAAAGATTTTATTTATTTGTTTGACAGAGAGCGAGAGACAGAGAGAAAGGGGACACAAGCAGGGGGAGTTGGAAAGGGAGAAGCAGGCCTCCCACCGAGCAGGGAGCTCGATGTGGGGCTCGATCCCAAGACCCTGGGGATCATGACCTGAGCCGAAGGCAGATGCTTAACAACTGACCCACCCAGACGCCTCCACATTCTCTCATTTTTTTTTTTTTTAGAGATTTTATTTGTTTATTTGACAGAGAGAGATCACAAGTAGGCAGAGAGGCAGGCAGAGAGAGAGAGGAGGAAGCAGGCTCCCTGTTGAGGAGAGAGCTTGATGCGGGACTCGATCCCAGGACCCTGGGTTCATGACCTGAGCCAAAGGCAGCGGCTTAACCCACTGAGCCACCCAGGTGCCCTCTCTCATTTTTAAGACAAAATGGATTCTGGGGTGCACCTTCAATCTAGTAACAGTTTCTCTGGGAAAATAAAAAAGTATCACATTAGTAAAAATTGTTAGATGCATCCCAACTTTAGAACAGAAACATGTGGGGGGGGGGAAATGTGTGTTTTATTTTTTTATCTTTAAAATGTTTTATTTTATTCATACTTTAAAGATTTATTTATTAATTTTAGAGATAGAGTGTGCAGGTGGGAAGAGGCAGAGGGAGAGAGTCTTAACTGGACTCCCAAGGAGAGTGCAGAGACAGGTAGGGCTCAGTCTCATGACCCCGAGGGGATGACCTGAGCTGAAACTAAGAGTAGACCACTTAACCTACTGAGCCACCCAGGCACCCCCAAAGATTTTTAAGTAATCTCTCTACCCATCTTGGGGTTCAAACTCAAAACCCTGAGATCAAGAGTTGCGTGCTCTACTACCAACTGAACCAGCCAGGTGCCCCCAAAAATGTGTGTTACAGAATTGAGGAAACATTATGGCATCCCAATCCAGCTGACAACAGAAACACGAAGGAAAGTTAGGGATAAACAGAGGGAACAATAGGGGCACCTGGGTGGCTCAGTTGGTTGGGCGTCTGACTCATGGTTTTGGCTTTGCTCGTGATCTCATTGAGCCCCCAGTGCGGCTGCCTGCTCAGTGGAGAGTTCGCTTGACGATCTCTCCCTCTGCCCTTCCTCCTGCTCATGTGTGTGCCTGTGCGTGTTCTCACTCTCTCGAGTTAAGATACATCAATCTTTTTTTTTTTTATTTTTTTTTTATTTTTTTTATTTATTTGACAGAGAGAAATCACAAGTAGATGGAGAGGCAGGCAGAGAGAGAGAGAGAGGGAAGCAGGCTCCCTGCTGAGCAGAGAGCCCGATGCGGGACTAGATCCCACGACTCTGAGATCATGACCTGAGCTGAAGGCAGCGGCTTAACCCACTGAGCCACCCAGGCGCCCTAAGATACATCAATCTTTTTAAAGATTTTACTATTTGAGAGAGAGAAAGAATGCACAAGCTGAGGGAGCAGTGGCAGAGGGAGAAGCAGGCTCCCCGCAGAGCAAGAAAGGGAACAAGAAATAGCATCATGGCAGGCCTGGAGGAGGTAGGTTATTTCAGCCTTTGCCCTAACACTGGGCCGGGAACTTACTTTTGGCATCAGGTTATCACTTGATTAGGCTGCCCCTGACCTCCCCCTGGTCCACCTTACAGATGTCGAAGCAGTTGGACATGTTCAAGAGCAACCTGGAGGAATTCGCCAGCAAGCACAAACAGGAGATCCGGAAGAATCCCGAGTTCCGGGTGCAGTTCCAGGACATGTGCGCCACCATCGGGGTGGACCCACTGGCCTGTAAGGAGCTGTGTGCGGGGCTGCGGTGTTCTCCTGGGGCTCCAGAGGGCCAGCAGCTCTGCTGTCTGTCAGCGCTGTGGCTAGGCCATCTTCCAGAAGGCCCTTCAAAAAGGGCCTGC
The DNA here is from genome assembly GCF_964662115.1 of Mustela nivalis. NCBI lineage: Eukaryota > Metazoa > Chordata > Mammalia > Carnivora > Mustelidae > Mustela > Mustela nivalis. Next base: position 38,389,774 of record NC_139036.1, read on the forward strand.
AGGGAGAGCCAGAGGCTGTTGTCTCCAGGGAGTGCCCAGCAGGATGGCTGAGTGCGCAGCGTGAGGGGGAAGCTGGAGACGTTGCCTTCGGGCTCGTAGCCAGGGTACCGGCCTTCCCGTGAGTCGTGACCTACAGTGGACTTTCTTCCCTTTATTAAAAAGATAATTGAGTTTTAATGAAAGTAGCATGTCATCCTGGAGTCAGTCAATAGATGAGAAAAAAAGAAAAAGAAAGTACGAGTCTCCAGATCCTGTTCCGTAGTTGCAGAGATAAACATTAACGGTCTGAGGTAGCTTTCTGGGTGCCTGCATCCCATTTATAAACTTCTAACGTATCAGATTATGCTGTCATTACTACTCTGTAACCTGCATTTTTTCCCCAGTGAATTGTTGTCTCTGGTGGATTTTTGAAGGCCAGGTCTGCGGATGGTTTCTCTCAGCCTTGTCTAGACCCTCTGTCCCATTGTATTTCACTGTATAATTTGGTAATGGAAGACTCATTTTTATAGTGTTCTGAGCCAGAATTAGCAAAACAGAAATGCCTTTTAGATTGCCCACCCTTGCCAACTGTCCAAGCTGGTTTTTAGGAGGACTTCCCAAGAGTTCAACTGTCTTGAGGATCCTGAGTAGTAAATGGAACCCCAGGACTTAGGCTAGGCAGGGAACGCTTCCCACGGGGTAGATGTTTTAATCTAGCTTGGAGAGAAAAGAAAGGATAGAAACCAACCTATAACCTGGCTTTTGTTTTTCTTTCTTTCTTTCAGCTGGAAAAGGATTTTGGTCTGAGATGCTAGGCGTGGGGGATTTCTATTACGAGCTGGGGGTCCAAATTATTGAGGTGTGCCTGGCCTTGAAGCACCGGAATGGAGGTGAGGCTGGCTGAGTCCTGAGTGCTGGGCTTTGGACTTCTCGGAGGGAGAAGACCTTGAAAGGTGATCTTTTCCATCCTGCAGACTGCAAGCCAATAAGATCTCGAGAAGCTCTTAGGTCTTCAGAAGCATCTTAGCGGCTTCATGTGGTTGAAAAATGGAACGGCCTGAATGATGGTCTCTGTTCCCTAGAGAGCTTCGCCCAGCAGGTTCTTAGCCCCTGGTGATTATAGAAAATTATAGGGAGGTAGGAAATAGGCCTTTCCCTCGATACACAACATACCCAGGTTATGATTTTAAGATTAGTAACTGTGTGTCCTGGTGTTCCAGGGTGGGGTGTTGCCCACTTTCTTGGCTCCCCAAAATGTGACCTAAAAATGGTCATCCAGTAGGGTCATCTTAATAATTTGTTTTTTTGTTTTTTTGTATTTATTTATTTGACAGAAATCACAAGTAGGCAGAGAGGCAGGCAGAGAGAGAGAGAGGAGGAAGCAGGCTCCCCACCGAGCAGAGAGCTCGATGTGGGACTCGATCCCAGGACCCTGAGATCATGACCCGAGCTGAAGGCAGCGACTTAACCCACTGAGCCACCCAGGCGCCCCCATCTTAATAATTTGTATTTTGGATTTGGTTTGGTTTGGCTCAGCCACAAAGCTCACCCTCCCCCTGCTTTCCTCACCGCTCGCACAGGCCTGATAACCCTCGAGGAGCTGCACCAGCAGGTGTTGAAAGGAAGGGGCAAGTTCGCGCAGGACGTCAGCCAGTAGGTCTTGCCTCCCAACCCCTTGGAGTATGGAAAGGTCTTTAAAAATCATATGAAAATCGTTTCTCTTTACTGCTCACATGTCTAGGCTGTTTTGGGGATCATTTTGTTCTTCTTTATGATCAGAAAACCTGCGTTTTAGAAAACGGGAAATATAGACCTAAAGAACCAAAAATGACCCATTACTTCTCAACTAAGATCACAGTTATTGACATTTTCGTGTATTTTCTTCTAAGCATTTTTTTCCCCACATGTATGCATGTATTGTTACTATTTTTTTTTTTTTTTTTTTACATTCTTAGGGCTTAATATTGAGCTATTTGTGGTGAAGGAGACTAGTGCACACATCTGGGAAGGCTGGGGAATGGAGTGGGGGTCAGAAGGCGGGGTACATGTCAATCTAGTTTAGCAGCCTCCATGCAGAACTTCAGTTTGAGAAAAGGTTAAAAAAAAAGGCTGTCGGTATGTGGGCTGCATATAGGTTCTACACATGGTCTTGTGGGTTTTCTTTTTCCCTAATTCGAGTTCAGTTGTTAACGGGAAACCAGTTGATCTGGCAGGAGCGGGCCTGAATTTCCCAATGGCGATCATCAGCTGGATCGCTGTCTATAAAATGCATGCTAAATGCATGCGTGGTTTCCGGTTTCCTTTCTACCACAGTCCGCACTGCTCCCTGTCGTCTGTCCCATGGAGCTCCTTCGTTCCCATTCCCTGGTGGGCTCCTGTGGGCGGGTTTTTGCTCCATTCCTGTACCATCTCCCAGTAGTGTCCCAGCGCCGTCTGGTGCCCCTTGGCCCTGCCTTCTTACTGAGGTCACTGACCATCATGCAGCCGTTTGAGTCTTGTTAGGGGGTCCCCGCTAGACCAGAGCTGAAACTGCGTCGCGGCTGGGTCTGCTGTGCCAGGGGTCTTTAAGCAGCTTTTTCTTCCCTCAGAGATGACCTGATCAGGGCCATCAAGAAACTGAAGGCGCTGGGCACTGGCTTCGGCATCATCCCCGTGGGCGGCACCTACCTCATTCAGTCCGTCCCGGCTGAGCTCAACATGGACCACACCGTGGTGCTGCAGCTGGCTGAGGTACCTGCTGCCTTCTGGGGGCCGCGGGGGCGGAGCCCAGGTGGGGGTTACAGACTTCGGGAGTAGCACAGACTCAGGTCTTCCACTGAGACTGTCCAGTGGACACACAACTCAGACCGGTGCTTATTTAGAAGACATTTATTGAGCAGCTACAGCGCAAAGCACCGGGCCAGGCTGTCGGGGGCAGAACGGCGGGCACCAGAGGTCCTGCTCTCAGGGAGCGTACAGTCTAGTGGAGCAGACAGACATGCAGACAGCAGGCTGGATTTGCTTGGGTAGACCGATTCTCTGAGGTCTTCAGAGTACTACACTCTGAATGGGTTCTTCCAAATAAACGTTTCATCTCGTTTGCCAGTCCCCTGTCCCTTGGCATGCCTTCAGCGTACCCCCTCCTTCCCCATTCCTTACCCCAGATTGAGGGAAGACATGTTCAGTTTTCTTAATCCGATAATGGAAAACAAAACTAAATAAGGAAGAACTTTTCTTACTGGGGAACGGGTAAGATGAGCCAGGGAATTGTCACCATTTCTTGCTTTCAGTGAATTATTCTGAATCTTGTCATACTCTGAAGTTCTCGGAGAAAGTCTAAATTAGTATTTTAGTACCAGGGACCCCACTTTTTAAGACTGAACCTGTCACCCTGAAAGTCACTTCTCTCTCTTTGCTGGGGCTTCCAAACATTCTTTTCCCCTGCTCTTAGGTTTCAAGGGCAGGTCTTCCTCCTGTCTGGGTCGGTCTGTTGTTGCCGGGCAGACGCTGGGTTCTTAGGGAAAGTCCACTGTTAACTGACTCCCTGGTTCCTCCTTCCTCCAGAAAAATGGCTACGTGACTGTCAGTGATATCAAAGCCAGTCTTAAATGGGAGACCGAGCGAGCGCGTCAAGTGCTGGTATGTGAATTCTGGAATGGGCCAGAAGAGACGGGCCCCAGATGGGTGGATAGACAGCACACCGGCAGAAACTTTAGCCTTGCTCTGCTGGCCTCTCGCCTTGAAGGCTGCTGTCACCACAGAGAAGCAAGGCAACCCCCGCATTCCTCTGAAGGTGCCCCTGAGGTCCGACTCAGAGGCAGGCTTCTAACTCTGCGTAGGACAGTCACCAGTACCTCCTCTCCCCCCCAGCCTGTCAGGCCTGGTCAGACAATTCATACGGTTTGTACTGGAAGTAACACTGTCAATTCAGAGTAAAGGGAATTGTTACCTACTTAATTACATACCCATAATGGCATACTATTACACTGTGTATTATATAGTTAGTGTTCTCTATAGACAGATCTCGTGATGCTAGTGAGAGGCCGATGAGTAGTAGCAGGAGAATGTAATTCTGGCTTTTCATACCTTCTTCCTTATCCAGGCAATTAAACTATAGACTTAATTTTTTCTGGAAAGCAGGGTAACATAAACATCTGTTTACTGCTGCTGGGGACAACCGGGCCCATCTTGAGCCTATTTCTGGCTGTAAGAATTGCCAGTCCATTCTAAACTAAGAGAGTCCTTCCAATAACTTGTCCACGAAGGTTCACCCACAAGTTAACGGAAACATAATTACAACAGTGGTGTCCATTTTGCTTCAGGGAACTGGGATCAGGGATTTGCTTCAGGCCACAGGACAGACGTCTCTGCAGCCCCCGAGTCCTTCTCCCAACATCCCACACTACTGGTCTTTACCCTCCTTCCCAGCACAGGCTAAGTGATTTGGTAGCATCTCTTGCACCTCAGGCAAAGGTCAGGGCCAAACAGAACCTGGAATTCCAGTCTGGTTGTGTAAAGGTGTGAAGGCACTCGTGTAGATTTAGTCTGAAAACCCCACTGATGCCAAAACAGGTCTGGGGGTCGTTTGTCCACCGGACAGGAACTCCGACTCTTCCTACCTTTTCCTTCCAGGAACACCTGCTGAAGGAAGGGCTGGCCTGGCTGGACCTACAGGCCCCAGGGGAGGCCCGCTACTGGCTGCCGGCTCTCTTCACTGACCTCTACGCCCAGGAGATTACAGCCGAGGAGGCCAGAGAAGCCCTCCCCTGACTCTGGCAGTGTCGAAGGAGCCCCAGCAACAGGCAGGAAGAGGAGGGCAGAGCTGCTGGTGTGAATAAAGCCTGAATAACTTTTTTTTTAAAGAAAAGAGTTTCAAGTTTTTTCTTTCCTCAATACTCTTCACCCATTATTTTATTTTATTTTATTTTTTTTTAAAGTGCCTTCACATTGCATCTTTTATTGGAGAAAAACTCATTTATCCAGTAAGGCTAACCTGAGCAGCACAGAGAATAGCGAGCACGTACGAAATGACCTGCATGGGTCACCACCAAGTTCACGGTAGGGATGGGTCTAGAATGAAGGCAGTCCATCTCCTGGCTAGACAGTCTCTTGGCTATTGGTAGTCCTGGGACATAAATTACAGCCCGTTAATTCAAACCTTGTCTTTATAAAAATGTTTATCTCAAGGGAGCAGATCCTAATGGACCAGTAACAGCCACTTGTTCAGTCTCCTCCATTTTCCTCTGGAGCTTCCAGGTTCTGACAGACTTGGCTGAATGTGAAGAAAGTAGAGGTCAAAGTAAAATGGTGGTTAGAGGAAACAATGGAACCTAGGGGAATGGACCAACAGTGGACATAGTCTAGTCCTTGAGTTTCGTACCAGCTCTCCCTCCTGTGATCACTAGGTCCCTCTTGCCTTAGCAGTGGGAAGGGCATCACTTACTGAACACCTACCCTGTGCCGCCTTCTAAACACACTTAAATCCTCATGGCCACTTTCATCAGCTCAGGGAGTAGGTCTCCTTTTGAATTAACTCACTGGGCGCGGGCCACCAATTTAAAAGGCAAAGTGAGGAGCCAGAGTCCAAGTGCACTGGCATGCGGGCCTTCGCCTTCCCGCATCGTGGCTTTCCCCAGCAACGGCTGGCTGTGTCCCATGGAATGTCTTCCTTGCTGCGGGGTCAGCCAAGAGGGAAAGCCTTTGCGCCAGAATGCTAGAGCCTTTCTATATCAAGTAGAGAAGGAAGGTGGCTGCATGAATCAGTCCGTGCAGAATTCCTAAGAGCTGGTTTCTGTACCAGATATCCAAAAATCAAGTGAGGTCTGGATTATCCAGAACTTAAGATGCCCTTTCCTTACCCAGGGATACAGTCTAGATCTGCCTGTCCTTGGAGGACATACTCCCTTCCCAGTTTGTGAAGGAGCTCCTTTGAAGCAATTGAGGCCAAAATGGCATTCCTCTCCTTGATGGCCAGACTTGGTCTCAGAAAAGGCCCTGCTACTTCTGGTTGGCCGGAGACCCATCCCTGGCCGCCCTGCTTCCACCCACGCCCTGTAACCGGAGTTTCCAGCCTCCAGACAATGCATCGAGCACTTTCTCCCTGGCAGTTTCAGACCTGGGTGAGAGGTGTGGTTGTTGAAGGATCCCAGTCTCCCTTGACACACACCCTCCCACACCCACAGGCGCTTCCTCCTTCTGCCAAAACAAACTTTATTGCACCAAAAAGAAAAAAAAAAACTTCATTTATGTACAGTCAGATATAAAGACATCTCTTTTGACTCCTGTGCATATATTTCCTCAACTCAAGATTAGGGCATAAAAGTCAGGCTGGTATGCCAGACATGCTCTGCCCACGGCAGGGCCAAGGAGAGGATTGTCACTTGAAAGTGGGAACACTTAAATGGATGACAGACAACCACTGGACCAACAGGCCAAGGGCCTTCTGCTAAGCCCTGTACTTGCTCTGGGAATGGAAGAGGGAAATTGGCAGCGGGGTCCCTCTTTAAGTCTCCTTGTTAAGAGACCCAGCCTTAGGTATCCGAGATAAACTTCCGTTCCCCAAGCCCACTTCCTGTCCAGTTTCTTTGCTTCCTGCCCTCCCAAGCTGGACATTCTCCTTCTTGCCCAACCCCTTCCGAACTCCCTGGAAGTCCCATGACCCGCAGGCAGAAGCCTCCACAGCAGCGGGCAGGGCAGGCCCAAGTCATCCTCTCCCATACACGCGGCTGGATACTGACTGAGGCCCTGCGTCACACGGATCACCAACACCCCACTGGGAGCCCTAACAGTAAGAATCTGTAAAGTATGGGGAGAACACACCAAAAAGGGGAAGGCTGGAGTTTCTCAGTGCCCAGTACCACAGGGCGTCTAACACACATTCTTCTGAGCCAACCAGCTAAAGGATCACTGCAGCTAGATACAGACAGAGAAGCAACACAGCCAGGCAAACAGCCATCAGAGCCAGTGACAGAGCAGCTGGGAAGGACGGGAGGCAGAGAGGCAAGAGAAGCAGCGGGGCCCACAGTCCCAGCCCCAGCCCCTCTGCCATTGGCGACCCTTGCTCCCCACAAGTCCCTGGGCATTGAAGTGGGAGGGAGGTTGGGGGGGTAACTAGAGGCCAGGGTGAAAATACACAAGGACAGCCAAACAGAACACAAGAGGACTAGCATCAGTCTCCCCACTGCACCCCACCCCCAGGGGAAATACCCTCATTGTGGGTAGCATTTAGGAACATCTGTAAAAGACTATTCTATGTAGTGGCTCTCGTACCCCACAAACAGCAGCTGGCTGCGTTGGGAACTTTTCAAATCAGTGATTGCGGGAACAAAATCAGCTTCTCATGGTGCCTGTGCAGGCTCTACCAGGACCTCAGTTCCATCCCAGTCACATTTACCTTCTGTCTTAAATCTGGAAATGGGCGAGGGAATGGGGGCGGGCAGAGGAGAAAGGTGCTCAGGTGCTAGGTAAAGCTCACTGATCAGCAGCCTAGACTCCACCACTGTTCCTTCTCTTTGGTCTGTCTAGAACAGTGACTATAAATTAGGAAAAACAAAATTATGCTGGCCCATGGGAAGTATTGGGAGAAGAGAGGCAGGGAGGAAAAGGGCATCGGGAAGCCCTGCTTCAAGACTGCAGACAGACAGACAACCACCCAGACTGCTTAAGTGTCACAGACAGCCCCCACCCAAAGCTCCCTTCCAGATATCCCCCTCAATCATGTGGGCACGCTCCCTCTTGGAATTACAGTTTGTCTCCCGCCTCCCCCTGAGGATCTGGCCCCGCGGAGAGGTGTGTCGGCCGCTTATGTTTGCCAGAGGCCCTCACCCTGGGTGCTCCTGCGTCGGTACCTTGGCCCCTGCTATGGGATGAACACAGCCCCGGATGCTCGAGAGCCAGGGAGGTCAGGTCAGGAACAGCCTCCCCACTCCCACACCCTGGGATCCGAGCTGGCTTGGTTCTTGCCATCTTGCAGGATGACGTCACGTTTGGAGGGAGATACACAGTGCCTCTCCATCCCTGGGGTGGGGGGGAAGGGACGTTGCTGGGACCCTTGAGTGGGGGGAGGGGAGAAGGGAGCAGGGTCTAAACCCTCAGGCTCCCGTGCAGGTCTGTCTCTGTCCCAGACGAACTGCTATCAGAGTCCATTTCGGCGTTCTCATTATGGAGCCTCTCCAGCACTTTCTGACGAATCAGTCCCAGGCGCATCAAGAGGGACTGGTAGTCAAAGTGGCCACGCTTCTCTCCAAAAGGGTCCTGTGGGGGAAAGGAGACAAGCAGGATGGAAGATTCGAGTCTGGAGGGCTCACCCTAGAAAGAGCAGCTTTGGGCCCATGTTGGACGCATGGTCAACCTCCGAGTCATGGGGGCAGAGGGTAGAGCGCTCGATCCCAACAGCAGACAGCGCACCCTCTGCTTAGAAATATTACGGCACACTAACCGCCACCCAGACAGGTCTGGCTTGGGACAACATTCAAACGTTTTTGTTCCCTGAAAGCAAGCCACTATGCAGAAGAGGGTTACAGGAAAGGGGAGACAGGCAAGAAACAGAAACTCAAGACCAGAACTGTGACCATTATGTGTGCCTGTGTTCGCAATTAACTTCATAAAAACCATACAAAGGGAAGTATCATTTTTCTTTTCCTATAATTCAAAAGGGGAAATCTGCTTTTCCAACATCACAGGCAAGTCTGGAACTCAGGAGTTGGGACTTCCAGATAAGCACCCGTCCACTCTTCTGGAGAGACCTGTCAACACCTCCCTGTCCACTTTGTACGCATCACTCCAGGGCTGCCCAGCCTTGATCTCAGTCCCTGTCATTCTACACCGAACATCTCCATAAGTTTTCTAGAAAGGGGTTAAGTGTCCTTAAAATCTCAAATATAACCAGGGTGGGAGCAGAGAGTCTAAACACAAGGAACGTAAATGCTACACAGAGAATATGGCAGCGAAGTAGTGCACGGCCAGGGTTTAGACAAGTGGAGACCTCTTGAGTCACAAAAAGGTACATGATTTTTCCCTCCCACATTCTGCTTCTCCCACATAGACTCCTTCCACACTTTTGCCCACACATCACCCTCACGATCGGGGACCAGTGAACAGAAGTCACAGTCACTGTGACTGTAGCCCACACTTTCTGCTTCTCAGGGTTACGTTCCCCACAGGCTGAACTCCACACTTACTCTGGAGCCGTCATTTTTCAAATCTTCCTTTTTTCATCCTTGGCTCCATTTCCACCCACTTCCCTCCTCCCCAGACGCTGCTCTTCCCTTTCCTTCTCTCATCATGAGTTATTTTTCCTCCACAGAGTGAATATTGGAAATGCTTTTGAATGCCAGCAGTGAGAATTCCTGATGGGGCACAAAGCATGGCAGGCATCACCTACAATGGACTCTGAAAAAGGGGTCGGGAACAAGTTAATGCTGATCTGGCCTTGCCCTTTAAGGTTTTTTTGTTTTATATTTTAATTATTTATTTTTAAAAAGTAATCTCTACACCCAACATGGGACTCAAACTTCCAACCCTGGGATCAACAGTCACACTGGCTTTCCCGACGGAGCGAGCCAGGCGCCCCTGCCCTTTGAGTTTTAACTGGGCAGATGGGTGGGAAAGCCTTGAAGGAAAAAACAGGGCAACTACCATTTCTGAGCAGCAGCTGAGGAAGGAAGACATTTACTCCTACTGCTGCTGGTGCGGCCTGGGTGGGGAAAGCAGCTCAGGAAGAGCTGGAGAGAACTTTAAGTGGCCTCAGTCATTCATCCAAGTCAGCACGAACCTAAGCAAAACCACAGGTAATGATCCAAAAGACCAAGGAACCAGTCCTTCAGGACGGGGAGGTGGGGTCTCACCCTCTTACCAACCAGGTCTTTTATATTGGAGCATGTTAACAATTTGGTTTCATAAGAATCTTTTTTTGTTTTGTTTTGTTGGGCTCCATGCCCAACATGGGGCTCAAACTCACGACCTTGAGATCAAGAGTCACATGCTCTACCGACTGAGCCAGCCAGATGCCCCAAGAATCTCCCTTTAGAGGAAGCTTAAATCCTACATTCCAACTGGAAGTGGAAGCACATTTCTCCAATGGAGGCCAGAAGTAAACAAATGCTTACTGTCTTCGTAACAGGAGTCTTTCAACATGTAAGAGCACATACCCAACATTTCCCTAGCCTCGATCTCTGAGCACCTCTCTGAGCCAGGGACTGGACTCAGTAGAGAACTCACCCTTATCATCACTAGGAGTCTGAGAGGGCTGAATGTTCATGGTTTGAAAAGACTGTTAAGAAGGGGAGGCATTCCAGGCTAGAAAGCAGGATGGTTCAGACTCTACCCATGAGCATCTAGTTGATGGCAAGACTGACAGGCAACTCCACAGCAATTAGGCAGGGCGGTCTCCTCCCTGGGCCACAGCAACTTAAATGACAAGTTCCTGTCGGCTCTGACTTCTCTGAGAGCTGCAGAAGCTATCCTTGGGGAGGGATTTTATGGAGTCTGCCGTGCGGCCTGTGGAGTTGGTGGCAGGGGCTGTGTTACCTGCATTGTCTGGCCTTGAAGGTGCAGGCGATCTTTGCAAGCCACCTCATAGAAGTCGTAATACTCCAGGAAGGACTTCTCCATCACCCCTCTGGAAAACAAGCAGAGAAGCCTGAGCTAGGAACGTGGTGGGGAAGGAATTATCCCTTCACCATCTAACCTTACTGCCAATTAGAGTTCCCAAGCCCAGATTTGGCATCTCACAAAGACCTTCCTTTAAAAAAAAAAAAAAAAATTTCAGAGAGAGAAAGAGAGAGAGAACATGAGGGCCAGAGGGAGACAGGATCTCAAGCAGACTCTGTGCTGACTGCAGAGCCCGACGCAAGGCTTGATCTTACGACCTGAGCTGAAACCAAGAGTCAGATGCTCTATTGACTGGGCCACTCAGGCGCCCCCTCACAAAGATCTTTCAATGGAAAAAGAAAGCTGACAACCCAAGACTGCTCTTATACCTCAGGGATTATTAAAGGAGGGTGACTGTTAATATTGATCATTTGAATCCCAACTTCAACTCATGCCTCAATCTCGTGTTTTCCATAGGCCATCCCTTATCCCAACTCTTACTCAAAATTCTTCCAGAAGTTTGTTTCAGTAACTCCAACCTTATTCATCTAGTTTGAACATTTATGAGTAAACTCCAACACTGAGAAGTGGATTCATTATGAAGGGCTCTACGCCTCATTTGGTTATAGAACAAGTAAAGCTCTTCACTAGGTCCCGGCCCTCAGCAAACTGGAGGCTACGGCTATGTCATTCCCATTGGTCTTGGCACTCTCCTAGAACAGAGCAGCTTGCTCAACTTTCTCTTGAGTGATCCTTAGCCAGTACTCTTTGAAAACGGGAACCAAAGCTTTATGTTTTTCTGTATCTCCCCTGGTGCCCAATAGTGGATTTTGCCCCAAAGGTTCTCCGAGCTAAGCCTCCCAACAGCAAAACCAAAGTGCCAAGTGTGCGCTCTTGGCATACACCTACCGTAAGGGCTCAGGGCAGGGACACTTTCCTTCCATCATGTCACAGACTGCCACTCTGATGGTCTCATGCCGGATACATTCATTGTAATTTTTGCTGTCTCCTGGATGTCTCTCCTATAATGTAACAGACACCAGAGTGCCCAAGTACAAATTTAGGCAAAGAGAAAAGTCAACAGGAGGAGAAGTCGGGATTAACGTGGGGTGGGGCGCGTGAACCAAGTAAACAAACCTAGAAGATACCTTTCCAACTACGGCAGATCCATGAAGAGCAACTGAGTTTCTCTTTCTGAGATCATTCACCTCCCCCCATGCGTGCCAACACCCATCCTCTGTTACAGGTCACCCGGCCTGTAGGCAGCAAACTAGACCCATCAGATTCCTAAGGCTGAAATGAGAGGCCTCTGAGGTAAAGACTGAATGGGAAAGAACCAAATGTTAAGAATGGTGATGGGACCAAAGGGTAAACGTGACATTAAGAGTTTCAGTAAAAAACCCTGTAAATATCTGGATGCTTTCCGGCTAACTCCTTTTTATGTCTGTAGGATTCCACCATCACTGAAATCAACTACTACGAACCTATTGGAAGTAGAACCTGAAGTTTCCAAAAGAAAACTCCAATACTGACTGAGAAAGCCGATATGAATGTGTGGGTAGAGACGGAAGGGAGCACAGTCTCCTGTCCTTTTTTTTTTTTTTTTTTTTAAAAGATTTTATTTATTTATTTGACAGACAAAGATTACAAGTAGGCAAAAGAGGCAGGCAGGGAGAGAGAGGAGGAAGCAGGCTTTCTGCGGAGCCGAGAGCCCGATGTGGGGCTCGATCCCAGGACCCTGGGATCATGACCCGAGCCGAAGGCAGAGGCTTTAACCCACTGAGCCACCCAGGCACCCCGTCTCCAGTCCTTTTAACTCTTCCTCTACTCCGCAATGGTCCCCCTACCACCAACCTGACAACCAGAACCTTGGCCTCTGATTAAAACACATCATGAGCAGGAAAGACATATATACCCTCACTCTCCTACCATGGTTTCCAAAATGCACCATAACGGGCTCACAGGGGTGCCATGGGATACGTTCAACTTTTTTAGGAAAAGCATAGTATTCACCACCTGTCAGTCAGCACGCCAACTACTAGCTTGAGCTCAGTGGGTCAGGTTGGACATGAAACTGCATTATTTTCCTTTTGATGACACGTGATGTCTGTGAAGCTGGACTGTCAATCACTACTTAGGTAAACAGCAAGCAGCATATGAAAACAGTGGGGAAGAGAAATGAGGGTGGTGATTCGACCAGGCTCCACGATCTTCGAAGTTGTGTGGTGCCCAACAAGTGTATCCTTCCTGACATTAAGACATTTCAGTTATTTAAGAAAGAGGTGAGTTGTCCGGATGTTAACCGCTAAGAAACAAACAGCTGGCCACTTTCTTCTGCCTGGGGGGCTATGAAAAAGGGCACCCAGGGACCTGCGGCTGTGGACCAGTAACGTTTGGGAGAATAAAAGTCATAGTTCCTGAATTTCCAAACAAAGAAGAGACCTTCAAATCAGCTCCCTGGTTGGCCAATGAGGCCCTTTTCCATTTCTACCCAATCCTAAAATCAAATACACTATTTGTTTGGAAAGGAGATTTTGGGACTAGCTTCTATTCCCTCTTAAAGAGTATTTCCTATTGTTCAGGTCTATGAATGAACCGTCAATGTTAGCATTACTTCAAATATTTTAAAAATTAGTTAAACTGTTCTAGTCACCTAAATAGAATCTTTGGGGATTATGATTGGAACTCTTTCCCTGTACTTCAGAGTAATCCTGGAAGGCATTCTGGAACAGTGGAAAAACTCTTGGCTCCAGGGCAAATATTGGGTTCTACCATTATCTGTGTATCTTTGCGAAAGTTATTAACCTGTCCATGTCACCAATATCTCATTTGAAAATGGGGATAACATTTACCCCAAGTGAGTATTCTCTGCAACCGAAGTGGGGCTCAAACTCACGACCCCAAGGTCAAGAGCTGCCTGCTCTTCTGACTAACCTGGCCAGGCGCCCCTACCTCAAGTTAGTGTGAAAGTTAAATGAGATAATATATATATATACACAAAAATTTGGCAGCGGCTGGCACATAGCATACCCCTGGAAAACGCAATTTTCCTCTCCCTTCTCTCTGGCAGCGCTGACTGCAATGTTCTTGCCCTACTAGCTAATAAATGACTAGGTCCTCTGGCTCTTCAGGTAACAGGATTCTGTAACTCCGGAAAAACACCCGGCTGAACAGGAGTCACTCCAGGAAGTACCTTAAAAGGACTTTGGGAGAATGGACACATAGAGAAGAACCCACCAGTTGCAACAGCCCCCAAAAGCAGGCTTAGAATTAATTTCCAGAGGACTCCACTGATTCCCACCTTGTAGATTAATCCAAGTCAAATGGAAATAACCGAACAGTATTGTAAGTTACAAGGAAAAAAAAGACATTTTTAAGGAGCACACATACCAGCTCCTTTTTTCTCCTATGGTGACATTAAACAAACAAACAAACAAACAAGACCCTTAAGCACACCTCTCAGAGCTCTTCAAACTCAGTACTCCATTTCCCAGCTGCCCCTCTCCCCCCACTGCCTTACCTGCTCAAAGCCAGGCTCATTGTGATAGGGGTTCTCAGTCATTAGGGACTGGATGGAGATCAGCACGGAGGAGATGCTCTGGGCTGGGCTCCAGGCGGGGCCAGTCCACGTACTGGAAAACACAGCAGACAGAGGGAAGAGGGTGAGGCCGAGAGCGATGGTGAAGGCCACCACAGAAACACTAGTGCACCAGCACCCTGGGGCCTGGCAGAACCCGCGTCAGTGAGTTAAACCAAACGTTTCTCTTTCACTATTAATGCTCTGGAATTCCCCAGCCTGTCTCACCCTCATTCACCAGAAATCAATCAACTGCCTAATCCTCTTATCAAGTGGGACAAAAGAAAAGAGGGTAAAGCAAGCCCTGTAACTTTGAAGTGATTTTCATCCAACTAGGAAATAAACAGTGGCCAGGGAAGGTTCCAATCATCAAAATGGAAGAGAAAAGGTATGAAAACAGTACCAAACGCAGCCTAAGTGTTAACCTCTGTAAATCCTAAATCCGGAAGGTGGTGAAGGAGTTAGTGAGGAGACAGAAGCTGAGCACAGAGGGGCAGGGAGCCTGAATACAGCCATCTGGTTCAAGGCCATGTAGCAGGGCTGATGACCCGGGATCCTGCCCTGTATCAGCCCGCAGAGTGTCAGACTCTCTGAAGACTACAGGACTCTGCCAAAGGACAGGAAGGGAGTAGGGTCAGACCCAAGGACGGTCTGAAATAATATATGGAAGCCATCCCGAATAAAACAGAAGCACCAGAATTGCTCCTCTCTTCCATCAACCTGACCAGATCCTGGGAGGAGGAGCGCGACTTGGACAACAATGGCATTTTTTAGCTCAATTCACTGAAGAGGTGGCACCTGATCTGGAAGCTGAACACAACCTAAGCCAGGACTGGCTTGCTCAAGTTCACTGGCCAATTCCCTTTCCCTGCTACGCTTGAGGAAAGCCCAGTTAAGCAAGCTCATCATCATCATCATCGTCAAGGCTCGCTCTTCAGAGCCTCTCAGCCTGCTCCCCTTAGCTCTACTCCTCCAGGAAAGCCAGACTCTGCGCTAAGACTGCCACTAAGACTTCACCTATTTGAGAGGCAAGCCAATAGGGTAAATTTTCGTTACATTTCTTTCGTCAGTAAGGCAGTCCCAATCTTTTTTTCTACGTAGGGAGGAAAGGACTGAGGCTGACAGAGGGAACAGTCAACTAAGAACACATGGGAATTTTCTACCCTGTGATTCCTCGTGGTCAAGATTCAAGTTCAGGGTAGCTTCTCCTTTTCTACCCAACAGGCTTCGGCCATTTGTACCCAACCATCTTACTTCCCCTGGTTCCACTGTGAGCTGAGGTTCGTTCAGAGTTGTTTCCTACTGGCCTAATGGGGAACCTGAACAAAAACCCTGTCTCGAACAGATGTCATACAGAAATAACCACCGAGTATCCTCACCACCTTGGGCTATGTATACCCCTGTCCTACCTGCAGAGACAGATACCCTAACAACATAAAGGACCTCTTGAAGGACAACCTCCTGTGAAGGACTTCCTCACTGCCACCATCACAGAACATACCCCTGGATCAGAGAGATTAAAAAAATCAATAAAAGAAGCTGCGCCTCAGGTTGGGTCAGCTGCCTTCTCCCTCCCCCACCCCTCCCCCACGACCCCACACTTGAGAAACACACTAGACAAGAAAGAAAACGCACCCCCAGTTTGGGCGACTTTCCCAACTTCACCCTGCACTTATTCTCTGCCCCAGGGGAAACTCAGATCACACGAACAAGACAGATCCAGAAAACATCAGCAGACGGTTCCATTCTGAATTTGTAACCCCCCTAGGCAATTAAAAGGGAACCAATGAGAACCGCATTAAGCAAAAATCTCAGCAGTGCCCAGAAAACAAAATGCACTTGAAACTTGTGTTTCTCATCTGATGTGATTTCCAACCTTAGACATTTTTCATTCAGATGTTAGAATATCATATCATCCTCATCACCACCACCGCCTCCAAAGCCACTCATTGAGAGACTCAGAAACAAGACACCCACAATCGTACATGGCACAGATCTGCAGCCTTTCTCAACCCGTTCGGGAGAGAATCAAGCCCCGATGCCCTAAAGAAGTGGTTCTCAAGCTGGAGCGTGCGCCCCAATCACCCGGAGGGCCTGGAGGACACAGACTGTGGAACCCGACCCCTGGAGTTTCTGACACAGGAGGCCGGGGTTGGAACCCCAGAGTCCGCAGGGCTGCAAGCGCCCGGGTGCTGGTGCAGCTCGGGGAGAAGCACTTCGCTAAGGCAGCCATCGTAGGTCATAAATGAACTTCTCTCTTTGGCGCCTAGAATGATACTTGTCGTGTACCATCCTGAGGAGAATTGAGGTGACAGTCCCTCCAATCATTATCTGTGTTCTGTGGTTCAGATGAGGAACCCCAGTTGATAAAGGCTGGCCTAGAGCAATTATTTGCTAACAACGAACTTGGCCACTTAGAAGAGTCTCCTCTTACCCTAGAATACTCAAGCAGACTTTCCCATTGCGGTAGAAGTTGGGGTTAAACCTCACTGTGTTATTGCCCGTTGTCATCAGTTTGACCCGAGGCGGGTGGATGGGATAGTCGGGCGGACACCGAAACACGAACAGGAAGAAACCCCCTTCATAAGGGGTGTCAAATGGGCCTGTGATCAATGCATGAATCTGCAAAATAAAACCCCATCTCAAAATTGTGAGGTGATGTCCCATCCCAACCCCGCCTGGCTTCCACGTGCTCCCCACACCAGAAGCAGGCCCTTCGGCTGGCATCTGTATTCCATGCCCTCACCGTGCAGGAGGAGCAGCCGGGACTCACTCGCACTGATACACAGGTTTGGAACTTAAGAAACCCCATTCTGGTGGAGTGGCATCTGACTCGGGGGCTACATTGTACAGTTCGAGCCTAAGGTGAAAAGTGAATCCGATCCAAGATGACCCTTGAGTGTCCCTTAGAACTCCCCGGCAGCAGGGTTTTTGTTTAGACTTCCTTCATCAGTGCCGTATGTGACAAGTCTAGACGGCACACCACTGCACACATTAAAATATGCACCTGTAAAATATTATCCTAGCACGTTTAATTTTCAGAAACGAGTATCTATTTTTACCGAGGAAATGGGTAAAACACGCATGTGATGCGACCCCGCCCTCCACTTATGTGGCTGAAAGGGGAGGTAAGTTGAATGGAAAAGAGCCCAGGGACTGGCGGCCACAGCACCGGGGCCAGTAAGGATGCAGAGCTGAGGTTGTGATGGAGGCCTAGGGGGTCTGCTGCCTCCAAAGAGGATCAAACCTACTGTGGATGATGCGGCTCAGGCTGTATCCAACTTGTGCCAAAGATGGAAAGAAAAATGGGGAAAACTCAGGGTCCATTTGGAGCCCTTCAACCAACCTCAGAAATTTCCCCAATACTGTTGGTTAATTTAAGAAGAAAACAGATCGGTAGCATTTAGAACAGAATGCTAAACTCTTTCCTCCAGCCACGAATACTGAACAAACTTTCCCTTCCTGAAAGGAGGAAAACCTGAACAAACTCTGTTATATTTCTTCTCCTACAAAGGCTGCTAGGCACTTAAGGGCTGCTCAGAATTTAAACAGCAAGACGAAAAAGGACCTGCAATGCAATGCCTCAGGCCCTACTTTGCCCTGGTGGCACCGCGGATTATCTTCTAGCCCTCAGTCATTTGGAATAGCAAGCTCAAATAGCATCAATAGGACATCAATTCTGGGACCCGGGGAACTAGCATTATTAACACTGATACTTGACTGAGGACAAGATGTCCCAGGAAAAACATTTCCAACCACATAAAAAGAAAAAAAAATCAATTTACAGGGAAACCTATTTGAAACAAAACAGAAATGCCAACAACACAATGTCTGAACTTTTACTCTAAGAAATTTGAAACTATGGAGAGGTTTCATTTAAACTATACTAGATTTAGGAAATCTGATTTCTTCCCATCAGTTTAAGTGAAGGTAGAGCGTTTAAATGAGGGTAGAGCACTCAATGACAGAGAGGCCTGAGTAAGTCAGAGGAATTTCAGCCTCTCTGTGTTTGAGTGGTGAGGACAAGACAGGAATGGTCTCTGGGGTGGAAAGGATATTCAAAAGCAACCAGTGAGGATAGGAGCCTAAACAAGCCCATTTGAGTATAAACTCTGTTCATTCAGGTTGGCCCCATCCCCAATCTTCTCTGCATGTGATTTACAGCATCATACTTAAGAGTCAAGAGTGACAGGATGAGAGAAAAATTGGGATGAAACGAATGACTATGCCATCTATCAGCCCAACTGGTGCATTTCTGAGAGTTGAAAGAGTACCCTAATAATAGTTAAGCTGGGACAAGTGGCATAAACTGGGATTTTCCAAGTCAACCGGAACTACTGACACCTGAGTAAAAGACACCTGTTCAAGGCTCTGCTCCACCTCACTGTGTGACCTTGGGAAAGCCACTTATTCTCTTGGGATCTTGATTTATTCATTTATGTAGTCAGAGATGTGAGCTGGATAATCTTTTAGGCTCTTCCAACTTTCTGGGCCCAACTTCCCAACAGCCCCCAACCCCCTCCAAGTTACATACCTTAGTCATGTCAACAGTATCAGGTACGACGAACATTCCTGGAGGAGGCTCCTTATAAATGGACATGATATCCCTGTATAACACCAAGAGGAGGTGGGGAAGGGAGTGAGGGAGAGGAGGAAAAAGGGGAATCCCTTGAGCAGGACAGCTGGTGGCAGGGTTTGAGAAAGTGGTGCTTGGTACCACAAATGTGCACACTGTCTTGTTGGCTGAGAAATCTCAGCTGAGTACTTGTCAGGCAAGCAGAGAGCAAATTATTATCAAAAGGGCATTGTTTCCTCAGGGGGAGGGGGGAAAAATCAGAGATCCCAATGGCATCAGATGTCACCCTGGAAAAGCCACATCCCATTTACTCTCTCTTCCTCCCACAGGCAATTCATTCACTCCCCACCTCCGAGACTCCCAGGTACTATGACTGAATGCTAAACGAAGACTGTTCAGTAACTGGGAAAACATAATCAACTCCATCAAAAAAGTGAATCCCGTAGACAGTGGACCGTTGTTGGCACAGGAATTCTATATAACAAGTGAGCTAGCAAGGAGCAATCATGGTCTTCCTGCCCAGGGTACCAACAGGGTAGAGATCTCTTCAGACTGCAGAGGGTACCCTTTGAAATCGCTGGGACTCACATCTGAAAGATGACATGCACTGGCTACTACAGAGAGAGGATCTGTAGGTTGTCGTGCACAATCTAGAATGCATCCGTTGTGAGCGCGGGTCTAAGGGACATTCTAGGCGGGAAGATGCTTGGTAGGGTACATAGGGATGTAAAGTGCACACAAGTGAGAGATCAGAGGAAAGAAGTATTGGCAGAACTCAAAGGTCAAAGTCAGGACTGGCAGACTGAAGGGGATGGAGGACAGGAGTAGAAGGGAGTGCTGAGATTCTGAAGTTAGAGGTGGCGACCCTGTTGGACCCTAATAGAGCTGGTGTCTGTGTCAGGCACTGGGCCAGGTACTTTATACACAATGTGCTGTTTAATGGTTATTACAACCTTGAAAGATAAGCAGAGACATCTGAAGGGACTTGGAGCGTGGTGGTGGGGGGCGGTGAGATTACCTAGGTGAGTATGGCTGCAGTGGAGGGGCACAGGGAGAGGTAGAGACCGGTCATCAGGAAACAGGTTTCAGAATTAATAGCGGTCAAAAAGCATTACTTTTTCCCTATGCAATAGGTACTACGCTAAGCATTTTTGCAGAAACATTATCTATTAAATGATAGGATCTAAGATCAGTCACCCAAGAAATAAGCACAGAAAGGACTTGGGCCTTTGTTCCTCTATCTGAATTAGGTATATTTGCTTCAGAAAAGTAAACCAGACGACGGAGAAGAAAAAATACAAGAAAGTCCTGAGTGGGATAATACAAGCCAGAGTGAGACTGGGGGAGAAAGCCTGCATTCCCGGAACAGGTGTGAGTGGCGAGCGTTGGGGTTCTGGAGAAGTGGTTCAAGGGGAGACTGCGGGTATGTGAGGGAAACGATCTAGACTTGGGGAGTCGGTTTGAGGACATGGGGAATAAAAAGAAAGGTTGGTCTCGACTGTGAAGCCACGAAAACCAAGCTCTACGTGTGTTACAAACGGGGCTCAGGAGGCTACGACGCGGGGCTGGGGGGGGGGCGATGGGTGGGGCCTCCGGGCAGCATCTAGCAGGGCTGGGGTGGGGAAGGGGGGAGAGAGGCGGCGCGGAAGGCGGGAGGGGGTGTTGCTGAAGCGCGAAAGGGTCGGGTTTCGGGCGGGAGGTATGGGGGAGGGTGTCCGGCACCGAGACGGAGGGCTCAAGGGAGGTAGCCGAGGGGCGGGGTCGGACCTGGGCACGCGAGGAGGGCTTTGGTGCGTGTGGAGCTGCGGGTGGGGGGAGAGGGGACTTGGATCGCGACGCTTCGGGCTGGCAAGACGTGGGCCTTGGAGCTGGGCCGCCGCGAGGGAAGCGCGGAGGCAGCGGGCGGAGGGGGGGTGTAGTGGGAAGGGGGGGGCGGGGAAGGTCGAGCCCCGGAGCTCGGGGCTGGGGGAGGAAAAACCCCGGCTCACCGCTTGATCCGAAGTAGACACTGCGGCGCGGTTCGTTCGCCGTCCCAGTCGGAGCTGAGTGTGGGGTCCCAGTGGCTAAGCAGCGCGGCCCCGTGGGCAGCGGCCGAGGGCGGGAGCCCGGGCAGCGGAGCCAGGCCGCTCCCCGGCCCCCCGGCCCCGCCCGCAGCCGCCGCCGCCGCCCACACATCCGGCAGGAAAGGCGGCCCGAACCCGCTGCCGCTAACGCCAACAACACCGGCGACGCCGCTCGCCCCGGGGCCCGCCGCCCCGGCGCCCGCCGTCGCCGTCGCCGTCGCCGCCTCCTCAGTTGGACTCTCCGCCATCGCTGCTTCGCTTCCGGGACTGCTCGGCAGCACGTCCGCCGACCAGAGCGGCCGCTGCTCCCTACCGCTCCCGCACCACCGAGAGCCGGGCCAGAGTGTCCCCACCCTCCGCTTCCACAGCCCGGGCGGCGCTGGCTCCGCCCACCCCCGCCCGACCAGCGAGAGGCGTTCTGCAAGAGCGTCCACCCACGGTCCTCCAGGGCGAGAGGGGGTGGGAACTGGAGCCGGGGCCCAGGGCCGGCGTTGGCCCTAGCTTTGCGGGAGGAGGCTCTGAAGCGTGCGGAGTCGCCGAGGTGCGGCTGAGTGTGCAATATTTAATTTTCAAGTGTGGCAGGGAGAGGAAGGAAGGAAGAGACCCTCCTCGGTCCTGTCCATGGGCCAGGAGAGGGGATAGAGCTTCTTTGGGGAAGGTTCTGAATAGATGAGTCGACTTGCTCAGGGCTCTTTGCTGTCTGAAAACCTCTAATTTATCCTTGCTTCCCGCACCGTCACCCACGGAGGGCAGGCTGCCATTGCCCCCTTCCTGCAACAGAACCAAAAGGAAGGAATCAGAACCGGCGAGCGAAAAACTACCTCGTTTTAGAGTTTATTCAGTATACATTTATGAAGGGGCTAGTAAATGCCAAGCACTGTTGCTAGGCGTTGCCATAGGGATAATGAAACAGACCTAGAGAAGCTCGGTAAAAGGAAGAAAATCAGGCCTCCTGACTCCAAGCTCAGTCTTTTTTCTTCCCACAAGTCCTCGAATATACAGGAATCAAGGGGTTGTGAGTTTAAATCCTGGGAGGATTCCTCAGGGCTTTCCTGGGATTTGTAAGGTGAAATAGCATACTATGGACTAAGAAACACAGAAGCCTTCTAAAATAGACTTTTTCTTTTCTTTTTAGCAACAACACAGGCTCATAATCTTGTCCGGAAACTCTTGCCCAGACGCATTTCAGAATTGAAAGTAACACTCCCAGTAAGGTCTGGGGCACCTCCCAGTAACCAAGCTGATATTTCGACAGCAAAATGTATGGATATTCTTACTAATTTAGGGTACACGTGTGAATATCCATAGTACATCAAACAAATAACCTCCCTCTGTGTTTTATTTGGCTGCCCGTCTGGTTTTTAGGAAAAAGTACACTTTTCACTGTTTCCTGAATTTTCCAATAAGGGACCATAGACTTGAGTGGATAATAGCCAGCACTTATTGAGACTAAAAATTTGTTTCTGGGGTGCCTGGGTGGCTCATTGAGCATCTGCCTTTGGCTCAGGTAGTGATCCCGGGGTCCTGGGATCGAGCCCAGCATCAGGCTCTCTGCTCAGTGGGAAGCCTGCTTCTCCCTTGCCACTTCCCCTTCTTCTGTTCCCTCTCTTGCTGTCTGTCCAATAAATAAATAAAATCTTTAAAGAAATAAAAAATAAAAATTTTGTTTCTCTAGCTGACATTTACTGAGTGCTTAATATGTGCCAAGCATTTTGTATACTTTGTCTTATTTGTTCCTTTCAACAGCCCTATGAAGTAAGTACTATTATTAGTCCGTTCTGACAGATGGAAAAACAGAGGCTTACGGAGATTCGGTCACTTAACCAGGGTCACACTGAGAGCAAGCAACAGATTTGGGGCTGTAAGCCCAATCTGTCTGACTCCAGAGAAAACGTTTTAACTGCTGTGTGATACTGTCACAGCCTGGACCTCTCCCACATTGACTGAATTTTACTTCATGTGGTCCTTTGTTACCTGTTGCTCCCAACCGCTACCCCACAACACACACACACACACACACACACACACACTCGCTCTCTTGGGGCTCTCAAGCATGTACTGTCTGTGAACCCAGCAGGGGGCCTGGTATAGCTTAGGTACTTAACATGAAGTGAAATGAATCAACACAATGTTTTATACAGATTTCATGTTTTGTTGGTTTAGCATTTTACCACTCCATAGTCATAAGGATACCAGAATATCTATGAAAGGATACACAAAAAAATGGTAACAGTGGTTGCCTCCAGATGGTTTGATCACTGACAAGGTGGGCCAAGGTGTGTGTATGGATGGGTACCTTTTTAATATTGTACTGTGTATCTATTGACTATTCAGACTAGGTTTTATTCATTTTTAAAGGATTCTGGAATTTTGTTTGGTTATTATTCATTTAGTAAGGTGGTCAAAGTCAACTCACTGATAACCTTACAAAGAAAAACACTACTCCATCCCTCCTCCATGATTCTAGTCTGCAGAGGCCCAGAGATGGCCTCGGGGACAAGAGGATTCCTGCATGGGGTTCTTTCCTTACTAGTTGGACTATTGTTTTCAGTGGACAGAAAACATCTTGGATCCAGAAGAGTTTCCAGCTTTTAATCTGTACCGCTTACAAATAGCCTGTTTGAGACTATTTCTGCATCCACAGAATGGTGCTAATTCTTACCTCTTAGGGTTTTTCTGAGGATTAAGTGTGACAGTTCTACAAGCGTTTTGTAGAGTGTCAAGCACTGTCTGAACAATGGGCATCCCACTTGCCCATGTATGGTCTCTCCTCCAGGCCTTTGCTCAAACCTTTTCTCCCTGGAATACTCTTTCCCTCTACTCTGCCAGGGGAAACCCTAGTTATTGAAACACTGAGCCTCTATTTCTCATCAGTAATACTTTATAGTAGCTATAAAGAAGAGCGAACATGGGGCGCCTGGGTGGCTCAGTTGGTTAAGCGACCAGCTCTTGATTTCAGCTCAGGTAATGATCTTGGGGTCCTGGGATCGAGTCCCACGTCAGGTTCCATGCTCAGCGGGAAGTCTGCTTCAGCATTCTCTCTCCCTCTTCTCTGTCCCTCCCCCCAACTCACACCCTCTCTCTCTAAAGTAAATAAATGACTCTTTAAAAAAAGAGAGAGATAATGTGATAACTAATGTGCACAATACCTGCTCAGAGTAAATGTTCAATAATTATTAACTCTTACTATTCTGACTCATCTTTAATGCAGGCTGAAATACCACTTTCTCTCCCATGATTTGCACCTCCGGGTGTATTCTTATTGTTACTATTTATTAGTCATTTAGAATTACTCTGTCCTCGAGTGATTCATACCTTTATTGCAGCACATACTACTTTTTACTTTTCTGGTTTGGTTACCCTGTCTAGCTACTACGTGTGACATACTCGAGGGCAGAAAACATGGAGCACCATCTTGTATCTCCACGAACTGACATCCAGTGAATGCTGCAGACATGACAAACAGAGCGGAAATGAGAACAGGGCAGCGAGTTGCCCTTCCCCTGGCCATGGGTCTCTAGAATTTCAGCCCCTCCTCCTGCTCAGATATGCCTGTTTTTCTTTTCAAAAGGCTGAGCCAGGCTTGCACAAGGAATCTGCAAGTCAAGGCCCGAAGGGCCTTAGAGCATGGCAGCTGCTTAAAGGACCAACTCGCCACCTTCTAAGGGAGCTCCAGGTAACTCTAAGCCAGGGAAGAGGAAAGGCCAAGGAGAGGCTAGCAGCAGAGTGTTAGAAGCTGGAATTGCTCAGTCCAGTGTTTACTGACTTTTTCTGGCTGCTTTTCTGGCAGCTTGGCTAGAGGGCAAGAGTGTGCCTTCTGGAGCCTCTCCCATGTCTTCTGGGGATGGATGACACAACTAAGCTGTCTTCCTACAGGAATTTGGATCCAAGCCTCTCTCCTCCACAGCGTCGGACTTCCCTGCGTCTAGCCGTCTCTTAGTGTGATAAAGTTTGGTAACACCTTGCTCATAGCAACTAGACAAATGTCCTCCCCCAAGGACAGAGGCCAGCAAGTGTCACAGAGTCCAGGTCACTGATATGCCTCAACTCTAAGAGGAGAAATCGTGAAGATCTTTCTCCCCTTCCCCAAAGTTCTATGTCCCTCAGGAGCAGTCCTTCCCCCACATAAGGCCCAGTCTTTTGTCCTGGGCTCAATGCCAGGGATAGATGAATTCCCATCCAGGTCATAAAACCTGGACAAAAATTAAAAATCAGAGCTTGGACTGGGAGTTTGTGGCTTCTGATTACAAGTGAGAATAGCTATATTAAAGAACTTTTTAAAAAAATATTAAATAACTTTTTAAAAAAGATTCAATTTTTCTAAAGTAATCTCCATACCCAACGTGGGGCTCAAACTCAAAACCCCGAGGGGCGCCTGGGTGGCCCAGTGGGTTAAAGCCTCTGCCTTTGGCTCGGGTCATAGTCCCAGGGTCCTGGGATGGAGCCCCGCATCGGGCTCTCTGCTCGGCGGGGAGCCTGCATCCCCCCCACACACACCGCCTGCCTCTCTGTCTGCCCCTCTGCCTACTTGTGATCTCTGTCTGTCGAATGAATGAATAAAATCTTAAATAAAACAAAACAAAACAAAAAAACCTCACAACCCCGAGATCAAGTTGCATGGACTCCCAACTGAGCCAGCCAGGTACCCTCTTAAAAAATTTAGGAATACAGGTGTTATTACATCTCTCTGAATACATGGAATGTTACATGTATCTCATTAACACTGCAATGCATATGTTACATGTATTATCATTATTTGCATACATTTACCTGTATTATCTTATTGTCCCCACCACCGTGAATTGTTCTTATCCCCATTTTAGAGGTGAGGAATCGAATCTCAGGGGAATTACCCAGTTGAGAAGTGGCAGGGATTTGTTTGCATTCCCCTCTATGTTCTTTGCTACCATGCTGAGCTCTTCTGGAATAGGTACTAATTGTTTTTGGTCACTGCCTCTGAAGTATAATGAAAACAGCGGATCCTCACCGAAGAATCATACACCTCTGTAAGTATTTTGCATTAAGCAAGATGGTTCCCCCCTAAAGACCCTAAAGAATCGCAATAGTAATTGACTAACTAGCCTTGTTGGGGTGGGGCAGCATTCTCCCCTCACTCTCTAGGGTTCTCTAGGCCAACTACATTCCCAAACTTGCTGATTTGGATTTGTAAGTCCAGCAACTCCAAGGCTGTTTGGAGCTCACGATCAAGAGAAATCCTTGCCAGCCCCTTGGCCAAAAATTAGGTTCCTGGAGTTTCACAGGAAATCAAGAGAATCACCTTCCCTGGAGGCTGCTCCTTGA
This sequence comes from Mustela nivalis, assembly GCF_964662115.1. NCBI lineage: Eukaryota > Metazoa > Chordata > Mammalia > Carnivora > Mustelidae > Mustela > Mustela nivalis. Next base: position 38,415,839 of record NC_139036.1, read on the forward strand.
TTTACCATTAGAGTGACCTGGCAAGGATGCCGGCCTGACATCCCGAAGGGTTACTACATTCCATTTTTTTAACATTGCCAGTTTAATCCATTGCTCCCTTGGGGATACCTCAGTTGCCAGTTCAACCTGAGTTCCATTCTTTCTCTTTGGCCCTATGATTCCTGGGCTCTGCTTCAGCTTCTAAAGATTTTTTTTTTTTTTTTTTTGACAGAGAGAGATCACAAGTAGGCAGAGAGGCAGGCAGAGAGAGAGAGGAGGAAGCAGGCTCCCTGCTGAGCAGAGAGCCCGTTCGGGACTCGATCCCAGGACCCTGAGATCATGACCTGAGCCGAAGGCAGCGGCTTAACCCACTGAGGCACCCAGGCGCCCCTCTGCTTCAGCTTCTAATAGTAGCTTGTTGGGGACAACCTTAAGAATTAAAGAGGACAAGCAGCAGATTATGGGAGATGAGTAGTTCTTTTTTTTTTTTTTTTTTTAAAGATTATATTTATTTATTTGACAGAGAGAGGTCACAAGTAGGCAGACAGGCAGGCAGAGAGAGAGAGGGGGAAGCAGGGTCCCTGCTGAGCAGAGAGCCCGATGTGGGGCTCGATCCCAGGACCCCGAGATCGTGACCCGAGCTGAAGGCAGAGGCTTAATCCACGGAGCCACTCAAGCACCCCGAGATGAGTAGTTCTAAACTGGCAGTGATTTTGCCCCCAATGAGGAGACATTTGGGTGTTTAACTGGTTGTTACAACTTGGGGGTGTGGAGGCCAGGGATGCTGCCTACCACCACACATTGCACATTATCTGGCCCCAGATGTGCCAAGGCTGAAAAATCCTGTGATATGAGACCATGATTGTTGAATGAATGTCAGATGGACTTGGGACTGGAACTGCTAATGTGCTGTGTGCTACCGGGCATGTCAGTGAACTTGGGTAAAGCTTAGGTGAGTCAGCACAGTGATAAGAACACAGGTTCTGAAGTTTGAATTCCAGCTTTACTAATCAGCTGTGTGACCTTCATTAGGTCACCTCACCTCTCTGAGCCTTTTTCCTTGACTGTAAAAATGACCTCATAGGGATGTTGGAAGCCATTCACAGAAAATGCTTTGCACTGCACCTGACCCCCAAGAGCTCTTGTGTTAGCTGAGGTTATTACCCCACTGGCTTCCTTGCTCTCCCTCACCTATAGCACATAGTTTTGTATCCACATATTCAATGTGGGACACTGTTCAAGGTTTCCACTCTTAATGCCCCCAACTACTTAAGGACAGGATCTTAGATTTCCCTGCTTTCCCCAAGACTATTAGGAGGATGCTTAGCACTTAAATACTTGCAGACTTTCCTTAGTTGCATGGAAATTGTATCCATTCTTCTTAATTCACATTTTTTGGTGTTTCAACCCTCTTTGCTAGCTAACCTTCAGCTGGATAGGAATATTCTTGGTTTCGCCATTTCGCAGAAGTGGTATAAGGCTTTCACAAAATGGGTCCCTACTTCTACCACTTTTGAGACCATCCAATTTGAGACAGATCATTGTTAACCAGCACCTCTGTGTTTATTTTGTTACAGTTAGCTCATGCTGGGGCTTAGAGAAGCAGTGGTTGTGCGTAGACCAGCTGAGCGCTCTCTTCCCTGGGTTATCAGTCACGCTTTAGCCAAGCTGGGGAAGCCTGCTGGGCCAAGACTGAAACCACAAGGAAGATGCTGTGCAAGGCTCTCTAAACAATTTACTGGTTGGTTCAACCAAAAAAACCCCTCACCCCTTTTTTTTCCCTAGCAAGGCTAAGACTATAAATTCTCCAAGAACAGGAACTGTACCTCATCTGCTTATTCTAGAATGTTTAGACACTCTAAGAAAAAGTGTCTTTCATTCTTTCATCTAAGAATGAAAGTGAAACTTACAAGTGGGACTAAAGGCAGGCAGATGGAGGCCCGCCTCCATTTCCAATCAGCTACATCACTTCTTTGGGACTGTTTCCCTATCGGTGCCACCCTGCTTGTGGGGCTGTCACAAAAACAGATGGGACAGCACAGCAGTTAACGGGTTAGGCTGGCCTGAGGTGGAATCCCCAGTTCTTCCACTGCCCAACTCTTGTGATGTTGGACAAGTTATTTTGCTGCCCCAAGGCTTGGTCTCCTCATTTGTAAAACAGGTATAAACCGTTTGTTGAAATAACTAATTAGGGGTGCCTGGGTGGCTCAGAGGGTTAAAGCCTTTGCCTTCTGCCCAGGTCATGATCCCAGGGTCCTGGGATCGAGCCCCGCATCGGGCTCTCTGCTCAGTGCAGAGCCTGCTTCTCTCTCTCTCCCTGCCTGCCTCTCTGCCTACTTGTGTTCTCTGTCAAATAAATAAATAAAATCTTAAAAAAAAAAAAAAAGAAAAGAAATACCTAATTAAAACAGAGCTTGGTGCAAATTAGGCCCCTCAAGAATGACACATTATTATTTTATTAAATTCAAACGGAAAAAACCCACCAATTATCATTACTTGGAGAAATCCATGCTCCCTCTGAGAAATAAAGGGAACCCTCCATGTTCTCAGGTCATGGCAGTGCCACTTCTCAGCCCTGAAGATTTGCAAACCACGAACGGATGACCCATTCCCACTTCCCTTGTCCCAGCTTTCCACCAAGACCCTCCATAGGGGCAAAGGACAGAGGCACAGGCATATGGGTTTAGAGAAACGTTGTGTTTAATGGTAAAGCTGAGCACACTCCAGCACCGGCATGGCCTGAAGTCGAAGCAGCAGGGGCGGGTAGGTGACCCTCATGGAACCTCACATGGCGAAGAGGATGAGGAAGGCGACCATCAAACAGAAGAGCCCCATGGCCTCAGACAGGGCAAAGCCCAGAATGGCATAGGAGAAGAGCTGCTGCTTGAGAGACGGGTTCCTGCCAGGGACAGAGATCGATGCCAGCCAGGGGAGAGGAAGGGGTGAGGGCATGGGCGGTGAAGGACATAGGAAGAGTGGGCCAATGGCGGGGGGGTGGGGTAGGCTGCTGAAACTGGGAGAGGGCCTAACCTATATATATCCTGGGGATTTAGACAGGTAAGCAGAGTACCGACATGGTAAGTTTAATACAGCCAGGTTGGAGACATATCTAAATACTGATTCAGAGATCACTGGAGAAAACAGGAGGTCGATGGAATCAACTCCGAGCTAGCGGGAGCTCCTGCTGAGGCTTCTCTCAAATGGGGTGGAATTTACGGTAGGAGATGTTCTAGGCCACCCCCAAACTTACCTGGCATAGCCAATGATCAAGCTGCCAAACACTGTTCCAATGCCAGCCCCTGAACCAGCCACACCAACTGTGGCAGCCCCAGCGCCAATAAACTTGGCTGCTGTATCAATGTCCCGGGAGACAACACTGGTCTGGAACTCCCGTCGGGCCACCTGGAGCGGGGAGTTGCTGCTATAGGATGGCTGGGAGGCAAGCAGGGAAGGAGAGGTAGTGAGGCACAGGACAGGTTGCTGACTCCCATACCCTCACTCAACCCACCTGGGCTCTGAAACTGTTGGCAAATTGCCTGGTAGGAAGAGAATGCTCAAGACTGCAGAGCATGCTGGGAATCAGTCCTCAGGCCCATTTCCCAATAGGGCCAGGGAAATTTTGTAGGTTAGGGAAACTTCATTTTTGCAAACTTCTCACCTACAACGTTCACCTTAGGGTACTTAGAGCTAAGAGCTATTAAAGTACCACAGATTCTCTAATTGTCCTTCTACTCTGGATTACAAGGTCCCTATCTTGAAGAACCCCTCGCTGGGGAAATTAATTTTTAAGATTTTTATTTTTAAGTAATCTCTACACCCGATGTAGGGCTCGAGCTTACAACTCCGTGATCAAGAGTTGCACGTTCTACCGACTAAGCCAGGCAGGTGCCCCTGGGGAAATTTACAGGAGGGCCCACAGTCCTTTACCTGTTTAGCTGGGATGTCTGGCCTACTCAAGAGGGAGGCAGACACAGGCCTGATTAGATCCCTGGTACAACAGCGAATCTGTCAAATCAGAAAGATACATTCCTCCAAATCAAGCAAGGGAAACGGGAAAACCTAGATGCTGAAATTGTGTCAAAAATGACAAGATTATAAACAGAAAAAACGCCCAATGTGTTTCAAGGTCAATTAATGCATTCCTGTTTCTACCAGACAGGCCTACACCAGAGACAGCTGTCCAAGACCCAGGTGCAGTTAGCAGTGGCAACTTTCCCATTTAAACCCAGGTACCAAAGTTCATTTCTACGGGCACAGCCCTGATCACTATCCCAGAAGGGAAGAAACCACACTAACATCAAACTAGGGACAGGGAGGGTTTGCACCCGGATCACCCAAAGAATCAGAAGGGGGAAATCTTATTTTGTTAGAGTGTACTCACTGTTACACACCCCGTATGGACTGGGTCAAGAAGGCTCCTTGAACCACCAGCTAAGCAGAGCCTCCCTGCAACCGAGCTTTCTTGAAACATGCTGACAAAATGCAGTGGTTCTCAAACATGGCTGAACACTGGAATCACCTGCAGAGTTCTGGCCAAGCTTGACTGACTGCTTCAGTGGGCTGTCTGGCTACCGCCAAGCCAGCCTGGGTGTCAAGATTATCTCCAGACTCTGACCACGCTCCAAAGCCAAGAAAGCTTGGTTTACAGGTCTAAATAAACAGGGGTTAACTGCATCACTACACCCTCCCCCCCAAAAGGCCAACAACATCTGGATGCCAAGCTTCTCTCAGGTCATTCATTACATGTCGACAGGTCCCACATCTGGCACTACAGATCACCCCGGAGCCGCAGCTTACCAGAGCCGGAGAAATGAGTAGTGCCCCGGTGGTCTGCATTTTCTCAGTCTGCAGAGGAAAAAATAAAGATTCATTCACAGCCCAGTCGTCTACGTACAGCGGCGACCTTCGGTCGTCCCCTTCACCCCGTCCGTCCTCCCTCCCTGGACCACCACGTTCTTCCTTGCACCGTGCCCCAGCTGAGGAGGGCATTAGAGGTCAGAGGGACAGCGCGAAAGGGTCTGCAAAGGAAGGTCACGGGGATCTTCAGTAGAGGAAGGAGGGCCCAAACCCCAATAAGAAAACGTTGCTAAAGAGGGTGGTCTCCAGGGAAGACTTTTGGAGGCAGATACTGGGTCGGTGCGCGGCAGAGTGCTGCCCATGTTACACAGCTGTTCTCGGCCCGCCTCAGTGGGGATAGTTAATCGCTCGTTACCGTTGGTAATTAACATTAATTGTTAAGGATATAGGCAACCATCGCTTCTCCCGGCCCGGGGAACAAATGCCCCTTCACACAGCCCAGCCCACGCCCCTGCCCATCGCTGCCTTCCGACCCCGAGTCACCTGCACTCCCACTGCCCCGCTGTCCCTACACCGACCACAGCGTTTGCCCCGCTCAAGGTGACTGACTCACCTCCCGGCTTTAGCTCTAGGTCTCAGCACTCAGCTCCCCCACCCACGTGTCCCGGTGTCCCCCCAGTCTCATTGGTCGCAATCCTCCCGCATCCTCATTGGCTAACATCCTCAAGTCCTCCTTTCTTATTGGCTTTCCGCAGCTTCTTCCTCTCTCTCCACAGGAGCTTCGTGGCAGTTCCCGCCTTCATGCGGGTGAAGGCGGGGTTTTCATCAGAGATTTGGCTTCCGATTGGTCAGTCCCTGAAATGCTCAACCATAGAGTCCGCGGGGCTCAGAGGTTCCAGAACCTGCCGCACAAAATGGCTGCCAAGGTGGACGCCGCAGAAAAAGGCGTGGGAGAGATGACGAGACGCCTTACGCACACAGACACATGACCTTGGACTTACGCCTTCATTCGTGCGCTTGGACCTTCAGGCACGTTGTATGTCGGGATTTGTAGTCAGGTCGGAGGACCAAGGACGGCTGAGATCTCGCGAGAAGTTCCTCCCGAGGCCCGGAGAGCCAACGCCTTTGCAGCAATTCGCGCCCTCGTGATTCGTGGAAGCCTTCCTTCCGCCTTGGAGAATAAAGGCCTCCCGCTGGCCTTGAAAGTTAACTAGTGGGCTACCGCGGCTTTGTGGGCCTCCACCAGAGTTCTGAAGCCATGGACAACCAGCAAGATTTTTTTTTTTTTGTATTGCAAAAAGCAAATTCTACGGATAAAACACTTAATACTCCTGCAGAAAAACGAGCAAAGGATAGGAACAGGCAGTCCGCTAAAGTAGAAATAGACATTCAAGGAAACAATATTTAAGTTCGCTAATCAAAGAAATAGAAGTGAAGTGGATGGAGCAAGGTCTTATTCTAGCTCCTAGTTCCAAAAATCCATTTAATATATTGTTCTAGGATAGAGGACGTGTCAGATATTACGCTGATAAGAATAGATATAACACTTGACATTAGCTAAAAGGCCTAAAAGCTATCAGCATTCTTTTTTTTTTTTTTTTTTTAAGATTTTATTTATTTAACAGCCTGAGATCACAAGTTGTCAGAAAGGCAGGCAGAGAGAGAGGGGAAGCAGAAGGAAGCAGAGGCTCCCTACTGAGCAGAGAGCTGATGGGGGACTGGATTCTAGGACCCTGAAATCATGACCTAAGCCAAAGGAAGGGGCTTTAACCCACTGAGCCACCCAGGCGCCCCTCAAAATTTTTTATTAGTGTAAGCCAGGCGCTATCTTATACTATTGCCAGTGAAATTCTGAGTTAGGAAACCTTTCCGGAGAACAATGTGGACTGGAGGAAAATAAAACAAAATACTAATAGCTAATTCTGGATAGTGTAGTAAGGTTGATTTATATTTTTATGAGTCTATAATCACAGCAAAAGATTAAAAATCATACTAATCTGAAAGTTTAGACCTCTGGATTCTTAGAAAAATATTTTATGACGGAGATTAGGATAGCTTGCTGGCATGGTAAAATGGAAGGAATGTGGAGTTATTTATTTATTTATTTATTTGACGGAGAGAGAGATCACAGCGAGGCAGAGCAGCAGGCAGAGAGAGAAGGCGAAGCAGGCTCCCCGCTGAGCAGAGAGCCCCATGCGGGGCTGGGATCCCAGGACTCTGAGATCACGACCTGAGCCAAAGGCAGCCTCTTAACCCACTGAGCCACCCAGGTGCCCCAGGAATGAATGTGGAGTTTTGAGATAACACAGGCTTGAGTTCCTGGCATGGCTCTGCCATATAAATGGATACACCTGTGTCTGAGATTACCAAATTACCAAATCTTTCTTGGCTTTAGTGTTAGAAGCTACCATTGGTTGAGGCCTCATCATATTTGCCATATGATGGGCAAGTATTGTGTTAAAATTCCTTCAGCTCTTAGATGATTTAATCTTTAGAACAACCCTTTAAGTAGGTATTATTATCCTCATTTTACAGATTACTCCATTTCACAGAATATCTTTCTCCAGTTTGACATCTTTGGTGAAGAGGTAAAGTCAGGATGCACCTAGGTGGCTTAGTTCATTAAGCATCTGTCTTTGTCTGGGGTTGCAATCGATCATGATCCCAGGGTCCTGTGATTGAGCTGCCTCAGGCTCCCTGCTCAGTGGGAAGCCTGCTTCTCCATCTGCCCCTTCTCCCACTTAGGCATGCTCTCTCTCTCAGATAAATAAACAAAAATCTTTAAAAAAAGAAGTAAAGTCAGTATATATATATATTTTTAGATTTTATTTATTTGGCAGAAAGAAAGAACACAAACGGGGAGTAGGAGAGGGAGAAGCAGGCTTCCTGCAGAGCAGAGAGCCCAATGTGGGGCTCCATGCCATGACCCTGGGATCATGGCCTGAGCTGAAGGCAGACGCCCAACAACTGAGCCACCCAGGCACCACTAAAGTCAGTATTTGAACCCAAGTGTGTCTGGGTCCAAAGCAGAAACTCTTAACCTAATGGCTAAGGAGGTTCTTGGGCCTCCTAAAACCGAGGAACATGTAAAAAAGGGTTAATACTACTTGCCTTATAGAAATACGAAATAAAATAAATGCGAGGCATAGGTTGGTGACTGGTGAATGTTCTCTTTCTGTTCCTACTCTAAAGAAAGTTATATTTTTGGGGCGCCTGGGTGGCTCAGTGGGTTAAAGCCTCTGCCTTCGCTCAGGTCATGATCTCAGGGTTCTGGGATCAAGCCCCACATCAGGCTCTCTGCTCAGCAGGGAACCTGCTTCCTCCCTTCTCTCTCTCTGCCTACTTGTGATCTCTGTCTGTCAAATAAATAAAATCTAAAAAAAAAAAAAAAAAAGAAAGTAAGTTATATTTTTGGGACATGTGGGTGCCTCAGTCAGTTAAGTGTCTGCCTTCTGCTCAGGTCATGATCCCAGGGTCCTGGGATCGAGCCCCACATTGGGCTCTATGCTCAGTGGAAAGTCTGCTTCTCCATCTCTCTCTGCCTGGTGCTCCCCCTGCTTGTGCTCTCTCTCTCTCTCTAAAATAAATAAATAAAATTTTTAAAAAAGGAAAAAAAGAAAAGTTATATTTTCATGTGGATTATCTCTGTCTACATGTATTAATTTTTTTTTCAAATACAGATTTGTCATACAGCTGTACTCCTAGCATACACTCAAAGTTGTCGAGTTTGACCTACTATAATTCAGGCCGTTCAATGTGAATCTTGAAGTCTTAACTAGCAGGTTTCAAATCCTGGCACTGCCACTTACTATTGTGTGATTTGGGGCAAGGTTCTTAATCTCTTTAAGACTCAGTCTTCATCTATAAAAGAGAGATATTCCTTTTTCAACAAGATTGTTTTAAGGAGTAAATGAGATAGTATATGTGGAGGTGGACTTTTCATTATTGAACTAAAAAGTACTAGTAACCAGCAGTGGATGTGAAGTGAAAGGTAGTTGGGAAACTTCAAATCTGGCCCTGGCATCTTGGGGTGAGACAAGCTTTCTTGGAGGGGCCAAAAAAACTGTGGGAACTCAGAGGATTGCTGTGTAGGCAGAAATGCTATTGATGAAGGTGGCAAAGAGCAAACTTGTGGATAATAAGTCAGGTGGGCCCTCTTTCCAAAGGCATTTCTGACTCTTAAAACCCTCCTTTCCTGCCTAGAGTCTTATTGCAACATCTTCTCTTTCTTCCTTTAAGCCCAGTTCCTCACTAGAAATTCACTTCAACAAACATTTTTGAACACAGATGAATAATACCAGTTTCCACCCCAAACAAACTCAAAACTAGCAAGAAAATCACGATGCAAACAAATCATTAAAACGAATCATCTTCATGGGCACCACAAGAAAACTACCTACAAAATACAAAGAAGGGAGAGACTAACTTCCTCTGAAGAGAACCAAGGGAGGCCTTTTTGAAAACAAAAAAAAAATTTCTGGGTTGAATTTTGAGGATAAATATAAGTTAGCTAGATATGTCAGGGGAGAGGGTGAGAATGGATGCGGCTATTCCAGGCACAGCGAACAACATGTATAAAAACACAGGAGAGTTGGTGTATCCAATCTTAGACCAGTCAGCAATGGCCATGACATGGCACAAATGTGACTGTTGCTCTTCCGTTTCTGGCACTACAACTATATTAAATATTCTGAGTCCTCTGACACAACACCTAAAGATGCTACCGAAAGAAAAAATATGACAAATATATTTTTAAATGCATGGCCTTATTTTTGATAGCTAAAATAAAATGTGTTCTCTATCATATTAAATTACCAATTTTCCATTACACCTCCTCTCCTAAATGACCCAGCTGGTAATGATATATTCTGGGACAACAATAGCAACAAATATAAAAGGAGGGATTTTTGGGGAGGGGGGGTTTAGGAGAAAGATGACTCATGGTGATAAATGCTGGCTTTTAAATGCATAGCTGGCCTCACAAGAAAGTGAGGAAAATCCTTAGGGACCCGAAACAAAGAAAGAACATAAAACCAGAGCAGTAAACATGTTATATTAAACTGAAGCAGCCATGGCTGGGAATATGGTGGGATAGAGAAAGGAGTGTTAGTTGCAGGAATTGAGTGGCTTGAGTTTTTTTTTTTTTTTTCAAGTAAAGTGTTTTTTTGTTTTTAAATATTTTATTTATTTAGTAGAGAGATGGAGAGAGAGCACAAGCAGGCCGAGGGAGAGAGAGAAGCAGGCTCCCTGCTGAGCAGGGAGCCCGATGTGGGGCTCGATGCAGGGCTCAATGCGGGGCTCAATGTGGGGCTCGATCTCAGGACCCTGGGATCATGACCCGAGCTGAAGGCAGCCACTTAATGACAGAGCCACCCAGGTGCCCCATTAAGGGGCTTGAGTTTTAACCCTCCATGAAGACAGAAGGGTTTGGGGTCTGTGTGAGAAAGGGAGCCGGAATTGAAATTTCCAAATAAAGCTAAGATCCTCAAAAGGCTATACTCTTTGATGGGTGGACCCCCCCCCCCCAAAAAAAAATCCATCCATAGGGAGGCAACAAGGAAGCTTATCTACCTATTCCCTGCTCTGGGTGAAACACACACACACACACACACACACACACACACACACACCTTTCCTAAGAATTTGTAACTACAGGATTATATTTTATGCTGATTTTGAATTTAAATCTATGCCCTGGGGCACCTGGGTGGCTCAGACTAAGACTAACACTGGGGGCACCTGGGTGGCTCAGTGGGTTAAAGCCTCTGCCTTCGGCTCAGGTCATGATCTCGGGGTCCTGGGATTGAGCCCTGCATCGGGCTCTCTGCTCAGCGGGGAGCCTGCTTCCCCTCCTCTCTCTCAGCCTGCCTCTCTGCCTGCTTGTGATCTCTGTCAAATAAATAAGTAAAATCATAGAACAGTGCTTGGCACATAGGGTCCCTGATGTGTTTGTTATTATTTATCTATTTTTAAATATTTTACTTATTTATTTGACAGAGAGAGTGAGAGAGCACAAGCAGGGGGAGTGGCAGAGGGAGAGGGGGAAGCAGGCTCCCCATTGAGCAGGAAGGCTGATGTGGGGCTTCATCCTAGGACACTGGGATCACGACCTGAGCTAAAGGCAGATGCTTAGCTGACTGAGCCACCCACACATCCCAAACTTGTTATTATTTAAAATTGAATAAGTTTTCAGGTTTCTGCAGGGCTTTGTTGAAGGACAGCAAAACTATCCTTCAAAAATTATAGTAGAAATTAATCAGTAGTAGAAATTAATCACTAGCAGAACTGAGCTATAAGAAATAATAAAAGGAGTCCTTCAGGCTGAAATGAGAGGACACTGGACAGTAACTCATACCCACAGTACTAGTAAGTGTAAGCACACAGGTAAATATAAAAGACGATATAATGTGGGGGCACCTGCGTGGCTCAGTGGGTTAAGCCTCTGCCTTCGGCTCAGGTCATGATTCCAGGGTCCTGGGATCGAGCCCTACATCAGGCTCTCTGCTCAGCAGGGAGTCTGCTTCCTCCTCTCTCTCTGCCTGCCTCTCTGCGTACTTGTGATCTCTCTCTCAGTCATATAAATAAATAAAATCTTAAAAAAAAAAGATTCTCTCTCTTAAAAAAAAAAAAGACGATATAATGTGTTTTTGTTTGTAACTTTTTTCTCTTCTGTCTTACTTAAAAGACAATTACATAAGAAATAATTATAAAGCTGTGTTAAAGGGCTTTATAATATCTAAAGACATAATTTGTATGACAGTAAGTATACAAAGGAGAGTGAGGGAATTAAGCCATATTGGAGTTAGGTTTTGGCATATTATTATTATTTTTTTTTAAAAAGATTTTATTTATTTATTTGCCAGAGATCACAAGTAGGCAGAGAGGCAGGGGGAAGCAGGCTCCCTGCTGAGCAGAGAGCCCGATGCAGGGCTCGATCCCAGAACTCTGGGACCATTACCCGAGCCGAAGGCAGAGGCTTTAACCCACCGAGCCATCTAGGCACCCCAAGTTTTTGCATATTATTGAAATCAAGTTAGTATTAATTTGAAGTAGAGTGTTTTAAGTTAAGCTGCTAATTGAAATCCCCACAGAAGCCATTAAATAATAACTAAGGAAATACAGTGAAAGAAACAAGAGAATTAAAATGACATACTAGAAATGTCTATTTAACCCAAAAGAAAAAATTCACAAGTATGTGGAAATTAAATGATATGCTCTGAGATAGCCAATGGGTCAAAGAAGAATCATGAGAGAAATTAGAAAATGCTTTAAGATAAATGAAAATGAAAACATATGTACCAAGCTTTATAGGATGCAGCTAAGGCTGTGCTTAAGGGTAAATTTACAGCTGTTAACACCTATATTAAAAAAGAGGGATGATCTCAAATCAATAACACACTCTTCCACCATAAGAAACTAGAAAAAAGGGGGCACCTGGGTGGCTCAGTTGGTTGAGGGACTACTTTCAGCTTGGGTCATGATCTTAGGGTCCTGGGATCAAGTCCCACATCGGGCTCCCTGCTCAGCGGGGAGTCTACTTCTCCCTCTTCCACTCTCCCTGCTTGTTCTCTCTCTCTCTGTGTGTCAAATAAATAAAATAAAATAAACTAGAAAAAAGAGAAGCAAACTAAACCCAGAACAAGCAGAAAAGAAGGAAATAATAAAGATAACATGAAAATAGGGATGCCTGGGTGGCTCAGTTGGTTAAGTGGCTGCCTTTGGCTCAGGTCATGATCCCAGGGTCCTGGGATTGAGTGCTGTATTGGGCTCCTTGCTTGGCAGGGAGCCTGTTTCTCCCTCTGCCTCTGCCTGCCACTCTGCCTGCTTGTGCTCTCTTTCTCTCTGACAAATAAATAAATAAAATCTTTAAAAAAAAAAAAAAAAGATAACATGAGGGGCACCTGGGTGGCTCAGTTGGTTGAGCGACTGCCTTCAGCTCAGGTCATGATCCCGGAGTCCCAGGATCGAGTCCCACATCAGGCTCCAGCTCCATGGGGAGTCTGCTTCACCCTCTGACCTTCTACCCTCTCATGCTCTCTCTCTCTGTCTCTCTCTCAAATAAAAAAAAAAAAATCTTAAAAAAAAAAAGATAACATGAAAATAAATGAAATAGAAAATAGATGGTAGAGAAAATCAACAAAACTAAAAGTTGATTCTTGGACAAGATTAACTATGTTTTTTATTTATTTTATTATTTTTAAAAGATTTTATTTATTTATTTGACACACACAGAGAGATCACAAGTAGGCAGAGAGACAGGCAGAGAGAGAGGGAAACAGCCTCCCTGCTGAGCAGAGAGCCCAATGCAGGGCTCGATGTGGGATTCGATCCCAGGACCCTGAAATCATGACCTGAGCCGAAGGCAGAGGCTTTAACCCACTGAGCCTCCCAGAGAAAGAAAGAGGGCATAATCAGGGGAGCATCAGGCAGAGAGAGAGAGAGAGGGAGAAACACGTTCCCTGCTGAGCAAGGAGCCCAATGTGGGACTCGATCTCAGGACCCTGGGATCATGACTTAAGACAAAGGCAGACACTTAACCAACTGAGCCACCCAGGCATCCCCAAGATTAACTATATTGACAAACCTTTAGGTAGAGTAACCAAGAAAACCAGAAGACTCAAATTACCAAGAACAGGAGTGAAAGAGGAAGCATCACTACTGACCTTATAGAAATAAAATGGATTATAAGGGAATACTATGAACAATTATATTCCAACAAATTAGACAACTTAGATGACATGGACAAATTCCTAGAAAGTCACAGACTGTTGAAACTGACTTAAGAAGAAAGAGAAAATTTTGAGGTACCTGGCTGGCTCAGTTGGAAGAGCATGGGTTGCGAGTTCAAATCCCACACTGGATGTAGAGAGTAGTCACATAAATAAAGAAATTTTAGGGGCGCCTTGGTGGCTCAGTGGGTTAAAGCCTCTGCCTTCGGCTCAGGTCATGATCCCAGGGTCCTGGGATAGATCCCCGCATCGGGCTTCCTGCTTGGCGGGAAGCCCGCTTCTTCCTCTCCCACTCGCACTGCTTGTATTCCCTCTCTCGCTGTGTCTTTCTCTATCAAATAAATAAATTAAATCTTAAAAAAAAAAAAAAGAAAAGTCCAGGTCCAGACGGCTTCACCCATTAATTCTACCAAATGCTTAATGAAGAATTAACATCAGTCCTTTACAAACTCTTAAGAACATAGAAGAGCATAGGAGGCAGCACTTCTCAACTCATTCTGTGAAACCTATAGTACACTGCTATCAAAACCAGATAATAAGATCATAAGAAAACCCCAAGCCAAATATCTTTTACGAATATGGACACAAGGGCCCTCAACAAAATACTAGCACATCAAATCCAGCACCATATAAAAAGGATTATAAACCATTACAGAATGACATTTATCCCAGGAATGCAAGGTTAGTTTAACACACTAAACAATTAATGCAATATAGCATTTTAATATAATAAAGAGCAAAACCCCCATGACCATCTCCATAAATACAGGAAAAGCACTGACAAAATACAACATACTTTCATGATAAAAAAAATTCAATGAACTAGGAATAGAAGGGACTCTTTGCAGTAAGGATTCAATACAATCCCTGTGAAAATCCCAGCTGGCTTCTTTGGAGAAATTGAAGAGCTAGGGGGTGCTTAAGTGGCTCATTTGGTTAAGCATCTGCCTTTGGATCAGGTCGTGATCCTGGGGTCCTGGGATCTGCTCCTCCCCCTGTTTGTGCTCGCTCTCTCTCTCTCTGGCTCTGCACTCTCTCTCTCAAATAAATAAATAAAATCTTTAAAAAAAAAAAAAAAAGAAATGCGGGACACCTGGGTGGCTCAGTTGGTTGGGCAGCTGCCTTCGGCTCAGGTCATGATCCTAGTGTCCTGGGATCGAGTCCACATTGTGCTCCTTGCTCAGCAGGGAGCCTGCTTCTCCCTCTGCCTCTGCCTGCCTCTCTGTCTGCCTGTGCTCGCTCTCTCTCCCTCTCTCTCTGACAAATAAATAAAATCTTTAAAAAAAAAAAAATGGAAGAGCTGATGCTAAAATCCAAATGAAAATTCAAAGCATGGGGGCGCCTGGGGGGCTCAGTGGGTTAAGCCGCTGCCTTCGGCTCAGGTCATGATCTCAGGGTCCTGGGATCGAGTCTCACATCGGGCTCTCTGCTCAGCAGGGAGCAGCCTGCTTCCTCCTCTCTCTCTCTCTCTCTGCCTGCCTCTCTGCCTACTTGCGATTTCTCTCTGTCAAATAAATAAATAAAATCTTTAAAAAAAAAAAAGAAAATTCAAAGCATGCAATCTTGAAAACAATCTTGAAAAAGAAGGACAAAGTTGGAGGACTCATACATCCCAATTTCAAGACTTACTGCAGGTGACAGTACTCAGGACAGTGTGGTACTAGTGTAAGGAGAGATGACAGATCAAGGTAAAAAAAGGAAGAGTCCAGTAATAAATCCTTACATTTATAGTCAGCTCATTTGCACAAAGGGTTCTAAGAGAGGGGCACTTGGGTGGCTCAGTGGGTTAAAGTCTCTGCCTTCGGCTCAGGTCATGATCCAGGGTCCTGGAATCAAGCTCCGCATCGGGCTCTCTGCTCAGCAGGGATCCTGCTTCCTCCTCTCTCTCTGCCTGCCTCTCTGCCTGCTTGTGATCTCTGTCTGTCAAATGAATAAATAAAATCTTTAAAAAAAAAAGTGTTCTAAGACAGCTCTATAGGGAAAAGAATACTGTGTCAACTAATAGTGCCAGGGAAACCAGATACCTGCACACAGAAGGATAAAGCTGGATCCCAGCCTCACACCAGGTACAGAAACTAGCACAAAATCCATGACAGACCAGGGTGCCTGGGTGGCTCAGTGGGTTAAAGCCTCTGCCTGGGATCCTGAGATCCTGGGATTGAGCCCTGCATCAGGCTCTCTGCTCAGTGGGGAGCCTACTTCCTCCTCTCTCTGCCTACCTGTGATCTCTATCTGTCAAATAAATAAGTAAAATCTTTAAAAAAAAATCCATGACAGACCTAAACATAGAGCTAAAACTATAATACTCTTAGAAGAAAAGTGGTATAAATCTTCCTGACCTTGGATTAAGGCTGTATTTCCTTAGATATGACACCAAAAGCACAAATGACAAAAGACAAAATACGTAAATGGGACAAAATTAATATTAAACCCTTTTGTGTTTCAAAGGACACCAGCAAGACAGTGAGAGGACAACCCACATAAACAAGAAAATTTTTGCAAATCATAGATTTAGTAAGGGACTTAAGTCTAAAATATATGAAGAACTCTTATAACTCAGTAAACAAACAAACAAACCAAACCTAATTTATAAATAGGCAAATGATCTGAAGAGACATTTCCCTTTCAAAAATATATAAATGGCCAGGGATGCCTGGGTGGCTCAGTCAGGTAAGCCTCTGCCTTTGGCCCAGGTCATGATCTTGAGGTCCTGGGATTGAGCACCTCATCGGGCTCTCTGCTCAGCAGGGAGCCTGCTTCCCCCTCTCTCTCTGCCTGCTGCTCTGCCTACTTATGATCTCTCTCTGTCAAATAAATAAATAAATAAAATCTTTAAAAAATAATAAAATGATGAAAATGTTCTAAACCTGACCATGGTGCTGATTGCTCAACTCTTTTGAATATCCTAAAAACTCTTGAATTGTAAATTTCAAGTAGTCCAATTATATGTTATGTAAATTGTGAAATGTTTAGAGATTAAAAAAAAAATTCTAAGCTATACAACCATGTAAATGTATTTAATTCCACTAATTTGTACACTTAAAAATGGTTAAAATGGTAAATTTGCTATGTATATTTAACTACAATTATAAATATATACATGTATATCACACATACATGCAATACACATGACAATATGGAGGAAAATAGATCGAAGTGATATGTAAATACTTTTTAATGGCATGTCACAACTCCTAGACAGAGAGAGAAAAACAGAAAAATCTGAAAGATACATCTATTAACAATGGTTTCCTGAGGTGCCTGGGTGGCTCAGTCGGTTAAGCCTTTACCTTTGGCTGTGGTCATAGTCCCGGGGTCCTGGAGTCGAGCCCCACGTTGGGGGTCCCTGCTCAGCGGAGAGTCTGCTTCTCCCTCTCCCTCTGCTCACCCCCTCCTCACGTTCTCTCTCTCACTCTCTCAAACAAATAAATAAAAATCTTTAAAAACAAAACAAAACCTTGATTTCCTCTGGGTTTTTAGGTTGTAAAGTAATAGATGCTTTAATTAATCTATTTTTTTACTTTTTTGCATTGTCGAAGTTGTACAAAATCATATGTATTACACATTTACTTTGAAAGACCAAATATATTAGTTAATGATAAAAACGTACCTCTTGGGGCGCCTGGGTGGCTCAGTGGGTTAAAGCCTCTGCCTTCGGCTCAGGTCATGATCCCAGGGTCATGGGATCGAGCCCCGCATCGGGCTCTCTGCTCAGCGGGTAGCCTGCTTCCTCCTCTCTCTCTGCCTGCTTCTCTGCCTACCTGTGATCTCTGTCTATCAAATAAATAAATAAAATCTTAAAAAAAAAAAAAACGTACCTCTTGGGTGAACATGGGATAATGTATAGAGATATTAAATCACTATGTTGTACACCTGAAATTAGTGTATCATTGCATGTTAATTATACTCAAATAAAAAATTAAATTTATAGAAGTGCCTGGGTGGCTCAGTTGGTTAAGTGTCTGCCTTCAGCTCAGGTCATTGATCTCAGGGTCCTGGGATTGAGCCTCACTTCAGGCTCCCTGTTCTGTGAAGAACCTGCTACTTCCTCTCCCACTCCCTCTGCTTGTGCTTGCATGCTCTCTCTCGCTTGCTCTCTCTGTGTCAAAAAAATAAATAAAATCTTTAAAAAAATTAAATTTATAAATAAATAAATAAATGGCATACAAATTCAGAAGAAAGCATACATTCTGGTTCAAGGTTAAAAAAAAGAATGAGGGGCACCTGGGTGGCTCAGTGGGTTAAGCCGCTGCCTTCGGCTCAGGTCATGATCTCAGGGTCCTGGGATCGAGTCCCGCATCGGGCTCTTTGCTCAGCAGGGAACCTGCTTCCCTCTCTCTCTGCCTGCCTCTCCGTCTACTTGTGATTTCTCTCTGTCAAATAAATAAATAAAATCTTAAAAAAAAAAAAAAAGGAATGAGTATAGATAGAGAAGTTCAAGGAGGGAGCTTTGGGCACCCCAATACTGAGAGGTCAGGGAAATGAGAACTGGCAAAGGAGGCTGAGAAGGAATGGTTAGCGAAGTAGGAGGATAATTAAAGCAGAGTGTTGTCTTGAAAGTCAAATGGAGAGTGGTTTTTTTTTTTTTTTTAAGATTTCCTTTTATTTATTTGACACACAGAGATCACAAGTAGGCAGAAAGGCAGGCAGAGAGAGAGGTGGAAGCAGGCTCCCCTCGGAGCAAAGAGCACAATGCGGGGCTTGTTCCCAGGACCCTGAGATCATGACCTGAACCAAAGGGAGAGACTTTAACCCACTGAGCCACCCAGGCCCCTGAAGTGTGTTTTAAGGTGGCAGTGATCAGGGTACCTGGGTGGCTCAGTTGGTTAAGCAACAGCCTTTAGCTCAGGTCATGATTCCCAGAGTCCTGGGATGAAGTCCCACATTGAACTCCCAGCTCAGCGGGGAGTCTGCTTCTCCCTCACCCTCTCCTGCTCCCCCTGCTCCTGTGCACGCTCTTTCTCTCAAATAAACAAATAATTGTTTAGCTTTGCGCAGTGGCAGTATCGTAGCCAATAAGGTTTATCCGAGGCGCGATTATTGCTAATAAATAATTGTTTTTGTTTGTTTGAAGATTTTATTTATTTATTTGATAGAGAGAGAGAGAGCGCGCACAAGCAGGGGGAGCGGGAGATGGAGAAGCAGGGTCCCCGCTAAGCAAGGAGCCCAATGCAGGACTCAGATTCTAGGATGCTGAGATCATGACCTGAGCCGAAGGCAGACGCCCAACTGACTGAGCCACCCAGGTGTCCCAGGAAATAAAATCTTAAAAAGAAAAGGAAGGAAGGAATGATCTAGTAGATGAGGTCTAGACTTGACCTCTGAATGTGGAAGCCTAGAGGTGATTGGTGAACTTCACAAGAGAAATTTTGTGGATCCCTGGGTGTGAAAAATGACTGGGGTGGGTTTAAGAACATAGTTATCTGGGGGGCAGCACCTGGGTAGTTCAGTTGGTTAAACCTCTGCTATCAGCTCAGATCATGATCTCAAGGTCCTGGGATCAAGAAGCTGGTCTTCGGTGAGTATGTTAATATTGGGCACAATATCCTGTAAAGCAGAAAGCACTACTATAGACAAGAGGGTCACATATATATTAGTAAAGGGTTCAATTCATAAAGAGACTATAGTAGTTCTAAACTGTATGCATCTAATAATATGCATGCAATGTGAACACTGACAGAATTATAAGGAGAAATTCAGAAATTCATCAGCATAATAGGAGATTTAACACATCTCTATTTGTAATAGACAGATCTAGCAGACCAGTAATTAACTAGGGTAAAGAAGATTTGAAGGGCACAATTAACTACCTTCACTTACTGAATTTCCATAGAACTCAGTCATTAGAGAATATGGATTCTTTTCAAGCACACATGGAACACTTATAAAAATTGACCACTTACTGAGCCACAAAATAAGCTTCAATAAATACCAAAGAATCAATATCACACAGACCACACTCTCAGACCACAATGTAATTAAATAAGAAATCAAGACATTAGAATCTATGCATTTAGACATTAAAAAAAAAAAAAACCTTTCAAATATGACTTGGAGTCATATCAAGTCTTGAGGGGTTGTCTCGGGAAAAGGGTAAGTGAAGAGTCCTAACCAAGCAGACACCCCAAAAGGTCTTCACCATGTTGTCTAGTCATGTGTGTGTGTGCACGCACACACACATGCACACATCTTTCTCCCAGCACAGCCCAAGATGAGCTCACTAAGCATGACCCAATCACCTCAAAGACAACTACAACTCATGTTCCCAAAGTTAAAAATCATCCACGTCCAGCTCATTTCCAGAGGCACCATGATGAGGTGGCTGTTCCCCAAGTATGTAACCTACGAATGACTTGTAGTTCAGGCTCAGTCTCACCTCGGTATGGCTCCACATCACTCTGTCATCTCCAGACTAAGCGTTGAATATAATGTCCACCTGCCCCACCCTATGCTCAGGTAGGGGCCAAGGGCAGGCCACCCCAAGATGGCCACTTTGCCATGAAGGTTATTCTGATGGCAATGGAGATCCTATGAGCTCAATACAAACTTTTGCCCCTCCCTTAACTGCATATAACTGGAGGGTCTTTCCAAAATAAGGATTATTTGCAGAGATGAGTATTATCCGAGAACCCATCTGTCTGGCAGGGCACACATTTGTTCACCAAACAATGACCCTTTTCCACTCTCCTGTGAATTGCATTTCTTCCCTCTGAAGTCCTCTACCAGACCTTTACCCAGACCTCTACCCCTTCTCTTTAGTTTGGAATGGCATATAGACCTCATTTTGCCTGACTGTCTTTGGAAGTTCCACGTCTGTGTGGATTCCCCACTCACATGCTATTAAATTTGATTTTCTCCTGTTAATCTGTCTCATGTCAATTTGATTGTTGGCCCAGCCAGAGGGACCCTTGCAAAGGACAGGAGTTCTTGTTCCCTGATGCTCACGTGGGCTTCCTGCCACGCAGCAAAGCTCTCTGCTGATGCAAAGTGTCAGGACAGACTCACGGACACTTGGTTCCTTTGTGAAGGTGTAGTGTCAAGTCCTTTCGGAGCACCTGGGTTTATTGTATTTCATTTTATCCACAACTTATATCTGTCGTTATCTTTGCACAAAGATAATGAAGTTGTTGGAACTTCCAAGTTCCAGCCCAGTTCCTCCCTCTCTCATGATTTAAAAAAATGTCAAATGAGGGGCGCCTGGATGGCTCAGTCGTTTAAGCATCTGCCTTCAGCTCAGGTCATGATCTCTAGGTTCTGGGATGGAGCCCCATGTCCGGCTCCCAGCTCAATGGGGACTCTGCTTCTCTTTCTCCCTTTGCCTCACCCCTGCTTGTGCTCCCTCTCTCTCTTTCAAATGAATAAATTTTTTAAAAATTTAGAAAAGAAAGTTTAAAAAATCTTTAAAAATACACACCACATAAAATTTACCATTGTAGCCATTTTAAAATATACTCTCTCCCTCCATCTTAACCATTTTTATAAAAAAGATGTATTTATTTTAGAGAGAGAGTGAGCAGGGGAGATGGGCAGAGGGAGAGAAGATTATAAGCAGACTCCACATTGAGTGGGGAGCCTGATGCAGGGCTTAATCCCACAACGCTGAGATCAGGACCTGCGCCAACACCAAGAGCCAGATGCTTAACCAACCGTGCCACCCAGGTGCACCTCCAACTTAACCACTTACATTTATGCACCATTACAGTTCGAGGGCATTAAGCACATTCACACTGTTTTGTGACCATCAGCGGTGTTCATCTAATTTTCTTACATTTTTCCTGACACAAAATATTCCTAAACATCCATGCTCACATTAGCATCAATTATAAGGTATATTTCCCTCTATATTACCAACCTTAACAAAATTCCAATTTTAGTTCTAATTGGGAGTACCTACCATTAACCATTACTCATATACAGTAGTGGGAAAGAAAAAAGACGACCATAATAGGTACCCTTAAGCAAAGGATTTAGTGGGAAGGCTCTATGAAAGCGCCGTACTTGGCCATTGATCTAGAAGCTGTGCTCTATCTTGCTGAACAAGTCTGTGCAGGTAAATGACAGAACCAGCAAATCGCACAGGTGCTGTCATGTAACTAACTCTTTGGGCAGTTGGAGTGAATTCCTTGGTGCCTATGATCTACCCGCTTGGAGGATGGCTTTTGTACAACCTGCATCCTTCAAGACTGTCCAAAGAAGACCAGTGGGTAGGGTCTCCTACAGGGAGTTGTGAGGATTGTGCCTTTCACGTCCTACTACTGCGGGTACCCTTTTGATGTGCTTTGGAACGGAGTCTCCCAGCAACATTGGTTAAGAAAATCTCAGACCTCTGATTGCCAGCATTGTACACATATTCTTGCTGGTGCTACAATTCCCATAAAACCTTGCTGGCCTGAGCATTTTATTTGGTGTGTGTGTGTGGGGGGGGGTCTCTGCTATAAAGCCCAAACCAGAAATCTTATGTTTCTTTGATAATTCCCAGGCCTGGTAAAGAGTCAAGAGTCAGAACCTGGCTTGGCTAGGGTGCTCTGCTCATCTATACCAATTCCTCTTCAGTTAAGGGTCTTAGACCCAAGGGTATGAATGTTACGCATGGGGAGGTGTGTGGAAATGTCTAAGGGGAGCATTTCTCCACTAATCAGCCTGGAAGGTTAATTAACCTGCACTTTTGCATTCCGCAGCAGTCCGTGGTCTTTTAAAAGGGAGGCAATTTCGTATTTGTCCAGCAGAGGGGGCTCAACGGGAAGATACTTTGGAGAGATCTGAAGTTTTGGTTTTGGGGGGTTTGTTTCTGTCCTTTAAACAAAGCTGGTTTCTCTGACGCCCTATATTCCGTCCCAGGAAACCATGCTGGTTCTGCCTCCAGAATGCATCTAGGGTCTGGCCACTTTTCCTGGCTACCTCCAGGGCTACCGCTCTGGTTCCAGCCGCTTCCAGTTTCTCATCGGTATCACTGCACGGAATGCCTAACACGTCTGCTTTTCCTTACAACCTTAACATCTTCCTCCTCCCGCCCAGCAGCCAGAGAGATCCTTTCAAGATATACACACATTACGTCATGCTTCTGCTCAAAATCCTGCACGGGCTTGCCATTTCTTTTGGAACGAAAGCTAAAGTCCTAAAGCCCATCCCCCTTGGTCCCCCGACGCCTGCCTGACCGCCCCTGCGCCTCCGCTCCCCAGTGCTCCCCTCCTGTTGCTTGAACACCCGGGCCTGCTCCTGCTCTTCCCCTTTAAGTCCATGGAACTCACGCCTTGTTTTTTGTCTTTGTTTTTTCGTGTCTTTGCTCAAAGCTTGCCTTTTCCATGAAGCTTGCCCTGACCTCCCTATTTAAAAATACAACCACCACCTCCCACTCTCCCCAAATTCCTTCCTTAGCTCTATTATATCCTTTATAGTATTTAGCACCTTTAGAAAATATATTTATTGGGGCGCCTGGGTGGCTCAGTGGGTTAAGCCTTTGCCTTCCGCTCAGGGTCCTGGGATAGAGCCCCGCATCCACATTGGCTCTCTGCTCAGTGGGGAGCCTGCTTCCCCTTCCGCCTCTGCCTGCTTCCCTGTCTACTTGTGATCTTTCTCTCTGTATATATAATATTTATTTATTTGAGAGAGGGGAGGGGGTAGGGGCTGAGGGAGAAAGAATTCCAAGCAGACTCCCTGCTGAGTGCAGAGGACCCAATCCCAGGACCCCAAGATCATGACCTGAGCCAAAATCCAAAGTCTGAGCGGCCCAGGTGCTACAGCGTACTGCTCTATTCTGACTCTAACAAACGTAATTGTTATGTTTACTGTTTATCATCTTTTTTTAAAAAAAAGATTTTATTTATTTATTTGACAGAGAGAGAGATCACAAGGAGGCAGAGAGGCAGGCAGAGAGAGGGGGGGGGGGGGAAGCAGGCTCCCTGCTGAGCCGAGAGCCCAATGTGGGGCTTGATCCCAGGACCCTGAGATCATGACCTGAGCTGAAGGCAGAGGCTTAACCCTCTGAGCCATCCCGGTGCCCCTACAGTGTGGTCTTAATTTGCATTTCTCAGTGAGTGAATTGACCACATTTTCATATCTTTAAAGGCCATTTGTAGAGCTTTTTTTGTGTATGAGTAAATTATCACCTCACGCCTTTGCGCACTTTCTTTTTTTAAGATTTTACGTATTTATTTGAAAGAGGGAGAGAGAGAGAGAGAAAGAACACAAGCGTGGGGAGCAGCAGGCAGAGGGAGAAGGAGAAGCAGACTACACACTGAGCAGGGAGACCAGTGCGGATTTAATCCCAGAACCCGGGGATCATGACCTGAGCCGAAGGCAGAGGTTTTAACCCACTGAGCTACCCAGGCGCCCAAGATGTTGTATTCTTTAAAGGTATGCATTATGCTGCTGTAACAAAGAGGCCCCATAGCACAGCGGCTTAGGTCAGACAGAGATAATTTCTTTCTTTCTTTCTTTCTTTTTAAAGACTTAAAGGGTATGAGGGTATGGGGGGAAAGCCGTAACTAAGGAGTAGGAGTTAATATAGAAGACAAGAGGTTCGAGAATAAAATTGTAGGAACTTGCGAACATTTACTGAGCTTCTACCATATGCTGGGCACCAAGTTAAGGACGTCCTTTCCATACTTTTATCTCCTTTAATCCTCAAACATCCCCTATATGTGGTATTATTATAATATGTGGTATTAATAATACCTTGGTGGAGGTATTATGTTGATAGTCCCCTTTTAGGGAAGAGGAAACTGGCTCCGTCTTGAAGAAATGACTCGAAGTGACTTGCTCAAAGTCTCGCAGCAAGCTGGTGGGAAAGCCAGTCACTCGCCAGTCCACTTGTACGTAGTCTGTACATAAATTTCATTTTATGTGGGATGTGCCCAGAGGATAGAGGGCTCTCCTGGGTCCTCTCCTGCTTTGTCCCACCCCCCACTCACATGGGGCTCCCCCCTTCCATGGGCTCAGCACTCATGTTTTCAACTGTATCCCTTTGAGAACAGCTGCTGTGTCTCCATATCTGACGTCATGCTCCTGGGTATGTTTGAGTCCTCCTGATGCTGTGACTTTCTGCACAGCTGGGTCATGGCTCCCTCTTGTCTGGTCGGAAACATCACAGTTTTGTTTTTCAAATGGGAATTTCCTCACTGTCCGCCCCACCTGCCTCTCGAGATGGGTCTCGCGCTGTCCCACACTGTGCGCATTCCAGCCACACCACACCTGTCACCAGCCCCCCAAGAGCCTGCCCCTCAGCAGAGCATTGCCTTGGCTCATGTAGTCCCCCTACGCAGAATGCCTTTCCTCCCCAGGGCAGCCTGGCCCTCTTACTCGTCCTTCAAGGCCCAGGTTAAATGTCACCTCTCCTGTGATGCCTCCCCCTGTTGTTCCACACTTACTCCCACCCCCACCCCCCGTGCTGCCGTAGAACTTGGTTCACACCGCTGGTAGGGTACTCATTGTACCGAGCTGTCATTGTGGGTTATGTGTTTGCAGCGGCCATAAACAAAATGGTGACCTCCTGCCTCTTTGTGTTAGCCTTTGTTCCTAGAGCAGGTGCACGGGGCCTGGTCCAGGTAGGTGCTTAGTAAATGGCAGTGAGTTGAGCGGTGGGTTGGATACCCTAGTGGACAGGGGTCTCCCCACCTGCACCTTCCCGGCGCAACCTCTAGAGGGCAGTCACACCACACGCGGCTTCTTGAGACTCTGCCCACCCCCCACCCCCGCCCAGTTGCTTCCTTTCGGTCTTTGGCACAGTCGTAGACACAGGTGTTCACGCTTTTCCAAAGTCATCAGACCACTTCACTTTTCCGAAAGATCTACAGTAGTAGTTGTTTTCACTACCTGAAAGAAATCCAAAGAGGATCTTTGCTTTTATGAAAAAAGTGAAAATGGGGGGGGGAGTGAAAATAGCCCTTGCTCAGCCTTAGTCTTGTAGGGAAGACATCCCCCAGCAGCACGGCGCCCCAAACAACCCCTGCCACGGTTCCTCTCAGCCACACTCAGCATCTCAGCACCCGGCAGCCTCCAGGGCTCTTTTTCTCCATCTGTTTTGTGCATCCCTTTGCAAGAAGTGTCCTAAGGTATCACAAAGGCCTAAACGAATTTACCATATAAATTAATAATAATTGCTTCTTCCCTTTGTGTTATTTTGGCTTACAAAATGAGCGATCTCAGGATCGCTCCAGTTTTGGTTATAGGGGAGAAATCTGTGGAGAGATCAGTGGGTGCGTGGAAAGACAGGTAGGGTGTGTGTGGTCCCGGTGGGCTCTGGAGTGGACAAGCTCTGGAACCCAGGATCTAACCAAGCCGGTTCAGGTGCCAGAGGCACCGCCCTGCATCCCTTAGATGCGTAGGCGCAGGCCTAGAGA
Organism: Mustela nivalis; assembly: GCF_964662115.1. Classification (NCBI taxonomy): domain Eukaryota; kingdom Metazoa; phylum Chordata; class Mammalia; order Carnivora; family Mustelidae; genus Mustela; species Mustela nivalis. Next base: position 38,441,682 of record NC_139036.1, read on the forward strand.
TTATGGTTGAAATATAGAATGATGTTATTGGTTTCAAAATAAAAAGAGAAGATTGCAAAATGGAAACTCATAGGTATTACAGTAAATGGCGACAAAACCAAACCTCAGCCAATCCGCAGCTGTCCTGCTTGTATGGTTTGTCTCGAAATCATACTGCATGTGGGATGGGTATGCCTCTGAGCATTTTTGACATAATGTGGGCACAAGTGTCAAGGGCCCTGGATGCCTTTGAAAAGGGTCTGGGAGGGAGTAAACCCACCAGAGTGCTCTGTGGAAGCCCGGACTCCCCACCAGAGGGCTCTGGGCATCTCTCCGGAGCTCAGCCACTGAGTGGCTGGGTCAGAGGCTGCCTGACCAGAGCCCCCCTTCCTGCTGAGGGCTCTGGAGCGAAGCCCGGGAAGGTAAGGATCGGTAACAAAGGCTGCCCTCAACCACCCTTTCCCGATCTTGAGATGAGATGGAAGAGGGGTGGTATTTCATTTACTTAAATTCCCAATAATTTGCCTGAAGTTGTTGCCAGGTGGTCCGGTCCCAGGGGCTGGGCTCTTTTTTTTTTTTAAGATTTTATTTATTTATTTGACAGAGATCACAAGTAGGCAGAGACAGGCAGAGAGAGAGGAAGAAGCAGGCTCCTTGCTGAGCAGAGAGTCCGATGCGGGGCTCGATTCCAGAACCCTGGGATCATGACCCGAGCCAAAGGCAGAGGCTTTAACCCACTGAGCCACCCAGGCACCCCAGGGTCTGGGCTCTTGACCAAGGTACTCCATTAGCCAGCTTCCTCGATGGAGACACAGATGTGGGGCGGCCGGAACGTGGGGCCGGCCGCAGACCCAGGGGGCTAGAGACGGGGTGGTTTATGAGGTGTGCAGGGAGCTGGGATAGGGAAGGACACCCGAGCCGCAGGAGACACGGGCTGTTTTCCTCTGCTGTTTCCTCTGAAGGAATTCAATGCTGACTTCCCAACAAGACTACTGAGTGCATGTTTGGTTGAAGTGGTTTTTAATTAGCAAACCCAGCCGTTTTGAAATAGGGGCCCCTTTGTCTATGGTCATAGTACCCTTGCAAGACCTCGCCTCAAATAGGGGTTCCGTGTTCCTCCTGAGACCGGGGCCGCCAGTCGGCTGGAGCTTTCCTGAACATCCAGCACAGTCCTCCAGTCAGGGTTAGGAAGCCACTTTGTCGAGAAGGGTGGGAGCAAGACACGGTTGTCCAGAGGCAGCAGCTGGTGTGGCCCTAGTCAGAGGTGGCCTTAAGTGATGGGAAGGAAGCCAGCCTGGGGTCTGGTCCCTAATAACTCTATTCAGCTTCTTTGGCACCAGTTGTAGGTTTCCTGGCTCAAAGGAGAATAATGGCAGGTTGATGGGGGTGAAAACTAGTGAGAAATAGAGCATTAATTATGAAGCTCATGGGCTTTGAAGTTGGACTGTCTGAGCTCAAATCCCAACTCGGTTACTGTATGACCTTGGACAATTTACTCAACCTCTCTGTCTTGATGTCCCATCTCTAAAATGGGTGTATCGGGACACCTGGGCGGCTCAGTTGGTTAAGCAGCTGCCTTTGGCTCAGGTCATGATCCCAGCGTTCTGGGATTGAGTCCCACATCGGGCTCCTTGCTCAGCAGGGAGCCTGCTTCTCCCTCTGCCTGCCATTCTGTCTGCCTGTGCTCGCTCTCTTTCCCTCTCTCTCTGATAAATAAATAAAATCTTTAAAAAAAAAATAAAATGGGTATATCAATGACATCTTTAACCATTAATTGTTCATTCATTCCTTTGAGATCAGTGGCTTGTTGTGGGGATTAAAATCACCAAATACAAAGTGCTTAACCCCACAGGTTTACCACCACCGCAAGCATTCAATGCCAACTAGCTCACTGGATCCAAAGCAAAAGCATCAAAACAGAAACAATCCTATTGTTCCGGGCTCTAGGAACAGAGACAGAAGTTGGCTCCAGGAAGAATTTACCCACAACAAAGGGTGTGAAGCCCTGAGCATATTGGAAAAACTCCTTGGTTTCTTCCCAAGGGCGGGGTGGGGGTGGGTGAGGGGGGTGGTCATTTCTGGAGGCTGGGAACTGGAGGACTTGCCCTGGGGATGGGTGAGGCTGTTTGGCTTCCTGAATCCATGGCAGTTGATAAACAGATGATCTGTTTGGCTTTGCCCGGGTTTATGAGCAGGAGACGGAGCGCCTGTATTGCCAAGGTGCCCGCTTAGAGCAATTTCCTGGACACGGGTACATTTCTGTTTTACAAGTACTCCAACACCCTGCCTCAATCTCCCTCCTGCTGAACATGATGGTTGCTTCTCCTGGGCTGAGTGGGGGCTGAGCTGCAGGGCAGTGGGGTTGTGTTGCGGGGGTGGGGGCAGTGGGGCTGAGTCCCCATGATGGGGATGATGGGGATCTGGGCTGTTTCAGAAGGATTTGTCCTGACTTGAAGGTAGGCTGGAAAGCCTGGCAAGAAAGGGTTACTGAAGGGGGCCGGTAAGCGGTGAGGGAGGCTCTGGCCAAGCAGTTCTTATCTTCCAGGAAAGTTTCACGGTCATTGTCACTTGCTGGGACTTTCCTGGACTATGAACTTAATTGCAAAGGGGAGAACAGCGGGGTGAGAGGAAGTCAGGCAGGCTCGGCGCCACACCCACCCCTCCCATCCCCCATGGGGGGGGTTGCTGTTTCCCCAAACAGGAGCGTTACACACCTAAACCCCCCCCCCCCCCCCCCGCTCTGGCCCCGCCTGCCTGGCTCTGCCACCTTCCTCATCCTCTATTAAAAGGGAATAATGCAGCACCTGGGTGGCTCAGTCGGTTAAATGTCTGCCTTTGGCTAAGGTCATGATCCCGGGGTCCTGGGATCAAGCCTCCTGTAGGACTCCCTGCTCAGCGGGGTGTCTGCTTCTCCCTCTCCCTCTCCCTCTGCCCCTCCCCTTCCTTGGGCTCTCTTTGTTTCTCTAACAGATAAAAATCTTAAAAAAAAAAAAAGATAATAGCACAAATACTCTATATGTGTTGGATTTAAATAATATGATAATGATGAGTTCCAGGGGCAGCTGGGGGTAGGGCACAGAGCGGAGGCCGTCAGAGGTGGGAGGGCAGAACACGACCTCCCCTTCCCACCAAGCAGATGTTGAAGATGAATGAAGACGGATGTGAAATATTGACCTAGGGAAAGGGAAAAGTGCCTGGTGTTTATCCAGCCCAAAGCAGGGCGGCAGCTTCCGTGGGAGGAGGTGCAGGAAAGGGCCCCAGGTCCAGAGGGCCACGCTCCCGCAGGCTTGCTGGGGGATCCTCGCAGAGGTCTGGAGGAACACAGCTGGGGGATTTAGAGAAGGATGCTCAGGTTGGGAATCAAGGCAGGCACCTTACCTGTGCACTTGGATCTAAAAAATTGTTTTTTTTTTAAGCTTATAGGAAAAAAAAAACAGCTGGATATGTTAGTAGTGATTGTGTTTGCTTGCTAGAACTATACTTGACTCTCTCCGCACTTCATGCTTTTCAAACATTCTTTTTAAAAAAGTATTTTATTTGTTTATTTGAGAGAGAGAGTATGGCTTGGGGGGAGGTGGAGGGAGACGCAGACTCCCTGATGGGCAGGGAGTCTGATGGACTCGATGCAGGACTCGATGCAGGGCTCGATCCCAGGACCCTGAGATCATGACTGGAGCAGAAGGCAGAGACTTAACCAACTGAGCCCTCCCAGGCACCCCATTTCAAATGTTCTTGGTTTTTAAAAAGGTCTTTTAAAAAGGTTTGAGCCTTCTTTCCAGCCTCCTCTCTTCCTGTGCCCCGCAGGGGACACTGTGCTCTCATCACATGGACGACAGCAGTTCCTTCATGCCAACCTGCTCTCTCGATGCTCCTGTTCTTTTGTTAAATTTTTAAAATTAAAAAAAAAAAAAAAGATTTTATTTATTTATTTATTTGACAGGGAGAGAAACGGTGAGAGAGGGCTCGATCCCAGGACTCTGGGATCATGACCCGAGCTGAAGGGAGACCCTTAACAACTGAGCCACCCGGGTGCCCCCCCCCTTAAAATAACACTTTTGAGGTAATTGTAGATTCGCAGGCCAGTTACAGAAAACAGTACAGAGAGATCCTATGTACCCCTTATGCAGTTTCCCCCAACATTTTGGAAAACTTTGGTCTAATCTCACAACTGGGATATTGACACGGGTACCACCCGACAGTCAACTGAGATGTCCCAGTTTACTGGTTCTCATTCATGTGAGTGCAGGTGTATCGCATGGAGGTTTCTTATCCACCAGCAGGGTCACGGTGCAGCTCTGTCACCACAAGGACCCCTGGCCTAGCCCTTCAGACCATCCCCCCCATTCCCTTTCCTTCCGAACCTAGCTGCAGCCGAGCCCCAGCAATCACTGGTCTAGTCTCTGTCTCTTTAATGTTGAAGTCAAGAGTGTTAAGTAAAGGAAATAAAAAGCATGTAATGTAAAATGTATTGCAAATTTAGCATAATTCTCTGGAGACTTCAGTCAAGTTTTTGCATGGATCCAAGTTTGTTCCTTTTTGTTGCTGAGTAATATTCCATCCTGTGACTTTTTCTTTTTAAAAGATTTTACTTAGAGCACCTTGGTGGTGAAGTAGGTTAAGCATCTGCCCTTGGCTCAGGTCATGATCCCAGGGTCCTGGGATCGAGCCCCGCATCAGGCTCCCTGCTCAGAGGTAAGCCTGCTTCTCCCTCTCCCTCTGCCTGCAGCTCCTTCTGCTTGTGCTTTCTGTCAAATAAATAAAATAATTAAAAAAATATATTGTATTTATTTATTTACCAGAGGGAGAGCAAGAGCGAGAGGGAGCGAGAGAGCACAAGTAGGGGGAGCAGCAGGCAGAGGGAGAAACAAACTCCCCGCTGAGCTGGATCCCAGGACCCTGAGATCATGACCCGAGCTGAAGGCAAACACTTAACCAGTGAGCCACCCAGGTGTTCCCAAAAGCACTCTTTAAAAAAAAAAAAAAGTTATTTATTTGACAGAGAGAGAGAACACAAGCAGGAGGGAACAGGAAAGGGAGAAGCAGTCTCCCCACTGAGCAAGGATCCCCATGCAGAACTCGGTCCATGGACCCTGGCATCATGACCTGAGCCAAAGGCAGATGCTTAAGCTTAACCAACTGAGCCACCCAGGTGTCCCCAAAAGCTCTCTTATCAGACATCATTGACTTGGGTCTTGATCACACCTTTGTTAACACTCAGGTCTCACGGCCCTTCTGTCCTCAGTCTGTGAGAAGACTTCCCTTATCTTTGTATCCTTAAATCGCTTTCGTGGGTGACTGTCTCTTTTCCCCATCAGGTTAGGAGACCCCTGAACCCTGAGCCTCTCCCTCCCAGCAGTTTAAGCATTCCCTGAGGACAGAGGGACTGTTTTCATTAATCTTGCAGCTACCTCAAGGGAAGAAATTTTCTATTTTTTTAAATCCTGGCCCTGTGATCGTTCTGCACACTGTGGGTGCTTAATAAATGTTGATTGACTGAGTAAACAATAGACTTAGTCCCTGGAGTGTCATATTCCTTCTTTCCACAGGGAGAAAGTAATAACATTAGGCAGAGCAGGCTGGCTCCCTTAATATGATTATCTGAAATTTGTGGCTGGTGACTCTCTCCCCCAACTTTATTGGGTACATTCATCTCCACAGAATAGATATTCCCAGAGAGCACTAAAGCTGCTGGCCAAATGGTGGACTACTGATGATTGCCCTGACCCTGTTCGTCTTGATTCCGTCATGACCAAAGCTGCTGCTTGCTTCCAGCCCAAGAGAGGGGGAAAACCCCAGGCTGCTGTGGCAGCGGGCTCTCCTGGAATAAGTACACTCTAACCAAATCCGGTAATGTGGGCCCACATTCTACCTTGAGTCAGTGGATGGATGACTTGAGCAAGTTATTTTTCTAACCCTTTTTCTTTTTCTTAAGATTTTATTTGTATATTTGACAGAGAGAGAGAGAGAGAGAGATCCCAGGCAGGGGGAGCAGCAGTGGGAGGCAGGGCGGCAGGCTGCCCACTGAGCAAGGAGCCTGATGTGGGACTTGATCCCAGGACCCTGGGATTATCATGACCTGAGCCGAAGGCAGATGCTTAACCAACTGAGCCACCCAGATGCCCTTTCTCTAACCTTTTAAAAATACTTGAGATAGAACTTGAGATACTTGAGATAGAATTCACCCACTTAAAGTGTGTAATTCAGTAGTTTGTAGTGTATTGAGTTGTGCAAACATCTCCACAATAGATTTTAGAACATTTTCTTTACCCTCCAAAAGAGATCCCATACCCATGAGCAGTGACTCTCCAGTGTCACCCCCGCCAACCCTCAGCCCTAGGAAAACACTCATCTGTTTTGTTTCTACAGATTTGCCTATCTTGGACGTTTCATATGAATGGAATCACACACTATGTGTTCTTTTGGGATGGGTTTTTTCCACTTAGCATGTTTTCAAGGTCCTTCCATGTTGTGAAGCAAGTTACTCAATTCCTTTTTTTTTTTTTTTTAAAGTAGGCTCCAAGGGTGCCTGGGTGGCTCAGTGGGTTAAGCCTCTGCCTTCAGCTCAGGTCATGATCCCAGAGTCTTGGGATCGAGCCCTGCATCGGGCTCTCTGCTCAGCAGGGAGCCTGCTTCCTCCTCTCTCTCTGCCTACTTGTGATCTCTGTCAAACAAATAAAATCTTAGAAAGAAAAAAAAAATAGACTCCGGGCCCAGCGGGGAGCCCAACACGGGGCTTGAACTCACATCACTGAGATCAGAGTTGGCTGCTTAGCCAATTGAGCCCCCCAGGTGCCTATTTTATTTTATTTTTTAAAGATTTTATTTATTTGACAGACAGAGAGCACAAGTAGGCAGAGAGAGAGGGGGAAGCAGGCTCCCCGCTGAGCAGAAAGCCCGATGTGGGGCTCGATCCCAGGACCCTGGGATCATGACCAGAGCCGAAGGCAAAGGCTTTAACCCACTGAGCCACCCAGGCACCCCCCAGGTGCCTCTTTTTTAAATTTTTATTTTTGAGTAATCCCTACATTCAATGTGGGGCTCAAAATCACAACCCGGAGATTGAGAATCACACGCTCCATTGACTGGGTCAGCCAGATACCTCTCGATCTTTTTTTTTTTTTTTTTGCCGAATAATATCTCATCCTCTAGATACACTGTATTTTATTTATCCATTCATCGACTGAGGGACATTTGGGTTGTTCCAACTTTTAGCAAGTTATTTCTCCAGGTTCCAACTTATTCATCTATAAAAATGGGAGTTAAGGGGCGCTTGGGTGGCTCAGTGGGTTGGGCCTCTGCCTTCGGCTCAGGTCATGATCCCGGGGTCCTGGGATAGAGCCCCACATCGGGCTCTCTGCTCAGTAGGGAGCCTGCTTCCTCCCTCTCTCTGCCTGCCTCTCTGCCTACTTGTGATCTCTGTCAAATAAATGAATAAAATCTTAAAAAAAAAAAAAAGGGAGTTAATAGCTGCTTCAGAGATTACTAAAGTAGATGTGGAATATATGAACACGGTCTGAACTAGGAAGCATGCATGCAGAGACAAAGTATTAATATTTACATGAGAGCCACTGGGAAGGCTGGGCCTTGTGGCCCAGCGTCTGTGGCCCGTTGTCGGTTACCTCTGGGCAGTTGGGGGTCTCTGGGTCAAGATCCCCATGTCGAGGCCAGTTTGCTTTTTCCTAGGTGGCAGTCTGCATCTCTCAGGCCGGGCCTGGCATCTCATTACCGTTTGTTGCTAGGAGACCATGTTAGAGCTGAGCTCGCTGTGGTCCACTGCCGCTGCCGAAGATAACCCAAATCGCAGGGGAAGGATGTTGAAACATCAAGGCCGTTTCATGTCATCCCGATTTTTAGCAAGACCAAGGAAAAGGGCTGAAGCCACAGGTGTTCTGGCGAGGGGGGCATTAGGCTTCCGGAATATCTTGCCAACTCTCTTTTCTGTTTTTTTTTGTTGTTGTTTTGTTTTTAAGATTTTTATTTATTTGACAGAGAGAGATCACCAGGCAGAGAAGCAGAGAGAGAGGGGGAAGCAGGCTCCCTGCTGAGCAGAAAGCCCGATTCCGGGCTCGATCCCAGAACCCTGAGATCATGACCTGAGCCGAAGGCAGAGGCTAAACCCACTGAGCCACCCAGGTGCCCCTCTCTTTTCTGATTTTAATTCACTTCCTCTCACCTCTCTCTCTCTCACACACACACACACACACACACACACACACAGTGCCCAGCTGACTTTTCCCCTACTGCCCGTCACTTGAATGTGTAAGTAATGCAAAAATGTTTTAATATCAGACCTAGAAGTGATGAATGAGGAAAGAAAGCTTGTTTCGTAAATACAAAGATGCTAAAATCCAATTTAGGCACATGTGGTTTGCTCCCACACCTTCCTGCTCCTTTCTGCAGGTATTTTACAGCCATTAACATGTGTGGGTGCGAGGAGGTTAGCAGAAGAAGGCTGGGGTGAGGAGTGGATTATAGAAGAATGATTGTTTCCTTTCGCTAGGAGCTGCCTGGAGCAGAATTTCCCCTTCAAAGCCTTGGTAAGAGCAGCTGGGGATAATGAACAGTGGTTAAAGATGCTTTGTTTTACATCCAGCAAAAAGGATCATTAACACTCGGGTTTTCAAACCAAGCCTGTGGAAGGGCTCCTGCTGCTGTTGATAATCACGGTAACCCTCAGGGTAGCGGGGGCAAAGGGGTCGGTAATTCACCAGAAAATGGTATTCACTCATTCGGATTATGTGCACCGCTGCTCTTCTCCATTCACGTGCTTAATTAAGAGCTGACGAGTACGAAATAAATGAAACTGCACTTCTTCACTGGACCGATCTGGGGAGCAGCAGCAATTCTGCAGGGAGGGAGGGTGTCTGCCAGGAAAACGGTGGTACCATCTCCCCATTACATTTCTGTATCGTAGTCTTTTTTTTTTTTTTTCGTTTTAAGGACTTTAATTGAGAGAGAGAGAGAACACGAGAGGGGAGAAGGTCAGGGGGAGAAGTAGACTCGAGCCCAGGACTTGATCCCAAGACTCCAGGATTATGACCTGAGCCAGTCAGTGGCTTAACCAACTGAGCCACCCAGGCACATCTACTGGAGTTAGTCTTAATGCCACAGGATTCTTAAGGGGCAAAAGCCTTGAGTCCAAGAGACATCTCCTTGAGGTGATAAAGGAGGAGGGGGAGTGGTTTCTTTTCTTAAGATTTTATTTGAGAATGAGGGAGCACAGGCAAGGGGCAGAGGGAGAAAATCTCCAAGCAGACGCCCTGCTGAGTGTGGAGCCCAATGGCAGGACTTGATCTCAGGACCCAGAGATCATGACCTGAGCCGAAATCAGGAGTCAGACACTTAACCAGCTGAGCTGCCCAGAAGCCCCCGGAGGAGTGTAGTTTCATCTTCATTTTATCAAAGGAGAAATGAAGACAAGGAACCATGACTAGGACAATACGAGACAGCTAGTCTAGGGCATAACTCACATCAGGGAAAGCCCCAGAAGGAAGCTGACTCAACCTTATTTGTGACATCAAGGTTTACATCATTCAGAAGTTTCTGCAGAAGTCTCTAGAGGGACCAGCTGGTTGACTTCCTGGAGTCATTTCCATTTGTTCAATCCTGAGGTGGGGGGTGGGGGAGTTGGGGGTGGTGGTGAGAAAATGGTTCTTATCGTTCTATTAGGCAGATCTGAATGGAGGGAATTGAACCTAGATCATAAAGGGTTCCCAAATGCACACTGACCCCTTTCACAAAGTGCGTGGAAGGTTCGAGCAGGAAGCCAGGGCTCCAGACTGCTCGAACGAATGTTCCACCACCTTCCTCTCCATCTCCAGGTCATTGCTAGGACACTCTTGTTGACTAGTTAAGACAAGTGAAATCGACTGGTGGGCTCTAGAATTCCCATTAGCCTGTTGGTTCCTTTTCTCAGACGCTTAAAACAAAGGACCAGAAAGCCCAATTACCCAGTTTAAAATGAACAATGTCCCCGAGATAGGACGAGTTTATTTTTAGTATTAAAGAGATTAACAATAGTTCTTATTCTGACTTATCCATAGTCAAACTCACCTGCTCAGAAAGTTGCAGACCCCAACAGTTTCTAACAAGTCCTACTAATCATTAAGGACGGACTTACAATAAAGGTTATGTGCAGTTATGTGCACAGGAAAGATCGAAGAGTAGAAAATGCCAAACAGAGGTATCCAGAGAGAGAGAAGGCTTTCCGTGAGTGAAATACTTTGTGTCTAAAGTTCAGGAATAAGATGCTTCTGCTGGGTGCTGAGAAGTCAAGATGAGAAACCTTTGGTATCCCAGTGGGATGTCGGAGTTCTCTGTGGTGGCCATCTGTGGCTTGTTTAAATGCAATCAGTGGGAGAGAGAGACCTGAGGAGGCGGCAGAAATTCTCAACCTCTGCTCGATCACCAGCCGCATGGTTAAGACTGGGAACCGACAATGAACACACTCAAGGCCTGACCTTGAAGGGCACTGGGACAACTTGGAAATGAACTGCTTAGTACTCAAGTCCAGCCTGTTGTGAAAGAAGGGCCAGCTCGACTGCTTGTACAGGGCCCTTGTATTGGAGACCTGTAGAAGGCAGGGCACCAGACGTGAGGATGGTGCAGCTAGTTATGGGATTTAAAAGGTAGTAGCCCACAAGGATGGAAGTGACAGCCCTCACCACTACTCTGCAGATAATCACCATGACTCCGACTCCACCCGTAGGGCCCCAGGACTGATTAAATCCCTAGGAATTTCATGTTAGGCAGGATCGTGGGTCAGAGCTCTAAGTAGAAGCTATAGGTTCTACTCTATAAAAATCGATGCACAGTATAGATCCACGCGTCTGGGACACTTAGAGAGTGTGGCAGAACACATGGTCTTCGAAGATCTGCTTCTCTGTTGCTGGGAAGCTCTTGTCACAGATTGGACAATTGAGACAAAGGGTCTGCATGTGCTGCTGTTCCAAGGTGTGATCGAAAATGTCATCAGCGAAGTCTGACTTGCAGGTGGGGCATCTCTTGATGGCGAGCTGGGAGGAAGAGCAAAGGCGTGAGGACAGGTGTAGCTCTCTGCAGCCCAGGCCATGTCTCATATTCTGTTACATCCTCAGCAAGGGGCGTACCACTTGGCACATGGCAGGTGCTCAAGAAGTAGAGGGTGGGGCGCCTGGGTGGCTCAGTGGGTTAAGCCGCTGCCTTCGGCTCAGGTCATGATCTCAGGGTTCTGGGATCGAGTCCCGCATCGGGCTCTCTGCTCAGCGGGGAGCCTGCTTCCTCCTCTCTCTCTCTCTCTGCCTGCCTCTCTGCCTACTTGTGACCTCTCTCTCTGTCAAATAAATAAATAAAAATCTTTAAAAAAAAAAATTAAAAAAAAAGAAAAAAAAAAGAAGTAGAGGGTGAATGAATGAAGTCACATTGGGAGACACTCACTGAGGCTTTCTCTACCCCAGGAGTGAAAGGACCTACAACTTGTTACAGCGTTCGAAGAGCCTCCAGCCCGGAGGGGACAGTGGACACACCCTGCTGGGCTGCCTGCCTAGTTCACATCTGCTCCCTAGTTCTGGTGCCAACCTCAGCTCACAGGCGGAGGTCACAGGAGCAGAAAGCTGAGGGACGAACTGGGCTTTCTTCTCCCCACCTCAACGGGCTCCCTCAGCTGAGGTTTGACCCAGCTGATCCAGGGGACTTCTGGAGTATCAAAATGAACCAGTCTCCCTATGGTTCTCCCATGAACTGGAGCAGGAAGGGGCACTTTTCAAGGATCTGATGTGGGCAGTCTCCGGATTCGCATACTTACCAGGCCTGGGGCAGAACTTTCCTGGATACCTGAGGATCATAAAAAAGGTTTCATTCAATGAGAGAAATACCATCCCTGGATTCTCCAGCTGTGATCTGTTAGCTGGTTTCTGTAACCCCTTCGCTTCCCTTTCTCCCCACTGCCTCTGACTTTTTCTCTCTCCTGTGTACCATTAACTGCTGATAGAGGGGATCTAGGTCAATGCTGAAGGGAAAAGAGGAAAAAATAATGAAATGAGACTTTTGATAGCCATGTGTATGCTACAGAATCAGGAAAAACAAAAAACAAAAAACAAAAAAACCTAAACCCAACCTCTTCTCAGTATGGGCAAAATGAGATTTAAATAAAAAGTCACAATTTAATAAGAATAAGAAAACAATCTGAGAATAGATTTTAGGACTGAAGCCACATAACCTGGTATTTTAAATGAAAACGCTTAAAAATATTTTTAAAGAGAAAATAAATGTATACTCCTGCCTGCTGTAAAGATTTGACTGTGACTCCAAGGAGAACATGACTCCTTTAAACTGTCCACGAAAAGGACACGAGGTCTTCTACCACTTTTGGAGACAAAAGAGGGAAAGTTCCCTGTTCCCTTGTCCCTGGCAAGAACAATCTGACCCTCCATCCTTGAGTGACAAGACTAGTTTTCATCCCCATTTCCTGTCCTCTAAACCACCCCGGGCTCTCTGTGGGGCACATTCCTGCTACCCTGGGTCAGGCCATCGAGAGGTTGCCCTAACTGCCCATTCCTGGGCGGCATACCCCACCCCTTACGCTTCCATTTCCAAACCTTAATTAGCTTCCTCAGCTTTGTATGTGTATATCTTCTACATAGACACATTTCTCTGATTTATATATTTGGAATATAGCCACGGGACTCAATTTGTGTCTGCTGCCTCTAGGCGAATGATCTGATTTGCGTCTTCTAGATTCAGATTTATTTCTCAATTAACACTTCTCGCCTGGCAATCTTTCTATTGGGTCCTCGGCTTCTGCCCAGCAAGTCTTAACAATGAGACTGGTCTTAATTAGCATCTCAGACCACAAAAAAGAAAAAAAAATTAGTGGGGGAAAGGGATGCAGGCAAGGGCCTTCTAGCTCCAACGGCAGTTGCCTTACCAGAATATGGGTTTCCATAGACAAGTCCTGGGTTTTGTCCAGCACCTCCTTGATCCGAAGTAGGCGCTTGATAGGGCAGAGAGTCAAAATCCAGACCCATGTAACTCAGCAATCTGCTGTTCTCCCTCTTCAAAAGCTAGGGAGAGAATGTTTAGAGACACACGTTGGAAGACAACAACAAAGGAGGGCCACAAGCAACTGGCTAGGGGATGCCCGTTACGGGTACTTCTCCATGAACAGTGTGGCGCTGGAGAATCCCAGGAACCGACAAGTCATAATTCTTTTTTTAATTTTTTTATTTATTTTATTTTTTTTTTTATTTAAGATTTTTTATTTATTTATTTGACAGAGAGAGATCACAGTAGGAGAGAGGAAGGGAAGAGATCACAGAGAGAGGAAGGGAAGCAGGCCCCCCGCTGAGCAGAGAGCCTGATGTGGGACTCGATCCCAGGACGCTGAGATCATGACCTGAGCCGAAGGCAGCGACTTTACCCACTGAGCCACCCAGGCGCCCACAAGTCGTAATTCTAAAGGGGAAGTAGCAGCCTCCGCACTCGGAAGATCTGAGTTCTTTACACTTGAATTTAAGTGTATACTGAATTTTGTTTCGATTAATTGCAAAAAAGAATTTTAAGTCTCTAAATACATACCAACCGAGATGGGGTACAAACGCTGTGTGCACAGATGAGGGGGGCGGGACCTATATTAAGGGCGAAGCTGCTGCACATTACTGAGAGCAAAATGCTTCTTTTAGTCTCTTTCCTAGGATAATTGTCTTACACAATGGAATATTCATCTGATACAATTTTCCCTTCTTCGTGTTTTATCCTTTCAAAGGGATATACCAACAGAGAGAGTGAAAGGAGGAAGGGGGGGATGAGAGAATGAGACAGAATAAGCTACATGGAGGACAGACTGCACTTTAAAAGTTCTTAGAAAAAAGTAAACTCCCTCTTCACATCTTTATTAAGAGGGCTTTACTATAGCTCTTAACAAAGCTTTCAAATATCAGCTCTTTTCCTCCCTGTTGCAAACTGTGTGTGTCCTCTTCCCTCCCTCCCACCGCCCCATCAGACTATTCCAGAAAATAGAGATTTCTTTTTTTTCTTTTTAAAGATTTTATTTGACAGATACAGATCACAAGTAGGCAGAGAGGCAGGTAGAGAGAGAGAGAGAGAGAGGAGGAAGCAGGCTCCCTGCTGAGCAGGGATTCCAGGATTCTGAGATCATGACCTGAGCCAAAGGCAGAGGCTTTAACCCTCTGAGCCACCCAGGTGCCCGAAAATAGAGATTTCAAAGTCAAGCTCTGTTTATCTAAATCAAGAGGATGAAGATGACGGAAACAGACTCCTAAGGCCCCTATAATGCTGAAAGGCATCGGTATAAATGACAATCAAAGCCAGAGATGATCACTGGGAGGCACAGCCCTGAAGGCTTAGAGAGAGGGGCAAGCTGGAGAACCGTGGCAGGTGTAGATCTAGGAGCATAAGCCAGAGTGCTGGGACACCTGACTTTGATGCAAGGGCAGGAAAGTGCCTTTAAGTACTGTTTTTTTTTTTTTAAAGTTTTTATTTATTGTTTTTAATAATCTCTATACCTAATATGGGGCTTGAACTCACAACCCCGAGATTAAGAGTCACACGCTTCTCCAACTGAGCCAGCCAGGCGCCCCGAGGTGCAGCTTCTTTATTTGCTGCCATCATCCTCAATCAGCCAAGAAGCTTGTGTCTAACCCACAGCAGAAGATAAATACTGCCTGGATGAATGAATGAATGAATGAATGAAGAGATGTATGAATGAGTGAGGGAAGGAACGCAGAGCATTTTATTAGGAGCCGGCCACGGGTGCAGGGCAGGCACAGGCCGTCACTACTGCCCTGGTCTGGAAGCAGAAGAAAAGGAAAAAGTCACGCTGAAGGAAAGGGGTCCCTTAGCTAGCCTAGAAATGACGTCGGATATTCTCCTGCAAAGACAATACTTACTACAGGCGGGGAGTTAAGAGCAAAATGAATTAAGATAGATCTTCCGTCAAGGTGTTCCTTTCAAGCTGACTACTGCCAGGACAAACAAGTTTCAGTTACAGAACCAAGAGAGGGTTCGTGGTAGATGAGGACTAGATTAAATTTACTCATAGGAGCAATGGTTTCACCCACAGTCCCAGAAAGGGCTCTTTTACTTAACTTGTTAATCACCACATCTCTGGGTCACCCTCCTCCTGCTCCTTAAAACCTGGGGGTTTCTAGGGCCGTCTGGGTGGCTCAGTAAGTTAGGCAGCCGACTCTTGATTTCAGCTCAGGTCATGATCCCAGGGTCGTGAGAAAGAGCCCTGCACTGGGCTCCGTGCTCAGCGTGCAGTCTGCTTAAGATTCTCTCTCTCCCTCTCCCTCTGCTCCTCCCCACCACATGCTCGCTCGCTCTCAAATAAATCAATCAATCTTTAGGAGCACCTGGGTGGCTCAGTGGGTTAAAGCCTCTGCCTTCGGCTCAGGTCATGATCCCAGGGTCCTGGGATCGAGCCCCACATTGGGCTCTCTGCTCTGTGGAGAGCCTGCTTCCTCCTCTCTCTTCCTGCCTGCCTCTCTGCCTACTTGTGATAGGTCTGTCAAAAAAAATAAATAAAATCTTAAAAAAAAAAATCTTTAAACAGAACAAAACACCTTGGACTTTCTACCCTGTTGTACACACTCACGTCGTTTTCTCTTTCCAATCTCTCCTTCTCTCTCTGTAGAACATTAGATACGATCTTGTTCTCATTCAGTGTTTCTGACAGGCCTGAGTTCTCATCCTGTCAATAACAAAAACCAGTTAGGATTAGGCTCACATACTATAATCTGGATCCAGGGTTGGGTACCACAAGGGGCCTGCGGAGGGTCTGGTTTCCCCACGCGGTGGGACTGAGGTGGGGAGAAGGCAGCTGGGGGGTGGGGTGGGGGAGAGCGCACGGTGGAGGTGATGCCGTGGTTTAACAAAATGCCTGAAGGCCTGGCTCGGCATCAGAAATGCTGATGTCTTTTGGTTAAGCTGGTAGTGAAAGTGACCAAAGAGGAGAAAAGTCATAAGGACGGACTTGGGAAAAGTCCCAAGACTGACTTATCAGAATTAGGGCTAACCGGAGTCCTATTTAACGGCACCCAACCATGGAAACAAGCATCTTGGTCTGTAATAAACAGGTCTGGAATAAACACCTCACTCAATGTAGTGTGAGGGACTTAAGTTGATGGGACGTCCTCCCAGTGAGGACAGGCATCTGGACTCAAGGAACACTGAGGAACAAGGAACCTTGGAAGGCGCTTATCCAAGGCTACAAGGACCCTGGACTGAGGTCTTGGGCGTCCCGCTGTGACAGGTGGACCTAACTTCATAAACCCCACACTTGGCAGGCATGCGTCCGTGCTTCCCATCTCCTACCTACAGACAGACACGTGCACATACCTCACAGACACACTTAAGCTAATCCTACTAGTTGTGGTGTTTTTTTTTTTTTCCAAAGATTTTTTATTTGAACGCTGGTGCCCAAACTGCTGTGCGCTTCTAGCCGACCCTGAGGTAGGAATGCGAGAGGGGCTACCCGATGACAGAGCTGACTGCAGGCTCCCGGCTCCCCATCCCCATGGGCTCTTGCTGGCTCTTCGGGTCCTGCTTCACTTCCTCAAAAGGCAGAAATAAGAAAGGGCTATCTGAGTCTGCACAGAAACCTGCTCAATGGTTACCACCACCTTCCCTGAGACCCATGGCTGGACTGGGGCCTCTACTTCCGGGGACCCCCAGATTGGTCTCTGGCCCACACACTTCATCCCTCCTCTTTTTAACAGGAAGAGAAGTGTTTCTCCTCAACGAGGGTGGGCAGTCTTCTGGGCTTTGGTCTAGGAACCGCAGACCTTCACACCCCTGGCTTCCTGGGCCCCCTGAGCTCTGGCACCTACCAGTTGCGCAGCCGCCCTGAGTTGCCTGATCTGCCTGTGGAGTCGCTGACACTCTTTGTACTTCTCTAAGAAACAGGCTTTCCCGGCCTCTACCTTTGCCTTTAGGCGCTCCACCTCTTGTACTAACTGCTCCTCCACTGCTGTTTTCTTGCTCCTAGGCGCCTAAAGCATAAGATACACAGTCCTCACAGTTAGGGGTGCTCTGGGTATGTGAGGAATAAAGAATCGAGCCCCTGGGTCTTGAAAAATAGGCCACAGAAACCCAGGAAACCCCTACCTGCCACAAGGAGGTTCAAACCTTCGAAGGGCGGCAGCTTATGTGAAATAGTGATTTCTCGCTATAGCAGAGTCCACGAGCTGCGGTGTGCTGGTGGGGGCCAGGCCCGGGACGTCGCTGAGAGGCGGAGGTGAAGGCCACGGGGGCAGTAGAGGTAGTGGGGGAGGGGAGAACATGGGGCCCATCTAGAGGGAACCGCAGCCACCCAGGCTGGGCACTGCTGCTGTGTGGGAATGGGGGCTCTGGGCTGCCAGAGCCCCCCAAGTTTTCAAGAAGCTAGAAATACACATTTTTTTAAAAATGGGAAGTGTTCCCATTTTTAGTTGTTGGCAACCAATTCGATTTTTGAAAAACACCAGCTAGGCTAAATAACACGTTTCTCGGGGCCAAACTCAACCTGTGAGCAGCTGCTTTTCTAACTTTGTTCTCCTCTTTTTCATGCGATGGTATCTAGTAGCTTACATATGGGAGGGACGCCTCTAGCTGACTGAGTAATGGCCAAGGGAGTGAATGATATGACTTATCCCAACAGCTGGATATCCAGACAGCAGGGTTTCTCATACCCTTGCGAAATTCAGAAAATGGGGCTTCCTGGCACCTGTTATCACCACGAGGCCTCTTTTCCAACAAGCTATTCTAGAAATTTATCAATTAGGCTTTCACTACTACATTACTATAGCTCGGAAGAATTTAGAATGATAATTGGTAATATTATATTAATTGTAACAAAAATTTCGATTGCTGTAATATTTCCTAACCGTAGAGATTGACTTTATCATTATTCATTTGTCTGCCCCCATGATAAGAAAGGGGTAGGGGTGACTCTGGGTGATTCCTGGCTCAAGGCTCTACTGGACAACCTGTCACGAAGTACTTTCAATCTCCCTCCGCCATTCATCACACAGTAGGAACGGCCACCTCTCCTTCAACGTTTTGCAAATGACAAATTCTCTGTCCTTCTGGGACGATGTGCAGGGGTAAACACTATTCTCCTCTGTCTTTTTTATCCTTTCTGCCACCTGAAAATAGACCGATCCCTTCCTTCCCGCAGGCTCCCTCCCACAAAGCCATCCAAAGACAGACGTGCCGTTAACTGCTGCTGTTTCTTCTTGGCAGCTGCTTCTTCCTGCTTCATCTCCTCTACGGTCTGCTCCAGCTTCTTCTGGTGCTCCCTCTGCACAAAAACAGATGTCAGGACCACTGCTGGGCCAGCACAGGCACGCGCACGTGAGCTAATGAGCGAGCAGCCCGCAGAGAGAGAGGCAAGTCTCTTCATAGGTTTCTGAGAAGAGCCATGAGCTCCCTCATCTCAGACGGCTTCCTCTGAGACCTTTCCCACAGTCACCAATGGAAGGCGTATGTGACAGAGTAAACAAAGAACCACGTACGTATTTTCTCGCAAATGCCTAAAAATGTTGGTTCCGTTTGTGACTCTACCTGTTGAGCCAAAGTGAGGAGGAGCTGGCTATTCTCCTTCCTCAGATGTTCCAACTGCTCTGTCTTATCTTGATCTCCCTGCACGAGCTTCTCCATTTCTTTCTCTTGGGTTGACAGCTGGGCCTAAAGCAAAAAACAGCGAATATAATCAAGATATAAAAGGAAGAAAACTGAACAGTAACAATGCTGTTTAGTGTACACTCACACAAAGAAATGCGTACTCCTTGGCAACTCCTGACTGCCAAATATCCCTAGAACGCCCACTTTTCAGCTCTCCCTCACACCCTGCGCCTAAGACTCAAATGAGGAAAAGTCAACACACCCCTCTTTAAGGCACAGCTTCCTAAAACCAATAGTGATTCAGCTGGTATCTGCTTTACATTCCAGCTTTTTTTTTTTCATTCTAGGCTTTTGAGAAAGACTTTGAAGAGATTTTGTAGCTAAAAGAAAAAAAGTTAAGAAAAGCAGTGTAGAGGTGACAGTGGTCCGTCTTAAGAATTCATGATAAATATAAACTGAACGAATTATTCAGTTCTTGAGGGCCGGGACTTTAAGAGTAACGGTATGTGTGTGGGGGGAGGGGGGGTCCAGAATAGAAAACTCCGTGAACCTGCAGACTAGCGCTTTGACCGTTAGGCACCCCCACAGCGGAACTCACAGAGCAGCACGGGCAGGGTAAGATGATACACTTTGGCAAAGGTTTCGTTACCCACCTGGAGCTGATCCACTCGGACTCCCATCTTCTCATTTTCTGAGGACATCTTCTGGTTTTGTTCTTTCAGTCTGTGGAGGAGAAGAGGACTGCATGAAAGATAGGCTGATTCCGGGTCAGATCCCCTGGGCCTTCAATGAGTGAAGGCTGCCTTGGCCCTAAGGCTGTCCAATTAGTTTAAAATCCTTTCTGTTTGGGGCACCGGGGTGGCTCAGTGGGTTAAAGCCTCTGCCTTCGGCTCCGGTCATGATCTCAGGGTCCCAGGATCGAGCCCCGGGTTGGCCTCTCTGCTCGGCAGGGAGCCTGCTTCCCCACTCTCTCTACCTGCCTCTCTGCCTACTTGTGATCTGTCAAATAAATAAAATAAAATCTTTAAAAATAAAACAAAACACCAGCTTAAAAAAAAAATCCATTGTTCTTCAGTCCTTTCTTGGCTTCCTGACCTCAAGCCACATGTACTGGACATTTCACATTAATACCTGAATTCAGGTTACTTCACCTTACCATTCGGATACTACTGCTCCAACCTAGAATCGCACCTATCACTGCCTTAACAGGAAGACTGTCTAATGAGCTCTGGAGATCTCATCTGTGACACCCAGGAACACAGCAGATGCCCCCTCTGGGAATCACTCACTGGAGCAGCTCGGTCTCCCAGTGGTCCTTCTGCACCTTCAGCTGCTGTTCCAGTTCCTTATTGGTGCCCTTCAGAGTTTCCAGCTCCTCCTGCAGATTGAGACATCAAAGGAACAGACCATTTCTAAGACACTTTTTAGTACCGAGGCCAGCTGACAAGTATTTATTGAGCATTTACTATATTTCAGGCCCTTATTCAATGTCATGACACAACGGTGAATGAAATATCCAAGGAAAGGTGTTTCCATATTAAACTGTTCTTAATCTATTTTCACCACACAATGCATTCACCTTAATTTCTCTTCCACTGGAGCCTGTATTTGTCCATTAACTCATTAAACAAATATTTAAGGGGTGCATATGAGGCATTGTTCCTGCACTACAGACACAGCAGCAAATGAAATAAAGTGGGTTTTCTCTTGGAAAGGTGCTGGCCAAGAAATTCATGGATGCTGCATATGTAATTCAAGTTTAGGAGCCACATTTTAAAAAGCAAAGAGGGGTGCCTGGGTGGCTCAGTGGGGTAAGCCTCTGGCTTCAGCTCAGCTCATGGTCTCAGGGTCCTGGGATCAAGCCCCGCATCGGGCTCTCTGCTCAGCAGGGAGCCTGCTTCCCCCTCTCTCTCTGCCTGCTTCTCTGCCTACTTGTGATCTCCCTCTGTTAAATAAATAAAATCTTTAAAAAAAAATAAATATATGAAAATAAAAAGCAACAAGAAACAGCTATGCTTAATTTTACTAATAGTACATTTAACCCAATATATCTAAAATATTGTTTCAATATGTAAATAAGAGGGAAATATTTTAACTTTTTTCATAATACGTCTTTAAAATCCGATATACCCTTTATGCTTATGGTGCATCACAAAACGCCATGTTTCAAGTGTTGGGAGAGCCACAGGCGGCTAGCAGCCCTGGCACTAGGGCTACACATTTGCTTTTTTCCCCCCAACTCCATTCTGCACCAAAGCCAGCCTCGTGCATCAATAACAACTCCCTGCTTTTAGCTCTAAGATTTATACATTTATCATCCTTTTAAAAAATAATTTGAAAAATTGTAGGAATATGCACATAAAATTTCCCACCTTCATCAACTTTAAGCCCCTAGTTCAGCGGCATTAAGCACATGCACACTGTTGTATGACCGGCCCTATAACCACCCACAGAACTATTTTCATGTGTACAGTCAAAGCTCTGTCCTGTGAAAACACTGACTCCCTGTTCTCCCCACCCACCCGTCTCCTGGCAACTACTACTCTACTTCCTGTGTCTGCGAAGCTGGCTATTCCAGGTACCTCCTGAGTGGGATCACATGCTATTTGTTTCCCTGTGTCTGACCCATTTTGCCCAGCTAATGTCCTTGGTGTTCATCCATTTAGTAGCATGTGTCAGAACTTCTTTCCTTTTTAAAGCTGAATAACATTCCATTGTTATCTACATGCTAAACAACGTGTATCCTATCCGTCACTGGACACCTGCCTCCTCCCTTTAGCTGTTGGGAAAGATGGTGTTATGAACATGCGTGTACTAGTCTCTCAGAAAACAAGTATCATCAATTTCTCTTTTATAGAAAGGGAAAACTGAAGTTCAGAGATGTTAAAAAATTTCCCCTGCTTCATCAGACATTAAGTGGGAGAATAAGTCTGTGTGACTCCAAAGACGGGGTTCTTTTTTTTTTTTTTTTTAAAAGATTTTATTTATTTATCAAAGAGAGAGAGGGGGAGAGAGCGAGCACAGGCAGACAGAATGGCAGGCAGAGGCAGAGGGAGAAGCAGGCTCCCTGCTGAGCAAGGAGCCCGATGTGGGACTCGATCCCAGGATGCTGGGATCATGACCTGAGCCGAAGGCAGCTGCTTAACCAACTGAGCCACCCAGGCGTCCCAAAGACGGGGTTCTTAACCAGTGAATGGTCCTGGCTCTAAAACACATGGGTTTTCTTCCCCATTCTTGTTTTTAATTTTAATTCCTAAAAAACATGGGTTTTATTTATTTATTTAAAAAGAGTTTATTTATTTATTTGACATACAGAGATCACCAGTAGGCAGAGAAGCAGGCAGAGAGTGAGAGGGAAGCAGGCTCCCCGCTGAGCAGAGAGTCCGATGCGGGGCTCGATCCCAGGACCCTGAGATCATGACCCAAGCCAAAGGCAGAGGCTTTAACCCACTGAGCCACCAGGGTGCCCCAAAACATGGGTTTTAATATCAGAGAAGTCTGAGCTCAAATCCAAGCTCCTTTCAAAGTCATGAGCTGACTGTAACATTGGGCAAGTCACCTAACCTCTCTGAGCTGTTGGATGGTTTTAAGGATTAAGTGAAGCGATCTGCTTAATTACAGTGCCTCGCTAGTAGTACACGTAGTAGGTACTAAATAAATACTGGCTTGTGTTATCATAACTAGTAGCAAGTCGGTAGGAGAGCTAACTCAAGAAGCCAGACCCTCTGATTCCTTGGCTAGAACCTGGCAGGTGAGCTGTAGGGCTCGTGGCCAGATACTGGTTCTTGACAGACAGACTATGAATTGTACCTCTGCCACCTGTTTGTTATCTAACTGCCTGGAAGAGGCCAGATCTGTAGCCTGGACCTGTTACCCACACTTCTCAACCAGCCCAGGGCTGAGGACATCACACAAGGCATTTGTGTGACAGCAACGTATTAAAAAACAGTCTGTCTGGGAGTCAAGAGAAGTGGGTCCCAGCCCAGTGTGATCACTAACCTGACCTCTTCCACTCTCCTTGGGGTCTCAGTTTGCTCACCTATAGATCAAGGGCTCTACAGATGGTGACTGCCAAGGTTTGCATGTTCTGGAACTTATAAGGTACGACCTCAGTGTAATTAGTTTATAGTCCCAAGAGAAGACTCTCTTCTTTAAAGCTCCTTGCATTATCAACTCTCAATTACCACCTGTTAACTGGAAGGATGTTTCAAAAGAGAAGTAGCCAAGAGTCTGGATAACCTGCAGCCTTGCTTTTATACTCTCTACTCTCTCGAGGTCCACAGTCTAGCGAACCAAAGCGAAGAGATTACATTCTACATAGCAACCAGGAAGCAGCAGTCAGACTGCTTGGTTTGAATCCTGGCTCCATCACAGATTAGCCATATAAGGGATTATGTACCCTTCTAAGCCTCAGATTACTCATCTGTAAAATCAGGGTAATAACAGTACCTAATCCAAAGTTTAAATAGAGTAATCCATATAAAAATTTTAACATGGTGCCTATTCAAAGATATTAGTATAGGAGAGTAAGATCACAAGCAAAAGAGGTGAGGCTGTATAAGAGACACCATCCAGTTCTGACCTCTGTGGTCCAGGTTCATGTTTTTTGTTTGTCTGTTTGTTTTCAGGTTCGTGTTTCGCTAGCAGCCATACCTCCTTCTTGTGGAGCTCAGCCTGCATGTCTGAGTTCTGCTGCTGGAGGCTGATGCAGCTGTCCTTCAGCTCCTGGTTTTCTTTGCGGAGCTCCTTATTGTGCTGCTCAATTTCTTCCACTTCACCCTACGAAAGAGCATCCCATGAATTCATATTTGACCCTTTATAGCTTGATAAAATATTCAAGTCCCTCTAGTGGAACATTCCCATGGGCTGGGATGCTGAGGGTCTGGTGGATTCCCACTCAACGGTGACATCTGTGTCCCCTAAATGGGAGCACCTGCTCAGTATGTAGGATAGGGGATAATGGAGGCGCGTCCATATAAATGCAACATTGAGCCTGTCATTACCAAGAAAGAAAGACAAACAAAATTAAGACCAGAAAGAGTTAAAAGGTGGAATAACAGAAGAATGTAGATTCTTCTTGCAAACACTTACTACTGTTTGTCTCTCCTAATGGACTTAGCTCCTAGAGGCTAAGTGATTTAATTGATTCTTCACTGCCTACCACAGTGCTGGACGGAAAGAGGGTGTCCTGTGAAATAACTGAGTAAGTAAATGGATCTAATACTCAGAGTAGGACAGGCTCTGTGTCAGAATGGAGAGATGGGGTGCCTGGGTGGCTCAGTCGGTTAAGCATCTGTCTTCAGACGGGGTCAAGATCTCAATCCCACATCGGGCTCTCTCCTCAGTGGGGAGTCTGCTTTTCCCCCTCCCTCATCCCCCACTTGTGTGCTCTCTGTTGAATAAATAAAATCTTAAGAAAAAAAATAAAGACAGAACTGAAAGATACAAGGCATATTTGGTGCGTCCCTCCCCAAAGGAGCTTATAATTTACTGTGGTGGTAATATGCGCAGATGACCAAAATTAAGCAACTGGCAAAGTTAAGGAAATAACTGAATGCCAACTGAGTTACAGCAGCTTTTGAGAAAGGAGGAACCACTTATTGTTGTGATTCTTTTCAACGTTCCTAAGTTACTCCTGAGTAGGTTTGAGTGGGTACTGTATGCATTTCTCCCCATAGTATCTGTTAAGACATTTAATAAAGGCTTTATTGATCCCAATTCCACCCTATCCTGAAATTACTACTCTTACTGGTAGGAAGGATGGGGGTGAGATGTTTACAGACCTGAGTGGTAACAACCAGGATGTCCTCCTCATTTTCTGGACGGAACTGGAAAGGGATGCTTGCTCCCCGGACCACACCATCCCGATCCACATAGCAGAACTGGTAATACTCATCATCCTTGGGCAGGTAATAAGCTGAAAATACAACATGATTTTTAAACCAAAATAAGGTCTGTTAAGAAAACTAAAAATCTGCCAGTCTTTCATCTGCCCCAGAAAGCTTCAGCTCAAGGGAATTAGTCTTAGGGGCTGTCTTCAAACACCTTTGATCCAGGATTTTTCTCACCTTTGAACTGGACTTTCTGTTGTTTGGCTGATTCACTGTTTAGGTCAACGGGCAAAGTGACCCACATGAAGGTGTAATACTCACGGGTTGTCTTCCACCCCACCTGCAATGACAGAAGGCTCTCACTCAGCATCTGACAGTGCTCCGGGGAAAACCCTTATTTGTGTGAGGTCTCCTTAAAAAGCACTTACTTTTCATTTGTTTATGTTGAAAATACAACAGAATAAGTCCCTTATGATACAACTAGGAATTGGCACACATGTGCACACGTGTATGCGCGCGCGCGCACACACACACACACACACACACACACACACACACACTCCCCATTCAGAATACCTGGCTCAGAAGGAAATGAAAACTGACACGACACCCAGGACGAAGGTTCCAAAAATCCTGTCACCACTTCAGACAAGAGAACAGTGAGTGACTGGGGAACACAGTGAAGACAGTTCTGGGCTTGTGACTCTGATCCCACTACCTTCTCCAACAGTGTTCTTAGAACTTCTTAATCAGAAAGCCCTTCTGACCCGCTGTCTTTGTGGGTCAGTCCTCTCCTGTGTCCCGGCCAGTCTTGTCACCCACACTGACCTGGTTATACTCATGCATTTTTAAAAATGCTGGTTTTGAATCATGTGCATGCAGGAGTGGAGGGGCAAAAGGGTTTTTAGATTAGGTCCCAGATAACAGTCCAGTCTATAGAATTTTCGTCAGTATTTTTCTTTTTTTTCTTTCTTTCTTTCTTTTTTTTTTTTTTAAAGATTTTATTTATTTATTTGAGAGAGAGACAGTGAAAGAGATCGTGAGAGAGGAGAAAGTCAGAGGGAGAAGCAGACTCTCCAAGGAGCAGGGAGCCCGATGCAGGACTCGATCCCAGGACTCTGAGATCATGACCTGAGCTGAAGGCAGTCACTTAACCAACTGAGCCACCCAGGCGCCCCACGTCAGTATTTTTCTTAATGTGAGCTTAATGAAGGCTTTTTGGTGGCAGATACTGACAACAATCTGGTGGTCACAGAGGCCTCTTCCAGGTCTTGAATGCAGTAAGTCACGATATAAGGATACTGTAAAATATGCCTCAGAGCAGAAAGCTGGCTAAGTGGAAAATACTCTCAGTAAATGTGAAGAGGGGTAAAAGATGGCTCCAGCCATATCTGGAAGATAAGGGCACACCAGAGACTAGAAAGGGAACCCTTGTGTCTTCGAGGGGAGAGCACTCAGCAAATGAGAAGCAAAATTGCATTTATTGCCATATTTTGACCCTGCCTGAGCTCAGTGGGAGGAACAAGAACTAAAAATAAATTCCATTTTTATATATGAAGGAATCAGTGCAGGGTTGAAAAGGCTACACTGAAAGCGCCTGAGAACATACCGGGGCATGTTTTAGTGTCTCATTAATACACACCCCATTGCTGTAAGCAGCTCACAGCCGCCGCGGCCTGTGGTGGTACAGGAAGCGGGAATTTTATGGAGTCTTCATTCACATCCTGGAGTTTCTTAATGCACTGTGACCAAAATATCATATGGGAAGGCCCAAGAATTACTGCAGTGTTGGAATAGGGAAACAGCTTCTGGGCACCTGCAACTTCTGCCCTTGGCCCTTCCACCTGCGTGGTCCTGGGCCCGGCAGGCCTGTCGTGGCACAACACGTCCCCTCTTGGAGCCCCTCGAAATATTTAAATGTCCAGGGGAAGGGTAACTGGAGCACAGGACTGTGCACTAAAGGCAGGAAAGGTATCTCCT